>NC_138874.1:27349929-27973429 GCF_965194805.1 Balaenoptera borealis | reverse complement strand
TCAGATCCCGCTCGACGCTCACAAGGACGTGGCCTCAGAGGCTTAAGGGCCAGTGGCCTGCTGTCCCTTGGGCATTACACAACCTGTCCACCCTCGCAGTTCTAGGAGCAGCCCAGCCATGGCCGGGCCGGCCTTCCTGCTCGACGGCAGTTGGCCCAAAGCCACTGGGATCCACCGTTGGGCTGCCACGGCCTCTTAGCCCCAGCAAACTACCCTTTCAGCCACGCCACCCGCCAAGCACAGTTCCGATGCCTGGAGGTCAGCCGACCTGGAGAACCAGTCACGGCCCACGACCCCGCTCCTGCCTCCAGCCGTAGCGAAACGGCAGAGGGTGGGCTTTTTCCGGAGGGAGCTGTATAGAGACACACGGGCAATTAGGTGGCTGCGGCGTGGATGCGCGCTGGTGGGGACGGCCAGTTGTAGGTCGAGGGCTTCGCGTGCCTCACGGCCTTCACCTGGGCGTGCGGCGCAGTCTGGCTGCGGGCCAGCCACCACGGGAGCGGCTGGTTTATGGCTATCTTCCAGGGCCGCCTTCTGGCCGCATTTCCATCCAGACCTGCGGGGAGCGCCCCCTCCAGAGCACGCTGTGTTGGGAGGGCCCTGAGGAGGTGAGGCCTGCAGAGGCGGAGGCGGCATCAGCCGTGGGCGCCTAAAGGAGAATTTATAGTGGGAGGCAAAAAAGCCTACAGCACCTGGTATTCCCATGTGGTCTCCCATCCAAGTACTAAGCAGGCCCGACCCTGCTTAGCTTCCAGGATCAGACGATATCGGGCGCGTTCAGGGTGGTATGGCGGTAGAAGGCTGCGGGGGCCACGGGGTGCCTCTTGAGGCTTAGCTTCCCTGGTGCTGGGGCTTGCCGACAGCCCGGCAGCCAACCCTCTCCAGCACGGCCCAGCCGCCCACCAAGGCAGGCGACAGGAGGCCTCGGGCACCCGGGATTGGCGGACTCGTGGGAGACCTCGCAGCTCAGGTCAGGCGGGACCCTCCCGGCCCACAGGAGCTTGGCCCTCTGCCCCAGATCCCGCTTGACGCCCACAAGGACGTGGCCCCGGGGGCTTAAGGGCCCGTGGCCCACGGTCCTTTGGGCATTCGCCACCCTGTCTGCCCACACAGTTCTAGGTGAAGCCCGGCCGCGGCCAGGCTGGCCCTCCTGCCCGACGGCAGTTGGCCTGAAGCCACTGGGAGGCACCATTGAGTCGGCAAGACCCCTTAGACCCAGCAAGGCCACCCTTGCCCCTCCGCCAAATGCTGAGCAAAGTTCCCTGCACCCGGTGACCGGCCGGCCCGGAGAACCATTCCCGGCCCACGACCCCACTCCCGCCCCCGGCCGTGGTGAAAGAGTGGAGGGTGGGCTTTTTCCGGAGGGAGCTGTAGAGAGACACACGGGCAGACGGGTGGCTGTGGCGTGGAGGGGCGCTGGTGTGGTCGGCCAGGTGCAGGTCGAGGGCCTCGCGGGCCTCACGATCTTCACCCGGGCCTGCGGCGGTGTCTGGGTCCGGGCCAGCCACCCCGGCAGCGGCTGGCGTGCGGTTGCCTTCCAGGGCCGCCATCTGGGGGCATGTCCAGCCAGACCGGCGGGGATGGCCCCCTCCGGCGCACGCTGTGTCGGGAGAGGCCTGAGTAGATGAGGCCTGCAGCAGTGCCCGGCGGGGGCAGAGGAAGCCTTGAGCACCGGCGATGACAAGAAAAGGCAGATCGGGGGGCAAAAAATACTACAGCACCTAGTATTCCCAGGTGGTCTCCCATCCAGGTAGTAAACAGACCCGACCCTGCTTAGCTTCCGAGGTCAGACGAGATGGGGTGCGTTTAGGGTGGTATGGCCGTAGAAGGCAGTGGGGGCCACGGGGTGACTCTTGAGGCTCAGCTTAGCTGGTGCTGGCGAATTACCACCAGTCCGGCGACCAGCCCTCTGCTGCACGGCCCTGCTGCCTGCCCAGGCAGGCGACAGGAGGCCTCGGGGACCCGGAGGTGGCAGAGTCTTGGGCGACCTTGCAACCCTGTTCGGGCGGGAACCTCCGGACCCGGAGGCACTTGACGCTCCACCTCAGATCCCGCTCGACGCTCACAAGGACGTGGCCTCAGAGGCTTAAGGGCCAGTGGCCTGCTGTCCCTTGGGCATTACACAACCTGTCCACCCTCGCAGTTCTAGGAGCAGCCCAGCCATGGCCGGGCCGGCCTTCCTGCTCGACGGCAGTTGGCCCAAAGCCACTGGGATCCACCGTTGGGCTGCCACGGCCTCTTAGCCCCAGCAAACTACCCTTTCAGCCACGCCACCCGCCAAGCACAGTTCCGATGCCTGGAGGTCAGCCGACCTGGAGAACCAGTCACGGCCCACGACCCCGCTCCTGCCTCCAGCCGTAGCGAAACGGCAGAGGGTGGGCTTTTTCCGGAGGGAGCTGTATAGAGACACACGGGCAATTAGGTGGCTGCGGCGTGGATGCGCGCTGGTGGGGACGGCCAGTTGTAGGTCGAGGGCTTCGCGTGCCTCACGGCCTTCACCTGGGCGTGCGGCGCAGTCTGGCTGCGGGCCAGCCACCACGGGAGCGGCTGGTTTATGGCTATCTTCCAGGGCCGCCTTCTGGCCGCATTTCCATCCAGACCTGCGGGGAGCGCCCCCTCCAGAGCACGCTGTGTTGGGAGGGCCCTGAGGAGGTGAGGCCTGCAGAGGCGGAGGCGGCATCAGCCGTGGGCGCCTAAAGGAGAATTTATAGTGGGAGCCAAAAAAGCCTACAGCTCCTGGTATTCCCATGTGGTCTCCCATCCAAGTACTAAGCAGGCCCGACCCTGCTTAGCTTCCAGGATCAGACGATATCGGGCGCGTTCAGGGTGGTATGGCGGTAGAAGGCTGCGGGGGCCACGGGGTGCCTCTTGAGGCTTAGCTTCCCTGGTGCTGGGGCTTGCCGACAGCCCGGCAGCCAACCCTCTCCAGCACGGCCCAGCCGCCCACCAAGGCAGGCGACAGGAGGCCTCGGGCACCCGGGATTGGCGGACTCGTGGGAGACCTCGCAGCTCAGGTCAGGCGGGACCCTCCCGGCCCACAGGAGCTTGGCCCTCTGCCCCAGATCCCGCTTGACGCCCACAAGGACGTGGCCCCGGGGGCTTAAGGGCCCGTGGCCCACGGTCCTTTGGGCATTCGCCACCCTGTCTGCCCACACAGTTCTAGGTGAAGCCCGGCCGCGGCCAGGCTGGCCCTCCTGCCCGACGGCAGTTGGCCTGAAGCCACTGGGAGGCACCATTGAGTCGGCAAGACCCCTTAGACCCAGCAAGGCCACCCTTGCCCCTCCGCCAAATGCTGAGCAAAGTTCCCTGCACCCGGTGACCGGCCGGCCCGGAGAACCATTCCCGGCCCACGACCCCACTCCCGCCCCCGGCCGTGGTGAAAGAGTGGAGGGTGGGCTTTTTCCGGAGGGAGCTGTGGAGAGACACACGGGCAGACGGGTGGCTGCGGCGTGGAGGGGCGCTGGTGTGGTCGGCCAGGTGCAGGTCGAGGGCCTCGCGGGCCTCACGATCTTCACCCGGGCCTGCGGCGGTGTCTGGGTCCAGGCCAGCCACCCCGGCAGCGGCTGGCGTGCGGTTGCCTTCCAGGGCCGCCTTCTGGGGGCATGTCCAGCCAGACCGGCAGGGATGGCCCCCTCCGGCGCACGCTGTGTCGGGAGAGGCCTGAGTAGATGAGGCCTGCAGCAGTGCCCGGCGGGGGCAGAGGAAGCCTTGAGTACCGGCCACTACAAGAAAAGGGCAATCGGGGGGCAAAAAATACTACAGCACCTAGTATGCCCAGGGGGTCTCCCATCCAGGTAGTAAACAGACCCGACCCTGCTTAGCTTCGGAGATCAGACGAGATGGGGTGCGTATAGGGTGGTATGGCCGTAGAAGGCAGCGGGGCCCACGGGGTGCCTCTTGAGGCTCAGCTTACCTGGTGCTGGCGAATTACCGCCAGTCCGGCGACCAGCCCTCTGCAGCACGGCCCTGCGGCCCGCCCAGGCAGGCGATAGCAGGCTTCGGGGTCCGGGGGTGGTGGAGTCTTGGACGCTCTAGCAGCTCAGTTCTGGCGGGAACATCCAGGCACATAGGCGCATGGCGAACCGCCCCAGATCCCGCTCGACGCTCACAAAGACGTGGCTCTGAAGGCTTAAGGGTCCGTGGTCCACGGTCCCTTGGGCATTCCCCACCCTGTCCACCCACGCAGTGCTAGGTGCAGTCCAGCCGCGGCCGGGCTGGCCCTCCTGCCTGAAGGCAGTTAGCCCAAAGCCACTGGGAGCCACCATTGATGCGGCACGGCCCCTTGGACCCAGCAAGGCCACCCTTGCCCACACGCCACCCGCTGAGCACAGTTCCCAGCGCATGGTGGCCGGCTGGCCCGGAGAACCGGACCGGCCCAGGACCCCGCTCCCGCCCCCGGCCATGGCGAAACAGCGGAGGGTGGGCTTTTTCCGGAGGGAGCTGTGGAGAGACACAGAGGCAGCCAGGTGGCTGCGGCGCAGATGGGCGCTGGTTGGGTTGGCCACGGGCAGGTCGAGGGCCTCGCGGGCCTCACGATCTTCACCCGGGCCTGCAGCGGAGTCTGGGTCCGGGCCAGCCACCCCGGGAGAGGCTGGGGTGCGGCTGCCTTCCAGGGCCGCCTTCTGGCGGCATGTCCACCCAGACCGGCTGGGTGGGCCCCCTCTGGCGCACGCTGTGTTGCGAGAGGCCTGAGTAGATGAGGCCTGCAGCAGTGCCCGGCAGGAGCAGCGGAAGCCTTGAGCACCGGCGATGACAAGAAAAGGCAGATCGGGGGGCAAAAAATACTACAGCACCTAGTATTCCCAGGTGGTCTCCCATCCAGGTAGTAAACAGACCCGACCCTGCTTAGCTTCCGAGGTCAGACGAGATGGGGTGCGTTTAGGGTGGTATGGCCGTAGAAGGCAGCGGGGGCCACGGGGTGACTCTTGAGGCTCAGCTTAGCTGGTGCTGGCGAATTACCACCAGTCCGGCGACCAGCCCTCTGCTGCACGGCCCTGCTGCCTGCCCAGGCAGGCGACAGGAGGCCTCGGGGACCCGGAGGTGGCAGAGTCTTGGGCGACCTTGCAACCCTGTTCGGGCGGGAACCTCCGGACCCGTAGGCGCTTGACGCTCCACCTCAGATCCCGCTCGACGCTCACAAGGACGTGGCCTCAGAGGCTTAAGGGCCAGTGGCCTGCTGTCCCTTGGGCATTACACAACCTGTCCACCCTCGCAGTTCTAGGAGCAGCCCAGCCATGGCCGGGCCGGCCTTCCTGCTCGACGGCAGTTGGCCCAAAGCCACTGGGATCCACCGTTGGGCTGCCACGGCCTCTTAGCCCCAGCAAACTACCCTTTCAGCCACGCCACCCGCCAAGCACAGTTCCGATGCCTGGAGGTCAGCCGACCTGGAGAACCAGTCACGGCCCACGACCCCGCTCCTGCCTCCAGCCGTAGCGAAACGGCAGAGGGTGGGCTTTTTCCGGAGGGAGCTGTATAGAGACACACGGGCAATTAGGTGGCTGCGGCGTGGATGCGCGCTGGTGGGGACGGCCAGTTGTAGGTCGAGGGCTTCGCGTGCCTCACGGCCTTCACCTGGGCGTGCGGCGCAGTCTGGCTGCGGGCCAGCCACCACGGGAGCGGCTGGTTTATGGCTATCTTCCAGGGCCGCCTTCTGGCCGCATTTCCATCCAGACCTGCGGGGAGCGCTCCCTCCAGAGCACGCTGTGTTGGGAGCGCCCTGAGGAGGTGAGGCCTGCAGAGGCGGAGGCGGCATCAGCCGTGGGCGCCTAAAGGAGAATTTATAGTGGGAGGCAAAAAAGCCTACAGCACCTGGTATTCCCATGTGGTCTCCCATCCAAGTACTAAGCAGGCCCGACCCTGCTTAGCTTCCAGGATCAGCCGATATCGGGCGCGTTCAGGGTGGTATGGCGGTAGAAGGCTGCGGGGGCCACGGGGTGCCTCTTGAGGCTTAGCTTCCCTGGTGCTGGGGCTTGCCGACAGCCCGGCAGCCAACCCTCTCCAGCACGGCCCAGCCGCCCACCAAGGCAGGCGACAGGAGGCCTCGGGCACCCGGGATTGGCGGACTCGTGGGAGACCTCGCAGCTCAGGTCAGGCGGGACCCTCCCGGCCCACAGGAGCTTGGCCCTCTGCCCCAGATCCCGCTTGACGCCCACAAGGACGTGGCCCCGGGGGCTTAAGGGCCCGTGGCCCACGGTCCTTCGGGCATTCGCCACCCTGTCTGCCCACACAGTTCTAGGTGAAGCCCGGCCGCGGCCAGGCTGGCCCTCCTGCCCGACGGCAGTTGGCCTGAAGCCACTGGGAGGCACCATTGAGTCGGCAAGACCCCTTAGACCCAGCAAGGCCACCCTTGCCCCTCCGCCAAATGCTGAGCAAAGTTCCCTGCACCCGGTGACTGGCCGGCCCGGAGAACCATTCCCGGCCCACGACCCCACTCCCGCCCCCGGCCGTGGTGAAAGAGTGGAGGGTGGGCTTTTTCCGGAGGGAGCTGTGGAGAGACACACGGGCAGACGGGTGGCTGCGGCGTGGAGGGGCGCTGGTGTGGTCGGCCAGGTGCAGGTCGAGGGCCTCGCGGGCCTCACGATCTTCACCCGGGCCTGCGGCGGTGTCTGGGTCCGGGCCAGCCACCCCGGCAGCGGCTGGCGTGCGGTTGCCTTCCAGGGCCGCCTTCTGGGGGCATGTCCAGCCAGACCGGCGGGGATGGCCCCCTCCGGCGCACGCTGTGTCGGGAGAGGCCTGAGTAGATGAGGCCTGCAGCAGTGCCCGGCGGGGGCAGAGGAAGCCTTGAGTACCGGCCACTACAAGAAAAGGGCAATCGGGGGGCAAAAAATACTACAGCACCTAGTATGCCCAGGGGGTCTCCCATCCAGGTAGTAAACAGACCCGACCCTGCTTAGCTTCGGAGATCAGACGAGATGGGGTGCGTATAGGGTGGTATGGCCGTAGAAGGCAGCGGGGCCCACGGGGTGCCTCTTGAGGCTCAGCTTACCTGGTGCTGGCGAATTACCGCCAGTCCGGCGACCAGCCCTCTGCAGCACGGCCCTGCGGCCCGCCCAGGCAGGCGATAGCAGGCTTCGGGGTCCGGGGGTGGTGGAGTCTTGGACGCTCTAGCAGCTCAGTTCTGGCGGGAACATCCAGGCACATAGGCGCATGGCGAAACGCCCCAGATCCCGCTCGACGCTCACAAAGACGTGGCTCTGAAGGCTTAAGGGTCCGTGGTCCACGGTCCCTTGGGCATTCCCCACCCTGTCCACCCACGCAGTGCTAGGTGCAGTCCAGCTGCGGCCGGGCTGGCCCTCCTGCCTGAAGGCAGTTAGCCCAAAGCCACTGGGAGCCACCATTGATGCGGCACGGCCCCTTGGACCCAGCAAGGCCACCCTTGCCCACACGCCACCCGCTGAGCACAGTTCCCAGCGCATGGTGGCCGGCTGGCCCGGAGAACCGGACCGGCCCAGGACCCCGCTCCCGCCCCCGGCCATGGCGAAACAGCGGAGGGTGGGCTTTTTCCGGAGGGAGCTGTGGAGAGACACAGAGGCAGCCAGGTGGCTGCGGCGCAGATGGGCGCTGGTTGGGTTGGCCACGGGCAGGTCGAGGGCCTCGCGGGCCTCACGATCTTCACCCGGGCCTGCAGCGGAGTCTGGGTCCGGGCCAGCCACCCCGGGAGAGGCTGGGGTGCGGCTGCCTTCCAGGGCCGCCTTCTCGCGGCATGTCCACCCAGACCGGCTGGGTGGGCCCCCTCTGGCGCACGCTGTGTTGCGAGAGGCCTGAGTAGATGAGGCCTGCAGCAGTGCCCGGCAGGAGCAGCGGAAGCCTTGAGCACCGGCGATGACAAGAAAAGGCAGATCGGGGGGCAAAAAATACTACAGCACCTAGTATTCCCAGGTGGTCTCCCATCCAGGTAGTAAACAGACCCGACCCTGCTTAGCTTCCGAGGTCAGACGAGATGGGGTGTGCTTAGGGTGGTATGGCCGTAGAAGGCAGTGGGGGCCACGGGGTGACTCTTGAGGCTCAGCTTAGCTGGTGCTGGCGAATTACCACCAGTCCGGCGACCAGCCCTCTGCTGCACGGCCCTGCTGCCTGCCCAGGCAGGCGACAGGAGGCCTCGGGGACCCGGAGGTGGCAGAGTCTTGGGCGACCTTGCAACCCTGTTCGGGCGGGAACCTCCGGACCCGTAGGCGCTTGACGCTCCACCTCAGATCCCGCTCGACGCTCACAAGGACGTGGCCTCAGAGGCTTAAGGGCCGGTGGCCTGCTGTCCCTTGGGCATTACACAACCTGTCCACCCTCGCAGTTCTAGGAGCAGCCCAGCCATGGCCGGGCCGGCCTTCCTGCTCGACGGCAGTTGGCCCAAAGCCACTGGGATCCACCGTTGGGCTGCCATGGCCTCTTAGCCCCAGCAAACTACCCTTTCAGCCACGCCACCCACCAAGCACAGTTCCGATGCCTGGAGGTCAGCCGACCTGGAGAACCAGTCACGGCCCACGACCCCACTCCTGCCTCCAGCCGTAGCGAAACGGCAGAGGGTGGGCTTTTTCCGGAGGGAGCTGTATAGAGACACACGGGCAATTAGGTGGCTGCGGCGTGGATGCGCGCTGGTGGGGACGGCCAGTTGTAGGTCGAGGGCTTCGCGTGCCTCACGGCCTTCACCTGGGCGTGTGGCGCAGTCTGGCTGCGGGCCAGCCACCACGGGAGCGGCTGGTTTATGGCTATCTTCCAGGGCCGCCTTCTGGCCGCATTTCCATCCAGACCTGCGGGGAGCGCCCCCTCCAAAGCACGCTGTGTTGGGAGGGCCCTGAGGAGGTGAGGCCTGCAGAGGCGGAGGCGGCATCAGCCGTGGGCGCCTACAGGAGAATTTACAGTGGGAGGCAAAAAAGCCTACAGCACCTGGTATTCCCATGTGGTCTCCCATCCAAGTACTAAGCAGGCCCGACCCTGCTTAGCTTCCAGGATCAGACGATATCGGGCGCGTTCAGGGTGGTATGGCGGTAGAAGGCTGCGGGGGCCACGGGGTGCCTCTTGAGGCTTAGCTTCCCTGGTGCTGGGGCTTGCCGACAGCCCGGCAGCCAACCCTCTCCAGCACGGCCCAGCCGCCCACCAAGGCAGGCGACAGGAGGCCTCGGGCACCCGGGATTGGCGGACTCGTGGGAGACCTCGCAGCTCAGGTCAGGCGGGACCCTCCCGGCCCACAGGAGCTTGGCCCTCTGCCCCAGATCCCGCTTGACGCCCACAAGGACGTGGCCCCGGGGGCTTAAGGGCCCGTGGCCCACGGTCCTTTGGGCATTCGCCACCCTGTCTGCCCACACAGTTCTAGGTGAAGCCCGGCCGCGGCCAGGCTGGCCCTCCTGCCCGACGGCAGTTGGCCTGAAGCCACTGGGAGGCACCATTGAGTCGGCAAGACCCCTTAGACCCAGCAAGGCCACCCTTGCCCCTCCGCCAAATGCTGAGCAAAGTTCCCTGCACCCGGTGACCGGCCGGCCCGGAGAACCATTCCCGGCCCACGACCCCACTCCCGCCCCCGGCCGTGGTGAAAGAGTGGAGGGTGGGCTTTTTCCGGAGGGAGCTGTGGAGAGACACACGGGCAGACGGGTGGCTGCGGCGTGGAGGGGCGCTGGTGTGGTCGGCCAGGTGCAGGTCAAGGGCCTCGCGGGCCTCACGATCTTCACCCGGGCCTGCGGCGGTGTCTGGGTCCGGGCCAGCCACCCCGGCAGCGGCTGGCGTGCGGTTGCCTTCCAGGGCCGCCTTCTGGGGGCATGTCCAGCCAGACCGGCGGGGATGGCCCCCTCCGGCGCACGCTGTGTCGGGAGAGGCCTGAGTAGATGAGGCCTGCAGCAGTGCCCGGCGGGGGCAGAGGAAGCCTTGAGTACCGGCCACTACAAGAAAAGGGAAATCGGGGGGCAAAAAATACTACAGCACCTAGTATTCCCAGGGGGTCTCCCATCCAGGTAGTAAACAGACCCGACCCTGCTTAGCTTCCGAGGTCAGACGAGATGGGGTGCGTTTAGGGTGGTATGGCCGTAGAAGGCAGTGGGGGCCACGGGGTGACTCTTGAGGCTCAGCTTAGCTGGTGCTGGCGAATTACCACCAGTCCGGCGACCAGCCCTCTGCTGCACGGCCCTGCTGCCTGCCCAGGCAGGCGACAGGAGGCCTCGGGGACCCGGAGGTGGCAGAGTCTTGGGCGACCTTGCAACCCTGTTCGGGCGGGAACCTCCGGACCCGTAGGCGCTTGACGCTCCACCTCAGATCCCGCTCGACGCTCACAAGGACGTGGCCTCAGAGGCTTAAGGGCCAGTGGCCTGCTGTCCCTTGGGCATTACACAACCTGTCCACCCTCGCAGTTCTAGGAGCAGCCCAGCCATGGCCGGGCCGGCCTTCCTGCTCGACGGCAGTTGGCCCAAAGCCACTGGGATCCACCGTTGGGCTGCCACGGCCTCTTAGCCCCAGCAAACTACCCTTTCAGCCACGCCACCCGCCAAGCACAGTTCCGATGCCTGGAGGTCAGCCGACCTGGAGAACCAGTCACGGCCCACGACCCCGCTCCTGCCTCCAGCCGTAGCGAAACGGCAGAGGGTGGGCTTTTTCCGGAGGGAGCTGTATAGAGACACACGGGCAATTAGGTGGCTGCGGCGTGGATGCGCGCTGGTGGGGACGGCCAGTTGTAGGTCGAGGGCTTCGCGTGCCTCACGGCCTTCACCTGGGCGTGCGGCGCAGTCTGGCTGCGGGCCAGCCACCACGGGAGCGGCTGGTTTATGGCTATCTTCCAGGGCCGCCTTCTGGCCGCATTTCCATCCAGACCTGCGGGGAGCGCCCCCTCCAGAGCACGCTGTGTTGGGAGGGCCCTGAGGAGGTGAGGCCTGCAGAGGCGGAGGCGGCATCAGCCGTGGGCGCCTAAAGGAGAATTTATAGTGGGAGGCAAAAAAGCCTACAGCACCTGGTATTCCCATGTGGTCTCCCATCCAAGTACTAAGCAGGCCCGACCCTGCTTAGCTTCCAGGATCAGCCGATATCGGGCGCGTTCAGGGTGGTATGGCGGTAGAAGGCTGCGGGGGCCACGGGGTGCCTCTTGAGGCTTAGCTTCCCTGGTGCTGGGGCTTGCCGACAGCCCGGCAGCCAACCCTCTCCAGCACGGCCCAGCCGCCCACCAAGGCAGGCGACAGGAGGCCTCGGGCACCCGGGATTGGCGGACTCGTGGGAGACCTCGCAGCTCAGGTCAGGCGGGACCCTCCCGGCCCACAGGAGCTTGGCCCTCTGCCCCAGATCCCGCTTGACGCCCACAAGGACGTGGCCCCGGGGGCTTAAGGGCCCGTGGCCCACGGTCCTTTGGGCATTCGCCACCCTGTCTGCCCACACAGTTCTAGGTGAAGCCCGGCCGCGGCCAGGCTGGCCCTCCTGCCCGACGGCAGTTGGCCTGAAGCCACTGGGAGGCACCATTGAGTCGGCAAGACCCCTTAGACCCAGCAAGGCCACCCTTGCCCCTCCGCCAAATGCTGAGCAAAGTTCCCTGCACCCGGTGACCGGCCGGCCCGGAGAACCATTCCCGGCCCACGACCCCACTCCCGCCCCCGGCCGTGGTGAAAGAGTGGAGGGTGGGCTTTTTCCGGAGGGAGCTGTGGAGAGACACACGGGCAGACGGGTGGCTGCGGCGTGGAGGGGCGCTGGTGTGGTCGGCCAGGTGCAGGTCGAGGGCCTCGCGGGCCTCACGATCTTCACCCGGGCCTGCGGCGGTGTCTGGGTCCAGGCCAGCCACCCCGGCAGCGGCTGGCGTGCGGTTGCCTTCCAGGGCCGCCTTCTGGGGGCATGTCCAGCCAGACCGGCGGGGATGGCCCCCTCCGGCGCACGCTGTGTCGGGAGAGGCCTGAGTAGATGAGGCCTGCAGCAGTGCCCGGCGGGGGCAGAGGAAGCCTTGAGTACCGGCCACTACAAGAAAAGGGAAATCGGGGGGCAAAAAATACTACAGCACCTAGTATTCCCAGGGGGTCTCCCATCCAGGTAGTAAACAGACCCGACCCTGCTTAGCTTCGGAGATCAGACGAGATGGGGTGCGTATAGGGTGGTATGGCCGTAGAAGGCAGCGGGGCCCACGGGGTGCCTCTTGAGGCTCAGCTTACCTGGTGCTGGCGAATTACCGCCAGTCCGGCGACCAGCCCTCTGCAGCACGGCCCTGCGGCCCGCCCAGGCAGGCGGTAGCAGGCTTCGGGGTCCGGGGGTGGTGGAGTCTTGGACGCTCTAGCAGCTCAGTTCTGGCGGGAACATCCAGGCACATAGGCGCATGGCGAACCGCCCCAGATCCCGCTCGACGCTCACAAAGACGTGGCTCTGAAGGCTTAAGGGTCCGTGGTCCACGGTCCCTTGGGCATTCCCCACCCTGTCCACCCACGCAGTGCTAGGTGCAGTCCAGCCGCGGCCGGGCTGGCCCTCCTGCCTGAAGGCAGTTAGCCCAAAGCCACTGGGAGCCACCATTGATGCGGCACGGCCCCTTGGACCCAGCAAGGCCACCCTTGCCCACACGCCACCCGCTGAGCACAGTTCCCAGCGCATGGTGGCCGGCTGGCCCGGAGAACCGGACCGGCCCAGGACCCCGCTCCCGCCCCCGGCCATGGCGAAACAGCGGAGGGTGGGCTTTTTCCGGAGGGAGCTGTGGAGAGACACAGAGGCAGCCAGGTGGCTGCGGCGCAGATGGGCGCTGGTTGGGTTGGCCACGGGCAGGTCGAGGGCCTCGCGGGCCTCACGATCTTCACCCGGGCCTGCAGCGGATTCTGGGTCCGGGCCAGCCACCCCGGGAGAGGCTGGGGTGCGGCTGCCTTCCAGGGCCGCCTTCTGGCGGCATGTCCACCCAGACCGGCTGGGTGGGCCCCCTCTGGCGCACGCTGTGTTGCGAGAGGCCTGAGTAGATGAGGCCTGCAGCAGTGCCCGGCAGGAGCAGCGGAAGCCTTGAGCACCGGCGATGACAAGAAAAGGCAGATCGGGGGGCAAAAAATACTACAGCACCTAGTATTCCCAGGTGGTCTCCCATCCAGGTAGTAAACAGACCCGACCCTGCTTAGCTTCCGAGGTCAGACGAGATGGGGTGCGTTTAGGGTGGTATGGCCGTAGAAGGCAGCGGGGGCCACGGGGTGACTCTTGAGGCTCAGCTTAGCTGGTGCTGGCGAATTACCACCAGTCCGGCGACCAGCCCTCTGCTGCACGGCCCTGCTGCCTGCCCAGGCAGGCGACAGGAGGCCTCGGGGACCCGGAGGTGGCAGAGTCTTGGGCGACCTTGCAACCCTGTTTGGGCGGGAACCTCCGGACCCGTAGGCGCTTGACGCTCCACCTCAGATCCCGCTCGACGCTCACAAGGACGTGGCCTCAGAGGCTTAAGGGCCAGTGGCCTGCTGTCCCTTGGGCATTACACAACCTGTCCACCCTCGCAGTTCTAGGAGCAGCCCAGCCATGGCCGGGCCGGCCTTCCTGCTCGACGGCAGTTGGCCCAAAGCCACTGGGATCCACCGTTGGGCTGCCACGGCCTCTTAGCCCCAGCAAACTACCCTTTCAGCCACGCCACCCGCCAAGCACAGTTCCGATGCCTGGAGGTCAGCCGACCTGGAGAACCAGTCACGGCCCACGACCCCGCTCCTGCCTCCAGCCGTAGCGAAACGGCAGAGGGTGGGCTTTTTCCGGAGGGAGCTGTATAGAGACACACGGGCAATTAGGTGGCTGCGGCGTGGATGCGCGCTGGTGGGGACGGCCAGTTGTAGGTCGAGGGCTTCGCGTGCCTCACGGCCTTCACCTGGGCGTGCGGCGCAGTCTGGCTGCGGGCCAGCCACCACGGGAGCGGCTGGTTTATGGCTATCTTCCAGGGCCGCCTTCTGGCCGCATTTCCATCCAGACCTGCGGGGAGCGCTCCCTCCAGAGCACGCTGTGTTGGGAGCGCCCTGAGGAGGTGAGGCCTGCAGAGGCGGAGGCGGCATCAGCCGTGGGCGCCTAAAGGAGAATTTATAGTGGGAGGCAAAAAAGCCTACAGCACCTGGTATTCCCATGTGGTCTCCCATCCAAGTACTAAGCAGGCCCGACCCTGCTTAGCTTCCAGGATCAGCCGATATCGGGCGCGTTCAGGGTGGTATGGCGGTAGAAGGCTGCGGGGGCCACGGGGTGCCTCTTGAGGCTTAGCTTCCCTGGTGCTGGGGCTTGCCGACAGCCCGGCAGCCAACCCTCTCCAGCACGGCCCAGCCGCCCACCAAGGCAGGCGACAGGAGGCCTCGGGCACCCGGGATTGGCGGACTCGTGGGAGACCTCGCAGCTCAGGTCAGGCGGGACCCTCCCGGCCCACAGGAGCTTGGCCCTCTGCCCCAGATCCCGCTTGACGCCCACAAGGACGTGGCCCCGGGGGCTTAAGGGCCCGTGGCCCACGGTCCTTTGGGCATTCGCCACCCTGTCTGCCCACACAGTTCTAGGTGAAGCCCGGCCGCGGCCAGGCTGGCCCTCCTGCCCGACGGCAGTTGGCCTGAAGCCACTGGGAGGGACCATTGAGTCGGCAAGACCCCTTAGACCCAGCAAGGCCACCCTTGCCCCTCCGCCAAATGCTGAGCAAAGTTCCCTGCACCCGGTGACTGGCCGGCCCGGAGAACCATTCCCGGCCCACGACCCCACTCCCGCCCCCGGCCGTGGTGAAAGAGTGGAGGGTGGGCTTTTTCCGGAGGGAGCTGTGGAGAGACACACGGGCAGACGGGTGGCTGCGGCGTGGAGGGGCGCTGGTGTGGTCGGCCAGGTGCAGGTCGAGGGCCTCGCGGGCCTCACGATCTTCACCCGGGCCTGCGGCGGTGTCTGGGTCCGGGCCAGCCACCCCGGCAGCGGCTGGCGTGCGGTTGCCTTCCAGGGCCGCCTTCTGGGGGCATGTCCAGCCAGACCGGCGGGGATGGCCCCCTCCGGCGCACGCTGTGTCGGGAGAGGCCTGAGTAGATGAGGCCTGCAGCAGTGCCCGGCGGGGGCAGAGGAAGCCTTGAGTACCGGCCACTACAAGAAAAGGGAAATCGGGGGGCAAAAAATACTACAGCACCTAGTATTCCCAGGGGGTCTCCCATCCAGGTAGTAAACAGACCCGACCCTGCTTAGCTTCGGAGATCAGACGAGATGGGGTGCGTATAGGGTGGTATGGCCGTAGAAGGCAGCGGGGCCCACGGGGTGCCTCTTGAGGCTCAGCTTACCTGGTGCTGGCGAATTACCGCCAGTCCGGCGACCAGCCCTCTGCAGCACGGCCCTGCGGCCCGCCCAGGCAGGCGGTAGCAGGCTTCGGGGTCCGGGGGTGGTGGAGTCTTGGACGCTCTAGCAGCTCAGTTCTGGCGGGAACATCCAGGCACATAGGCGCATGGCGAACCGCCCCAGATCCCGCTCGACGCTCACAAAGACGTGGCTCTGAAGGCTTAAGGGTCCGTGGTCCACGGTCCCTTGGGCATTCCCCACCCTGTCCACCCACGCAGTGCTAGGTGCAGTCCAGCCGCGGCCGGGCTGGCCCTCCTGCCTGAAGGCAGTTAGCCCAAAGCCACTGGGAGCCACCATTGATGCGGCACGGCCCCTTGGACCCAGCAAGGCCACCCTTGCCCACACGCCACCCGCTGAGCACAGTTCCCAGCGCATGGTGGCCGGCTGGCCCGGAGAACCGGACCGGCCCAGGACCCCGCTCCCGCCCCCGGCCATGGCGAAACAGCGGAGGGTGGGCTTTTTCCGGAGGGAGCTGTGGAGAGACACAGAGGCAGCCAGGTGGCTGCGGCGCAGATGGGCACTGGTTGGGTTGGCCACGGGCAGGTCGAGGGCCTCGCGGGCCTCACGATCTTCACCCGGGCCTGCAGCGGATTCTGGGTCCGGGCCAGCCACCCCGGGAGAGGCTGGGGTGCGGCTGCCTTCCAGGGCCGCCTTCTGGCGGCATGTCCACCCAGACCGGCTGGGTGGGCCCCCTCTGGCGCACGCTGTGTTGCGAGAGGCCTGAGTAGATGAGGCCTGCAGCAGTGCCCGGCAGGAGCAGCGGAAGCCTTGAGCACCGGCGATGACAAGAAAAGGCAGATCGGGGGGCAAAAAATACTACAGCACCTAGTATTCCCAGGTGGTCTCCCATCCAGGTAGTAAACAGACCCGACCCTGCTTAGCTTCCGAGGTCAGACGAGATGGGGTGCGTTTAGGGTGGTATGGCCGTAGAAGGCAGCGGGGGCCACGGGGTGACTCTTGAGGCTCAGCTTAGCTGGTGCTGGCGAATTACCACCAGTCCGGCGACCAGCCCTCTGCTGCACGGCCCTGCTGCCTGCCCAGGCAGGCGACAGGAGGCCTCGGGGACCCGGAGGTGGCAGAGTCTTGGGCGACCTTGCAACCCTGTTTGGGCGGGAACCTCCGGACCCGTAGGCGCTTGACGCTCCACCTCAGATCCCGCTCGACGCTCACAAGGACGTGGCCTCAGAGGCTTAAGGGCCAGTGGCCTGCTGTCCCTTGGGCATTACACAACCTGTCCACCCTCGCAGTTCTAGGAGCAGCCCAGCCATGGCCGGGCCGGCCTTCCTGCTCGACGGCAGTTGGCCCAAAGCCACTGGGATCCACCGTTGGGCTGCCACGGCCTCTTAGCCCCAGCAAACTACCCTTTCAGCCACGCCACCCGCCAAGCACAGTTCCGATGCCTGGAGGTCAGCCGACCTGGAGAACCAGTCACGGCCCACGACCCCGCTCCTGCCTCCAGCCGTAGCGAAACGGCAGAGGGTGGGCTTTTTCCGGAGGGAGCTGTATAGAGACACACGGGCAATTAGGTGGCTGCGGCGTGGATGCGCGCTGGTGGGGACGGCCAGTTGTAGGTCGAGGGCTTCGCGTGCCTCACGGCCTTCACCTGGGCGTGCGGCGCAGTCTGGCTGCGGGCCAGCCACCACGGGAGCGGCTGGTTTATGGCTATCTTCCAGGGCCGCCTTCTGGCCGCATTTCCATCCAGACCTGCGGGGAGCGCTCCCTCCAGAGCACGCTGTGTTGGGAGCGCCCTGAGGAGGTGAGGCCTGCAGAGGCGGAGGCGGCATCAGCCGTGGGCGCCTAAAGGAGAATTTATAGTGGGAGGCAAAAAAGCCTACAGCACCTGGTATTCCCATGTGGTCTCCCATCCAAGTACTAAGCAGGCCCGACCCTGCTTAGCTTCCAGGATCAGCCGATATCGGGCGCGTTCAGGGTGGTATGGCGGTAGAAGGCTGCGGGGGCCACGGGGTGCCTCTTGAGGCTTAGCTTCCCTGGTGCTGGGGCTTGCCGACAGCCCGGCAGCCAACCCTCTCCAGCACGGCCCAGCCGCCCACCAAGGCAGGCGACAGGAGGCCTCGGGCACCCGGGATTGGCGGACTCGTGGGAGACCTCGCAGCTCAGGTCAGGCGGGACCCTCCCGGCCCACAGGAGCTTGGCCCTCTGCCCCAGATCCCGCTTGACGCCCACAAGGACGTGGCCCCGGGGGCTTAAGGGCCCGTGGCCCACGGTCCTTTGGGCATTCGCCACCCTGTCTGCCCACACAGTTCTAGGTGAAGCCCGGCCGCGGCCAGGCTGGCCCTCCTGCCCGACGGCAGTTGGCCTGAAGCCACTGGGAGGCACCATTGAGTCGGCAAGACCCCTTAGACCCAGCAAGGCCACCCTTGCCCCTCCGCCAAATGCTGAGCAATGTTCCCTGCACCCGGTGACTGGCCGGCCCGGAGAACCATTCCCGGCCCACGACCCCACTCCCGCCCCCGGCCGTGGTGAAAGAGTGGAGGGTGGGCTTTTTCCGGAGGGAGCTGTGGAGAGACACACGGGCAGACGGGTGGCTGCGGCGTGGAGGGGCGCTGGTGTGGTCGGCCAGGTGCAGGTCGAGGGCCTCGCGGGCCTCACGATCTTCACCCGGGCCTGCGGCGGTGTCTGGGTCCGGGCCAGCCACCCCGGCAGCGGCTGGCGTGCGGTTGCCTTCCAGGGCCGCCTTCTGGGGGCATGTCCAGCCAGACCGGCGGGGATGGCCCCCTCCGGCGCACGCTGTGTCGGGAGAGGCCTGAGTAGATGAGGCCTGCAGCAGTGCCCGGCGGGGGCAGAGGAAGCCTTGAGTACCGGCCACTACAAGAAAAGGGCAATCGGGGGGCAAAAAATACTACAGCACCTAGTATGCCCAGGGGGTCTCCCATCCAGGTAGTAAACAGACCCGACCCTGCTTAGCTTCGGAGATCAGACGAGATGGGGTGCGTATAGGGTGGTATGGCCGTAGAAGGCAGCGGGGCCCACGGGGTGCCTCTTGAGGCTCAGCTTACCTGGTGCTGGCGAATTACCGCCAGTCCGGCGACCAGCCCTCTGCAGCACGGCCCTGCGGCCCGCCCAGGCAGGCGATAGCAGGCTTCGGGGTCCGGGGGTGGTGGAGTCTTGGACGCTCTAGCAGCTCAGTTCTGGCGGGAACATCCAGGCACATAGGCGCATGGCGAAACGCCCCAGATCCCGCTCGACGCTCACAAAGACGTGGCTCTGAAGGCTTAAGGGTCCGTGGTCCACGGTCCCTTGGGCATTCCCCACCCTGTCCACCCACGCAGTGCTAGGTGCAGTCCAGCCGCGGCCGGGCTGGCCCTCCTGCCTGAAGGCAGTTAGCCCAAAGCCACTGGGAGCCACCATTGATGCGGCACGGCCCCTTGGACCCAGCAAGGCCACCCTTGCCCACACGCCACCCGCTGAGCACAGTTCCCAGCGCATGGTGGCCGGCTGGCCCGGAGAACCGGACCGGCCCAGGACCCCGCTCCCGCCCCCGGCCATGGCGAAACAGCGGAGGGTGGGCTTTTTCCGGAGGGAGCTGTGGAGAGACACAGAGGCAGCCAGGTGGCTGCGGCGCAGATGGGCGCTGGTTGGGTTGGCCACGGGCAGGTCGAGGGCCTCGCGGGCCTCACGATCTTCACCCGGGCCTGCAGCGGAGTCTGGGTCCGGGCCAGCCACCCCGGGAGAGGCTGGGGTGCGGCTGCCTTCCAGGGCCGCCTTCTGGCGGCATGTCCACCCAGACCGGCTGGGTGGGCCCCCTCTGGCGCACGCTGTGTTGCGAGAGGCCTGAGTAGATGAGGCCTGCAGCAGTGCCCGGCAGGAGCAGCGGAAGCCTTGAGCACCGGCGATGACAAGAAAAGGCAGATCGGGGGGCAAAAAATACTACAGCACCTAGTATTCCCAGGTGGTCTCCCATCCAGGTAGTAAACAGACCCGACCCTGCTTAGCTTCCGAGGTCAGACGAGATGGGGTGTGCTTAGGGTGGTATGGCCGTAGAAGGCAGCGGGGGCCACGGGGTGACTCTTGAGGCTCAGCTTAGCTGGTGCTGGCGAATTACCACCAGTCCGGCGACCAGCCCTCTGCTGCACGGCCCTGCTGCCTGCCCAGGCAGGCGACAGGAGGCCTCGGGGACCCGGAGGTGGCAGAGTCTTGGGCGACCTTGCAACCCTGTTCGGGCGGGAACCTCCGGACCCGTAGGCGCTTGACGCTCCACCTCAGATCCCGCTCGACGCTCACAAGGACGTGGCCTCAGAGGCTTAAGGGCCAGTGGCCTGCTGTCCCTTGGGCATTACACAACCTGTCCACCCTCGCAGTTCTAGGAGCAGCCCAGCCATGGCCGGGCCGGCCTTCCTGCTCGACGGCAGTTGGCCCAAAGCCACTGGGATCCACCGTTGGGCTGCCACGGCCTCTTAGCCCCAGCAAACTACCCTTTCAGCCACGCCACCCGCCAAGCACAGTTCCGATGCCTGGAGGTCAGCCGACCTGGAGAACCAGTCACGGCCCACGACCCCACTCCTGCCTCCAGCCGTAGCGAAACGGCAGAGGGTGGGCTTTTTCCGGAGGGAGCTGTATAGAGACACACGGGCAATTAGGTGGCTGCGGCGTGGATGCGCGCTGGTGGGGACGGCCAGTTGTAGGTCGAGGGCTTCGCGTGCCTCACGGCCTTCACCTGGGCGTGCGGCGCAGTCTGGCTGCGGGCCAGCCACCACGGGAGCGGCTGGTTTATGGCTATCTTCCAGGGCCGCCTTCTGGCCGCATTTCCATCCAGACCTGCGGGGAGCGCCCCCTCCAGAGCACGCTGTGTTGGGAGGGCCCTGAGGAGGTGAGGCCTGCAGAGGCGGAGGCGGCATCAGCCGTGGGCGCCTAAAGGAGAATTTATAGTGGGAGGCAAAAAAGCCTACAGCACCTGGTATCCCCATGTGGTCTCCCATCCAAGTACTAAGCAGGCCCGACCCTGCTTAGCTTCCAGGATCAGACGATATCGGGCGCGTTCAGGGTGGTATGGCGGTAGAAGGCTGCGGGGGCCACGGGGTGCCTCTTGAGGCTTAGCTTCCCTGGTGCTGGGGCTTGCCGACAGCCCGGCAGCCAACCCTCTCCAGCACGGCCCAGCCGCCCACCAAGGCAGGCGACAGGAGGCCTCGGGCACCCGGGATTGGCGGACTCGTGGGAGACCTCGCAGCTCAGGTCAGGCGGGACCCTCCCGGCCCACAGGAGCTTGGCCCTCTGCCCCAGATCCCGCTTGACGCCCACAAGGACGTGGCCCCGGGGGCTTAAGGGCCCGTGGCCCACGGTCCTTTGGGCATTCGCCACCCTGTCTGCCCACACAGTTCTAGGTGAAGCCCGGCCGCGGCCAGGCTGGCCCTCCTGCCCGACGGCAGTTGGCCTGAAGCCACTGGGAGGCACCATTGAGTCGGCAAGACCCCTTAGACCCAGCAAGGCCACCCTTGCCCCTCCGCCAAATGCTGAGCAAAGTTCCCTGCACCCGGTGACCGGCCGGCCCGGAGAACCATTCCCGGCCCACGACCCCACTCCCGCCCCCGGCCGTGGTGAAAGAGTGGAGGGTGGGCTTTTTCCGGAGGGAGCTGTGGAGAGACACACGGGCAGACGGGTGGCTGCGGCGTGGAGGGGCGCTGGTGTGGTCGGCCAGGTGCAGGTCGAGGGCCTCGCGGGCCTCACGATCTTCACCCGGGCCTGCGGCGGTGTCTGGGTCCGGGCCAGCCACCCCGGCAGCGGCTGGCGTGCGGTTGCCTTCCAGGGCCGCCTTCTGGGGGCATGTCCAGCCAGACCGGCGGGGATGGCCCCCTCCGGCGCACGCTGTGTCGGGAGAGGCCTGAGTAGATGAGGCCTGCAGCAGTGCCCGGCGGGGGCAGAGGAAGCCTTGAGTACCGGCCACTACAAGAAAAGGGCAATCGGGGGGCAAAAAATACTACAGCACCTAGTATGCCCAGGGGGTCTCCCATCCAGGTAGTAAACAGACCCGACCCTGCTTAGCTTCGGAGATCAGACGAGATGGGGTGCGTATAGGGTGGTATGGCCGTAGAAGGCAGCGGGGCCCACGGGGTGCCTCTTGAGGCTCAGCTTACCTGGTGCTGGCGAATTACCGCCAGTCCGGCGACCAGCCCTCTGCAGCACGGCCCTGCGGCCCGCCCAGGCAGGCGATAGCAGGCTTCGGGGTCCGGGGGTGGTGGAGTCTTGGACGCTCTAGCAGCTCAGTTCTGGCGGGAACATCCAGGCACATAGGCGCATGGCGAACCGCCCCAGATCCCGCTCGACGCTCACAAAGACGTGGCTCTGAAGGCTTAAGGGTCCGTGGTCCACGGTCCCTTGGGCATTCCCCACCCTGTCCACCCACACAGTGCTAGGTGCAGTCCAGCCGCGGCCGGGCTGGCCCTCCTGCCTGAAGGCAGTTAGCCCAAAGCCACTGGGAGCCACCATTGATGCGGCACGGCCCCTTGGACCCAGCAAGGCCACCCTTGCCCACACGCCACCCGCTGAGCACAGTTCCCAGCGCATGGTGGCCGGCTGGCCCGGAGAACCGGACCGGCCCAGGACCCCGCTCCCGCCCCCGGCCATGGCGAAACAGCGGAGGGTGGGCTTTTTCCGGAGGGAGCTGTGGAGAGACACAGAGGCAGCCAGGTGGCTGCGGCGCAGATGGGCGCTGGTTGGGTTGGCCACGGGCAGGTCGAGGGCCTCGCGGGCCTCACGATCTTCACCCGGGCCTGCAGCGGAGTCTGGGTCCGGGCCAGCCACCCCGGGAGAGGCTGGGGTGCGGCTGCCTTCCAGGGCCGCCTTCTGGCGGCATGTCCACCCAGACCGGCTGGGTGGGCCCCCTCTGGCGCACGCTGTGTTGCGAGAGGCCTGAGTAGATGAGGCCTGCAGCAGTGCCCGGCAGGAGCAGCGGAAGCCTTGAGCACCGGCGATGACAAGAAAAGGCAGATCGGGGGGCAAAAAATACTACAGCACCTAGTATTCCCAGGTGGTCTCCCATCCAGGTAGTAAACAGACCCGACCCTGCTTAGCTTCCGAGGTCAGACGAGATGGGGTGCGTTTAGGGTGGTATGGCCGTAGAAGGCAGCGGGGGCCACGGGGTGACTCTTGAGGCTCAGCTTAGCTGGTGCTGGCGAATTACCACCAGTCCGGCGACCAGCCCTCTGCTGCACGGCCCTGCTGCCTGCCCAGGCAGGCGACAGGAGGCCTCGGGGACCCGGAGGTGGCAGAGTCTTGGGCGACCTTGCAACCCTGTTTGGGCGGGAACCTCCAGACCCGTAGGCGCTTGACGCTCCACCTCAGATCCCGCTCGACGCTCACAAGGACGTGGCCTCAGAGGCTTAAGCGCCGGTGGCCTGCTGTCCCTTGGGCATTACACAACCTGTCCACCCTCGCAGTTCTAGGAGCAGCCCAGCCATGGCCGGGCCGGCCTTCCTGCTCGACGGCAGTTGGCCCAAAGCCACTGGGATCCACCGTTGGGCTGCCACGGCCTCTTAGCCCCAGCAAACTACCCTTTCAGCCACGCCACCCGCCAAGCACAGTTCCGATGCCTGGAGGTCAGCCGACCTGGAGAACCAGTCACGGCCCACGATCCCGCTCCTGCCTCCAGCCGTAGCGAAACGGCAGAGGGTGGGCTTTTTCCGGAGGGAGCTGTATAGAGACACACGGGCAATTAGGTGGCTGTGGCGTGGATGCGCGCTGGTGGGGACGGCCAGTTGTAGGTCGAGGGCTTCGCGTGCCTCACGGCCTTCACCTGGGCGTGCGGCGCAGTCTGGCTGTGGGCCAGCCACCACGGGAGCGGCTGGTTTATGGCTATCTTCCAGGGCCGCCTTCTGGCCGCATTTCCATCCAGACCTGCGGGGAGCGCTCCCTCCAGAGCACGCTGTGTTGGGAGCGCCCTGAGGAGGTGAGGCCTGCAGAGGCGGAGGCGGCATCAGCCGTGGGCGCCTAAAGGAGAATTTATAGTGGGAGGCAAAAAAGCCTACAGCACCTGGTATTCCCATGTGGTCTCCCATCCAAGTACTAAGCAGGCCCGACCCTGCTTAGCTTCCAGGATCAGACGATATCGGGCGCGTTCAGGGTGGTATGGCGGTAGAAGGCTGCGGGGGCCACGGGGTGCCTCTTGAGGCTTAGCTTCCCTGGTGCTGGGGCTTGCCGACAGCCCGGCAGCCAACCCTCTCCAGCACGGCCCAGCCGCCCACCAAGGCAGGCGACAGGAGGCCTCGGGCACCCGGGATTGGCGGACTCGTGGGAGACCTCGCAGCTCAGGTCAGGCGGGACCCTCCCGGCCCACAGGAGCTTGGCCCTCTGCCCCAGATCCCGCTTGACGCCCACAAGGACGTGGCCCCGGGGGCTTAAGGGCCCGTGGCCCACGGTCCTTTGGGCATTCGCCACCCTGTCTGCCCACACAGTTCTAGGTGAAGCCCGGCCGCGGCCAGGCTGGCCCTCCTGCCCGACGGCAGTTGGCCTGAAGCCACTGGGAGGCACCATTGAGTCGGCAAGACCCCTTAGACCCAGCAAGGCCACCCTTGCCCCTCCGCCAAACGCTGAGCAAAGTTCCCTGCACCCGGTGACCGGCCGGCCCGGAGAACCATTCCCGGCCCACGACCCCACTCCCGCCCCCGGCCGTGGTGAAAGAGTGGAGGGTGGGCTTTTTCCGGAGGGAGCTGTGGAGAGACACACGGGCAGACGGGTGGCTGCGGCGTGGAGGGGCGCTGGTGTGGTCGGCCAGGTGCAGGTCGAGGGCCTCGCGGGCCTCACGATCTTCACCCGGGCCTGCGGCGGTGTCTGGGTCCGGGCCAGCCACCCCGGCAGCGGCTGGCGTGCGGTTGCCTTCCAGGGCCGCCTTCTGGGGGCATGTCCAGCCAGACCGGCGGGGATGGCCCCCTCCGGCGCACGCTGTGTCGGGAGAGGCCTGAGTAGATGAGGCCTGCAGCAGTGCCCGGCGGGGGCAGAGGAAGCCTTGAGTACCGGCCACTACAAGAAAAGGGCAATCGGGGGGCAAAAAATACTACAGCACCTAGTATGCCCAGGGGGTCTCCCATCCAGGTAGTAAACAGACCCGACCCTGCTTAGCTTCGGAGATCAGACGAGATGGGGTGCGTATAGGGTGGTATGGCCGTAGAAGGCAGCGGGGCCCACGGGGTGCCTCTTGAGGCTCAGCTTACCTGGTGCTGGCGAATTACCGCCAGTCCGGCGACCAGCCCTCTGCAGCACGGCCCTGCGGCCCGCCCAGGCAGGCGATAGCAGGCTTCGGGGTCCGGGGGTGGTGGAGTCTTGGACGCTCTAGCAGCTCAGTTCTGGCGGGAACATCCAGGCACATAGGCGCATGGCGAACCGCCCCAGATCCCGCTCGACGCTCACAAAGACGTGGCTCTGAAGGCTTAAGGGTCCGTGGTCCACGGTCCCTTGGGCATTCCCCACCCTGTCCACCCACGCAGTGCTAGGTGCAGTCCAGCCGCGGCCGGGCTGGCCCTCCTGCCTGAAGGCAGTTAGCCCAAAGCCACTGGGAGCCACCATTGATGCGGCACGGCCCCTTGGACCCAGCAAGGCCACCCTTGCCCACACGCCACCCGCTGAGCACAGTTCCCAGCGCATGGTGGCCGGCTGGCCCGGA
Organism: Balaenoptera borealis; assembly: GCF_965194805.1. Classification (NCBI taxonomy): domain Eukaryota; kingdom Metazoa; phylum Chordata; class Mammalia; order Artiodactyla; family Balaenopteridae; genus Balaenoptera; species Balaenoptera borealis. The sequence continues at coordinate 27,948,591 of NC_138874.1, read as the reverse complement.
GAACCGGACCGGCCCAGGACCCCGCTCCCGCCCCCGGCCATGGCGAAACAGCGGAGGGTGGGCTTTTTCCGGAGGGAGCTGTGGAGAGACACAGAGGCAGCCAGGTGGCTGCGGCGCAGATGGGCGCTGGTTGGGTTGGCCACGGGCAGGTCGAGGGCCTCGCGGGCCTCACGATCTTCACCCGGGCCTGCAGCGGAGTCTGGGTCCGGGCCAGCCACCCCGGGAGAGGCTGGGGTGCGGCTGCCTTCCAGGGCCGCCTTCTGGCGGCATGTCCACCCAGACCGGCTGGGTGGGCCCCCTCTGGCGCACGCTGTGTTGCGAGAGGCCTGAGTAGATGAGGCCTGCAGCAGTGCCCGGCAGGAGCAGCGGAAGCCTTGAGCACCGGCGATGACAAGAAAAGGCAGATCGGGGGGCAAAAAATACTACAGCACCTAGTATTCCCAGGTGGTCTCCCATCCAGGTAGTAAACAGACCCGACCCTGCTTAGCTTCCGAGGTCAGACGAGATGGGGTGCGCTTAGGGTGGTATGGCCGTAGAAGGCAGCGGGGGCCACGGGGTGACTCTTGAGGCTCAGCTTAGCTGGTGCTGGCGAATTACCACCAGTCCGGCGACCAGCCCTCTGCTGCACGGCCCTGCTGCCTGCCCAGGCAGGCGACAGGAGGCCTCGGGGACCCGGAGGTGGCAGAGTCTTGGGCGACCTTGCAACCCTGTTTGGGCGGGAACCTCCGGACCCGTAGGCGCTTGACGCTCCACCTCAGATCCCGCTCGACGCTCACAAGGACGTGGCCTCAGAGGCTTAAGGGCCGGTGGCCTGCTGTCCCTTGCGCATTACACAACCTGTCCACCCTCGCAGTTCTAGGAGCAGCCCAGCCATGGCCGGGCCGGCCTTCCTGCTCGACGGCAGTTGGCCCAAAGCCACTGGGATCCACCGTTGGGCTGCCACGGCCTCTTAGCCCCAGCAAACTACCCTTTCAGCCACGCCACCCGCCAAGCACAGTTCCGATGCCTGGAGGTCAGCCGACCTGGAGAACCAGTCACGGCCCACGACCCCACTCCTGCCTCCAGCCGTAGCGAAACGGCAGAGGGTGGGCTTTTTCCGGAGGGAGTTGTATAGAGACACACGGGCAATTAGGTGGCTGCGGCGTGGATGCGCGCTGGTGGGGACGGCCAGTTGTAGGTCGAGGGCTTCGCGTGCCTCACGGCCTTCACCTGGGCGTGCGGCGCAGTCTGGCTGCGGGCCAGCCACCACGGGAGCGGCTGGTTTATGGCTATCTTCCAGGGCCGCCTTCTGGCCGCATTTCCATCCAGACCTGCGGGGAGCGCCCCCTCCAGAGCACGCTGTGTTGGGAGGGCCCTGAGGAGGTGAGGCCTGCAGAGGCGGAGGCGGCATCAGCCGTGGGCGCCTAAAGGAGAATTTATAGTGGGAGGCAAAAAAGCCTACAGCACCTGGTATCCCCATGTGGTCTCCCATCCAAGTACTAAGCAGGCCCGACCCTGCTTAGCTTCCAGGATCAGACGATATCGGGCGCGTTCAGGGTGGTATGGCGGTAGAAGGCTGCGGGGGCCACGGGGTGCCTCTTGAGGCTTAGCTTCCCTGGTGCTGGGGCTTGCCGACAGCCCGGCAGCCAACCCTCTCCAGCACGGCCCAGCCGCCCACCAAGGCAGGCGACAGGAGGCCTCGGGCACCCGGGATTGGCGGACTCGTGGGAGACCTCGCAGCTCAGGTCAGGCGGGACCCTCCCGGCCCACAGGAGCTTGGCCCTCTGCCCCAGATCCCGCTTGACGCCCACAAGGACGTGGCCCCGGGGGCTTAAGGGCCCGTGGCCCACGGTCCTTTGGGCATTCGCCACCCTGTCTGCCCACACAGTTCTAGGTGAAGCCCGGCCGCGGCCAGGCTGGCCCTCCTGCCCGACGGCAGTTGGCCTGAAGCCACTGGGAGGCACCATTGAGTCGGCAAGACCCCTTAGACCCAGCAAGGCCACCCTTGCCCCTCCGCCAAATGCTGAGCAAAGTTCCCTGCACCCGGTGACCGGCCAGCCCGGAGAACCATTCCCGGCCCACGACCCCACTCCCGCCCCCGGCCGTGGTGAAAGAGTGGAGGGTGGGCTTTTTCCGGAGGGAGCTGTGGAGAGACACACGGGCAGACGGGTGGCTGCGGCGTGGAGGGGCGCTGGTGTGGTCGGCCAGGTGCAGGTCGAGGGCCTCGCGGGCCTCACGATCTTCACCCGGGCCTGCGGCGGTGTCTGGGTCCGGGCCAGCCACCCCGGCAGCGGCTGGCGTGCGGTTGCCTTCCAGGGCCGCCTTCTGGGGGCATGTCCAGCCAGACCGGCGGGGATGGCCCCCTCCGGCGCATGCTGTGTCGGGAGAGGCCTGAGTAGATGAGGCCTGCAGCAGTGCCCGGCGGGGGCAGAGGAAGCCTTGAGTACCGGCCACTACAAGAAAAGGGCAATCGGGGGGCAAAAAATACTACAGCACCTAGTATTCCCAGGGGGTCTCCCATCCAGGTAGTAAACAGACCCGACCCTGCTTAGCTTCGGAGATCAGACGAGATGGGGTGCGTATAGGGTGGTATGGCCTTAGAAGGCAGCGGGGCCCACGGGGTGCCTCTTGAGGCTCAGCTTACCTGGTGTTGGCGAATTACCGCCAGTCCGGCGACCAGCCCTCTGCAGCACGGCCCTGCGGCCCGCCCAGGCAGGCGATAGCAGGCTTCGGGGTCCGGGGGTGGTGGAGTCTTGGACGCTCTAGCAGCTCAGTTCTGGCCGGAACATCCAGGCACATAGGCGCATGGCGAACCGCCCCAGATCCCGCTCGACGCTCACAAAGACGTGGCTCTGAAGGCTTAAGGGTCCGTGGTCCACGGTCCCTTGGGCATTCCCCACCCTGTCCACCCACGCAGTGCTAGGTGCAGTCCAGCCGCGGCCGGCTGGCCCTCCTGCCTGAAGGCAGTTAGCCCAAAGCCACTGGGAGCCACCATTGATGCGGCACGGCCCCTTGGACCCAGCAAGGCCACCCTTGCCCACACGCCACCCGCTGAGCACAGTTCCCAGCGCATGGTGGCCGGCTGGCCCGGAGAACCGGACCGGCCCAGGACCCCGCTCCCGCCCCCGGCCATGGCGAAACAGCGGAGGGTGGGCTTTTTCCGGAGGGAGCTGTGGAGAGACACAGAGGCAGCCAGGTGGCTGCGGCGCAGATGGGCGCTGGTTGGGTTGGCCACGGGCAGGTCGAGGGCCTCGCGGGCCTCACGATCTTCACCCGGGCCTGCAGCGGAGTCTGGGTCCGGGCCAGCCACCCCGGGAGAGGCTGGGGTGCGGCTGCCTTCCAGGGCCGCCTTCTGGCGGCATGTCCACCCAGACCGGCTGGGTGGGCCCCCTCTGGCGCACGCTGTGTTGCGAGAGGCCTGAGTAGATGAGGCCTGCAGCAGTGCCCGGCGGGAGCAGCGGAAGCCTTGAGCACCGGCGATGACAAGAAAAGGCAGATCGGGGGGCAAAAAATACTACAGCACCTAGTATTCCCAGGTGGTCTCCCATCCAGGTAGTAAACAGACCCGACCCTGCTTAGCTTCCGAGGTCAGACGAGATGGGGTGCGTTTAGGGTGGTATGGCCGTAGAAGGCAGCGGGGGCCACGGGGTGACTCTTGAGGCTCAGCTTAGCTGGTGCTGGCGAATTACCACCAGTCCGGCGACCAGCCCTCTGCTGCACGGCCCTGCTGCCTGCCCAGGCAGGCGACAGGAGGCCTCGGGGACCCGGAGGTGGCAGAGTCTTGGGCGACCTTGCAACCCTGTTCGGGCGGGAACCTCCGGACCCGTAGGCGCTTGACGCTCCACCTCAGATCCCGCTCGACGCTCACAAGGACGTGGCCTCAGAGGCTTAAGGGCCAGTGGCCTGCTGTCCCTTGGGCATTACACAACCTGTCCACCCTCGCAGTTCTAGGAGCAGCCCAGCCATGGCCGGGCCGGCCTTCCTGCTCGACGGCAGTTGGCCCAAAGCCACTGGGATCCACCGTTGGGCTGCCACGGCCTCTTAGCCCCAGCAAACTACCCTTTCAGCCACGCCACCCGCCAAGCACAGTTCCGATGCCTGGAGGTCAGCCGACCTGGAGAACCAGTCACGGCCCACGACCCCGCTCCTGCCTCCAGCCGTAGCGAAACGGCAGAGGGTGGGCTTTTTCCGGAGGGAGCTGTATAGAGACACACGGGCAATTAGGTGGCTGCGGCGTGGATGCGCGCTGGTGGGGACGGCCAGTTGTAGGTCGAGGGCTTCGCGTGCCTCACGGCCTTCACCTGGGCGTGCGGCGCAGTCTGGCTGCGGGCCAGCCACCACGGGAGCGGCTGGTTTATGGCTATCTTCCAGGGCCGCCTTCTGGCCGCATTTCCATCCAGACCTGCGGGGAGCGCTCCCTCCAGAGCACGCTGTGTTGGGAGCGCCCTGAGGAGGTGAGGCCTGCAGAGGCGGAGGCGGCATCAGCCGTGGGCGCCTAAAGGAGAATTTATAGTGGGAGGCAAAAAAGCCTACAGCACCTGGTATTCCCATGTGGTCTCCCATCCAAGTACTAAGCAGGCCCGACCCTGCTTAGCTTCCAGGATCAGCCGATATCGGGCGCGTTCAGGGTGGTATGGCGGTAGAAGGCTGCGGGGGCCACGGGGTGCCTCTTGAGGCTTAGCTTCCCTGGTGCTGGGGCTTGCCGACAGCCCGGCAGCCAACCCTCTCCAGCACGGCCCAGCCGCCCACCAAGGCAGGCGACAGGAGGCCTCGGGCACCCGGGATTGGCGGACTCGTGGGAGACCTCGCAGCTCAGGTCAGGCGGGACCCTCCCGGCCCACAGGAGCTTGGCCCTCTGCCCCAGATCCCGCTTGACGCCCACAAGGACGTGGCCCCGGGGGCTTAAGGGCCCGTGGCCCACGGTCCTTCGGGCATTCGCCACCCTGTCTGCCCACACAGTTCTAGGTGAAGCCCGGCCGCGGCCAGGCTGGCCCTCCTGCCCGACGGCAGTTGGCCTGAAGCCACTGGGAGGCACCATTGAGTCGGCAAGACCCCTTAGACCCAGCAAGGCCACCCTTGCCCCTCCGCCAAATGCTGAGCAAAGTTCCCTGCACCCGGTGACTGGCCGGCCCGGAGAACCATTCCCGGCCCACGACCCCACTCCCGCCCCCGGCCGTGGTGAAAGAGTGGAGGGTGGGCTTTTTCCGGAGGGAGCTGTGGAGAGACACACGGGCAGACGGGTGGCTGCGGCGTGGAGGGGCGCTGGTGTGGTCGGCCAGGTGCAGGTCGAGGGCCTCGCGGGCCTCACGATCTTCACCCGGGCCTGCGGCGGTGTCTGGGTCCGGGCCAGCCACCCCGGCAGCGGCTGGCGTGCGGTTGCCTTCCAGGGCCGCCTTCTGGGGGCATGTCCAGCCAGACCGGCGGGGATGGCCCCCTCCGGCGCACGCTGTGTCGGGAGAGGCCTGAGTAGATGAGGCCTGCAGCAGTGCCCGGCGGGGGCAGAGGAAGCCTTGAGTACCGGCCACTACAAGAAAAGGGCAATCGGGGGGCAAAAAATACTACAGCACCTAGTATGCCCAGGGGGTCTCCCATCCAGGTAGTAAACAGACCCGACCCTGCTTAGCTTCGGAGATCAGACGAGATGGGGTGCGTATAGGGTGGTATGGCCGTAGAAGGCAGCGGGGCCCACGGGGTGCCTCTTGAGGCTCAGCTTACCTGGTGCTGGCGAATTACCGCCAGTCCGGCGACCAGCCCTCTGCAGCACGGCCCTGCGGCCCGCCCAGGCAGGCGATAGCAGGCTTCGGGGTCCGGGGGTGGTGGAGTCTTGGACGCTCTAGCAGCTCAGTTCTGGCGGGAACATCCAGGCACATAGGCGCATGGCGAAACGCCCCAGATCCCGCTCGACGCTCACAAAGACGTGGCTCTGAAGGCTTAAGGGTCCGTGGTCCACGGTCCCTTGGGCATTCCCCACCCTGTCCACCCACGCAGTGCTAGGTGCAGTCCAGCTGCGGCCGGGCTGGCCCTCCTGCCTGAAGGCAGTTAGCCCAAAGCCACTGGGAGCCACCATTGATGCGGCACGGCCCCTTGGACCCAGCAAGGCCACCCTTGCCCACACGCCACCCGCTGAGCACAGTTCCCAGCGCATGGTGGCCGGCTGGCCCGGAGAACCGGACCGGCCCAGGACCCCGCTCCCGCCCCCGGCCATGGCGAAACAGCGGAGGGTGGGCTTTTTCCGGAGGGAGCTGTGGAGAGACACAGAGGCAGCCAGGTGGCTGCGGCGCAGATGGGCGCTGGTTGGGTTGGCCACGGGCAGGTCGAGGGCCTCGCGGGCCTCACGATCTTCACCCGGGCCTGCAGCGGAGTCTGGGTCCGGGCCAGCCACCCCGGGAGAGGCTGGGGTGCGGCTGCCTTCCAGGGCCGCCTTCTCGCGGCATGTCCACCCAGACCGGCTGGGTGGGCCCCCTCTGGCGCACGCTGTGTTGCGAGAGGCCTGAGTAGATGAGGCCTGCAGCAGTGCCCGGCAGGAGCAGCGGAAGCCTTGAGCACCGGCGATGACAAGAAAAGGCAGATCGGGGGGCAAAAAATACTACAGCACCTAGTATTCCCAGGTGGTCTCCCATCCAGGTAGTAAACAGACCCGACCCTGCTTAGCTTCCGAGGTCAGACGAGATGGGGTGTGCTTAGGGTGGTATGGCCGTAGAAGGCAGTGGGGGCCACGGGGTGACTCTTGAGGCTCAGCTTAGCTGGTGCTGGCGAATTACCACCAGTCCGGCGACCAGCCCTCTGCTGCACGGCCCTGCTGCCTGCCCAGGCAGGCGACAGGAGGCCTCGGGGACCCGGAGGTGGCAGAGTCTTGGGCGACCTTGCAACCCTGTTCGGGCGGGAACCTCCGGACCCGTAGGCGCTTGACGCTCCACCTCAGATCCCGCTCGACGCTCACAAGGACGTGGCCTCAGAGGCTTAAGGGCCGGTGGCCTGCTGTCCCTTGGGCATTACACAACCTGTCCACCCTCGCAGTTCTAGGAGCAGCCCAGCCATGGCCGGGCCGGCCTTCCTGCTCGACGGCAGTTGGCCCAAAGCCACTGGGATCCACCGTTGGGCTGCCATGGCCTCTTAGCCCCAGCAAACTACCCTTTCAGCCACGCCACCCACCAAGCACAGTTCCGATGCCTGGAGGTCAGCCGACCTGGAGAACCAGTCACGGCCCACGACCCCACTCCTGCCTCCAGCCGTAGCGAAACGGCAGAGGGTGGGCTTTTTCCGGAGGGAGCTGTATAGAGACACACGGGCAATTAGGTGGCTGCGGCGTGGATGCGCGCTGGTGGGGACGGCCAGTTGTAGGTCGAGGGCTTCGCGTGCCTCACGGCCTTCACCTGGGCGTGTGGCGCAGTCTGGCTGCGGGCCAGCCACCACGGGAGCGGCTGGTTTATGGCTATCTTCCAGGGCCGCCTTCTGGCCGCATTTCCATCCAGACCTGCGGGGAGCGCCCCCTCCAAAGCACGCTGTGTTGGGAGGGCCCTGAGGAGGTGAGGCCTGCAGAGGCGGAGGCGGCATCAGCCGTGGGCGCCTACAGGAGAATTTACAGTGGGAGGCAAAAAAGCCTACAGCACCTGGTATTCCCATGTGGTCTCCCATCCAAGTACTAAGCAGGCCCGACCCTGCTTAGCTTCCAGGATCAGACGATATCGGGCGCGTTCAGGGTGGTATGGCGGTAGAAGGCTGCGGGGGCCACGGGGTGCCTCTTGAGGCTTAGCTTCCCTGGTGCTGGGGCTTGCCGACAGCCCGGCAGCCAACCCTCTCCAGCACGGCCCAGCCGCCCACCAAGGCAGGCGACAGGAGGCCTCGGGCACCCGGGATTGGCGGACTCGTGGGAGACCTCGCAGCTCAGGTCAGGCGGGACCCTCCCGGCCCACAGGAGCTTGGCCCTCTGCCCCAGATCCCGCTTGACGCCCACAAGGACGTGGCCCCGGGGGCTTAAGGGCCCGTGGCCCACGGTCCTTTGGGCATTCGCCACCCTGTCTGCCCACACAGTTCTAGGTGAAGCCCGGCCGCGGCCAGGCTGGCCCTCCTGCCCGACGGCAGTTGGCCTGAAGCCACTGGGAGGCACCATTGAGTCGGCAAGACCCCTTAGACCCAGCAAGGCCACCCTTGCCCCTCCGCCAAATGCTGAGCAAAGTTCCCTGCACCCGGTGACCGGCCGGCCCGGAGAACCATTCCCGGCCCACGACCCCACTCCCGCCCCCGGCCGTGGTGAAAGAGTGGAGGGTGGGCTTTTTCCGGAGGGAGCTGTGGAGAGACACACGGGCAGACGGGTGGCTGCGGCGTGGAGGGGCGCTGGTGTGGTCGGCCAGGTGCAGGTCAAGGGCCTCGCGGGCCTCACGATCTTCACCCGGGCCTGCGGCGGTGTCTGGGTCCGGGCCAGCCACCCCGGCAGCGGCTGGCGTGCGGTTGCCTTCCAGGGCCGCCTTCTGGGGGCATGTCCAGCCAGACCGGCGGGGATGGCCCCCTCCGGCGCACGCTGTGTCGGGAGAGGCCTGAGTAGATGAGGCCTGCAGCAGTGCCCGGCGGGGGCAGAGGAAGCCTTGAGTACCGGCCACTACAAGAAAAGGGAAATCGGGGGGCAAAAAATACTACAGCACCTAGTATTCCCAGGGGGTCTCCCATCCAGGTAGTAAACAGACCCGACCCTGCTTAGCTTCCGAGGTCAGACGAGATGGGGTGCGTTTAGGGTGGTATGGCCGTAGAAGGCAGTGGGGGCCACGGGGTGACTCTTGAGGCTCAGCTTAGCTGGTGCTGGCGAATTACCACCAGTCCGGCGACCAGCCCTCTGCTGCACGGCCCTGCTGCCTGCCCAGGCAGGCGACAGGAGGCCTCGGGGACCCGGAGGTGGCAGAGTCTTGGGCGACCTTGCAACCCTGTTCGGGCGGGAACCTCCGGACCCGTAGGCGCTTGACGCTCCACCTCAGATCCCGCTCGACGCTCACAAGGACGTGGCCTCAGAGGCTTAAGGGCCAGTGGCCTGCTGTCCCTTGGGCATTACACAACCTGTCCACCCTCGCAGTTCTAGGAGCAGCCCAGCCATGGCCGGGCCGGCCTTCCTGCTCGACGGCAGTTGGCCCAAAGCCACTGGGATCCACCGTTGGGCTGCCACGGCCTCTTAGCCCCAGCAAACTACCCTTTCAGCCACGCCACCCGCCAAGCACAGTTCCGATGCCTGGAGGTCAGCCGACCTGGAGAACCAGTCACGGCCCACGACCCCGCTCCTGCCTCCAGCCGTAGCGAAACGGCAGAGGGTGGGCTTTTTCCGGAGGGAGCTGTATAGAGACACACGGGCAATTAGGTGGCTGCGGCGTGGATGCGCGCTGGTGGGGACGGCCAGTTGTAGGTCGAGGGCTTCGCGTGCCTCACGGCCTTCACCTGGGCGTGCGGCGCAGTCTGGCTGCGGGCCAGCCACCACGGGAGCGGCTGGTTTATGGCTATCTTCCAGGGCCGCCTTCTGGCCGCATTTCCATCCAGACCTGCGGGGAGCGCCCCCTCCAGAGCACGCTGTGTTGGGAGGGCCCTGAGGAGGTGAGGCCTGCAGAGGCGGAGGCGGCATCAGCCGTGGGCGCCTAAAGGAGAATTTATAGTGGGAGGCAAAAAAGCCTACAGCACCTGGTATTCCCATGTGGTCTCCCATCCAAGTACTAAGCAGGCCCGACCCTGCTTAGCTTCCAGGATCAGCCGATATCGGGCGCGTTCAGGGTGGTATGGCGGTAGAAGGCTGCGGGGGCCACGGGGTGCCTCTTGAGGCTTAGCTTCCCTGGTGCTGGGGCTTGCCGACAGCCCGGCAGCCAACCCTCTCCAGCACGGCCCAGCCGCCCACCAAGGCAGGCGACAGGAGGCCTCGGGCACCCGGGATTGGCGGACTCGTGGGAGACCTCGCAGCTCAGGTCAGGCGGGACCCTCCCGGCCCACAGGAGCTTGGCCCTCTGCCCCAGATCCCGCTTGACGCCCACAAGGACGTGGCCCCGGGGGCTTAAGGGCCCGTGGCCCACGGTCCTTTGGGCATTCGCCACCCTGTCTGCCCACACAGTTCTAGGTGAAGCCCGGCCGCGGCCAGGCTGGCCCTCCTGCCCGACGGCAGTTGGCCTGAAGCCACTGGGAGGCACCATTGAGTCGGCAAGACCCCTTAGACCCAGCAAGGCCACCCTTGCCCCTCCGCCAAATGCTGAGCAAAGTTCCCTGCACCCGGTGACCGGCCGGCCCGGAGAACCATTCCCGGCCCACGACCCCACTCCCGCCCCCGGCCGTGGTGAAAGAGTGGAGGGTGGGCTTTTTCCGGAGGGAGCTGTGGAGAGACACACGGGCAGACGGGTGGCTGCGGCGTGGAGGGGCGCTGGTGTGGTCGGCCAGGTGCAGGTCGAGGGCCTCGCGGGCCTCACGATCTTCACCCGGGCCTGCGGCGGTGTCTGGGTCCAGGCCAGCCACCGCGGCAGCGGCTGGCGTGCGGTTGCCTTCCAGGGCCGCCTTCTGGGGGCATGTCCAGCCAGACCGGCGGGGATGGCCCCCTCCGGCGCACGCTGTGTCGGGAGAGGCCTGAGTAGATGAGGCCTGCAGCAGTGCCCGGCGGGGGCAGAGGAAGCCTTGAGTACCGGCCACTACAAGAAAAGGGAAATCGGGGGGCAAAAAATACTACAGCACCTAGTATTCCCAGGGGGTCTCCCATCCAGGTAGTAAACAGACCCGACCCTGCTTAGCTTCGGAGATCAGACGAGATGGGGTGCGTATAGGGTGGTATGGCCGTAGAAGGCAGCGGGGCCCACGGGGTGCCTCTTGAGGCTCAGCTTACCTGGTGCTGGCGAATTACCGCCAGTCCGGCGACCAGCCCTCTGCAGCACGGCCCTGCGGCCCGCCCAGGCAGGCGGTAGCAGGCTTCGGGGTCCGGGGGTGGTGGAGTCTTGGACGCTCTAGCAGCTCAGTTCTGGCGGGAACATCCAGGCACATAGGCGCATGGCGAACCGCCCCAGATCCCGCTCGACGCTCACAAAGACGTGGCTCTGAAGGCTTAAGGGTCCGTGGTCCACGGTCCCTTGGGCATTCCCCACCCTGTCCACCCACGCAGTGCTAGGTGCAGTCCAGCCGCGGCCGGGCTGGCCCTCCTGCCTGAAGGCAGTTAGCCCAAAGCCACTGGGAGCCACCATTGATGCGGCACGGCCCCTTGGACCCAGCAAGGCCACCCTTGCCCACACGCCACCCGCTGAGCACAGTTCCCAGCGCATGGTGGCCGGCTGGCCCGGAGAACCGGACCGGCCCAGGACCCCGCTCCCGCCCCCGGCCATGGCGAAACAGCGGAGGGTGGGCTTTTTCCGGAGGGAGCTGTGGAGAGACACAGAGGCAGCCAGGTGGCTGCGGCGCAGATGGGCGCTGGTTGGGTTGGCCACGGGCAGGTCGAGGGCCTCGCGGGCCTCACGATCTTCACCCGGGCCTGCAGCGGATTCTGGGTCCGGGCCAGCCACCCCGGGAGAGGCTGGGGTGCGGCTGCCTTCCAGGGCCGCCTTCTGGCGGCATGTCCACCCAGACCGGCTGGGTGGGCCCCCTCTGGCGCACGCTGTGTTGCGAGAGGCCTGAGTAGATGAGGCCTGCAGCAGTGCCCGGCAGGAGCAGCGGAAGCCTTGAGCACCGGCGATGACAAGAAAAGGCAGATCGGGGGGCAAAAAATACTACAGCACCTAGTATTCCCAGGTGGTCTCCCATCCAGGTAGTAAACAGACCCGACCCTGCTTAGCTTCCGAGGTCAGACGAGATGGGGTGCGTTTAGGGTGGTATGGCCGTAGAAGGCAGCGGGGGCCACGGGGTGACTCTTGAGGCTCAGCTTAGCTGGTGCTGGCGAATTACCACCAGTCCGGCGACCAGCCCTCTGCTGCACGGCCCTGCTGCCTGCCCAGGCAGGCGACAGGAGGCCTCGGGGACCCGGAGGTGGCAGAGTCTTGGGCGACCTTGCAACCCTGTTTGGGCGGGAACCTCCGGACCCGTAGGCGCTTGACGCTCCACCTCAGATCCCGCTCGACGCTCACAAGGACGTGGCCTCAGAGGCTTAAGGGCCAGTGGCCTGCTGTCCCTTGGGCATTACACAACCTGTCCACCCTCGCAGTTCTAGGAGCAGCCCAGCCATGGCCGGGCCGGCCTTCCTGCTCGACGGCAGTTGGCCCAAAGCCACTGGGATCCACCGTTGGGCTGCCACGGCCTCTTAGCCCCAGCAAACTACCCTTTCAGCCACGCCACCCGCCAAGCACAGTTCCGATGCCTGGAGGTCAGCCGACCTGGAGAACCAGTCACGGCCCACGACCCCGCTCCTGCCTCCAGCCGTAGCGAAACGGCAGAGGGTGGGCTTTTTCCGGAGGGAGCTGTATAGAGACACACGGGCAATTAGGTGGCTGCGGCGTGGATGCGCGCTGGTGGGGACGGCCAGTTGTAGGTCGAGGGCTTCGCGTGCCTCACGGCCTTCACCTGGGCGTGCGGCGCAGTCTGGCTGCGGGCCAGCCACCACGGGAGCGGCTGGTTTATGGCTATCTTCCAGGGCCGCCTTCTGGCCGCATTTCCATCCAGACCTGCGGGGAGCGCTCCCTCCAGAGCACGCTGTGTTGGGAGCGCCCTGAGGAGGTGAGGCCTGCAGAGGCGGAGGCGGCATCAGCCGTGGGCGCCTAAAGGAGAATTTATAGTGGGAGGCAAAAAAGCCTACAGCACCTGGTATTCCCATGTGGTCTCCCATCCAAGTACTAAGCAGGCCCGACCCTGCTTAGCTTCCAGGATCAGCCGATATCGGGCGCGTTCAGGGTGGTATGGCGGTAGAAGGCTGCGGGGGCCACGGGGTGCCTCTTGAGGCTTAGCTTCCCTGGTGCTGGGGCTTGCCGACAGCCCGGCAGCCAACCCTCTCCAGCACGGCCCAGCCGCCCACCAAGGCAGGCGACAGGAGGCCTCGGGCACCCGGGATTGGCGGACTCGTGGGAGACCTCGCAGCTCAGGTCAGGCGGGACCCTCCCGGCCCACAGGAGCTTGGCCCTCTGCCCCAGATCCCGCTTGACGCCCACAAGGACGTGGCCCCGGGGGCTTAAGGGCCCGTGGCCCACGGTCCTTTGGGCATTCGCCACCCTGTCTGCCCACACAGTTCTAGGTGAAGCCCGGCCGCGGCCAGGCTGGCCCTCCTGCCCGACGGCAGTTGGCCTGAAGCCACTGGGAGGGACCATTGAGTCGGCAAGACCCCTTAGACCCAGCAAGGCCACCCTTGCCCCTCCGCCAAATGCTGAGCAAAGTTCCCTGCACCCGGTGACTGGCCGGCCCGGAGAACCATTCCCGGCCCACGACCCCACTCCCGCCCCCGGCCGTGGTGAAAGAGTGGAGGGTGGGCTTTTTCCGGAGGGAGCTGTGGAGAGACACACGGGCAGACGGGTGGCTGCGGCGTGGAGGGGCGCTGGTGTGGTCGGCCAGGTGCAGGTCGAGGGCCTCGCGGGCCTCACGATCTTCACCCGGGCCTGCGGCGGTGTCTGGGTCCGGGCCAGCCACCCCGGCAGCGGCTGGCGTGCGGTTGCCTTCCAGGGCCGCCTTCTGGGGGCATGTCCAGCCAGACCGGCGGGGATGGCCCCCTCCGGCGCACGCTGTGTCGGGAGAGGCCTGAGTAGATGAGGCCTGCAGCAGTGCCCGGCGGGGGCAGAGGAAGCCTTGAGTACCGGCCACTACAAGAAAAGGGAAATCGGGGGGCAAAAAATACTACAGCACCTAGTATTCCCAGGGGGTCTCCCATCCAGGTAGTAAACAGACCCGACCCTGCTTAGCTTCGGAGATCAGACGAGATGGGGTGCGTATAGGGTGGTATGGCCGTAGAAGGCAGCGGGGCCCACGGGGTGCCTCTTGAGGCTCAGCTTACCTGGTGCTGGCGAATTACCGCCAGTCCGGCGACCAGCCCTCTGCAGCACGGCCCTGCGGCCCGCCCAGGCAGGCGGTAGCAGGCTTCGGGGTCCGGGGGTGGTGGAGTCTTGGACGCTCTAGCAGCTCAGTTCTGGCGGGAACATCCAGGCACATAGGCGCATGGCGAACCGCCCCAGATCCCGCTCGACGCTCACAAAGACGTGGCTCTGAAGGCTTAAGGGTCCGTGGTCCACGGTCCCTTGGGCATTCCCCACCCTGTCCACCCACGCAGTGCTAGGTGCAGTCCAGCCGCGGCCGGGCTGGCCCTCCTGCCTGAAGGCAGTTAGCCCAAAGCCACTGGGAGCCACCATTGATGCGGCACGGCCCCTTGGACCCAGCAAGGCCACCCTTGCCCACACGCCACCCGCTGAGCACAGTTCCCAGCGCATGGTGGCCGGCTGGCCCGGAGAACCGGACCGGCCCAGGACCCCGCTCCCGCCCCCGGCCATGGCGAAACAGCGGAGGGTGGGCTTTTTCCGGAGGGAGCTGTGGAGAGACACAGAGGCAGCCAGGTGGCTGCGGCGCAGATGGGCACTGGTTGGGTTGGCCACGGGCAGGTCGAGGGCCTCGCGGGCCTCACGATCTTCACCCGGGCCTGCAGCGGATTCTGGGTCCGGGCCAGCCACCCCGGGAGAGGCTGGGGTGCGGCTGCCTTCCAGGGCCGCCTTCTGGCGGCATGTCCACCCAGACCGGCTGGGTGGGCCCCCTCTGGCGCACGCTGTGTTGCGAGAGGCCTGAGTAGATGAGGCCTGCAGCAGTGCCCGGCAGGAGCAGCGGAAGCCTTGAGCACCGGCGATGACAAGAAAAGGCAGATCGGGGGGCAAAAAATACTACAGCACCTAGTATTCCCAGGTGGTCTCCCATCCAGGTAGTAAACAGACCCGACCCTGCTTAGCTTCCGAGGTCAGACGAGATGGGGTGCGTTTAGGGTGGTATGGCCGTAGAAGGCAGCGGGGGCCACGGGGTGACTCTTGAGGCTCAGCTTAGCTGGTGCTGGCGAATTACCACCAGTCCGGCGACCAGCCCTCTGCTGCACGGCCCTGCTGCCTGCCCAGGCAGGCGACAGGAGGCCTCGGGGACCCGGAGGTGGCAGAGTCTTGGGCGACCTTGCAACCCTGTTTGGGCGGGAACCTCCGGACCCGTAGGCGCTTGACGCTCCACCTCAGATCCCGCTCGACGCTCACAAGGACGTGGCCTCAGAGGCTTAAGGGCCAGTGGCCTGCTGTCCCTTGGGCATTACACAACCTGTCCACCCTCGCAGTTCTAGGAGCAGCCCAGCCATGGCCGGGCCGGCCTTCCTGCTCGACGGCAGTTGGCCCAAAGCCACTGGGATCCACCGTTGGGCTGCCACGGCCTCTTAGCCCCAGCAAACTACCCTTTCAGCCACGCCACCCGCCAAGCACAGTTCCGATGCCTGGAGGTCAGCCGACCTGGAGAACCAGTCACGGCCCACGACCCCGCTCCTGCCTCCAGCCGTAGCGAAACGGCAGAGGGTGGGCTTTTTCCGGAGGGAGCTGTATAGAGACACACGGGCAATTAGGTGGCTGCGGCGTGGATGCGCGCTGGTGGGGACGGCCAGTTGTAGGTCGAGGGCTTCGCGTGCCTCACGGCCTTCACCTGGGCGTGCGGCGCAGTCTGGCTGCGGGCCAGCCACCACGGGAGCGGCTGGTTTATGGCTATCTTCCAGGGCCGCCTTCTGGCCGCATTTCCATCCAGACCTGCGGGGAGCGCTCCCTCCAGAGCACGCTGTGTTGGGAGCGCCCTGAGGAGGTGAGGCCTGCAGAGGCGGAGGCGGCATCAGCCGTGGGCGCCTAAAGGAGAATTTATAGTGGGAGGCAAAAAAGCCTACAGCACCTGGTATTCCCATGTGGTCTCCCATCCAAGTACTAAGCAGGCCCGACCCTGCTTAGCTTCCAGGATCAGCCGATATCGGGCGCGTTCAGGGTGGTATGGCGGTAGAAGGCTGCGGGGGCCACGGGGTGCCTCTTGAGGCTTAGCTTCCCTGGTGCTGGGGCTTGCCGACAGCCCGGCAGCCAACCCTCTCCAGCACGGCCCAGCCGCCCACCAAGGCAGGCGACAGGAGGCCTCGGGCACCCGGGATTGGCGGACTCGTGGGAGACCTCGCAGCTCAGGTCAGGCGGGACCCTCCCGGCCCACAGGAGCTTGGCCCTCTGCCCCAGATCCCGCTTGACGCCCACAAGGACGTGGCCCCGGGGGCTTAAGGGCCCGTGGCCCACGGTCCTTTGGGCATTCGCCACCCTGTCTGCCCACACAGTTCTAGGTGAAGCCCGGCCGCGGCCAGGCTGGCCCTCCTGCCCGACGGCAGTTGGCCTGAAGCCACTGGGAGGCACCATTGAGTCGGCAAGACCCCTTAGACCCAGCAAGGCCACCCTTGCCCCTCCGCCAAATGCTGAGCAATGTTCCCTGCACCCGGTGACTGGCCGGCCCGGAGAACCATTCCCGGCCCACGACCCCACTCCCGCCCCCGGCCGTGGTGAAAGAGTGGAGGGTGGGCTTTTTCCGGAGGGAGCTGTGGAGAGACACACGGGCAGACGGGTGGCTGCGGCGTGGAGGGGCGCTGGTGTGGTCGGCCAGGTGCAGGTCGAGGGCCTCGCGGGCCTCACGATCTTCACCCGGGCCTGCGGCGGTGTCTGGGTCCGGGCCAGCCACCCCGGCAGCGGCTGGCGTGCGGTTGCCTTCCAGGGCCGCCTTCTGGGGGCATGTCCAGCCAGACCGGCGGGGATGGCCCCCTCCGGCGCACGCTGTGTCGGGAGAGGCCTGAGTAGATGAGGCCTGCAGCAGTGCCCGGCGGGGGCAGAGGAAGCCTTGAGTACCGGCCACTACAAGAAAAGGGCAATCGGGGGGCAAAAAATACTACAGCACCTAGTATGCCCAGGGGGTCTCCCATCCAGGTAGTAAACAGACCCGACCCTGCTTAGCTTCGGAGATCAGACGAGATGGGGTGCGTATAGGGTGGTATGGCCGTAGAAGGCAGCGGGGCCCACGGGGTGCCTCTTGAGGCTCAGCTTACCTGGTGCTGGCGAATTACCGCCAGTCCGGCGACCAGCCCTCTGCAGCACGGCCCTGCGGCCCGCCCAGGCAGGCGATAGCAGGCTTCGGGGTCCGGGGGTGGTGGAGTCTTGGACGCTCTAGCAGCTCAGTTCTGGCGGGAACATCCAGGCACATAGGCGCATGGCGAAACGCCCCAGATCCCGCTCGACGCTCACAAAGACGTGGCTCTGAAGGCTTAAGGGTCCGTGGTCCACGGTCCCTTGGGCATTCCCCACCCTGTCCACCCACGCAGTGCTAGGTGCAGTCCAGCCGCGGCCGGGCTGGCCCTCCTGCCTGAAGGCAGTTAGCCCAAAGCCACTGGGAGCCACCATTGATGCGGCACGGCCCCTTGGACCCAGCAAGGCCACCCTTGCCCACACGCCACCCGCTGAGCACAGTTCCCAGCGCATGGTGGCCGGCTGGCCCGGAGAACCGGACCGGCCCAGGACCCCGCTCCCGCCCCCGGCCATGGCGAAACAGCGGAGGGTGGGCTTTTTCCGGAGGGAGCTGTGGAGAGACACAGAGGCAGCCAGGTGGCTGCGGCGCAGATGGGCGCTGGTTGGGTTGGCCACGGGCAGGTCGAGGGCCTCGCGGGCCTCACGATCTTCACCCGGGCCTGCAGCGGAGTCTGGGTCCGGGCCAGCCACCCCGGGAGAGGCTGGGGTGCGGCTGCCTTCCAGGGCCGCCTTCTGGCGGCATGTCCACCCAGACCGGCTGGGTGGGCCCCCTCTGGCGCACGCTGTGTTGCGAGAGGCCTGAGTAGATGAGGCCTGCAGCAGTGCCCGGCAGGAGCAGCGGAAGCCTTGAGCACCGGCGATGACAAGAAAAGGCAGATCGGGGGGCAAAAAATACTACAGCACCTAGTATTCCCAGGTGGTCTCCCATCCAGGTAGTAAACAGACCCGACCCTGCTTAGCTTCCGAGGTCAGACGAGATGGGGTGTGCTTAGGGTGGTATGGCCGTAGAAGGCAGCGGGGGCCACGGGGTGACTCTTGAGGCTCAGCTTAGCTGGTGCTGGCGAATTACCACCAGTCCGGCGACCAGCCCTCTGCTGCACGGCCCTGCTGCCTGCCCAGGCAGGCGACAGGAGGCCTCGGGGACCCGGAGGTGGCAGAGTCTTGGGCGACCTTGCAACCCTGTTCGGGCGGGAACCTCCGGACCCGTAGGCGCTTGACGCTCCACCTCAGATCCCGCTCGACGCTCACAAGGACGTGGCCTCAGAGGCTTAAGGGCCAGTGGCCTGCTGTCCCTTGGGCATTACACAACCTGTCCACCCTCGCAGTTCTAGGAGCAGCCCAGCCATGGCCGGGCCGGCCTTCCTGCTCGACGGCAGTTGGCCCAAAGCCACTGGGATCCACCGTTGGGCTGCCACGGCCTCTTAGCCCCAGCAAACTACCCTTTCAGCCACGCCACCCGCCAAGCACAGTTCCGATGCCTGGAGGTCAGCCGACCTGGAGAACCAGTCACGGCCCACGACCCCACTCCTGCCTCCAGCCGTAGCGAAACGGCAGAGGGTGGGCTTTTTCCGGAGGGAGCTGTATAGAGACACACGGGCAATTAGGTGGCTGCGGCGTGGATGCGCGCTGGTGGGGACGGCCAGTTGTAGGTCGAGGGCTTCGCGTGCCTCACGGCCTTCACCTGGGCGTGCGGCGCAGTCTGGCTGCGGGCCAGCCACCACGGGAGCGGCTGGTTTATGGCTATCTTCCAGGGCCGCCTTCTGGCCGCATTTCCATCCAGACCTGCGGGGAGCGCCCCCTCCAGAGCACGCTGTGTTGGGAGGGCCCTGAGGAGGTGAGGCCTGCAGAGGCGGAGGCGGCATCAGCCGTGGGCGCCTAAAGGAGAATTTATAGTGGGAGGCAAAAAAGCCTACAGCACCTGGTATCCCCATGTGGTCTCCCATCCAAGTACTAAGCAGGCCCGACCCTGCTTAGCTTCCAGGATCAGACGATATCGGGCGCGTTCAGGGTGGTATGGCGGTAGAAGGCTGCGGGGGCCACGGGGTGCCTCTTGAGGCTTAGCTTCCCTGGTGCTGGGGCTTGCCGACAGCCCGGCAGCCAACCCTCTCCAGCACGGCCCAGCCGCCCACCAAGGCAGGCGACAGGAGGCCTCGGGCACCCGGGATTGGCGGACTCGTGGGAGACCTCGCAGCTCAGGTCAGGCGGGACCCTCCCGGCCCACAGGAGCTTGGCCCTCTGCCCCAGATCCCGCTTGACGCCCACAAGGACGTGGCCCCGGGGGCTTAAGGGCCCGTGGCCCACGGTCCTTTGGGCATTCGCCACCCTGTCTGCCCACACAGTTCTAGGTGAAGCCCGGCCGCGGCCAGGCTGGCCCTCCTGCCCGACGGCAGTTGGCCTGAAGCCACTGGGAGGCACCATTGAGTCGGCAAGACCCCTTAGACCCAGCAAGGCCACCCTTGCCCCTCCGCCAAACGCTGAGCAAAGTTCCCTGCACCCGGTGACCGGCCGGCCCGGAGAACCATTCCCGGCCCACGACCCCACTCCCGCCCCCGGCCGTGGTGAAAGAGTGGAGGGTGGGCTTTTTCCGGAGGGAGCTGTGGAGAGACACACGGGCAGACGGGTGGCTGCGGCGTGGAGGGGCGCTGGTGTGGTCGGCCAGGTGCAGGTCGAGGGCCTCGCGGGCCTCACGATCTTCACCCGGGCCTGCGGCGGTGTCTGGGTCCGGGCCAGCCACCCCGGCAGCGGCTGGCGTGCGGTTGCCTTCCAGGGCCGCCTTCTGGGGGCATGTCCAGCCAGACCGGCGGGGATGGCCCCCTCCGGCGCACGCTGTGTCGGGAGAGGCCTGAGTAGATGAGGCCTGCAGCAGTGCCCGGCGGGGGCAGAGGAAGCCTTGAGTACCGGCCACTACAAGAAAAGGGCAATCGGGGGGCAAAAAATACTACAGCACCTAGTATGCCCAGGGGGTCTCCCATCCAGGTAGTAAACAGACCCGACCCTGCTTAGCTTCGGAGATCAGACGAGATGGGGTGCGTATAGGGTGGTATGGCCGTAGAAGGCAGCGGGGCCCACGGGGTGCCTCTTGAGGCTCAGCTTACCTGGTGCTGGCGAATTACCGCCAGTCCGGCGACCAGCCCTCTGCAGCACGGCCCTGCGGCCCGCCCAGGCAGGCGATAGCAGGCTTCGGGGTCCGGGGGTGGTGGAGTCTTGGACGCTCTAGCAGCTCAGTTCTGGCGGGAACATCCAGGCACATAGGCGCATGGCGAACCGCCCCAGATCCCGCTCGACGCTCACAAAGACGTGGCTCTGAAGGCTTAAGGGTCCGTGGTCCACGGTCCCTTGGGCATTCCCCACCCTGTCCACCCACACAGTGCTAGGTGCAGTCCAGCCGCGGCCGGGCTGGCCCTCCTGCCTGAAGGCAGTTAGCCCAAAGCCACTGGGAGCCACCATTGATGCGGCACGGCCCCTTGGACCCAGCAAGGCCACCCTTGCCCACACGCCACCCGCTGAGCACAGTTCCCAGCGCATGGTGGCCGGCTGGCCCGGAGAACCGGACCGGCCCAGGACCCCGCTCCCGCCCCCGGCCATGGCGAAACAGCGGAGGGTGGGCTTTTTCCGGAGGGAGCTGTGGAGAGACACAGAGGCAGCCAGGTGGCTGCGGCGCAGATGGGCGCTGGTTGGGTTGGCCACGGGCAGGTCGAGGGCCTCGCGGGCCTCACGATCTTCACCCGGGCCTGCAGCGGAGTCTGGGTCCGGGCCAGCCACCCCGGGAGAGGCTGGGGTGCGGCTGCCTTCCAGGGCCGCCTTCTGGCGGCATGTCCACCCAGACCGGCTGGGTGGGCCCCCTCTGGCGCACGCTGTGTTGCGAGAGGCCTGAGTAGATGAGGCCTGCAGCAGTGCCCGGCAGGAGCAGCGGAAGCCTTGAGCACCGGCGATGACAAGAAAAGGCAGATCGGGGGGCAAAAAATACTACAGCACCTAGTATTCCCAGGTGGTCTCCCATCCAGGTAGTAAACAGACCCGACCCTGCTTAGCTTCCGAGGTCAGACGAGATGGGGTGCGCTTAGGGTGGTATGGCCGTAGAAGGCAGCGGGGGCCACGGGGTGACTCTTGAGGCTCAGCTTAGCTGGTGCTGGCGAATTACCACCAGTCCGGCGACCAGCCCTCTGCTGCACGGCCCTGCTGCCTGCCCAGGCAGGCGACAGGAGGCCTCGGGGACCCGGAGGTGGCAGAGTCTTGGGCGACCTTGCAACCCTGTTTGGGCGGGAACCTCCGGACCCGTAGGCGCTTGACGCTCCACCTCAGATCCCGCTCGACGCTCACAAGGACGTGGCCTCAGAGGCTTAAGGGCCGGTGGCCTGCTGTCCCTTGCGCATTACACAACCTGTCCACCCTCGCAGTTCTAGGAGCAGCCCAGCCATGGCCGGGCCGGCCTTCCTGCTCGACGGCAGTTGGCCCAAAGCCACTGGGATCCACCGTTGGGCTGCCACGGCCTCTTAGCCCCAGCAAACTACCCTTTCAGCCACGCCACCCGCCAAGCACAGTTCCGATGCCTGGAGGTCAGCCGACCTGGAGAACCAGTCACGGCCCACGACCCCACTCCTGCCTCCAGCCGTAGCGAAACGGCAGAGGGTGGGCTTTTTCCGGAGGGAGTTGTATAGAGACACACGGGCAATTAGGTGGCTGCGGCGTGGATGCGCGCTGGTGGGGACGGCCAGTTGTAGGTCGAGGGCTTCGCGTGCCTCACGGCCTTCACCTGGGCGTGCGGCGCAGTCTGGCTGCGGGCCAGCCACCACGGGAGCGGCTGGTTTATGGCTATCTTCCAGGGCCGCCTTCTGGCCGCATTTCCATCCAGACCTGCGGGGAGCGCCCCCTCCAGAGCACGCTGTGTTGGGAGGGCCCTGAGGAGGTGAGGCCTGCAGAGGCGGAGGCGGCATCAGCCGTGGGCGCCTAAAGGAGAATTTATAGTGGGAGGCAAAAAAGCCTACAGCACCTGGTATCCCCATGTGGTCTCCCATCCAAGTACTAAGCAGGCCCGACCCTGCTTAGCTTCCAGGATCAGACGATATCGGGCGCGTTCAGGGTGGTATGGCGGTAGAAGGCTGCGGGGGCCACGGGGTGCCTCTTGAGGCTTAGCTTCCCTGGTGCTGGGGCTTGCCGACAGCCCGGCAGCCAACCCTCTCCAGCACGGCCCAGCCGCCCACCAAGGCAGGCGACAGGAGGCCTCGGGCACCCGGGATTGGCGGACTCGTGGGAGACCTCGCAGCTCAGGTCAGGCGGGACCCTCCCGGCCCACAGGAGCTTGGCCCTCTGCCCCAGATCCCGCTTGACGCCCACAAGGACGTGGCCCCGGGGGCTTAAGGGCCCGTGGCCCACGGTCCTTTGGGCATTCGCCACCCTGTCTGCCCACACAGTTCTAGGTGAAGCCCGGCCGCGGCCAGGCTGGCCCTCCTGCCCGACGGCAGTTGGCCTGAAGCCACTGGGAGGCACCATTGAGTCGGCAAGACCCCTTAGACCCAGCAAGGCCACCCTTGCCCCTCCGCCAAATGCTGAGCAAAGTTCCCTGCACCCGGTGACCGGCCAGCCCGGAGAACCATTCCCGGCCCACGACCCCACTCCCGCCCCCGGCCGTGGTGAAAGAGTGGAGGGTGGGCTTTTTCCGGAGGGAGCTGTGGAGAGACACACGGGCAGACGGGTGGCTGCGGCGTGGAGGGGCGCTGGTGTGGTCGGCCAGGTGCAGGTCGAGGGCCTCGCGGGCCTCACGATCTTCACCCGGGCCTGCGGCGGTGTCTGGGTCCGGGCCAGCCACCCCGGCAGCGGCTGGCGTGCGGTTGCCTTCCAGGGCCGCCTTCTGGGGGCATGTCCAGCCAGACCGGCGGGGATGGCCCCCTCCGGCGCATGCTGTGTCGGGAGAGGCCTGAGTAGATGAGGCCTGCAGCAGTGCCCGGCGGGGGCAGAGGAAGCCTTGAGTACCGGCCACTACAAGAAAAGGGCAATCGGGGGGCAAAAAATACTACAGCACCTAGTATTCCCAGGGGGTCTCCCATCCAGGTAGTAAACAGACCCGACCCTGCTTAGCTTCGGAGATCAGACGAGATGGGGTGCGTATAGGGTGGTATGGCCTTAGAAGGCAGCGGGGCCCACGGGGTGCCTCTTGAGGCTCAGCTTACCTGGTGTTGGCGAATTACCGCCAGTCCGGCGACCAGCCCTCTGCAGCACGGCCCTGCGGCCCGCCCAGGCAGGCGATAGCAGGCTTCGGGGTCCGGGGGTGGTGGAGTCTTGGACGCTCTAGCAGCTCAGTTCTGGCCGGAACATCCAGGCACATAGGCGCATGGCGAACCGCCCCAGATCCCGCTCGACGCTCACAAAGACGTGGCTCTGAAGGCTTAAGGGTCCGTGGTCCACGGTCCCTTGGGCATTCCCCACCCTGTCCACCCACGCAGTGCTAGGTGCAGTCCAGCCGCGGCCGGCTGGCCCTCCTGCCTGAAGGCAGTTAGCCCAAAGCCACTGGGAGCCACCATTGATGCGGCACGGCCCCTTGGACCCAGCAAGGCCACCCTTGCCCACACGCCACCCGCTGAGCACAGTTCCCAGCGCATGGTGGCCGGCTGGCCCGGAGAACCGGACCGGCCCAGGACCCCGCTCCCGCCCCCGGCCATGGCGAAACAGCGGAGGGTGGGCTTTTTCCGGAGGGAGCTGTGGAGAGACACAGAGGCAGCCAGGTGGCTGCGGCGCAGATGGGCGCTGGTTGGGTTGGCCACGGGCAGGTCGAGGGCCTCGCGGGCCTCACGATCTTCACCCGGGCCTGCAGCGGAGTCTGGGTCCGGGCCAGCCACCCCGGGAGAGGCTGGGGTGCGGCTGCCTTCCAGGGCCGCCTTCTGGCGGCATGTCCACCCAGACCGGCTGGGTGGGCCCCCTCTGGCGCACGCTGTGTTGCGAGAGGCCTGAGTAGATGAGGCCTGCAGCAGTGCCCGGCGGGAGCAGCGGAAGCCTTGAGCACCGGCGATGACAAGAAAAGGCAGATCGGGGGGCAAAAAATACTACAGCACCTAGTATTCCCAGGTGGTCTCCCATCCAGGTAGTAAACAGACCCGACCCTGCTTAGCTTCCGAGGTCAGACGAGATGGGGTGCGTTTAGGGTGGTATGGCCGTAGAAGGCAGCGGGGGCCACGGGGTGACTCTTGAGGCTCAGCTTAGCTGGTGCTGGCGAATTACCACCAGTCCGGCGACCAGCCCTCTGCTGCACGGCCCTGCTGCCTGCCCAGGCAGGCGACAGGAGGCCTCGGGGACCCGGAGGTGGCAGAGTCTTGGGCGACCTTGCAACCCTGTTCGGGCGGGAACCTCCGGACCCGTAGGCGCTTGACGCTCCACCTCAGATCCCGCTCGACGCTCACAAGGACGTGGCCTCAGAGGCTTAAGGGCCGGTGGCCTGCTGTCCCTTGGGCATTACACAACCTGTCCACCCTCGCAGTTCTAGGAGCAGCCCAGCCATGGCCGGGCCGGCCTTCCTGCTCGACGGCAGTTGGCCCAAAGCCACTGGGATCCACCGTTGGGCTGCCACGGCCTCTTAGCCCCAGCAAACTACCCTTTCAGCCACGCCACCCGCCAAGCACAGTTCCGATGCCTGGAGGTCAGCCGACCTGGAGAACCAGTCACGGCCCACGACCCCGCTCCTGCCTCCAGCCGTAGCGAAACAGCAGAGGGTGGGCTTTTTCCGGAGGGAGCTGTATAGAGACACACGGGCAATTAGGTGGCTGCGGCGTGGATGCGCGCTGGTGGGGACGGCCAGTTGTAGGTCGAGGGCTTCGCGTGCCTCACGGCCTTCACCTGGGCGTGTGGCGCAGTCTGGCTGCGGGCCAGCCACCACGGGAGCGGCTGGTTTATGGCTATCTTCCAGGGCCGCCTTCTGGCCGCATTTCCATCCAGACCTGCGGGGAGCGCCCCCTCCAGAGCACGCTGTGTTGGGAGGGCCCTGAGGAGGTGAGGCCTGCAGAGGCGGAGGCGGCATCAGCCGTGGGCGCCTAAAGGAGAATTTACAGTGGGAGGCAAAAAAGCCTACAGCACCTGGTATTCCCATGTGGTCTCCCATCCAAGTACTAAGCAGGCCCGACCCTGCTTAGCTTCCAGGATCAGACGATATCGGGCGCGTTCAGGGTGGTATGGCGGTAGAAGGCTGCGGGGGCCACGGGGTGCCTCTTGAGGCTTAGCTTCCCTGGTGCTGGGGCTTGCCGACAGCCCGGCAGCCAACCCTCTCCAGCACGGCCCAGCCGCCCACCAAGGCAGGCGACAGGAGGCCTCGGGCACCCGGGATTGGCGGACTCGTGGGAGACCTCGCAGCTCAGGTCAGGCGGGACCCTCCCGGCCCACAGGAGCTTGGCCCTCTGCCCCAGATCCCGCTTGACGCCCACAAGGACGTGGCCCCGGGGGCTTAAGGGCCCGTGGCCCACGGTCCTTTGGGCATTCGCCACCCTGTCTGCCCACACAGTTCTAGGTGAAGCCCGGCCGCGGCCAGGCTGGCCCTCCTGCCCGACGGCAGTTGGCCTGAAGCCACTGGGAGGCACCATTGAGTCGGCAAGACCCCTTAGACCCAGCAAGGCCACCCTTGCCCCTCCGCCAAATGCTGAGCAAAGTTCCCTGCACCCGGTGACCGGCCGGCCCGGAGAACCATTCCCGGCCCACGACCCCACTCCCGCCCCCGGCCGTGGTGAAAGAGTGGAGGGTGGGCTTTTTCCGGAGGGAGCTGTGGAGAGACACACGGGCAGACGGGTGGCTGCGGCGTGGAGGGGCGCTGGTGTGGTCGGCCAGGTGCAGGTCGAGGGCCTCGCGGGCCTCACGATCTTCACCCGGGCCTGCGGCGGTGTCTGGGTCCGGGCCAGCCACCCCGGCAGCGGCTGGCGTGCGGTTGCCTTCCAAGGCCGCCTTCTGGGGGCATGTCCAGCCAGACCGGCGGGGATGGCCCCCTCCGGCGCACGCTGTGTCGGGAGAGGCCTGAGTAGATGAGGCCTGCAGCAGTGCCCGGCGGGGGCAGAGGAAGCCTTGAGTACCGGCCACTACAAGAAAAGGGAAATCGGGGGGCAAAAAATACTACAGCACCTAGTATTCCCAGGGGGTCTCCCATCCAGGTAGTAAACAGACCCGACCCTGCTTAGCTTCCGAGGTCAGACGAGATGGGGTGCGTTTAGGGTGGTATGGCCGTAGAACGCAGTGGGGGCCACGGGGTGACTCTTGAGGCTCAGCTTAGCTGGTGCTGGCGAATTACCACCAGTCCGGCGACCAGCCCTCTGCTGCACGGCCCTGCTGCCTGCCCAGGCAGGCGACAGGAGGCCTCGGGGACCCGGAGGTGGCAGGGTCTTGGGCGACCTTGCAACCCTGTTCGGGCGGGAACCTCCGGACCCGGAGGCACTTGACGCTCCACCTCAGATCCCGCTCGACGCTCACAAGGACGTGGCCTCAGAGGCTTAAGGGCCAGTGGCCTGCTGTCCCTTGGGCATTACACAACCTGTCCACCCTCGCAGTTCTAGGAGCAGCCCAGCCATGGCCGGGCCGGCCTTCCTGCTCGACGGCAGTTGGCCCAAAGCCACTGGGATCCACCGTTGGGCTGCCACGGCCTCTTAGCCCCAGCAAACTACCCTTTCAGCCACGCCACCCGCCAAGCACAGTTCCGATGCCTGGAGGTCAGCCGACCTGGAGAACCAGTCACGGCCCACGACCCCGCTCCTGCCTCCAGCCGTAGCGAAACGGCAGAGGGTGGGCTTTTTCCGGAGGGAGCTGTATAGAGACACACGGGCAATTAGGTGGCTGCGGCGTGGATGCGCGCTGGTGGGGACGGCCAGTTGTAGGTCGAGGGCTTCGCGTGCCTCACGGCCTTCACCTGGGCGTGCGGCGCAGTCTGGCTGCGGGCCAGCCACCACGGGAGCGGCTGGTTTATGGCTATCTTCCAGGGCCGCCTTCTGGCCGCATTTCCATCCAGACCTGCGGGGAGCGCCCCCTCCAGAGCACGCTGTGTTGGGAGGGCCCTGAGGAGGTGAGGCCTGCAGAGGCGGAGGCGGCATCAGCCGTGGGCGCCTAAAGGAGAATTTATAGTGGGAGGCAAAAAAGCCTACAGCACCTGGTATCCCCATGTGGTCTCCCATCCAAGTACTAAGCAGGCCCGACCCTGCTTAGCTTCCAGGATCAGACGATATCGGGCGCGTTCAGGGTGGTATGGCGGTAGAAGGCTGCGGGGGCCACGGGGTGCCTCTTGAGGCTTAGCTTCCCTGGTGCTGGGGCTTGCCGACAGCCCGGCAGCCAACCCTCTCCAGCACGGCCCAGCCGCCCACCAAGGCAGGCGACAGGAGGCCTCGGGCACCCGGGATTGGCGGACTCGTGGGAGACCTCGCAGCTCAGGTCAGGCGGGACCCTCCCGGCCCACAGGAGCTTGGCCCTCTGCCCCAGATCCCGCTTGACGCCCACAAGGACGTGGCCCCGGGGGCTTAAGGGCCCGTGGCCCACGGTCCTTTGGGCATTCGCCACCCTGTCTGCCCACACAGTTCTAGGTGAAGCCCGGCCGCGGCCAGGCTGGCCCTCCTGCCCGACGGTGTTGGCCTGAAGCCACTGGGAGGCACCATTGAGTCGGCAAGACCCCTTAGACCCAGCAAGGCCACCCTTGCCCCTCCGCCAAATGCTGAGCAAAGTTCCCTGCACCCGGTGACCGGCCGGCCCGGAGAACCATTCCCGGCCCACGACCCCACTCCCGCCCCCGGCCGTGGTGAAAGAGTGGAGGGTGGGCTTTTTCCGGAGGGAGCTGTGGAGAGACACACGGGCAGACGGGTGGCTGCGGCGTGGAGGGGCGCTGGTGTGGTCGGCCAGGTGCAGGTCGAGGGCCTCGCGGGCCTCACGATCTTCACCCGGGCCTGCGGCAGTGTCTGGGTCCGGGCCAGCCACCCCGGCAGTGGCTGGCGTGCGGTTGCCTTCCAGGGCCGCCTTCTGGGGGCATGTCCAGCCAGACCGGCGGGGATGGCCCCCTCCGGCGCACGCTGTGTCGGGAGAGGCCTGAGTAGATGAGGCCTGCAGCAGTGCCCGGCGGGGGCAGAGGAAGCCTTGAGTACCGGCCACTACAAGAAAAGGGCAATCGGGGGGCAAAACATACTACAGCACCTAGTATGCCCAGGGGGTCTCCCATCCAGGTAGTAAACAGACCCGACCCTGCTTAGCTTCGGAGATCAGACGAGATGGGGTGCGTATAGGGTGGTATGGCCGTAGAAGGCAGCAGGGCCCACGGGGTGCCTCTTGAGGCTCAGCTTACCTGGTGCTGGCGAATTACCGCCAGTCTGGTGACCAGCCCTCTGCAGCACGGCCCTGCGGCCCGCCCAGGCAGGCGATAGCAGGCTTCAGGGTCCGGGGGTGGTGGAGTCTTGGACGCTCTAGCAGCTCAGTTCTGGCGGGAACATCCAGGCACATAGGCGCATGGCGAAACGCCCCAGATCCCGCTCGACGCTCACAAAGACGTGGCTCTGAAGGCTTAAGGGTCCGTGGTCCACGGTCCCTTGGGCATTCCCCACCCTGTCCACCCACGCAGTGCTAGGTGCAGTCCAGCCGCGGCCGGGCTGGCCCTCCTGCCTGAAGGCAGTTAGCCCAAAGCCACTGGGAGCCACCACTGATGCGGCACGGCCCCTTGGACCCAGCAAGGCCACCCTTGCCCACACGCCACCCGCTGAGCACAGTTCCCAGCGCATGGTGGCCGGCTGGCCCGGAGAACCGGACCGGCCCAGGACCCCGCTCCCGCCCCCGGCCATGGCGAAACAGCGGAGGGTGGGCTTTTTCCGGAGGGAGCTGTGGAGAGACACAGAGGCAGCCAGGTGGCTGCGGCGCAGATGGGCGCTGGTTGGGTTGGCCACGGGCAGGTCGAGGGCCTCGCGGGCCTCACGATCTTCACCCGGGCCTGCAGCGGAGTCTGGGTCCGGGCCAGCCACCCCGGGAGAGGCTGGGGTGCGGCTGCCTTCCAGGGCCGCCTTCTGGCGGCATGTCCACCCAGACCGGCGGGGAGGGGCCCCTCCG
This sequence comes from Balaenoptera borealis, assembly GCF_965194805.1. Lineage (NCBI taxonomy): Eukaryota > Metazoa > Chordata > Mammalia > Artiodactyla > Balaenopteridae > Balaenoptera > Balaenoptera borealis. Next base: position 27,919,627 of record NC_138874.1, on the reverse strand, counting down.
GCGCACGCTGTGTTGCGAGAGGCCTGAGTAGATGAGGCCTGCAGCAGGGCCCGGCGGGAGCAGCGGAAGCCTTGAGCACCGGCGATGACAAGAAAAGGCAGATCGGGGGGCATAAAATACTACAGCACCTAGTATTCCCAGGTGGTCTCCCATCCAGGTAGTAAACAGACCCGACCCTGCTTAGCTTCCGAGGTCAGACGAGATGGGGTGCGTTTAGGGTGGTATGGCCGTAGAAGGCAGCGGGGGCCACGGGGTGACTCTTGAGGCTCAGCTTAGCTGGTGCTGGCGAATTACCACCAGTCCGGCGACCAGCCCTCTGCTGCACGGCCCTGCTGCCTGCCCAGGCAGGCGACAGGAGGCCTCGGGGACCTGGAGGTGGAAGAGTCTTGGGCGACCTTGCAACCCTGTTCGGGCGGGAACCTCCGGACCCGTAGGCGCTTGACGCTCCACCTCAGATCCCGCTCGACGCTCACAAGGACGTGGCCTCAGAGGCTTAAGGGCCGGTGGCCTGCTGTCCCTTGGGCATTACACAACCTGTCCACCCTCGCAGTTCTAGGAGCAGCCCAGCCATGGCCGGGCCGGCCTTCCTGCTCGACGGCAGTTGGCCCAAAGCCACTGGGATCCACCGTTGGGCTGCCACGGCCTCTTAGCCCCAGCAAACTACCCTTTCAGCCACGCCACCCGCCAAGCACAGTTCCGATGCCTGGAGGTCAGCCGACCTGGAGAACCAGTCACGGCCCACGACCCCGCTCCTGCCTCCAGCCGTAGCGAAACGGCAGAGGGTGGGTTTTTTCCGGAGGGAGCTGTATAGAGACACACGGGCAATTAGGTGGCTGCGGCATGGATGCGCGCTGGTGGGGACGGCCAGTTGTAGGTCGAGGGCTTCGCGTGCCTCACGGCCTTCACCTGGGCGTGCGGCGCAGTCTGGCTGCGGGCCAGCCACCACGGGAGCGGCTGGTTTATGGCTATCTTCCAGGGCCGCCTTCTGGCCGCATTTCCATCCAGACCTGCGGGGAGCGCCCCCTCCAGAGCACGCTGTGTTGGGAGGGCCCTGAGGAGGTGAGGCCTGCAGAGGCGGAGGCGGCATCAGCCGTGGGCGCCTAAAGGAGAATTTATAGTGGGAGGCAAAAAAGCCTACAGCACCTGGTATTCCCATGTGGTCTCCCATCCAAGTACTAAGCAGGCCCGACCCTGCTTAGCTTCCAGGATCAGACGATATCGGGCGCGTTCAGGGTGGTATGGTGGTAGAAGGCTGCGGGGGCCACGGGGTGCCTCTTGAGGCTTAGCTTCCCTGGTGCTGGGGCTTGCCGACAGCCCGGCAGCCAACCCTCTCCAGCACGGCCCAGCCGCCCACCAAGGCAGGCGACAGGAGGCCTCGGGCACCCGGGATTGGCGGACTCGTGGGAGACCTCGCAGCTCAGGTCAGGCGGGACCCTCCCGGCCCACAGGAGCTTGGCCCTCTGCCCCAGATCCCGCTTGACGCCCACAAGGACGTGGCCCCGGGGGCTTAAGGGCCCGTGGCCCACGGTCCTTTGGGCATTCGCCACCCTGTCTGCCCACACAGTTCTAGGTGAAGCCCGGCCGCGGCCAGGCTGGCCCTCCTGCCCGACGGCAGTTGGCCTGAAGCCACTGGGAGGCACCATTGAGTCGGCAAGACCCCTTAGACCCAGCAAGGCCACCCTTGCCCCTCCGCCAAATGCTGAGCAAAGTTCCCTGCACCCGGTGACCGGCCGGCCCGGAGAACCATTCCCGGCCCACGACCCCACTCCCGCCCCCGGCCGTGGTGAAAGAGTGGAGGGTGGGCTTTTTCCGGAGGGAGCTGTGGAGAGACACACGGGCAGACGGGTGGCTGCGGCGTGGAGGGGCGCTGGTGTGGTCGGCCAGGTGCAGGTCGAGGGCCTCGCGGGCCTCACGATCTTCACCTGGGCCTGCGGCGGTGTCTGGGTCCGGGCCAGCCACCCCGGCAGCGGCTGGCGTGCGGTTGCCTTCCAGGGCCGCCTTCTGGGGGCATGTCCAGCCAGACCGGCGGGGATGGCCCCCTCCGGCGCACGCTGTGTCGGGAGAGGCCTGAGTAGATGAGGCCTGCAGCAGTGCCCGGCGGGAGCAGCGGAAGCCTTGAGCACCGGCGATGACAAGAAGAGGCAGATCGGGGGGCAAAAAATACTACAGCACCTAGTATTCCCAGGTGGTCTCCCATCCAGGTAGTAAACAGACCCGACCCTGCTTAGCTTCCGAGGTCAGACGAGATGGGGTGCGTTTAGGGTGGTATGGCCGTAGAAGGCAGCGGGGGCCACGGGGTGACTCTTGAGGCTCAGCTTAGCTGGTGCTGGCGAATTACCACCAGTCCGGCGACCAGCCCTCTGCTGCACGGCCCTGCTGCCTGCCCAGGCAGGCGACAGGAGGCCTCGGGGACCCGGAGGTGGCAGAGTCTTGGGCGACCTTGCAACCCTGTTCGGGCGGGAACCTCCGGACCCGTAGGCACTTGACGCTCCACCTCAGATCCCACTCGACGCTCACAAGGACGTGGCCTCAGAGGCTTAAGGGCCGGTGGCCTGCTGTCGCTTGGGCATTACACAACGTGTCCACCCTCGCAGTTCTAGGAGCAGCCCAGCCATGGCCGGGCCGGCCTTCCTGCTCGACGGCAGTTGGCCCAAAGCCACTGGGATCCACCGTTGGGCTGCCACGGCCTCTTAGCCCCAGCAAACTACCCTTTCAGCCACGCCACCCGCCAAGCACAGTTCCGATGCCTGGAGGTCAGCCGACCTGGAGAACCAGTCACGGCCCACGACCCCGCTCCTGCCTCCAGCCGTAGCGAAACGGCAGAGGGTGGGCTTTTTCCGGAGGGAGCTGTATAGAGACACACGGGCAATTAGGTGGCTGCGGCGTGGATGCGCGCTGGTGGGGACGGCCAGTTGTAGGTCGAGGGCTTCGCGTGCCTCACGGCCTTCACCTGGGCGTGCGGCGCAGTCTGGCTGCGGGCCAGCCACCACGGGAGCGGCTGGTTTATGGCTATCTTCCAGGGCCGCCTTCTGGCCGCATTTCCATCCAGACCTGCGGGGAGCGCTCCCTCCAGAGCACGCTGTGTTGGGAGGGCCCTGAGGAGGTGAGGCCTGCAGAGGCGGAGGCGGCATCAGCCGTGGGCGCCTAAAGGAGAATTTATAGTGGGAGGCAAAAAAGCCTACAGCACCTGGTATCCCCATGTGGTCTCCCATCCAAGTACTAAGCAGGCCCGACCCTGCTTAGCTTCCAGGATCAGACGATATCGGGCGCGTTCAGGGTGGTATGGCGGTAGAAGGCTGCGGGGGCCACGGGGTGCCTCTTGAGGCTTAGCTTCCCTGGTGCTGGGGCTTGCCGACAGCCCGGCAGCCAACCCTCTCCAGCACGGCCCAGCCGCCCACCAAGGCAGGCGACAGGAGGCCTCGGGCACCCGGGATTGGCGGACTCGTGGGAGACCTCGCAGCTCAGGTCAGGCGGGACCCTCCCGGCCCACAGGAGCTTGGCCCTCTGCCCCAGATCCCACTTGACGCCCACAAGGACGTGGCCCCGGGGGCTTAAGGGCCCGTGGCCCACGGTCCTTTGGGCATTCGCCACCCTGTCTGCCCACACAGTTCTAGGTGAAGCCCGGCCACGGCCAGGCTGGCCCTCCTGCCCGACGGCAGTTGGCCTGAAGCCACTGGGAGGCACCATTGAGTCGGCAAGACCCCTTAGACCCAGCAAGGCCACCCTTGCCCCTCCGCCAAATGCTGAGCAAAGTTCCCTGCACCCGGTGACCGGCCGGCCCGGAGAACCATTCCCGGCCCACGACCCCACTCCCGCCCCCGGCCGTGGTGAAAGAGTGGAGGGTGGGCTTTTTCCGGAGGGAGCTGTGGAGAGACACACGGGCAGACGGGTGGCTGCGGCGTGGAGGGGCGCTGGTGTGGTCGGCCAGGTGCAGGTCAAGGGCCTCGCGGGCCTCACGATCTTCACCCGGGCCTGCGGCGGTGTCTGGGTCCGGGCCAGCCACCCCGGCAGCGGCTGGCGTGCGGTTGCCTTCCAGGGCCGCCTTCTGGGGGCATGTCCAGCCAGACCGGCGGGGATGGCCCCCTCCGGCGCACGCTGTGTCGGGAGAGGCCTGAGTAGATGAGGCCTGCAGCAGTGCCCGGCGGGGGCAGAGGAAGCCTTGAGTACCGGCCACTACAAGAAAAGGGCAATCGGGGGGCAAAAAATACTACAGCACCTAGTATTCCCAGGGGGTCTCCCATCCAGGTAGTAAACAGACCCGACCCTGCTTAGCTTCGGAGATCAGACGAGATGAGGTGCGTATAGGGTGGTATGGCCTTAGAAGGCAGCGGGGCCCACGGGGTGCCTCTTGAGGCTCAGCTTACCTGGTGTTGGCGAATTACCGCCAGTCCGGCGACCAGCCCTCTGCAGCACGGCCCTGCGGCCCGCCCAGGCAGGCGATAGCAGGCTTCGGGGTCCGGGGGTGGTGGAGTCTTGGACGCTCTAGCAGCTCAGTTCTGGCGGGAACATCCAGGCACATAGGCGCATGGCGAACCGCCCCAGATCCCGCTCGACGCTCACAAAGACGTGGCTCTGAAGGCTTAAGGGTCCGTGGTCCACGGTCCCTTGGGCATTCCCCACCCTGTCCACCCACGCAGTGCTAGGTGCAGTCCAGCCGCGGCCGGGCTGGCCCTCCTGCCTGAAGGCAGTTAGCCCAAAGCCACTGGGAGCCACCATTGATGCGGCACGGCCCCTTGGACCCAGCAAGGCCACCCTTGCCCACACGCCACCCGCTGAGCACAGTTCCCAGCGCATGGTGGCCGGCTGGCCCGGAGAACCGGACCGGCCCAGGACCCCGCTCCCGCCCCCGGCCATGGCGAAACAGCGGAGGGTGGGCTTTTTCCGGAGGGAGCTGTGGAGAGACACAGAGGCAGCCAGGTGGCTGCGGCGCAGATGGGCGCTGGTTGGGTTGGCCACGGGCAGGTCGAGGGCCTCGCGGGCCTCACGATCTTCACCCGGGCCTGCAGCGGAGTCTGGGTCCGGGCCAGCCACCCCGGGAGAGGCTGGGGTGCGGCTGCCTTCCAGGGCCGCCTTCTGGCGGCATGTCCACCCAGACCGGCTGGGTGGGCCCCCTCTGGCGCACGCTGTGTTGCGAGAGGCCTGAGTAGATGAGGCCTGCAGCAGTGCCCGGCAGGAGCAGCGGAAGCCTTGAGCACCGGCGATGACAAGAAAAGGCAGATCGGGGGGCAAAAAATACTACAGCACCTAGTATTCCCAGGTGGTCTCCCATCCAGGTAGTAAACAGACCCGACCCTGCTTAGCTTCCGAGGTCAGACGAGATGGGGTGCGTTTAGGGTGGTATGGCCGTAGAAGGCAGCGGGGGCCACGGGGTGACTCTTGAGGCTCAGCTTAGCTGGTGCTGGCGAATTACCACCAGTCCGGCGACCAGCCCTCTGCTGCACGGCCCTGCTGCCTGCCCAGGCAGGCGACAGGAGGCCTCGGGGACCCGGAGGTGGCAGAGTCTTGGGCGACCTTGCAACCCTGTTCGGGCGGGAACCTCCGGACCCGTAGGCGCTTGACGCTCCACCTCAGATCCCGCTCGACGCTCACAAGGACGTGGCCTCAGAGGCTTAAGGGCCGGTGGCCTGCTGTCCCTTGGGCATTACACAACCTGTCCACCCTCGCAGTTCTAGGAGCAGCCCAGCCATGGCCGGGCCGGCCTTCCTGCTCAACGGCAGTTGGCCCAAAGCCACTGGGATCCACCGTTGGGCTGCCACGGCCTCTTAGCCCCAGCAAACTACCCTTTCAGCCACGCCACCCGCCAAGCACAGTTCCGATGCCTGGAGGTCAGCCGACCTGGAGAACCAGTCACGGCCCACGACCCCGCTCCTGCCTCCAGCCGTAGCGAAACAGCAGAGGGTGGGCTTTTTCCGGAGGGAGCCGTATAGAGACACACGGGCAATTAGGTGGCTGCGGCGTGGATGCGCGCTGGTGGGGACGGCCAGTTGTAGGTCGAGGGCTTCGCGTGCCTCACGGCCTTCACCTGGGCGTGCGGCGCAGTCTGGCTGCGGGCCAGCCACCACGGGAGCGGCTGGTTTATGGCTATCTTCCAGGGCCGCCTTCTGGCCGCATTTCCATCCAGACCTGCGGAGAGCGCCCCCTCCAGAGCACGCTGTGTTGGGGTGGCCCTGAGGAGGTGAGGCCTGCAGAGGCGGAGGCGGCATCAGCCGTGGGCGCCTAAAGGAGAATTTATAGTGGGAGGCAAAAAAGCCTACAGCACCTGGTATTCCCATGTGGTCTCCCATCCAAGTACTAAGCAGGCCCGACCCTGCTTAGCTTCCAGGATCAGACGATATCGGGCGCGTTCAGGGTGGTATGGCGGTAGAAGGCTGCGGGGGCCACGGGGTGCCTCTTGAGGCTTAGCTTCCCTGGTGCTGGGGCTTGCCGACAGCCCGGCAGCCAACCCTCTCCAGCACGGCCCAGCCGCCCACCAAGGCAGGCGACAGGAGGCCTCGGGCACCCGGGATTGGCGGACTCGTGGGAGACCTCGCAGCTCAGGTCAGGCGGGACCCTCCCGGCCCACAGGAGCTTGGCCCTCTGCCCCAGATCCCGCTTGACGCCCACAAGGACGTGGCCCCGGGGGCTTAAGGGCCCGTGGCCCACGGTCCTTTGGGCATTCGCCACCCTGTCTGCCCACACAGTTCTAGGTGAAGCCCGGCCGCGGCCAGGCTGGCCCTCCTGCCCGACGGCAGTTGGCCTGAAGCCACTGGGAGGCACCATTGAGTCGGCAAGACCCCTTAGACCCAGCAAGGCCACCCTTGCCCCTCCGCCAAATGCTGAGCAAAGTTCCCTGCACCCGGTGACCGGCCGGCCCGGAGAACCATTCCCGGCCCACGACCCCACTCCCGCCCCCGGCCGTGGTGAAAGAGTGGAGGGTGGGCTTTTTCCGGAGGGAGCTGTGGAGAGACACACGGGCAGACGGGTGGCTGCGGCGTGGAGGGGCGCTGGTGTGGTCGGCCAGGTGCAGGTCGAGGGCCTCGCGGGCCTCACGATCTTCACCTGGGCCTGCGGCGGTGTCTGGGTCCGGGCCAGCCACCCCGGCAGCGGCTGGCGTGCGGTTGCCTTCCAGGGCCGCCTTCTGGGGGCATGTCCAGCCAGACCGGCGGGGATGGCCCCCTCCGGCGCACGCTGTGTCGGGAGAGGCCTGAGTAGATGAGGCCTGCAGCAGTGCCCGGCGGGAGCAGCGGAAGCCTTGAGCACCGGCGATGACAAGAAGAGGCAGATCGGGGGGCAAAAAATACTACAGCACCTAGTATTCCCAGGTGGTCTCCCATCCAGGTAGTAAACAGACCCGACCCTGCTTAGCTTCCGAGGTCAGACGAGATGGGGTGCGTTTAGGGTGGTATGGCCGTAGAAGGCAGCGGGGGCCACGGGGTGACTCTTGAGGCTCAGCTTAGCTGGTGCTGGCGAATTACCACCAGTCCGGCGACCAGCCCTCTGCTGCACGGCCCTGCTGCCTGCCCAGGCAGGCGACAGGAGGCCTCGGGGACCCGGAGGTGGCAGAGTCTTGGGCGACCTTGCAACCCTGTTCGGGCGGGAACCTCCGGACCCGTAGGCACTTGACGCTCCACCTCAGATCCCACTCGACGCTCACAAGGACGTGGCCTCAGAGGCTTAAGGGCCGGTGGCCTGCTGTCGCTTGGGCATTACACAACGTGTCCACCCTCGCAGTTCTAGGAGCAGCCCAGCCATGGCCGGGCCGGCCTTCCTGCTCGACGGCAGTTGGCCCAAAGCCACTGGGATCCACCGTTGGGCTGCCACGGCCTCTTAGCCCCAGCAAACTACCCTTTCAGCCACGCCACCCGCCAAGCACAGTTCCGATGCCTGGAGGTCAGCCGACCTGGAGAACCAGTCACGGCCCACGACCCCGCTCCTGCCTCCAGCCGTAGCGAAACGGCAGAGGGTGGGCTTTTTCCGGAGGGAGCTGTATAGAGACACACGGGCAATTAGGTGGCTGCGGCGTGGATGCGCGCTGGTGGGGACGGCCAGTTGTAGGTCGAGGGCTTCGCGTGCCTCACGGCCTTCACCTGGGCGTGCGGCGCAGTCTGGCTGCGGGCCAGCCACCACGGGAGCGGCTGGTTTATGGCTATCTTCCAGGGCCGCCTTCTGGCCGCATTTCCATCCAGACCTGCGGGGAGCGCTCCCTCCAGAGCACGCTGTGTTGGGGTGGCCCTGAGGAGGTGAGGCCTGCAGAGGCGGAGGCGGCATCAGCCGTGGGCGCCTAAAGGAGAATTTATAGTGGGAGGCAAAAAAGCCTACAGCACCTGGTATCCCCATGTGGTCTCCCATCCAAGTACTAAGCAGGCCCGACCCTGCTTAGCTTCCAGGATCAGACGATATCGGGCGCGTTCAGGGTGGTATGGCGGTAGAAGGCTGCGGGGGCCACGGGGTGCCTCTTGAGGCTTAGCTTCCCTGGTGCTGGGGCTTGCCGACAGCCCGGCAGCCAACCCTCTCCAGCACGGCCCAGCCGCCCACCAAGGCAGGCGACAGGAGGCCTCGGGCACCCGGGATTGGCGGACTCGTGGGAGACCTCGCAGCTCAGGTCAGGCGGGACCCTCCCGGCACACAGGAGCTTGGCCCTCTGCCCCAGATCCCACTTGACGCCCACAAGGACGTGGCCCCGGGGGCTTAAGGGCCCGTGGCCCACGGTCCTTTGGGCATTCGCCACCCTGTCTGCCCACACAGTTCTAGGTGAAGCCCGGCCACGGCCAGGCTGGCCCTCCTGCCCGACGGCAGTTGGCCTGAAGCCACTGGGAGGCACCATTGAGTCGGCAAGACCCCTTAGACCCAGCAAGGCCACCCTTGCCCCTCCGCCAAATGCTGAGCAAAGTTCCCTGCACCCGGTGACCGGCCGGCCCGGAGAACCATTCCCGGCCCACGACCCCACTCCCGCCCCCGGCCGTGGTGAAAGAGTGGAGGGTGGGCTTTTTCCGGAGGGAGCTGTGGAGAGACACACGGGCAGACGGGTGGCTGCGGCGTGGAGGGGCGCTGGTGTGGTCGGCCAGGTGCAGGTCGAGGGCCTCGCGGGCCTCACGATCTTCACCCGGGCCTGCGGCGGTGTCTGGGTCCGGGCCAGCCACCCCGGCAGCGGCTGGCATGCGGTTGCCTTCCAGGGCCGCCTTCTGGGGGCATGTCCAGCCAGACCGGCGGGGATGGCCCCCTCCGGCGCACGCTGTGTCAGGAGAGGCCTGAGTAGATGAGGCCTGCAGCAGTGCCCGGCGGGGGCAGAGGAAGCCTTGAGTACCGGCCACTACAAGAAAAGGGCAATCGGGGGGCAAAAAATACTACAGCACCTAGTATGCCCAGGGGGTCTCCCATCCAGGTAGTAAACAGACCCGACCCTGCTTAGCTTCGGAGATCAGACGAGATGGGGTGCGTATAGGGTGGTATGGCCGTAGAAGGCAGCGGGGCCCACGGGGTGCCTCTTGAGGCTCAGCTTACCTGGTGCTGGCGAATTACCGCCAGTCCGGCGACCAGCCCTCTGCAGCACGGCCCTGCGGCCCGCCCAGGCAGGCGATAGCAGGCTTCGGGGTCCGGGGGTGGTGGAGTCTTGGACGCTCTAGCAGCTCAGTTCTGGCGGGAACATCCAGGCACATAGGCGCATGGCGAAACGCCCCAGATCCCGCTCGACGCTCACAAAGACGTGGCTCTGAAGGCTTAAGGGTCCGTGGTCCACGGTCCCTTGGGCATTCCCCACCCTGTCCACCCACGCAGTGCTAGGTGCAGTCCAGCCGCGGCCGGGCTGGCCCTCCTGCCTGAAGGCAGTTAGCCCAAAGCCACTGGGAGCCACCATTGATGCGGCACGGCCCCTTGGACCCAGCAAGGCCACCCTTGCCCACACGCCACCCGCTGAGCACAGTTCCCAGCGCATGGTGGCCGGCTGGCCCGGAGAACCGGACCGGCCCAGGACCCCGCTCCCGCCCCCGGCCATGGCGAAACAGCGGAGGGTGGGCTTTTTCCGGAGGGAGCTGTGGAGAGACACAGAGGCAGCCAGGTGGCTGCGGCGCAGATGGGCGCTGGTTGGGTTGGCCACGGGCAGGTCGAGGGCCTCGCGGGCCTCACGATCTTCACCCGGGCCTGCAGCGGAGTCTGGGTCCGGGCCAGCCACCCCGGGAGAGGCTGGGGTGCAGCTGCCTTCCAGGGCCGCCTTCTGGCGGCATGTCCACCCAGACCGGCTGGGTGGGCCCCCTCTGGCGCACGCTGTGTTGCGAGAGGCCTGAGTAGATGAGGCCTGCAGCAGTGCCCGGCGGGAGCAGCGGAAGCCTTGAGCACCGGCGATGACAAGAAAAGGCAGATCGGGGGGCAAAAAATACTACAGCACCTAGTATTCCCAGGTGGTCTCCCATCCAGGTAGTAAACAGACCCGACCCTGCTTAGCTTCCGAGGTCAGACGAGATGGGGTGTGCTTAGGGTGGTATGGCCGTAGAAGGCAGCGGGGGCCACGGGGTGACTCTTGAGGCTCAGCTTAGCTGGTGCTGGCGAATTACCACCAGTCCGGCGACCAGCCCTCTGCTGCACGGCCCTGCTGCCTGCCCAGGCAGGCGACAGGAGGCCTCGGGGACCCGGAGGTGGCAGAGTCTTGGGCGACCTTGCAACCCTGTTCGGGCGGGAACCTCCGGACCCGTAGGCGCTTGACGCTCCACCTCAGATCCCGCTCGACGCTCACAAGGACGTGGCCTCAGAGGCTTAAGGGCCAGTGGCCTGCTGTCCCTTGGGCATTACACAACCTGTCCACCCTCGCAGTTCTAGGAGCAGCCCAGCCATGGCCGGGCCGGCCTTCCTGCTCGACGGCAGTTGGCCCAAAGCCACTGGGATCCACCGTTGGGCTGCCACGGCCTCTTAGCCCCAGCAAACTACCCTTTCAGCCACGCCACCCGCCAAGCACAGTTCCGATGCCTGGAGGTCAGCCGACCTGGAGAACCAGTCACGGCCCACGACCCCGCTCCTGCCTCCAGCCGTAGCGAAACGGCAGAGGGTGGGCTTTTTCCGGAGGGAGCTGTATAGAGACACATGGGCAATTAGGTGGCTGCGGCGTGGATGCGCGCTGGTGGGGACGGCCAGTTGTAGGTCGAGGGCTTCGCGTGCCTCACGGCCTTCACCTGGGCGTGCGGCGCAGTCTGGCTGCGGGCCAGCCACCACGGGAGCGGCTGGTTTATGGCTATCTTCCAGGGCCGCCTTCTGGCCGCATTTCCATCCAGACCTGCGGGGAGCGCCCCCTCCAGAGCACGCTGTGTTGGGAGGGCCCTGAGGAGGTGAGGCCTGCAGAGGCGGAGGCGGCATCAGCCGTGGGCGCCTAAAGGAGAATTTATAGTGGGAGGCAAAAAAGCCTACAGCACCTGGTATCCCCATGTGGTCTCCCATCCAAGTACTAAGCAGGCCCGACCCTGCTTAGCTTCCAGGATCAGACGATATCGGGCGCGTTCAGGGTGGTATGGCGGTAGAAGGCTGCGGGGGCCACGGGGTGCCTCTTGAGGCTTAGCTTCCCTGGTGCTGGGGCTTGCCGACAGCCCGGCAGCCAACCCTCTCCAGCACGGCCCAGCCGCCCACCAAGGCAGGCGACAGGAGGCCTCGGGCACCCGGGATTGGCGGACTCGTGGGAGACCTCGCAGCTCAGGTCAGGCGGGACCCTCCCGGCCCACAGGAGCTTGGCCCTCTGCCCCAGATCCCGCTTGACGCCCACAAGGACGTGGCCCCGGGGGCTTAAGGGCCCGTGGCCCACGGTCCTTTGGGCATTCGCCACCCTGTCTGCCCACACAGTTCTAGGTGAAGCCCGGCCGCGGCCAGGCTGGCCCTCCTGCCCGACGGTGTTGGCCTGAAGCCACTGGGAGGCACCATTGAGTTGGCAAGACCCCTTAGACCCAGCAAGGCCACCCTTGCCCCTCCGCCAAATGCTGAGCAAAGTTCCCTGCACCCGGTGACCGGCCGGCCCGGAGAACCATTCCCGGCCCACGACCCCACTCCCGCCCCCGGCCGTGGTGAAAGAGTGGAGGGTGGGCTTTTTCCGGAGGGAGCTGTGGAGAGACACACGGGCAGACGGGTGGCTGCGGCGTGGAGGGGCGCTGGTGTGGTCGGCCAGGTGCAGGTCGAGGGCCTCGCGGGCCTCACGATCTTCACCCGGGCCTGCGGCGGTGTCTGGGTCCGGGCCAGCCACCCCGGCAGCGGCTGGCGTGCGGTTGCCTTCCAGGGCCGCCTTCTGGGGGCATGTCCAGCCAGACCGGCGGGGATGGCCCCCTCCGGCGCACGCTGTGTCGGGAGAGGCCTGAGTAGATGAGGCCTGCAGCAGTGCCCGGCGGGGGCAGAGGAAGCCTTGAGTACCGGCCACTACAAGAAAAGGGCAATCGGGGGGCAAAAAATACTACAGCACCTAGTATGCCCAGGGGGTCTCCCATCCAGGTAGTAAACAGACCCGACCCTGCTTAGCTTCGGAGATCAGACGAGATGGGGTGCGTATAGGGTGGTATGGCCGTAGAAGGCAGCGGGGCCCACGGGGTGCCTCTTGAGGCTCAGCTTACCTGGTGCTGGCGAATTACCGCCAGTCCGGCGACCAGCCCTCTGCAGCACGGCCCTGCGGCCCGCCCAGGCAGGCGATAGCAGGCTTCGGGGTCCGGGGGTGGTGGAGTCTTGGACGCTCTAGCAGCTCAGTTCTGGCGGGAACATCCAGGCACATAGGCGCATGGCGAACCGCCCCAGATCCCGCTCGACGCTCACAAAGACGTGGCTCTGAAGGCTTAAGGGTCCGTGGTCCACGGTCCCTTGGGCATTCCCCACCCTGTCCACCCACACAGTGCTAGGTGCAGTCCAGCCGCGGCCGGGCTGGCCCTCCTGCCTGAAGGCAGTTAGCCCAAAGCCACTGGGAGCCACCATTGATGCGGCACGGCCCCTTGGACCCAGCAAGGCCACCCTTGCCCACACGCCACCCGCTGAGCACAGTTCCCAGCGCATGGTGGCCGGCTGGCCCGGAGAACCGGACCGGCCCAGGACCCCGCTCCCGCCCCCGGCCATGGCGAAACAGCGGAGGGTGGGCTTTTTCCGGAGGGAGCTGTGGAGAGACACAGAGGCAGCCAGGTGGCTGCGGCGCAGATGGGCGCTGGTTGGGTTGGCCACGGGCAGGTCGAGGGCCTCGCGGGCCTCACGATCTTCACCCGGGCCTGCAGCGGAGTCTGGGTCCGGGCCAGCCACCCCGGGAGAGGCTGGGGTGCGGCTGCCTTCCAGGGCCGCCTTCTGGCGGCATGTCCACCCAGACCGGCTGGGTGGGCCCCCTCTGGCGCACGCTGTGTTGCGAGAGGCCTGAGTAGATGAGGCCTGCAGCAGTGCCCGGCAGGAGCAGCGGAAGCCTTGAGCACCGGCGATGACAAGAAAAGGCAGATCGGGGGGCAAAAAATACTACAGCACCTAGTATTCCCAGGTGGTCTCCCATCCAGGTAGTAAACAGACCCGACCCTGCTTAGCTTCCGAGGTCAGACGAGATGGGGTGCGTTTAGGGTGGTATGGCCGTAGAAGGCAGCGGGGGCCACGGGGTGACTCTTGAGGCTCAGCTTAGCTGGTGCTGGCGAATTACCACCAGTCCGGCGACCAGCCCTCTGCTGCACGGCCCTGCTGCCTGCCCAGGCAGGCGACAGGAGGCCTCGGGGACCCGGAGGTGGCAGAGTCTTGGGCGACCTTGCAACCCTGTTTGGGCGGGAACCTCCGGACCCGTAGGCGCTTGACGCTCCACCTCAGATCCCGCTCGACGCTCACAAGGACGTGGCCTCAGAGGCTTAAGCGCCGGTGGCCTGCTGTCCCTTGGGCATTACACAACCTGTCCACCCTCGCAGTTCTAGGAGCAGCCCAGCCATGGCCGGGCCGGCCTTCCTGCTCGACGGCAGTTGGCCCAAAGCCACTGGGATCCACCGTTGGGCTGCCACGGCCTCTTAGCCCCAGCAAACTACCCTTTCAGCCACGCCACCCGCCAAGCACAGTTCCGATGCCTGGAGGTCAGCCGACCTGGAGAACCAGTCACGGCCCACGATCCCGCTCCTGCCTCCAGCCGTAGCGAAACGGCAGAGGGTGGGCTTTTTCCGGAGGGAGCTGTATAGAGACACACGGGCAATTAGGTGGCTGTGGCGTGGATGCGCGCTGGTGGGGACGGCCAGTTGTAGGTCGAGGGCTTCGCGTGCCTCACGGCCTTCACCTGGGCGTGCGGCGCAGTCTGGCTGTGGGCCAGCCACCACGGGAGCGGCTGGTTTATGGCTATCTTCCAGGGCCGCCTTCTGGCCGCATTTCCATCCAGACCTGCGGGGAGCGCTCCCTCCAGAGCACGCTGTGTTGGGAGCGCCCTGAGGAGGTGAGGCCTGCAGAGGCGGAGGCGGCATCAGCCGTGGGCGCCTAAAGGAGAATTTATAGTGGGAGGCAAAAAAGCCTACAGCACCTGGTATTCCCATGTGGTCTCCCATCCAAGTACTAAGCAGGCCCGACCCTGCTTAGCTTCTAGGATCAGACGATATCGGGCGCGTTCAGGGTGGTATGGCGGTAGAAGGCTGCGGGGGCCACGGGGTGCCTCTTGAGGCTTAGCTTCCCTGGTGCTGGGGCTTGCCGACAGCCCGGCAGCCAACCCTCTCCAGCACGGCCCAGCCGCCCACCAAGGCAGGCGACAGGAGGCCTCGGGCACCCGGGATTGGCGGACTCGTGGGAGACCTCGCAGCTCAGGTCAGGCGGGACCCTCCCGGCCCACAGGAGCTTGGCCCTCTGCCCCAGATCCCGCTTGACGCCCACAAGGACGTGGCCCCGGGGGCTTAAGGGCCCGTGGCCCACGGTCCTTTGGGCATTCGCCACCCTGTCTGCCCACACAGTTCTAGGTGAAGCCCGGCCGCGGCCAGGCTGGCCCTCCTGCCCGACGGCAGTTGGCCTGAAGCCACTGGGAGGCACCATTGAGTCGGCAAGACCCCTTAGACCCAGCAAGGCCACCCTTGCCCCTCCGCCAAACGCTGAGCAAAGTTCCCTGCACCCGGTGACCGGCCGGCCCGGAGAACCATTCCCGGCCCACGACCCCACTCCCGCCCCCGGCCGTGGTGAAAGAGTGGAGGGTGGGCTTTTTCCGGAGGGAGCTGTGGAGAGACACACGGGCAGACGGGTGGCTGCGGCGTGGAGGGGCGCTGGTGTGGTCGGCCAGGTGCAGGTCGAGGGCCTCGCGGGCCTCACGATCTTCACCCGGGCCTGCGGCGGTGTCTGGGTCCGGGCCAGCCACCCCGGCAGCGGCTGGCGTGCGGTTGCCTTCCAGGGCCGCCTTCTGGGGGCATGTCCAGCCAGACCGGCGGGGATGGCCCCCTCCGGCGCACGCTGTGTCGGGAGAGGCCTGAGTAGATGAGGCCTGCAGCAGTGCCCGGCGGGGGCAGAGGAAGCCTTGAGTACCGGCCACTACAAGAAAAGGGCAATCGGGGGGCAAAAAATACTACAGCACCTAGTATGCCCAGGGGGTCTCCCATCCAGGTAGTAAACAGACCCGACCCTGCTTAGCTTCGGAGATCAGACGAGATGGGGTGCGTATAGGGTGGTATGGCCGTAGAAGGCAGCGGGGCCCACGGGGTGCCTCTTGAGGCTCAGCTTACCTGGTGCTGGCGAATTACCGCCAGTCCGGCGACCAGCCCTCTGCAGCACGGCCCTGCGGCCCGCCCAGGCAGGCGATAGCAGGCTTCGGGGTCCGGGGGTGGTGGAGTCTTGGACGCTCTAGCAGCTCAGTTCTGGCGGGAACATCCAGGCACATAGGCGCATGGCGAACCGCCCCAGATCCCGCTCGACGCTCACAAAGACGTGGCTCTGAAGGCTTAAGGGTCCGTGGTCCACGGTCCCTTGGGCATTCCCCACCCTGTCCACCCACACAGTGCTAGGTGCAGTCCAGCCGCGGCCGGGCTGGCCCTCCTGCCTGAAGGCAGTTAGCCCAAAGCCACTGGGAGCCACCATTGATGCGGCACGGCCCCTTGGACCCAGCAAGGCCACCCTTGCCCACACGCCACCCGCTGAGCACAGTTCCCAGCGCATGGTGGCCGGCTGGCCCGGAGAACCGGACCGGCCCAGGACCCCGCTCCCGCCCCCGGCCATGGCGAAACAGCGGAGGGTGGGCTTTTTCCGGAGGGAGCTGTGGAGAGACACAGAGGCAGCCAGGTGGCTGCGGCGCAGATGGGCGCTGGTTGGGTTGGCCACGGGCAGGTCGAGGGCCTCGCGGGCCTCACGATCTTCACCCGGGCCTGCAGCGGAGTCTGGGTCCGGGCCAGCCACCCCGGGAGAGGCTGGGGTGCGGCTGCCTTCCAGGGCCGCCTTCTGGCGGCATGTCCACCCAGACCGGCTGGGTGGGCCCCCTCTGGCGCACGCTGTGTTGCGAGAGGCCTGAGTAGATGAGGCCTGCAGCAGTGCCCGGCAGGAGCAGCGGAAGCCTTGAGCACCGGCGATGACAAGAAAAGGCAGATCGGGGGGCAAAAAATACTACAGCACCTAGTATTCCCAGGTGGTCTCCCATCCAGGTAGTAAACAGACCCGACCCTGCTTAGCTTCCGAGGTCAGACGAGATGGGGTGCGTTTAGGGTGGTATGGCCGTAGAAGGCAGCGGGGGCCACGGGGTGACTCTTGAGGCTCAGCTTAGCTGGTGCTGGCGAATTACCACCAGTCCGGCGACCAGCCCTCTGCTGCACGGCCCTGCTGCCTGCCCAGGCAGGCGACAGGAGGCCTCGGGGACCCGGAGGTGGCAGAGTCTTGGGCGACCTTGCAACCCTGTTTGGGCGGGAACCTCCGGACCCGTAGGCGCTTGACGCTCCACCTCAGATCCCGCTCGACGCTCACAAGGACGTGGCCTCAGAGGCTTAAGCGCCGGTGGCCTGCTGTCCCTTGGGCATTACACAACCTGTCCACCCTCGCAGTTCTAGGAGCAGCCCAGCCATGGCCGGGCCGGCCTTCCTGCTCGACGGCAGTTGGCCCAAAGCCACTGGGATCCACCGTTGGGCTGCCACGGCCTCTTAGCCCCAGCAAACTACCCTTTCAGCCACGCCACCCGCCAAGCACAGTTCCGATGCCTGGAGGTCAGCCGACCTGGAGAACCAGTCACGGCCCACGATCCCGCTCCTGCCTCCAGCCGTAGCGAAACGGCAGAGGGTGGGCTTTTTCCGGAGGGAGCTGTATAGAGACACACGGGCAATTAGGTGGCTGTGGCGTGGATGCGCGCTGGTGGGGACGGCCAGTTGTAGGTCGAGGGCTTCGCGTGCCTCACGGCCTTCACCTGGGCGTGCGGCGCAGTCTGGCTGTGGGCCAGCCACCACGGGAGCGGCTGGTTTATGGCTATCTTCCAGGGCCGCCTTCTGGCCGCATTTCCATCCAGACCTGCGGGGAGCGCTCCCTCCAGAGCACGCTGTGTTGGGAGCGCCCTGAGGAGGTGAGGCCTGCAGAGGCGGAGGCGGCATCAGCCGTGGGCGCCTAAAGGAGAATTTATAGTGGGAGGCAAAAAAGCCTACAGCACCTGGTATTCCCATGTGGTCTCCCATCCAAGTACTAAGCAGGCCCGACCCTGCTTAGCTTCTAGGATCAGACGATATCGGGCGCGTTCAGGGTGGTATGGCGGTAGAAGGCTGCGGGGGCCACGGGGTGCCTCTTGAGGCTTAGCTTCCCTGGTGCTGGGGCTTGCCGACAGCCCGGCAGCCAACCCTCTCCAGCACGGCCCAGCCGCCCACCAAGGCAGGCGACAGGAGGCCTCGGGCACCCGGGATTGGCGGACTCGTGGGAGACCTCGCAGCTCAGGTCAGGCGGGACCCTCCCGGCCCACAGGAGCTTGGCCCTCTGCCCCAGATCCCGCTTGACGCCCACAAGGACGTGGCCCCGGGGGCTTAAGGGCCCGTGGCCCACGGTCCTTTGGGCATTCGCCACCCTGTCTGCCCACACAGTTCTAGGTGAAGCCCGGCCGCGGCCAGGCTGGCCCTCCTGCCCGACGGCAGTTGGCCTGAAGCCACTGGGAGGCACCATTGAGTCGGCAAGACCCCTTAGACCCAGCAAGGCCACCCTTGCCCCTCCGCCAAACGCTGAGCAAAGTTCCCTGCACCCGGTGACCGGCCGGCCCGGAGAACCATTCCCGGCCCACGACCCCACTCCCGCCCCCGGCCGTGGTGAAAGAGTGGAGGGTGGGCTTTTTCCGGAGGGAGCTGTGGAGAGACACACGGGCAGACGGGTGGCTGCGGCGTGGAGGGGCGCTGGTGTGGTCGGCCAGGTGCAGGTCGAGGGCCTCGCGGGCCTCACGATCTTCACCCGGGCCTGCGGCGGTGTCTGGGTCCGGGCCAGCCACCCCGGCAGCGGCTGGCGTGCGGTTGCCTTCCAGGGCCGCCTTCTGGGGGCATGTCCAGCCAGACCGGCGGGGATGGCCCCCTCCGGCGCACGCTGTGTCGGGAGAGGCCTGAGTAGATGAGGCCTGCAGCAGTGCCCGGCGGGGGCAGAGGAAGCCTTGAGTACCGGCCACTACAAGAAAAGGGCAATCGGGGGGCAAAAAATACTACAGCACCTAGTATGCCCAGGGGGTCTCCCATCCAGGTAGTAAACAGACCCGACCCTGCTTAGCTTCGGAGATCAGACGAGATGGGGTGCGTATAGGGTGGTATGGCCGTAGAAGGCAGCGGGGCCCACGGGGTGCCTCTTGAGGCTCAGCTTACCTGGTGCTGGCGAATTACCGCCAGTCCGGCGACCAGCCCTCTGCAGCACGGCCCTGCGGCCCGCCCAGGCAGGCGATAGCAGGCTTCGGGGTCCGGGGGTGGTGGAGTCTTGGACGCTCTAGCAGCTCAGTTCTGGCGGGAACATCCAGGCACATAGGCGCATGGCGAACCGCCCCAGATCCCGCTCGACGCTCACAAAGACGTGGCTCTGAAGGCTTAAGGGTCCGTGGTCCACGGTCCCTTGGGCATTCCCCACCCTGTCCACCCACACAGTGCTAGGTGCAGTCCAGCCGCGGCCGGGCTGGCCCTCCTGCCTGAAGGCAGTTAGCCCAAAGCCACTGGGAGCCACCATTGATGCGGCACGGCCCCTTGGACCCAGCAAGGCCACCCTTGCCCACACGCCACCCGCTGAGCACAGTTCCCAGCGCATGGTGGCCGGCTGGCCCGGAGAACCGGACCGGCCCAGGACCCCGCTCCCGCCCCCGGCCATGGCGAAACAGCGGAGGGTGGGCTTTTTCCGGAGGGAGCTGTGGAGAGACACAGAGGCAGCCAGGTGGCTGCGGCGCAGATGGGCGCTGGTTGGGTTGGCCACGGGCAGGTCGAGGGCCTCGCGGGCCTCACGATCTTCACCCGGGCCTGCAGCGGAGTCTGGGTCCGGGCCAGCCACCCCGGGAGAGGCTGGGGTGCGGCTGCCTTCCAGGGCCGCCTTCTGGCGGCATGTCCACCCAGACCGGCTGGGTGGGCCCCCTCTGGCGCACGCTGTGTTGCGAGAGGCCTGAGTAGATGAGGCCTGCAGCAGTGCCCGGCAGGAGCAGCGGAAGCCTTGAGCACCGGCGATGACAAGAAAAGGCAGATCGGGGGGCAAAAAATACTACAGCACCTAGTATTCCCAGGTGGTCTCCCATCCAGGTAGTAAACAGACCCGACCCTGCTTAGCTTCCGAGGTCAGACGAGATGGGGTGCGCTTAGGGTGGTATGGCCGTAGAAGGCAGCGGGGGCCACGGGGTGACTCTTGAGGCTCAGCTTAGCTGGTGCTGGCGAATTACCACCAGTCCGGCGACCAGCCCTCTGCTGCACGGCCCTGCTGCCTGCCCAGGCAGGCGACAGGAGGCCTCGGGGACCCGGAGGTGGCAGAGTCTTGGGCGACCTTGCAACCCTGTTTGGGCGGGAACCTCCGGACCCGTAGGCGCTTGACGCTCCACCTCAGATCCCGCTCGACGCTCACAAGGACGTGGCCTCAGAGGCTTAAGGGCCGGTGGCCTGCTGTCCCTTGCGCATTACACAACCTGTCCACCCTCGCAGTTCTAGGAGCAGCCCAGCCATGGCCGGGCCGGCCTTCCTGCTCGACGGCAGTTGGCCCAAAGCCACTGGGATCCACCGTTGGGCTGCCACGGCCTCTTAGCCCCAGCAAACTACCCTTTCAGCCACGCCACCCGCCAAGCACAGTTCCGATGCCTGGAGGTCAGCCGACCTGGAGAACCAGTCACGGCCCACGACCCCACTCCTGCCTCCAGCCGTAGCGAAACGGCAGAGGGTGGGCTTTTTCCGGAGGGAGTTGTATAGAGACACACGGGCAATTAGGTGGCTGCGGCGTGGATGCGCGCTGGTGGGGACGGCCAGTTGTAGGTCGAGGGCTTCGCGTGCCTCACGGCCTTCACCTGGGCGTGCGGCGCAGTCTGGCTGCGGGCCAGCCACCACGGGAGCGGCTGGTTTATGGCTATCTTCCAGGGCCGCCTTCTGGCCGCATTTCCATCCAGACCTGCGGGGAGCGCCCCCTCCAGAGCACGCTGTGTTGGGAGGGCCCTGAGGAGGTGAGGCCTGCAGAGGCGGAGGCGGCATCAGCCGTGGGCGCCTAAAGGAGAATTTATAGTGGGAGGCAAAAAAGCCTACAGCACCTGGTATCCCCATGTGGTCTCCCATCCAAGTACTAAGCAGGCCCGACCCTGCTTAGCTTCCAGGATCAGACGATATCGGGCGCGTTCAGGGTGGTATGGCGGTAGAAGGCTGCGGGGGCCACGGGGTGCCTCTTGAGGCTTAGCTTCCCTGGTGCTGGGGCTTGCCGACAGCCCGGCAGCCAACCCTCTCCAGCACGGCCCAGCCGCCCACCAAGGCAGGCGACAGGAGGCCTCGGGCACCCGGGATTGGCGGACTCGTGGGAGACCTCGCAGCTCAGGTCAGGCGGGACCCTCCCGGCCCACAGGAGCTTGGCCCTCTGCCCCAGATCCCGCTTGACGCCCACAAGGACGTGGCCCCGGGGGCTTAAGGGCCCGTGGCCCACGGTCCTTTGGGCATTCGCCACCCTGTCTGCCCACACAGTTCTAGGTGAAGCCCGGCCGCGGCCAGGCTGGCCCTCCTGCCCGACGGCAGTTGGCCTGAAGCCACTGGGAGGCACCATTGAGTCGGCAAGACCCCTTAGACCCAGCAAGGCCACCCTTGCCCCTCCGCCAAATGCTGAGCAAAGTTCCCTGCACCCGGTGACCGGCCAGCCCGGAGAACCATTCCCGGCCCACGACCCCACTCCCGCCCCCGGCCGTGGTGAAAGAGTGGAGGGTGGGCTTTTTCCGGAGGGAGCTGTGGAGAGACACACGGGCAGACGGGTGGCTGCGGCGTGGAGGGGCGCTGGTGTGGTCGGCCAGGTGCAGGTCGAGGGCCTCGCGGGCCTCACGATCTTCACCCGGGCCTGCGGCGGTGTCTGGGTCCGGGCCAGCCACCCCGGCAGCGGCTGGCGTGCGGTTGCCTTCCAGGGCCGCCTTCTGGGGGCATGTCCAGCCAGACCGGCGGGGATGGCCCCCTCCGGCGCATGCTGTGTCGGGAGAGGCCTGAGTAGATGAGGCCTGCAGCAGTGCCCGGCGGGGGCAGAGGAAGCCTTGAGTACCGGCCACTACAAGAAAAGGGCAATCGGGGGGCAAAAAATACTACAGCACCTAGTATTCCCAGGGGGTCTCCCATCCAGGTAGTAAACAGACCCGACCCTGCTTAGCTTCGGAGATCAGACGAGATGGGGTGCGTATAGGGTGGTATGGCCTTAGAAGGCAGCGGGGCCCACGGGGTGCCTCTTGAGGCTCAGCTTACCTGGTGTTGGCGAATTACCGCCAGTCCGGCGACCAGCCCTCTGCAGCACGGCCCTGCGGCCCGCCCAGGCAGGCGATAGCAGGCTTCGGGGTCCGGGGGTGGTGGAGTCTTGGACGCTCTAGCAGCTCAGTTCTGGCCGGAACATCCAGGCACATAGGCGCATGGCGAACCGCCCCAGATCCCGCTCGACGCTCACAAAGACGTGGCTCTGAAGGCTTAAGGGTCCGTGGTCCACGGTCCCTTGGGCATTCCCCACCCTGTCCACCCACGCAGTGCTAGGTGCAGTCCAGCCGCGGCCGGCTGGCCCTCCTGCCTGAAGGCAGTTAGCCCAAAGCCACTGGGAGCCACCATTGATGCGGCACGGCCCCTTGGACCCAGCAAGGCCACCCTTGCCCACACGCCACCCGCTGAGCACAGTTCCCAGCGCATGGTGGCCGGCTGGCCCGGAGAACCGGACCGGCCCAGGACCCCGCTCCCGCCCCCGGCCATGGCGAAACAGCGGAGGGTGGGCTTTTTCCGGAGGGAGCTGTGGAGAGACACAGAGGCAGCCAGGTGGCTGCGGCGCAGATGGGCGCTGGTTGGGTTGGCCACGGGCAGGTCGAGGGCCTCGCGGGCCTCACGATCTTCACCCGGGCCTGCAGCGGAGTCTGGGTCCGGGCCAGCCACCCCGGGAGAGGCTGGGGTGCGGCTGCCTTCCAGGGCCGCCTTCTGGCGGCATGTCCACCCAGACCGGCTGGGTGGGCCCCCTCTGGCGCACGCTGTGTTGCGAGAGGCCTGAGTAGATGAGGCCTGCAGCAGTGCCCGGCGGGAGCAGCGGAAGCCTTGAGCACCGGCGATGACAAGAAAAGGCAGATCGGGGGGCAAAAAATACTACAGCACCTAGTATTCCCAGGTGGTCTCCCATCCAGGTAGTAAACAGACCCGACCCTGCTTAGCTTCCGAGGTCAGACGAGATGGGGTGCGTTTAGGGTGGTATGGCCGTAGAAGGCAGCGGGGGCCACGGGGTGACTCTTGAGGCTCAGCTTAGCTGGTGCTGGCGAATTACCACCAGTCCGGCGACCAGCCCTCTGCTGCACGGCCCTGCTGCCTGCCCAGGCAGGCGACAGGAGGCCTCGGGGACCCGGAGGTGGCAGAGTCTTGGGCGACCTTGCAACCCTGTTCGGGCGGGAACCTCCGGACCCGTAGGCGCTTGACGCTCCACCTCAGATCCCGCTCGACGCTCACAAGGACGTGGCCTCAGAGGCTTAAGGGCCGGTGGCCTGCTGTCCCTTGGGCATTACACAACCTGTCCACCCTCGCAGTTCTAGGAGCAGCCCAGCCATGGCCGGGCCGGCCTTCCTGCTCGACGGCAGTTGGCCCAAAGCCACTGGGATCCACCGTTGGGCTGCCACGGCCTCTTAGCCCCAGCAAACTACCCTTTCAGCCACGCCACCCGCCAAGCACAGTTCCGATGCCTGGAGGTCAGCCGACCTGGAGAACCAGTCACGGCCCACGACCCCGCTCCTGCCTCCAGCCGTAGCGAAACAGCAGAGGGTGGGCTTTTTCCGGAGGGAGCTGTATAGAGACACACGGGCAATTAGGTGGCTGCGGCGTGGATGCGCGCTGGTGGGGACGGCCAGTTGTAGGTCGAGGGCTTCGCGTGCCTCACGGCCTTCACCTGGGCGTGTGGCGCAGTCTGGCTGCGGGCCAGCCACCACGGGAGCGGCTGGTTTATGGCTATCTTCCAGGGCCGCCTTCTGGCCGCATTTCCATCCAGACCTGCGGGGAGCGCCCCCTCCAGAGCACGCTGTGTTGGGAGGGCCCTGAGGAGGTGAGGCCTGCAGAGGCGGAGGCGGCATCAGCCGTGGGCGCCTAAAGGAGAATTTACAGTGGGAGGCAAAAAAGCCTACAGCACCTGGTATTCCCATGTGGTCTCCCATCCAAGTACTAAGCAGGCCCGACCCTGCTTAGCTTCCAGGATCAGACGATATCGGGCGCGTTCAGGGTGGTATGGCGGTAGAAGGCTGCGGGGGCCACGGGGTGCCTCTTGAGGCTTAGCTTCCCTGGTGCTGGGGCTTGCCGACAGCCCGGCAGCCAACCCTCTCCAGCACGGCCCAGCCGCCCACCAAGGCAGGCGACAGGAGGCCTCGGGCACCCGGGATTGGCGGACTCGTGGGAGACCTCGCAGCTCAGGTCAGGCGGGACCCTCCCGGCCCACAGGAGCTTGGCCCTCTGCCCCAGATCCCGCTTGACGCCCACAAGGACGTGGCCCCGGGGGCTTAAGGGCCCGTGGCCCACGGTCCTTTGGGCATTCGCCACCCTGTCTGCCCACACAGTTCTAGGTGAAGCCCGGCCGCGGCCAGGCTGGCCCTCCTGCCCGACGGCAGTTGGCCTGAAGCCACTGGGAGGCACCATTGAGTCGGCAAGACCCCTTAGACCCAGCAAGGCCACCCTTGCCCCTCCGCCAAATGCTGAGCAAAGTTCCCTGCACCCGGTGACCGGCCGGCCCGGAGAACCATTCCCGGCCCACGACCCCACTCCCGCCCCCGGCCGTGGTGAAAGAGTGGAGGGTGGGCTTTTTCCGGAGGGAGCTGTGGAGAGACACACGGGCAGACGGGTGGCTGCGGCGTGGAGGGGCGCTGGTGTGGTCGGCCAGGTGCAGGTCGAGGGCCTCGCGGGCCTCACGATCTTCACCCGGGCCTGCGGCGGTGTCTGGGTCCGGGCCAGCCACCCCGGCAGCGGCTGGCGTGCGGTTGCCTTCCAAGGCCGCCTTCTGGGGGCATGTCCAGCCAGACCGGCGGGGATGGCCCCCTCCGGCGCACGCTGTGTCGGGAGAGGCCTGAGTAGATGAGGCCTGCAGCAGTGCCCGGCGGGGGCAGAGGAAGCCTTGAGTACCGGCCACTACAAGAAAAGGGAAATCGGGGGGCAAAAAATACTACAGCACCTAGTATTCCCAGGGGGTCTCCCATCCAGGTAGTAAACAGACCCGACCCTGCTTAGCTTCCGAGGTCAGACGAGATGGGGTGCGTTTAGGGTGGTATGGCCGTAGAACGCAGTGGGGGCCACGGGGTGACTCTTGAGGCTCAGCTTAGCTGGTGCTGGCGAATTACCACCAGTCCGGCGACCAGCCCTCTGCTGCACGGCCCTGCTGCCTGCCCAGGCAGGCGACAGGAGGCCTCGGGGACCCGGAGGTGGCAGGGTCTTGGGCGACCTTGCAACCCTGTTCGGGCGGGAACCTCCGGACCCGGAGGCACTTGACGCTCCACCTCAGATCCCGCTCGACGCTCACAAGGACGTGGCCTCAGAGGCTTAAGGGCCAGTGGCCTGCTGTCCCTTGGGCATTACACAACCTGTCCACCCTCGCAGTTCTAGGAGCAGCCCAGCCATGGCCGGGCCGGCCTTCCTGCTCGACGGCAGTTGGCCCAAAGCCACTGGGATCCACCGTTGGGCTGCCACGGCCTCTTAGCCCCAGCAAACTACCCTTTCAGCCACGCCACCCGCCAAGCACAGTTCCGATGCCTGGAGGTCAGCCGACCTGGAGAACCAGTCACGGCCCACGACCCCGCTCCTGCCTCCAGCCGTAGCGAAACGGCAGAGGGTGGGCTTTTTCCGGAGGGAGCTGTATAGAGACACACGGGCAATTAGGTGGCTGCGGCGTGGATGCGCGCTGGTGGGGACGGCCAGTTGTAGGTCGAGGGCTTCGCGTGCCTCACGGCCTTCACCTGGGCGTGCGGCGCAGTCTGGCTGCGGGCCAGCCACCACGGGAGCGGCTGGTTTATGGCTATCTTCCAGGGCCGCCTTCTGGCCGCATTTCCATCCAGACCTGCGGGGAGCGCCCCCTCCAGAGCACGCTGTGTTGGGAGGGCCCTGAGGAGGTGAGGCCTGCAGAGGCGGAGGCGGCATCAGCCGTGGGCGCCTAAAGGAGAATTTATAGTGGGAGGCAAAAAAGCCTACAGCACCTGGTATCCCCATGTGGTCTCCCATCCAAGTACTAAGCAGGCCCGACCCTGCTTAGCTTCCAGGATCAGACGATATCGGGCGCGTTCAGGGTGGTATGGCGGTAGAAGGCTGCGGGGGCCACGGGGTGCCTCTTGAGGCTTAGCTTCCCTGGTGCTGGGGCTTGCCGACAGCCCGGCAGCCAACCCTCTCCAGCACGGCCCAGCCGCCCACCAAGGCAGGCGACAGGAGGCCTCGGGCACCCGGGATTGGCGGACTCGTGGGAGACCTCGCAGCTCAGGTCAGGCGGGACCCTCCCGGCCCACAGGAGCTTGGCCCTCTGCCCCAGATCCCGCTTGACGCCCACAAGGACGTGGCCCCGGGGGCTTAAGGGCCCGTGGCCCACGGTCCTTTGGGCATTCGCCACCCTGTCTGCCCACACAGTTCTAGGTGAAGCCCGGCCGCGGCCAGGCTGGCCCTCCTGCCCGACGGTGTTGGCCTGAAGCCACTGGGAGGCACCATTGAGTCGGCAAGACCCCTTAGACCCAGCAAGGCCACCCTTGCCCCTCCGCCAAATGCTGAGCAAAGTTCCCTGCACCCGGTGACCGGCCGGCCCGGAGAACCATTCCCGGCCCACGACCCCACTCCCGCCCCCGGCCGTGGTGAAAGAGTGGAGGGTGGGCTTTTTCCGGAGGGAGCTGTGGAGAGACACACGGGCAGACGGGTGGCTGCGGCGTGGAGGGGCGCTGGTGTGGTCGGCCAGGTGCAGGTCGAGGGCCTCGCGGGCCTCACGATCTTCACCCGGGCCTGCGGCAGTGTCTGGGTCCGGGCCAGCCACCCCGGCAGTGGCTGGCGTGCGGTTGCCTTCCAGGGCCGCCTTCTGGGGGCATGTCCAGCCAGACCGGCGGGGATGGCCCCCTCCGGCGCACGCTGTGTCGGGAGAGGCCTGAGTAGATGAGGCCTGCAGCAGTGCCCGGCGGGGGCAGAGGAAGCCTTGAGTACCGGCCACTACAAGAAAAGGGCAATCGGGGGGCAAAACATACTACAGCACCTAGTATGCCCAGGGGGTCTCCCATCCAGGTAGTAAACAGACCCGACCCTGCTTAGCTTCGGAGATCAGACGAGATGGGGTGCGTATAGGGTGGTATGGCCGTAGAAGGCAGCAGGGCCCACGGGGTGCCTCTTGAGGCTCAGCTTACCTGGTGCTGGCGAATTACCGCCAGTCTGGTGACCAGCCCTCTGCAGCACGGCCCTGCGGCCCGCCCAGGCAGGCGATAGCAGGCTTCAGGGTCCGGGGGTGGTGGAGTCTTGGACGCTCTAGCAGCTCAGTTCTGGCGGGAACATCCAGGCACATAGGCGCATGGCGAAACGCCCCAGATCCCGCTCGACGCTCACAAAGACGTGGCTCTGAAGGCTTAAGGGTCCGTGGTCCACGGTCCCTTGGGCATTCCCCACCCTGTCCACCCACGCAGTGCTAGGTGCAGTCCAGCCGCGGCCGGGCTGGCCCTCCTGCCTGAAGGCAGTTAGCCCAAAGCCACTGGGAGCCACCACTGATGCGGCACGGCCCCTTGGACCCAGCAAGGCCACCCTTGCCCACACGCCACCCGCTGAGCACAGTTCCCAGCGCATGGTGGCCGGCTGGCCCGGAGAACCGGACCGGCCCAGGACCCCGCTCCCGCCCCCGGCCATGGCGAAACAGCGGAGGGTGGGCTTTTTCCGGAGGGAGCTGTGGAGAGACACAGAGGCAGCCAGGTGGCTGCGGCGCAGATGGGCGCTGGTTGGGTTGGCCACGGGCAGGTCGAGGGCCTCGCGGGCCTCACGATCTTCACCCGGGCCTGCAGCGGAGTCTGGGTCCGGGCCAGCCACCCCGGGAGAGGCTGGGGTGCGGCTGCCTTCCAGGGCCGCCTTCTGGCGGCATGTCCACCCAGACCGGCGGGGAGGGGCCCCTCCGGCGCACGCTGTGTTGCGAGAGGCCTGAGTAGATGAGGCCTGCAGCAGGGCCCGGCGGGAGCAGCGGAAGCCTTGAGCACCGGCGATGACAAGAAAAGGCAGATCGGGGGGCATAAAATACTACAGCACCTAGTATTCCCAGGTGGTCTCCCATCCAGGTAGTAAACAGACCCGACCCTGCTTAGCTTCCGAGGTCAGACGAGATGGGGTGCGTTTAGGGTGGTATGGCCGTAGAAGGCAGCGGGGGCCACGGGGTGACTCTTGAGGCTCAGCTTAGCTGGTGCTGGCGAATTACCACCAGTCCGGCGACCAGCCCTCTGCTGCACGGCCCTGCTGCCTGCCCAGGCAGGCGACAGGAGGCCTCGGGGACCTGGAGGTGGAAGAGTCTTGGGCGACCTTGCAACCCTGTTCGGGCGGGAACCTCCGGACCCGTAGGCGCTTGACGCTCCACCTCAGATCCCGCTCGACGCTCACAAGGACGTGGCCTCAGAGGCTTAAGGGCCGGTGGCCTGCTGTCCCTTGGGCATTACACAACCTGTCCACCCTCGCAGTTCTAGGAGCAGCCCAGCCATGGCCGGGCCGGCCTTCCTGCTCGACGGCAGTTGGCCCAAAGCCACTGGGATCCACCGTTGGGCTGCCACGGCCTCTTAGCCCCAGCAAACTACCCTTTCAGCCACGCCACCCGCCAAGCACAGTTCCGATGCCTGGAGGTCAGCCGACCTGGAGAACCAGTCACGGCCCACGACCCCGCTCCTGCCTCCAGCCGTAGCGAAACGGCAGAGGGTGGGTTTTTTCCGGAGGGAGCTGTATAGAGACACACGGGCAATTAGGTGGCTGCGGCATGGATGCGCGCTGGTGGGGACGGCCAGTTGTAGGTCGAGGGCTTCGCGTGCCTCACGGCCTTCACCTGGGCGTGCGGCGCAGTCTGGCTGCGGGCCAGCCACCACGGGAGCGGCTGGT
Organism: Balaenoptera borealis; assembly: GCF_965194805.1. NCBI lineage: Eukaryota > Metazoa > Chordata > Mammalia > Artiodactyla > Balaenopteridae > Balaenoptera > Balaenoptera borealis. The sequence continues at coordinate 27,891,035 of NC_138874.1, read as the reverse complement.
TTATGGCTATCTTCCAGGGCCGCCTTCTGGCCGCATTTCCATCCAGACCTGCGGGGAGCGCCCCCTCCAGAGCACGCTGTGTTGGGAGGGCCCTGAGGAGGTGAGGCCTGCAGAGGCGGAGGCGGCATCAGCCGTGGGCGCCTAAAGGAGAATTTATAGTGGGAGGCAAAAAAGCCTACAGCACCTGGTATTCCCATGTGGTCTCCCATCCAAGTACTAAGCAGGCCCGACCCTGCTTAGCTTCCAGGATCAGACGATATCGGGCGCGTTCAGGGTGGTATGGTGGTAGAAGGCTGCGGGGGCCACGGGGTGCCTCTTGAGGCTTAGCTTCCCTGGTGCTGGGGCTTGCCGACAGCCCGGCAGCCAACCCTCTCCAGCACGGCCCAGCCGCCCACCAAGGCAGGCGACAGGAGGCCTCGGGCACCCGGGATTGGCGGACTCGTGGGAGACCTCGCAGCTCAGGTCAGGCGGGACCCTCCCGGCCCACAGGAGCTTGGCCCTCTGCCCCAGATCCCGCTTGACGCCCACAAGGACGTGGCCCCGGGGGCTTAAGGGCCCGTGGCCCACGGTCCTTTGGGCATTCGCCACCCTGTCTGCCCACACAGTTCTAGGTGAAGCCCGGCCGCGGCCAGGCTGGCCCTCCTGCCCGACGGCAGTTGGCCTGAAGCCACTGGGAGGCACCATTGAGTCGGCAAGACCCCTTAGACCCAGCAAGGCCACCCTTGCCCCTCCGCCAAATGCTGAGCAAAGTTCCCTGCACCCGGTGACCGGCCGGCCCGGAGAACCATTCCCGGCCCACGACCCCACTCCCGCCCCCGGCCGTGGTGAAAGAGTGGAGGGTGGGCTTTTTCCGGAGGGAGCTGTGGAGAGACACACGGGCAGACGGGTGGCTGCGGCGTGGAGGGGCGCTGGTGTGGTCGGCCAGGTGCAGGTCGAGGGCCTCGCGGGCCTCACGATCTTCACCTGGGCCTGCGGCGGTGTCTGGGTCCGGGCCAGCCACCCCGGCAGCGGCTGGCGTGCGGTTGCCTTCCAGGGCCGCCTTCTGGGGGCATGTCCAGCCAGACCGGCGGGGATGGCCCCCTCCGGCGCACGCTGTGTCGGGAGAGGCCTGAGTAGATGAGGCCTGCAGCAGTGCCCGGCGGGAGCAGCGGAAGCCTTGAGCACCGGCGATGACAAGAAGAGGCAGATCGGGGGGCAAAAAATACTACAGCACCTAGTATTCCCAGGTGGTCTCCCATCCAGGTAGTAAACAGACCCGACCCTGCTTAGCTTCCGAGGTCAGACGAGATGGGGTGCGTTTAGGGTGGTATGGCCGTAGAAGGCAGCGGGGGCCACGGGGTGACTCTTGAGGCTCAGCTTAGCTGGTGCTGGCGAATTACCACCAGTCCGGCGACCAGCCCTCTGCTGCACGGCCCTGCTGCCTGCCCAGGCAGGCGACAGGAGGCCTCGGGGACCCGGAGGTGGCAGAGTCTTGGGCGACCTTGCAACCCTGTTCGGGCGGGAACCTCCGGACCCGTAGGCACTTGACGCTCCACCTCAGATCCCACTCGACGCTCACAAGGACGTGGCCTCAGAGGCTTAAGGGCCGGTGGCCTGCTGTCGCTTGGGCATTACACAACGTGTCCACCCTCGCAGTTCTAGGAGCAGCCCAGCCATGGCCGGGCCGGCCTTCCTGCTCGACGGCAGTTGGCCCAAAGCCACTGGGATCCACCGTTGGGCTGCCACGGCCTCTTAGCCCCAGCAAACTACCCTTTCAGCCACGCCACCCGCCAAGCACAGTTCCGATGCCTGGAGGTCAGCCGACCTGGAGAACCAGTCACGGCCCACGACCCCGCTCCTGCCTCCAGCCGTAGCGAAACGGCAGAGGGTGGGCTTTTTCCGGAGGGAGCTGTATAGAGACACACGGGCAATTAGGTGGCTGCGGCGTGGATGCGCGCTGGTGGGGACGGCCAGTTGTAGGTCGAGGGCTTCGCGTGCCTCACGGCCTTCACCTGGGCGTGCGGCGCAGTCTGGCTGCGGGCCAGCCACCACGGGAGCGGCTGGTTTATGGCTATCTTCCAGGGCCGCCTTCTGGCCGCATTTCCATCCAGACCTGCGGGGAGCGCTCCCTCCAGAGCACGCTGTGTTGGGAGGGCCCTGAGGAGGTGAGGCCTGCAGAGGCGGAGGCGGCATCAGCCGTGGGCGCCTAAAGGAGAATTTATAGTGGGAGGCAAAAAAGCCTACAGCACCTGGTATCCCCATGTGGTCTCCCATCCAAGTACTAAGCAGGCCCGACCCTGCTTAGCTTCCAGGATCAGACGATATCGGGCGCGTTCAGGGTGGTATGGCGGTAGAAGGCTGCGGGGGCCACGGGGTGCCTCTTGAGGCTTAGCTTCCCTGGTGCTGGGGCTTGCCGACAGCCCGGCAGCCAACCCTCTCCAGCACGGCCCAGCCGCCCACCAAGGCAGGCGACAGGAGGCCTCGGGCACCCGGGATTGGCGGACTCGTGGGAGACCTCGCAGCTCAGGTCAGGCGGGACCCTCCCGGCCCACAGGAGCTTGGCCCTCTGCCCCAGATCCCACTTGACGCCCACAAGGACGTGGCCCCGGGGGCTTAAGGGCCCGTGGCCCACGGTCCTTTGGGCATTCGCCACCCTGTCTGCCCACACAGTTCTAGGTGAAGCCCGGCCACGGCCAGGCTGGCCCTCCTGCCCGACGGCAGTTGGCCTGAAGCCACTGGGAGGCACCATTGAGTCGGCAAGACCCCTTAGACCCAGCAAGGCCACCCTTGCCCCTCCGCCAAATGCTGAGCAAAGTTCCCTGCACCCGGTGACCGGCCGGCCCGGAGAACCATTCCCGGCCCACGACCCCACTCCCGCCCCCGGCCGTGGTGAAAGAGTGGAGGGTGGGCTTTTTCCGGAGGGAGCTGTGGAGAGACACACGGGCAGACGGGTGGCTGCGGCGTGGAGGGGCGCTGGTGTGGTCGGCCAGGTGCAGGTCAAGGGCCTCGCGGGCCTCACGATCTTCACCCGGGCCTGCGGCGGTGTCTGGGTCCGGGCCAGCCACCCCGGCAGCGGCTGGCGTGCGGTTGCCTTCCAGGGCCGCCTTCTGGGGGCATGTCCAGCCAGACCGGCGGGGATGGCCCCCTCCGGCGCACGCTGTGTCGGGAGAGGCCTGAGTAGATGAGGCCTGCAGCAGTGCCCGGCGGGGGCAGAGGAAGCCTTGAGTACCGGCCACTACAAGAAAAGGGCAATCGGGGGGCAAAAAATACTACAGCACCTAGTATTCCCAGGGGGTCTCCCATCCAGGTAGTAAACAGACCCGACCCTGCTTAGCTTCGGAGATCAGACGAGATGAGGTGCGTATAGGGTGGTATGGCCTTAGAAGGCAGCGGGGCCCACGGGGTGCCTCTTGAGGCTCAGCTTACCTGGTGTTGGCGAATTACCGCCAGTCCGGCGACCAGCCCTCTGCAGCACGGCCCTGCGGCCCGCCCAGGCAGGCGATAGCAGGCTTCGGGGTCCGGGGGTGGTGGAGTCTTGGACGCTCTAGCAGCTCAGTTCTGGCGGGAACATCCAGGCACATAGGCGCATGGCGAACCGCCCCAGATCCCGCTCGACGCTCACAAAGACGTGGCTCTGAAGGCTTAAGGGTCCGTGGTCCACGGTCCCTTGGGCATTCCCCACCCTGTCCACCCACGCAGTGCTAGGTGCAGTCCAGCCGCGGCCGGGCTGGCCCTCCTGCCTGAAGGCAGTTAGCCCAAAGCCACTGGGAGCCACCATTGATGCGGCACGGCCCCTTGGACCCAGCAAGGCCACCCTTGCCCACACGCCACCCGCTGAGCACAGTTCCCAGCGCATGGTGGCCGGCTGGCCCGGAGAACCGGACCGGCCCAGGACCCCGCTCCCGCCCCCGGCCATGGCGAAACAGCGGAGGGTGGGCTTTTTCCGGAGGGAGCTGTGGAGAGACACAGAGGCAGCCAGGTGGCTGCGGCGCAGATGGGCGCTGGTTGGGTTGGCCACGGGCAGGTCGAGGGCCTCGCGGGCCTCACGATCTTCACCCGGGCCTGCAGCGGAGTCTGGGTCCGGGCCAGCCACCCCGGGAGAGGCTGGGGTGCGGCTGCCTTCCAGGGCCGCCTTCTGGCGGCATGTCCACCCAGACCGGCTGGGTGGGCCCCCTCTGGCGCACGCTGTGTTGCGAGAGGCCTGAGTAGATGAGGCCTGCAGCAGTGCCCGGCAGGAGCAGCGGAAGCCTTGAGCACCGGCGATGACAAGAAAAGGCAGATCGGGGGGCAAAAAATACTACAGCACCTAGTATTCCCAGGTGGTCTCCCATCCAGGTAGTAAACAGACCCGACCCTGCTTAGCTTCCGAGGTCAGACGAGATGGGGTGCGTTTAGGGTGGTATGGCCGTAGAAGGCAGCGGGGGCCACGGGGTGACTCTTGAGGCTCAGCTTAGCTGGTGCTGGCGAATTACCACCAGTCCGGCGACCAGCCCTCTGCTGCACGGCCCTGCTGCCTGCCCAGGCAGGCGACAGGAGGCCTCGGGGACCCGGAGGTGGCAGAGTCTTGGGCGACCTTGCAACCCTGTTCGGGCGGGAACCTCCGGACCCGTAGGCGCTTGACGCTCCACCTCAGATCCCGCTCGACGCTCACAAGGACGTGGCCTCAGAGGCTTAAGGGCCGGTGGCCTGCTGTCCCTTGGGCATTACACAACCTGTCCACCCTCGCAGTTCTAGGAGCAGCCCAGCCATGGCCGGGCCGGCCTTCCTGCTCAACGGCAGTTGGCCCAAAGCCACTGGGATCCACCGTTGGGCTGCCACGGCCTCTTAGCCCCAGCAAACTACCCTTTCAGCCACGCCACCCGCCAAGCACAGTTCCGATGCCTGGAGGTCAGCCGACCTGGAGAACCAGTCACGGCCCACGACCCCGCTCCTGCCTCCAGCCGTAGCGAAACAGCAGAGGGTGGGCTTTTTCCGGAGGGAGCCGTATAGAGACACACGGGCAATTAGGTGGCTGCGGCGTGGATGCGCGCTGGTGGGGACGGCCAGTTGTAGGTCGAGGGCTTCGCGTGCCTCACGGCCTTCACCTGGGCGTGCGGCGCAGTCTGGCTGCGGGCCAGCCACCACGGGAGCGGCTGGTTTATGGCTATCTTCCAGGGCCGCCTTCTGGCCGCATTTCCATCCAGACCTGCGGAGAGCGCCCCCTCCAGAGCACGCTGTGTTGGGGTGGCCCTGAGGAGGTGAGGCCTGCAGAGGCGGAGGCGGCATCAGCCGTGGGCGCCTAAAGGAGAATTTATAGTGGGAGGCAAAAAAGCCTACAGCACCTGGTATTCCCATGTGGTCTCCCATCCAAGTACTAAGCAGGCCCGACCCTGCTTAGCTTCCAGGATCAGACGATATCGGGCGCGTTCAGGGTGGTATGGCGGTAGAAGGCTGCGGGGGCCACGGGGTGCCTCTTGAGGCTTAGCTTCCCTGGTGCTGGGGCTTGCCGACAGCCCGGCAGCCAACCCTCTCCAGCACGGCCCAGCCGCCCACCAAGGCAGGCGACAGGAGGCCTCGGGCACCCGGGATTGGCGGACTCGTGGGAGACCTCGCAGCTCAGGTCAGGCGGGACCCTCCCGGCCCACAGGAGCTTGGCCCTCTGCCCCAGATCCCGCTTGACGCCCACAAGGACGTGGCCCCGGGGGCTTAAGGGCCCGTGGCCCACGGTCCTTTGGGCATTCGCCACCCTGTCTGCCCACACAGTTCTAGGTGAAGCCCGGCCGCGGCCAGGCTGGCCCTCCTGCCCGACGGCAGTTGGCCTGAAGCCACTGGGAGGCACCATTGAGTCGGCAAGACCCCTTAGACCCAGCAAGGCCACCCTTGCCCCTCCGCCAAATGCTGAGCAAAGTTCCCTGCACCCGGTGACCGGCCGGCCCGGAGAACCATTCCCGGCCCACGACCCCACTCCCGCCCCCGGCCGTGGTGAAAGAGTGGAGGGTGGGCTTTTTCCGGAGGGAGCTGTGGAGAGACACACGGGCAGACGGGTGGCTGCGGCGTGGAGGGGCGCTGGTGTGGTCGGCCAGGTGCAGGTCGAGGGCCTCGCGGGCCTCACGATCTTCACCTGGGCCTGCGGCGGTGTCTGGGTCCGGGCCAGCCACCCCGGCAGCGGCTGGCGTGCGGTTGCCTTCCAGGGCCGCCTTCTGGGGGCATGTCCAGCCAGACCGGCGGGGATGGCCCCCTCCGGCGCACGCTGTGTCGGGAGAGGCCTGAGTAGATGAGGCCTGCAGCAGTGCCCGGCGGGAGCAGCGGAAGCCTTGAGCACCGGCGATGACAAGAAGAGGCAGATCGGGGGGCAAAAAATACTACAGCACCTAGTATTCCCAGGTGGTCTCCCATCCAGGTAGTAAACAGACCCGACCCTGCTTAGCTTCCGAGGTCAGACGAGATGGGGTGCGTTTAGGGTGGTATGGCCGTAGAAGGCAGCGGGGGCCACGGGGTGACTCTTGAGGCTCAGCTTAGCTGGTGCTGGCGAATTACCACCAGTCCGGCGACCAGCCCTCTGCTGCACGGCCCTGCTGCCTGCCCAGGCAGGCGACAGGAGGCCTCGGGGACCCGGAGGTGGCAGAGTCTTGGGCGACCTTGCAACCCTGTTCGGGCGGGAACCTCCGGACCCGTAGGCACTTGACGCTCCACCTCAGATCCCACTCGACGCTCACAAGGACGTGGCCTCAGAGGCTTAAGGGCCGGTGGCCTGCTGTCGCTTGGGCATTACACAACGTGTCCACCCTCGCAGTTCTAGGAGCAGCCCAGCCATGGCCGGGCCGGCCTTCCTGCTCGACGGCAGTTGGCCCAAAGCCACTGGGATCCACCGTTGGGCTGCCACGGCCTCTTAGCCCCAGCAAACTACCCTTTCAGCCACGCCACCCGCCAAGCACAGTTCCGATGCCTGGAGGTCAGCCGACCTGGAGAACCAGTCACGGCCCACGACCCCGCTCCTGCCTCCAGCCGTAGCGAAACGGCAGAGGGTGGGCTTTTTCCGGAGGGAGCTGTATAGAGACACACGGGCAATTAGGTGGCTGCGGCGTGGATGCGCGCTGGTGGGGACGGCCAGTTGTAGGTCGAGGGCTTCGCGTGCCTCACGGCCTTCACCTGGGCGTGCGGCGCAGTCTGGCTGCGGGCCAGCCACCACGGGAGCGGCTGGTTTATGGCTATCTTCCAGGGCCGCCTTCTGGCCGCATTTCCATCCAGACCTGCGGGGAGCGCTCCCTCCAGAGCACGCTGTGTTGGGGTGGCCCTGAGGAGGTGAGGCCTGCAGAGGCGGAGGCGGCATCAGCCGTGGGCGCCTAAAGGAGAATTTATAGTGGGAGGCAAAAAAGCCTACAGCACCTGGTATCCCCATGTGGTCTCCCATCCAAGTACTAAGCAGGCCCGACCCTGCTTAGCTTCCAGGATCAGACGATATCGGGCGCGTTCAGGGTGGTATGGCGGTAGAAGGCTGCGGGGGCCACGGGGTGCCTCTTGAGGCTTAGCTTCCCTGGTGCTGGGGCTTGCCGACAGCCCGGCAGCCAACCCTCTCCAGCACGGCCCAGCCGCCCACCAAGGCAGGCGACAGGAGGCCTCGGGCACCCGGGATTGGCGGACTCGTGGGAGACCTCGCAGCTCAGGTCAGGCGGGACCCTCCCGGCACACAGGAGCTTGGCCCTCTGCCCCAGATCCCACTTGACGCCCACAAGGACGTGGCCCCGGGGGCTTAAGGGCCCGTGGCCCACGGTCCTTTGGGCATTCGCCACCCTGTCTGCCCACACAGTTCTAGGTGAAGCCCGGCCACGGCCAGGCTGGCCCTCCTGCCCGACGGCAGTTGGCCTGAAGCCACTGGGAGGCACCATTGAGTCGGCAAGACCCCTTAGACCCAGCAAGGCCACCCTTGCCCCTCCGCCAAATGCTGAGCAAAGTTCCCTGCACCCGGTGACCGGCCGGCCCGGAGAACCATTCCCGGCCCACGACCCCACTCCCGCCCCCGGCCGTGGTGAAAGAGTGGAGGGTGGGCTTTTTCCGGAGGGAGCTGTGGAGAGACACACGGGCAGACGGGTGGCTGCGGCGTGGAGGGGCGCTGGTGTGGTCGGCCAGGTGCAGGTCGAGGGCCTCGCGGGCCTCACGATCTTCACCCGGGCCTGCGGCGGTGTCTGGGTCCGGGCCAGCCACCCCGGCAGCGGCTGGCATGCGGTTGCCTTCCAGGGCCGCCTTCTGGGGGCATGTCCAGCCAGACCGGCGGGGATGGCCCCCTCCGGCGCACGCTGTGTCAGGAGAGGCCTGAGTAGATGAGGCCTGCAGCAGTGCCCGGCGGGGGCAGAGGAAGCCTTGAGTACCGGCCACTACAAGAAAAGGGCAATCGGGGGGCAAAAAATACTACAGCACCTAGTATGCCCAGGGGGTCTCCCATCCAGGTAGTAAACAGACCCGACCCTGCTTAGCTTCGGAGATCAGACGAGATGGGGTGCGTATAGGGTGGTATGGCCGTAGAAGGCAGCGGGGCCCACGGGGTGCCTCTTGAGGCTCAGCTTACCTGGTGCTGGCGAATTACCGCCAGTCCGGCGACCAGCCCTCTGCAGCACGGCCCTGCGGCCCGCCCAGGCAGGCGATAGCAGGCTTCGGGGTCCGGGGGTGGTGGAGTCTTGGACGCTCTAGCAGCTCAGTTCTGGCGGGAACATCCAGGCACATAGGCGCATGGCGAAACGCCCCAGATCCCGCTCGACGCTCACAAAGACGTGGCTCTGAAGGCTTAAGGGTCCGTGGTCCACGGTCCCTTGGGCATTCCCCACCCTGTCCACCCACGCAGTGCTAGGTGCAGTCCAGCCGCGGCCGGGCTGGCCCTCCTGCCTGAAGGCAGTTAGCCCAAAGCCACTGGGAGCCACCATTGATGCGGCACGGCCCCTTGGACCCAGCAAGGCCACCCTTGCCCACACGCCACCCGCTGAGCACAGTTCCCAGCGCATGGTGGCCGGCTGGCCCGGAGAACCGGACCGGCCCAGGACCCCGCTCCCGCCCCCGGCCATGGCGAAACAGCGGAGGGTGGGCTTTTTCCGGAGGGAGCTGTGGAGAGACACAGAGGCAGCCAGGTGGCTGCGGCGCAGATGGGCGCTGGTTGGGTTGGCCACGGGCAGGTCGAGGGCCTCGCGGGCCTCACGATCTTCACCCGGGCCTGCAGCGGAGTCTGGGTCCGGGCCAGCCACCCCGGGAGAGGCTGGGGTGCAGCTGCCTTCCAGGGCCGCCTTCTGGCGGCATGTCCACCCAGACCGGCTGGGTGGGCCCCCTCTGGCGCACGCTGTGTTGCGAGAGGCCTGAGTAGATGAGGCCTGCAGCAGTGCCCGGCGGGAGCAGCGGAAGCCTTGAGCACCGGCGATGACAAGAAAAGGCAGATCGGGGGGCAAAAAATACTACAGCACCTAGTATTCCCAGGTGGTCTCCCATCCAGGTAGTAAACAGACCCGACCCTGCTTAGCTTCCGAGGTCAGACGAGATGGGGTGTGCTTAGGGTGGTATGGCCGTAGAAGGCAGCGGGGGCCACGGGGTGACTCTTGAGGCTCAGCTTAGCTGGTGCTGGCGAATTACCACCAGTCCGGCGACCAGCCCTCTGCTGCACGGCCCTGCTGCCTGCCCAGGCAGGCGACAGGAGGCCTCGGGGACCCGGAGGTGGCAGAGTCTTGGGCGACCTTGCAACCCTGTTCGGGCGGGAACCTCCGGACCCGTAGGCGCTTGACGCTCCACCTCAGATCCCGCTCGACGCTCACAAGGACGTGGCCTCAGAGGCTTAAGGGCCAGTGGCCTGCTGTCCCTTGGGCATTACACAACCTGTCCACCCTCGCAGTTCTAGGAGCAGCCCAGCCATGGCCGGGCCGGCCTTCCTGCTCGACGGCAGTTGGCCCAAAGCCACTGGGATCCACCGTTGGGCTGCCACGGCCTCTTAGCCCCAGCAAACTACCCTTTCAGCCACGCCACCCGCCAAGCACAGTTCCGATGCCTGGAGGTCAGCCGACCTGGAGAACCAGTCACGGCCCACGACCCCGCTCCTGCCTCCAGCCGTAGCGAAACGGCAGAGGGTGGGCTTTTTCCGGAGGGAGCTGTATAGAGACACATGGGCAATTAGGTGGCTGCGGCGTGGATGCGCGCTGGTGGGGACGGCCAGTTGTAGGTCGAGGGCTTCGCGTGCCTCACGGCCTTCACCTGGGCGTGCGGCGCAGTCTGGCTGCGGGCCAGCCACCACGGGAGCGGCTGGTTTATGGCTATCTTCCAGGGCCGCCTTCTGGCCGCATTTCCATCCAGACCTGCGGGGAGCGCCCCCTCCAGAGCACGCTGTGTTGGGAGGGCCCTGAGGAGGTGAGGCCTGCAGAGGCGGAGGCGGCATCAGCCGTGGGCGCCTAAAGGAGAATTTATAGTGGGAGGCAAAAAAGCCTACAGCACCTGGTATCCCCATGTGGTCTCCCATCCAAGTACTAAGCAGGCCCGACCCTGCTTAGCTTCCAGGATCAGACGATATCGGGCGCGTTCAGGGTGGTATGGCGGTAGAAGGCTGCGGGGGCCACGGGGTGCCTCTTGAGGCTTAGCTTCCCTGGTGCTGGGGCTTGCCGACAGCCCGGCAGCCAACCCTCTCCAGCACGGCCCAGCCGCCCACCAAGGCAGGCGACAGGAGGCCTCGGGCACCCGGGATTGGCGGACTCGTGGGAGACCTCGCAGCTCAGGTCAGGCGGGACCCTCCCGGCCCACAGGAGCTTGGCCCTCTGCCCCAGATCCCGCTTGACGCCCACAAGGACGTGGCCCCGGGGGCTTAAGGGCCCGTGGCCCACGGTCCTTTGGGCATTCGCCACCCTGTCTGCCCACACAGTTCTAGGTGAAGCCCGGCCGCGGCCAGGCTGGCCCTCCTGCCCGACGGTGTTGGCCTGAAGCCACTGGGAGGCACCATTGAGTTGGCAAGACCCCTTAGACCCAGCAAGGCCACCCTTGCCCCTCCGCCAAATGCTGAGCAAAGTTCCCTGCACCCGGTGACCGGCCGGCCCGGAGAACCATTCCCGGCCCACGACCCCACTCCCGCCCCCGGCCGTGGTGAAAGAGTGGAGGGTGGGCTTTTTCCGGAGGGAGCTGTGGAGAGACACACGGGCAGACGGGTGGCTGCGGCGTGGAGGGGCGCTGGTGTGGTCGGCCAGGTGCAGGTCGAGGGCCTCGCGGGCCTCACGATCTTCACCCGGGCCTGCGGCGGTGTCTGGGTCCGGGCCAGCCACCCCGGCAGCGGCTGGCGTGCGGTTGCCTTCCAGGGCCGCCTTCTGGGGGCATGTCCAGCCAGACCGGCGGGGATGGCCCCCTCCGGCGCACGCTGTGTCGGGAGAGGCCTGAGTAGATGAGGCCTGCAGCAGTGCCCGGCGGGGGCAGAGGAAGCCTTGAGTACCGGCCACTACAAGAAAAGGGCAATCGGGGGGCAAAAAATACTACAGCACCTAGTATGCCCAGGGGGTCTCCCATCCAGGTAGTAAACAGACCCGACCCTGCTTAGCTTCGGAGATCAGACGAGATGGGGTGCGTATAGGGTGGTATGGCCGTAGAAGGCAGCGGGGCCCACGGGGTGCCTCTTGAGGCTCAGCTTACCTGGTGCTGGCGAATTACCGCCAGTCCGGCGACCAGCCCTCTGCAGCACGGCCCTGCGGCCCGCCCAGGCAGGCGATAGCAGGCTTCGGGGTCCGGGGGTGGTGGAGTCTTGGACGCTCTAGCAGCTCAGTTCTGGCGGGAACATCCAGGCACATAGGCGCATGGCGAACCGCCCCAGATCCCGCTCGACGCTCACAAAGACGTGGCTCTGAAGGCTTAAGGGTCCGTGGTCCACGGTCCCTTGGGCATTCCCCACCCTGTCCACCCACACAGTGCTAGGTGCAGTCCAGCCGCGGCCGGGCTGGCCCTCCTGCCTGAAGGCAGTTAGCCCAAAGCCACTGGGAGCCACCATTGATGCGGCACGGCCCCTTGGACCCAGCAAGGCCACCCTTGCCCACACGCCACCCGCTGAGCACAGTTCCCAGCGCATGGTGGCCGGCTGGCCCGGAGAACCGGACCGGCCCAGGACCCCGCTCCCGCCCCCGGCCATGGCGAAACAGCGGAGGGTGGGCTTTTTCCGGAGGGAGCTGTGGAGAGACACAGAGGCAGCCAGGTGGCTGCGGCGCAGATGGGCGCTGGTTGGGTTGGCCACGGGCAGGTCGAGGGCCTCGCGGGCCTCACGATCTTCACCCGGGCCTGCAGCGGAGTCTGGGTCCGGGCCAGCCACCCCGGGAGAGGCTGGGGTGCGGCTGCCTTCCAGGGCCGCCTTCTGGCGGCATGTCCACCCAGACCGGCTGGGTGGGCCCCCTCTGGCGCACGCTGTGTTGCGAGAGGCCTGAGTAGATGAGGCCTGCAGCAGTGCCCGGCAGGAGCAGCGGAAGCCTTGAGCACCGGCGATGACAAGAAAAGGCAGATCGGGGGGCAAAAAATACTACAGCACCTAGTATTCCCAGGTGGTCTCCCATCCAGGTAGTAAACAGACCCGACCCTGCTTAGCTTCCGAGGTCAGACGAGATGGGGTGCGTTTAGGGTGGTATGGCCGTAGAAGGCAGCGGGGGCCACGGGGTGACTCTTGAGGCTCAGCTTAGCTGGTGCTGGCGAATTACCACCAGTCCGGCGACCAGCCCTCTGCTGCACGGCCCTGCTGCCTGCCCAGGCAGGCGACAGGAGGCCTCGGGGACCCGGAGGTGGCAGAGTCTTGGGCGACCTTGCAACCCTGTTTGGGCGGGAACCTCCGGACCCGTAGGCGCTTGACGCTCCACCTCAGATCCCGCTCGACGCTCACAAGGACGTGGCCTCAGAGGCTTAAGCGCCGGTGGCCTGCTGTCCCTTGGGCATTACACAACCTGTCCACCCTCGCAGTTCTAGGAGCAGCCCAGCCATGGCCGGGCCGGCCTTCCTGCTCGACGGCAGTTGGCCCAAAGCCACTGGGATCCACCGTTGGGCTGCCACGGCCTCTTAGCCCCAGCAAACTACCCTTTCAGCCACGCCACCCGCCAAGCACAGTTCCGATGCCTGGAGGTCAGCCGACCTGGAGAACCAGTCACGGCCCACGATCCCGCTCCTGCCTCCAGCCGTAGCGAAACGGCAGAGGGTGGGCTTTTTCCGGAGGGAGCTGTATAGAGACACACGGGCAATTAGGTGGCTGTGGCGTGGATGCGCGCTGGTGGGGACGGCCAGTTGTAGGTCGAGGGCTTCGCGTGCCTCACGGCCTTCACCTGGGCGTGCGGCGCAGTCTGGCTGTGGGCCAGCCACCACGGGAGCGGCTGGTTTATGGCTATCTTCCAGGGCCGCCTTCTGGCCGCATTTCCATCCAGACCTGCGGGGAGCGCTCCCTCCAGAGCACGCTGTGTTGGGAGCGCCCTGAGGAGGTGAGGCCTGCAGAGGCGGAGGCGGCATCAGCCGTGGGCGCCTAAAGGAGAATTTATAGTGGGAGGCAAAAAAGCCTACAGCACCTGGTATTCCCATGTGGTCTCCCATCCAAGTACTAAGCAGGCCCGACCCTGCTTAGCTTCTAGGATCAGACGATATCGGGCGCGTTCAGGGTGGTATGGCGGTAGAAGGCTGCGGGGGCCACGGGGTGCCTCTTGAGGCTTAGCTTCCCTGGTGCTGGGGCTTGCCGACAGCCCGGCAGCCAACCCTCTCCAGCACGGCCCAGCCGCCCACCAAGGCAGGCGACAGGAGGCCTCGGGCACCCGGGATTGGCGGACTCGTGGGAGACCTCGCAGCTCAGGTCAGGCGGGACCCTCCCGGCCCACAGGAGCTTGGCCCTCTGCCCCAGATCCCGCTTGACGCCCACAAGGACGTGGCCCCGGGGGCTTAAGGGCCCGTGGCCCACGGTCCTTTGGGCATTCGCCACCCTGTCTGCCCACACAGTTCTAGGTGAAGCCCGGCCGCGGCCAGGCTGGCCCTCCTGCCCGACGGCAGTTGGCCTGAAGCCACTGGGAGGCACCATTGAGTCGGCAAGACCCCTTAGACCCAGCAAGGCCACCCTTGCCCCTCCGCCAAACGCTGAGCAAAGTTCCCTGCACCCGGTGACCGGCCGGCCCGGAGAACCATTCCCGGCCCACGACCCCACTCCCGCCCCCGGCCGTGGTGAAAGAGTGGAGGGTGGGCTTTTTCCGGAGGGAGCTGTGGAGAGACACACGGGCAGACGGGTGGCTGCGGCGTGGAGGGGCGCTGGTGTGGTCGGCCAGGTGCAGGTCGAGGGCCTCGCGGGCCTCACGATCTTCACCCGGGCCTGCGGCGGTGTCTGGGTCCGGGCCAGCCACCCCGGCAGCGGCTGGCGTGCGGTTGCCTTCCAGGGCCGCCTTCTGGGGGCATGTCCAGCCAGACCGGCGGGGATGGCCCCCTCCGGCGCACGCTGTGTCGGGAGAGGCCTGAGTAGATGAGGCCTGCAGCAGTGCCCGGCGGGGGCAGAGGAAGCCTTGAGTACCGGCCACTACAAGAAAAGGGCAATCGGGGGGCAAAAAATACTACAGCACCTAGTATGCCCAGGTGGTCTCCCATCCAGGTAGTAAACAGACCCGACCCTGCTTAGCTTCGGAGATCAGACGAGATGGGGTGCGTATAGGGTGGTATGGCCGTAGAAGGCAGCGGGGCCCACGGGGTGCCTCTTGAGGCTCAGCTTACCTGGTGCTGGCGAATTACCGCCAGTCCGGCGACCAGCCCTCTGCAGCACGGCCCTGCGGCCCGCCCAGGCAGGCGATAGCAGGCTTCGGGGTCCGGGGGTGGTGGAGTCTTGGACGCTCTAGCAGCTCAGTTCTGGCGGGAACATCCAGGCACATAGGCGCATGGCGAAACGCCCCAGATCCCGCTCGACGCTCACAAAGACGTGGCTCTGAAGGCTTAAGGGTCCGTGGTCCACGGTCCCTTGGGCATTCCCCACCCTGTCCACCCACGCAGTGCTAGGTGCAGTCCAGCCGCGGCCGGGCTGGCCCTCCTGCCTGAAGGCAGTTAGCCCAAAGCCACTGGGAGCCACCATTGATGCGGCACGGCCCCTTGGACCCAGCAAGGCCACCCTTGCCCACACGCCACCCGCTGAGCACAGTTCCCAGCGCATGGTGGCCGGCTGTCCCGGAGAACCGGACCGGCCCAGGACCCCGCTCCCGCCCCCGGCCATGGCGAAACAGCGGAGGGTGGGCTTTTTCCGGAGGGAGCTGTGGAGAGACACAGAGGCAGCCAGGTGGCTGCGGCGCAGATGGGCGCTGGTTGGGTTGGCCACGGGCAGGTCGAGGGCCTCGCGGGCCTCACGATCTTCACCCGGGCCTGCAGCGGAGTCTGGGTCCGGGCAAGCCACCCCGGGAGAGGCTGGGGTGCGGCTGCCTTCCAGGGCCGCCTTCTGGCGGCATGTCCACCCAGACCGGCTGGGTGGGCCCCCTCTGGCGCACTCTGTGTTGCGAGAGGCCTGAGTAGATGAGGCCTGCAGCAGTGCCCGGCAGGAGCAGCGGAAGCCTTGAGCACCGGCGATGACAAGAAAAGGCAGATCGGGGGGCAAAAAATACTACAGCACCTAGTATTCCCAGGTGGTCTCCCATCCAGGTAGTAAACAGACCCGACCCTGCTTAGCTTCCGAGGTCAGACGAGATGGGGTGCGCTTAGGGTGGTATGGCCGTAGAAGGCAGCGGGGGCCACGGGGTGACTCTTGAGGCTCAGCTTAGCTGGTGCTGGCGAATTACCACCAGTCCGGCGACCAGCCCTCTGCTGCACGGCCCTGCTGCCTGCCCAGGCAGGTGACAGGAGGCCTCGGGGACCCGGAGGTGGCAGAGTCTTGGGCGACCTTGCAACCCTGTTCGGGCGGGAACCTCCGGACCCGTAGGCGCTTGACGCTCCACCTCAGATCCCGCTCGACGCTCACAAGGACGTGGCCTCAGAGGCTTAAGGGCCGGTGGCCTGCTGTCCCTTGCGCATTACACAACCTGTCCACCCTCGCAGTTCTAGGAGCAGCCCAGCCATGGCCGGGCCGGCCTTCCTGCTCGACGGCAGTTGGCCCAAAGCCACTGGGATCCACCGTTGGGCTGCCACGGCCTCTTAGCCCCAGCAAACTACCCTTTCAGCCA
Source organism: Balaenoptera borealis (assembly GCF_965194805.1). Taxonomy (NCBI): domain Eukaryota; kingdom Metazoa; phylum Chordata; class Mammalia; order Artiodactyla; family Balaenopteridae; genus Balaenoptera; species Balaenoptera borealis. The sequence goes on along the minus strand of NC_138874.1, from coordinate 27,874,944 downwards.
CGCCACCCGCCAAGCACAGTTCCGATGCCTGGAGGTCAGCCGACCTGGAGAACCAGTCACGGCCCACGACCCCACTCCTGCCTCCAGCCGTAGCGAAACGGCAGAGGGTGGGCTTTTTCCGGAGGGAGCTGTATAGAGACACACGGGCAATTAGGTGGCTGCGGCGTGGATGCGCGCTGGTGGGGACGGCCAGTTGTAGGTCGAGGGCTTCGCGTGCCTCACGGCCTTCACCTGGGCGTGCGGCGCAGTCTGGCTGCGGGCCAGCCACCACGGGAGCGGCTGGTTTATGGCTATCTTCCAGGGCCGCCTTCTGGCCGCATTTCCATCCAGACCTGCGGGGAGCGCCCCCTCCAGAGCACGCTGTGTTGGGAGGGCCCTGAGGAGGTGAGGCCTGCAGAGGCGGAGGCGGCATCAGCCGTGGGCGCCTAAAGGAGAATTTATAGTGGGAGGCAAAAAAGCCTACAGCACCTGGTATCCCCATGTGGTCTCCCATCCAAGTACTAAGCAGGCCCGACCCTGCTTAGCTTCCAGGATCAGACGATATCGGGCGCGTTCAGGGTGGTATGGCGGTAGAAGGCTGCGGGGGCCACGGGGTGCCTCTTGAGGCTTAGCTTCCCTGGTGCTGGGGCTTGCCGACAGCCCGGCAGCCAACCCTCTCCAGCACGGCCCAGCCGCCCACCAAGGCAGGCGACAGGAGGCCTCGGGCACCCGGGATTGGCGGACTCGTGGGAGACCTCGCAGCTCAGGTCAGGCGGGACCCTCCCGGCCCACAGGAGCTTGGCCCTCTGCCCCAGATCCCGCTTGACGCCCACAAGGACGTGGCCCCGGGGGCTTAAGGGCCCGTGGCCCACGGTCCTTTGGGCATTCGCCACCCTGTCTGCCCACACAGTTCTAGGTGAAGCCCGGCCGCGGCCAGGCTGGCCCTCCTGCCCGACGGCAGTTGGCCTGAAGCCACTGGGAGGCACCATTGAGTCGGCAAGACCCCTTAGACCCAGCAAGGCCACCCTTGCCCCTCCGCCAAATGCTGAGCAAAGTTCCCTGCACCCGGTGACCGGCCGGCCCGGAGAACCATTCCCGGCCCACGACCCCACTCCCGCCCCCGGCCGTGGTGAAAGAGTGGAGGGTGGGCTTTTTCCGGAGGGAGCTGTGGAGAGACACACGGGCAGACGGGTGGCTGCGGCGTGGAGGGGCGCTGGTGTGGTCGGCCAGGTGCAGGTCGAGGGCCTCGCGGGCCTCACGATCTTCACCCGGGCCTGCGGCGGTGTCTGGGTCCGGGCCAGCCACCCCGGCAGCGGCTGGCGTGCGGTTGCCTTCCAGGGCCGCCTTCTGGGGGCATGTCCAGCCAGACCGGCGGGGATGGCCCCCTCCGGCGCACGCTGTGTCGGGAGAGGCCTGAGTAGATGAGGCCTGCAGCAGTGCCCGGCGGGGGCAGAGGAAGCCTTGAGTACCGGCCACTACAAGAAAAGGGCAATCGGGGGGCAAAAAATACTACAGCACCTAGTATGCCCAGGGGGTCTCCCATCCAGGTAGTAAACAGACCCGACCCTGCTTAGCTTCGGAGATCAGACGAGATGGGGTGCGTATAGGGTGGTATGGCCGTAGAAGGCAGCGGGGCCCACGGGGTGCCTCTTGAGGCTCAGCTTACCTGGTGCTGGCGAATTACCGCCAGTCCGGCGACCAGCCCTCTGCAGCACGGCCCTGCGGCCCGCCCAGGCAGGCGATAGCAGGCTTCGGGGTCCGGGGGTGGTGGAGTCTTGGACGCTCTAGCAGCTCAGTTCTGGCGGGAACATCCAGGCACATAGGCGCATGGCGAACCGCCCCAGATCCCGCTCGACGCTCACAAAGACGTGGCTCTGAAGGCTTAAGGGTCCGTGGTCCACGGTCCCTTGGGCATTCCCCACCCTGTCCACCCACACAGTGCTAGGTGCAGTCCAGCCGCGGCCGGGCTGGCCCTCCTGCCTGAAGGCAGTTAGCCCAAAGCCACTGGGAGCCACCATTGATGCGGCACGGCCCCTTGGACCCAGCAAGGCCACCCTTGCCCACACGCCACCCGCTGAGCACAGTTCCCAGCGCATGGTGGCCGGCTGGCCCGGAGAACCGGACCGGCCCAGGACCCCGCTCCCGCCCCCGGCCATGGCGAAACAGCGGAGGGTGGGCTTTTTCCGGAGGGAGCTGTGGAGAGACACAGAGGCAGCCAGGTGGCTGCGGCGCAGATGGGCGCTGGTTGGGTTGGCCACGGGCAGGTCGAGGGCCTCGCGGGCCTCACGATCTTCACCCGGGCCTGCAGCGGAGTCTGGGTCCGGGCCAGCCACCCCGGGAGAGGCTGGGGTGCGGCTGCCTTCCAGGGCCGCCTTCTGGCGGCATGTCCACCCAGACCGGCTGGGTGGGCCCCCTCTGGCGCACGCTGTGTTGCGAGAGGCCTGAGTAGATGAGGCCTGCAGCAGTGCCCGGCAGGAGCAGCGGAAGCCTTGAGCACCGGCGATGACAAGAAAAGGCAGATCGGGGGGCAAAAAATACTACAGCACCTAGTATTCCCAGGTGGTCTCCCATCCAGGTAGTAAACAGACCCGACCCTGCTTAGCTTCCGAGGTCAGACGAGATGGGGTGCGTTTAGGGTGGTATGGCCGTAGAAGGCAGCGGGGGCCACGGGGTGACTCTTGAGGCTCAGCTTAGCTGGTGCTGGCGAATTACCACCAGTCCGGCGACCAGCCCTCTGCTGCACGGCCCTGCTGCCTGCCCAGGCAGGCGACAGGAGGCCTCGGGGACCCGGAGGTGGCAGAGTCTTGGGCGACCTTGCAACCCTGTTTGGGCGGGAACCTCCGGACCCGTAGGCGCTTGACGCTCCACCTCAGATCCCGCTCGACGCTCACAAGGACGTGGCCTCAGAGGCTTAAGCGCCGGTGGCCTGCTGTCCCTTGGGCATTACACAACCTGTCCACCCTCGCAGTTCTAGGAGCAGCCCAGCCATGGCCGGGCCGGCCTTCCTGCTCGACGGCAGTTGGCCCAAAGCCACTGGGATCCACCGTTGGGCTGCCACGGCCTCTTAGCCCCAGCAAACTACCCTTTCAGCCACGCCACCCGCCAAGCACAGTTCCGATGCCTGGAGGTCAGCCGACCTGGAGAACCAGTCACGGCCCACGATCCCGCTCCTGCCTCCAGCCGTAGCGAAACGGCAGAGGGTGGGCTTTTTCCGGAGGGAGCTGTATAGAGACACACGGGCAATTAGGTGGCTGTGGCGTGGATGCGCGCTGGTGGGGACGGCCAGTTGTAGGTCGAGGGCTTCGCGTGCCTCACGGCCTTCACCTGGGCGTGCGGCGCAGTCTGGCTGTGGGCCAGCCACCACGGGAGCGGCTGGTTTATGGCTATCTTCCAGGGCCGCCTTCTGGCCGCATTTCCATCCAGACCTGCGGGGAGCGCTCCCTCCAGAGCACGCTGTGTTGGGAGCGCCCTGAGGAGGTGAGGCCTGCAGAGGCGGAGGCGGCATCAGCCGTGGGCGCCTAAAGGAGAATTTATAGTGGGAGGCAAAAAAGCCTACAGCACCTGGTATTCCCATGTGGTCTCCCATCCAAGTACTAAGCAGGCCCGACCCTGCTTAGCTTCCAGGATCAGACGATATCGGGCGCGTTCAGGGTGGTATGGCGGTAGAAGGCTGCGGGGGCCACGGGGTGCCTCTTGAGGCTTAGCTTCCCTGGTGCTGGGGCTTGCCGACAGCCCGGCAGCCAACCCTCTCCAGCACGGCCCAGCCGCCCACCAAGGCAGGCGACAGGAGGCCTCGGGCACCCGGGATTGGCGGACTCGTGGGAGACCTCGCAGCTCAGGTCAGGCGGGACCCTCCCGGCCCACAGGAGCTTGGCCCTCTGCCCCAGATCCCGCTTGACGCCCACAAGGACGTGGCCCCGGGGGCTTAAGGGCCCGTGGCCCACGGTCCTTTGGGCATTCGCCACCCTGTCTGCCCACACAGTTCTAGGTGAAGCCCGGCCGCGGCCAGGCTGGCCCTCCTGCCCGACGGCAGTTGGCCTGAAGCCACTGGGAGGCACCATTGAGTCGGCAAGACCCCTTAGACCCAGCAAGGCCACCCTTGCCCCTCCGCCAAACGCTGAGCAAAGTTCCCTGCACCCGGTGACCGGCCGGCCCGGAGAACCATTCCCGGCCCACGACCCCACTCCCGCCCCCGGCCGTGGTGAAAGAGTGGAGGGTGGGCTTTTTCCGGAGGGAGCTGTGGAGAGACACACGGGCAGACGGGTGGCTGCGGCGTGGAGGGGCGCTGGTGTGGTCGGCCAGGTGCAGGTCGAGGGCCTCGCGGGCCTCACGATCTTCACCCGGGCCTGCGGCGGTGTCTGGGTCCGGGCCAGCCACCCCGGCAGCGGCTGGCGTGCGGTTGCCTTCCAGGGCCGCCTTCTGGGGGCATGTCCAGCCAGACCGGCGGGGATGGCCCCCTCCGGCGCACGCTGTGTCGGGAGAGGCCTGAGTAGATGAGGCCTGCAGCAGTGCCCGGCGGGGGCAGAGGAAGCCTTGAGTACCGGCCACTACAAGAAAAGGGCAATCGGGGGGCAAAAAATACTACAGCACCTAGTATGCCCAGGTGGTCTCCCATCCAGGTAGTAAACAGACCCGACCCTGCTTAGCTTCGGAGATCAGACGAGATGGGGTGCGTATAGGGTGGTATGGCCGTAGAAGGCAGCGGGGCCCACGGGGTGCCTCTTGAGGCTCAGCTTACCTGGTGCTGGCGAATTACCGCCAGTCCGGCGACCAGCCCTCTGCAGCACGGCCCTGCGGCCCGCCCAGGCAGGCGATAGCAGGCTTCGGGGTCCGGGGGTGGTGGAGTCTTGGACGCTCTAGCAGCTCAGTTCTGGCGGGAACATCCAGGCACATAGGCGCATGGCGAAACGCCCCAGATCCCGCTCGACGCTCACAAAGACGTGGCTCTGAAGGCTTAAGGGTCCGTGGTCCACGGTCCCTTGGGCATTCCCCACCCTGTCCACCCACGCAGTGCTAGGTGCAGTCCAGCCGCGGCCGGGCTGGCCCTCCTGCCTGAAGGCAGTTAGCCCAAAGCCACTGGGAGCCACCATTGATGCGGCACGGCCCCTTGGACCCAGCAAGGCCACCCTTGCCCACACGCCACCCGCTGAGCACAGTTCCCAGCGCATGGTGGCCGGCTGGCCCGGAGAACCGGACCGGCCCAGGACCCCGCTCCCGCCCCCGGCCATGGCGAAACAGCGGAGGGTGGGCTTTTTCCGGAGGGAGCTGTGGAGAGACACAGAGGCAGCCAGGTGGCTGCGGCGCAGATGGGCGCTGGTTGGGTTGGCCACGGGCAGGTCGAGGGCCTCGCGGGCCTCACGATCTTCACCCGGGCCTGCAGCGGAGTCTGGGTCCGGGCCAGCCACCCCGGGAGAGGCTGGGGTGCAGCTGCCTTCCAGGGCCGCCTTCTGGCGGCATGTCCACCCAGACCGGCTGGGTGGGCCCCCTCTGGCGCACGCTGTGTTGCGAGAGGCCTGAGTAGATGAGGCCTGCAGCAGTGCCCGGCGGGAGCAGCGGAAGCCTTGAGCACCGGCGATGACAAGAAAAGGCAGATCGGGGGGCAAAAAATACTACAGCACCTAGTATTCCCAGGTGGTCTCCCATCCAGGTAGTAAACAGACCCGACCCTGCTTAGCTTCCGAGGTCAGACGAGATGGGGTGTGCTTAGGGTGGTATGGCCGTAGAAGGCAGCGGGGGCCACGGGGTGACTCTTGAGGCTCAGCTTAGCTGGTGCTGGCGAATTACCACCAGTCCGGCGACCAGCCCTCTGCTGCACGGCCCTGCTGCCTGCCCAGGCAGGCGACAGGAGGCCTCGGGGACCCGGAGGTGGCAGAGTCTTGGGCGACCTTGCAACCCTGTTCGGGCGGGAACCTCCGGACCCGTAGGCGCTTGACGCTCCACCTCAGATCCCGCTCGACGCTCACAAGGACGTGGCCTCAGAGGCTTAAGGGCCAGTGGCCTGCTGTCCCTTGGGCATTACACAACCTGTCCACCCTCGCAGTTCTAGGAGCAGCCCAGCCATGGCCGGGCCGGCCTTCCTGCTCGACGGCAGTTGGCCCAAAGCCACTGGGATCCACCGTTGGGCTGCCACGGCCTCTTAGCCCCAGCAAACTACCCTTTCAGCCACGCCACCCGCCAAGCACAGTTCCGATGCCTGGAGGTCAGCCGACCTGGAGAACCAGTCACGGCCCACGACCCCGCTCCTGCCTCCAGCCGTAGCGAAACGGCAGAGGGTGGGCTTTTTCCGGAGGGAGCTGTATAGAGACACATGGGCAATTAGGTGGCTGCGGCGTGGATGCGCGCTGGTGGGGACGGCCAGTTGTAGGTCGAGGGCTTCGCGTGCCTCACGGCCTTCACCTGGGCGTGCGGCGCAGTCTGGCTGCGGGCCAGCCACCACGGGAGCGGCTGGTTTATGGCTATCTTCCAGGGCCGCCTTCTGGCCGCATTTCCATCCAGACCTGCGGGGAGCGCCCCCTCCAGAGCACGCTGTGTTGGGAGGGCCCTGAGGAGGTGAGGCCTGCAGAGGCGGAGGCGGCATCAGCCGTGGGCGCCTAAAGGAGAATTTATAGTGGGAGGCAAAAAAGCCTACAGCACCTGGTATCCCCATGTGGTCTCCCATCCAAGTACTAAGCAGGCCCGACCCTGCTTAGCTTCCAGGATCAGACGATATCGGGCGCGTTCAGGGTGGTATGGCGGTAGAAGGCTGCGGGGGCCACGGGGTGCCTCTTGAGGCTTAGCTTCCCTGGTGCTGGGGCTTGCCGACAGCCCGGCAGCCAACCCTCTCCAGCACGGCCCAGCCGCCCACCAAGGCAGGCGACAGGAGGCCTCGGGCACCCGGGATTGGCGGACTCGTGGGAGACCTCGCAGCTCAGGTCAGGCGGGACCCTCCCGGCCCACAGGAGCTTGGCCCTCTGCCCCAGATCCCGCTTGACGCCCACAAGGACGTGGCCCCGGGGGCTTAAGGGCCCGTGGCCCACGGTCCTTTGGGCATTCGCCACCCTGTCTGCCCACACAGTTCTAGGTGAAGCCCGGCCGCGGCCAGGCTGGCCCTCCTGCCCGACGGTGTTGGCCTGAAGCCACTGGGAGGCACCATTGAGTCGGCAAGACCCCTTAGACCCAGCAAGGCCACCCTTGCCCCTCCGCCAAATGCTGAGCAAAGTTCCCTGCACCTGGTGACCGGCCGGCCCGGAGAACCATTCCCGGCCCACGACCCCACTCCCGCCCCCGGCCGTGGTGAAAGAGTGGAGGGTGGGCTTTTTCCGGAGGGAGCTGTGGAGAGACACACGGGCAGACGGGTGGCTGCGGCGTGGAGGGGCGCTGGTGTGGTCGGCCAGGTGCAGGTCGAGGGCCTCGCGGGCCTCACGATCTTCACCCGGGCCTGCGGCGGTGTCTGGGTCCGGGCCAGCCACCCCGGCAGCGGCTGGCGTGCGGTTGCCTTCCAGGGCCGCCTTCTGGGGGCATGTCCAGCCAGACCGGCGGGGATGGCCCCCTCCGGCGCACGCTGTGTCGGGAGAGGCCTGAGTAGATGAGGCCTGCAGCAGTGCCCGGCGGGGGCAGAGGAAGCCTTGAGTACCGGCCACTACAAGAAAAGGGCAATCGGGGGGCAAAAAATACTACAGCACCTAGTATGCCCAGGGGGTCTCCCATCCAGGTAGTAAACAGACCCGACCCTGCTTAGCTTCGGAGATCAGACGAGATGGGGTGCGTATAGGGTGGTATGGCCGTAGAAGGCAGCGGGGCCCACGGGGTGCCTCTTGAGGCTCAGCTTACCTGGTGCTGGCGAATTACCGCCAGTCCGGCGACCAGCCCTCTGCAGCACGGCCCTGCGGCCCGCCCAGGCAGGCGATAGCAGGCTTCGGGGTCCGGGGGTGGTGGAGTCTTGGACGCTCTAGCAGCTCAGTTCTGGCGGGAACATCCAGGCACATAGGCGCATGGCGAACCGCCCCAGATCCCGCTCGACGCTCACAAAGACGTGGCTCTGAAGGCTTAAGGGTCCGTGGTCCACGGTCCCTTGGGCATTCCCCACCCTGTCCACCCACACAGTGCTAGGTGCAGTCCAGCCGCGGCCGGGCTGGCCCTCCTGCCTGAAGGCAGTTAGCCCAAAGCCACTGGGAGCCACCATTGATGCGGCACGGCCCCTTGGACCCAGCAAGGCCACCCTTGCCCACACGCCACCCGCTGAGCACAGTTCCCAGCGCATGGTGGCTGGCTGTCCCGGAGAACCGGACCGGCCCAGGACCCCGCTCCCGCCCCCGGCCATGGCGAAACAGCGGAGGGTGGGCTTTTTCCGGAGGGAGCTGTGGAGAGACACAGAGGCAGCCAGGTGGCTGCGGCGCAGATGGGCGCTGGTTGGGTTGGCCACGGGCAGGTCGAGGGCCTCGCGGGCCTCACGATCTTCACCCGGGCCTGCAGCGGAGTCTGGGTCCGGGCCAGCCACCCCGGGAGAGGCTGGGGTGCGGCTGCCTTCCAGGGCCGCCTTCTGGCGGCATGTCCACCCAGACCGGCTGGGTGGGCCCCCTCTGGCGCACGCTGTGTTGCGAGAGGCCTGAGTAGATGAGGCCTGCAGCAGTGCCCGGCAGGAGCAGCGGAAGCCTTGAGCACCGGCGATGACAAGAAAAGGCAGATCGGGGGGCAAAAAATACTACAGCACCTAGTATTCCCAGGTGGTCTCCCATCCAGGTAGTAAACAGACCCGACCCTGCTTAGCTTCCGAGGTCAGACGAGATGGGGTGCGTTTAGGGTGGTATGGCCGTAGAAGGCAGCGGGGGCCACGGGGTGACTCTTGAGGCTCAGCTTAGCTGGTGCTGGCGAATTACCACCAGTCCGGCGACCAGCCCTCTGCTGCACGGCCCTGCTGCCTGCCCAGGCAGGCGACAGGAGGCCTCGGGGACCCGGAGGTGGCAGAGTCTTGGGCGACCTTGCAACCCTGTTTGGGCGGGAACCTCCGGACCCGTAGGCGCTTGACGCTCCACCTCAGATCCCGCTCGACGCTCACAAGGACGTGGCCTCAGAGGCTTAAGCGCCGGTGGCCTGCTGTCCCTTGGGCATTACACAACCTGTCCACCCTCGCAGTTCTAGGAGCAGCCCAGCCATGGCCGGGCCGGCCTTCCTGCTCGACGGCAGTTGGCCCAAAGCCACTGGGATCCACCGTTGGGCTGCCACGGCCTCTTAGCCCCAGCAAACTACCCTTTCAGCCACGCCACCCGCCAAGCACAGTTCCGATGCCTGGAGGTCAGCCGACCTGGAGAACCAGTCACGGCCCACGACCCCGCTCCTGCCTCCAGCCGTAGCGAAACGGCAGAGGGTGGGCTTTTTCCGGAGGGAGCTGTATAGAGACACACGGGCAATTAGGTGGCTGTGGCGTGGATGCGCGCTGGTGGGGACGGCCAGTTGTAGGTCGAGGGCTTCGCGTGCCTCACGGCCTTCACCTGGGCGTGCGGCGCAGTCTGGCTGTGGGCCAGCCACCACGGGAGCGGCTGGTTTATGGCTATCTTCCAGGGCCGCCTTCTGGCCGCATTTCCATCCAGACCTGCGGGGAGCGCTCCCTCCAGAGCACGCTGTGTTGGGAGCGCCCTGAGGAGGTGAGGCCTGCAGAGGCGGAGGCGGCATCAGCCGTGGGCGCCTAAAGGAGAATTTATAGTGGGAGGCAAAAAAGCCTACAGCACCTGGTATTCCCATGTGGTCTCCCATCCAAGTACTAAGCAGGCCCGACCCTGCTTAGCTTCTAGGATCAGACGATATCGGGCGCGTTCAGGGTGGTATGGCGGTAGAAGGCTGCGGGGGCCACGGGGTGCCTCTTGAGGCTTAGCTTCCCTGGTGCTGGGGCTTGCCGACAGCCCGGCAGCCAACCCTCTCCAGCACGGCCCAGCCGCCCACCAAGGCAGGCGACAGGAGGCCTCGGGCACCCGGGATTGGCGGACTCGTGGGAGACCTCGCAGCTCAGGTCAGGCGGGACCCTCCCGGCCCACAGGAGCTTGGCCCTCTGCCCCAGATCCCGCTTGACGCCCACAAGGACGTGGCCCCGGGGGCTTAAGGGCCCGTGGCCCACGGTCCTTTGGGCATTCGCCACCCTGTCTGCCCACACAGTTCTAGGTGAAGCCCGGCCGCGGCCAGGCTGGCCCTCCTGCCCGACGGCAGTTGGCCTGAAGCCACTGGGAGGCACCATTGAGTCGGCAAGACCCCTTAGACCCAGCAAGGCCACCCTTGCCCCTCCGCCAAACGCTGAGCAAAGTTCCCTGCACCCGGTGACCGGCCGGCCCGGAGAACCATTCCCGGCCCACGACCCCACTCCCGCCCCCGGCCGTGGTGAAAGAGTGGAGGGTGGGCTTTTTCCGGAGGGAGCTGTGGAGAGACACACGGGCAGACGGGTGGCTGCGGCGTGGAGGGGCGCTGGTGTGGTCGGCCAGGTGCAGGTCGAGGGCCTCGCGGGCCTCACGATCTTCACCCGGGCCTGCGGCGGTGTCTGGGTCCGGGCCAGCCACCCCGGCAGCGGCTGGCGTGCGGTTGCCTTCCAGGGCCGCCTTCTGGGGGCATGTCCAGCCAGACCGGCGGGGATGGCCCCCTCCGGCGCACGCTGTGTCGGGAGAGGCCTGAGTAGATGAGGCCTGCAGCAGTGCCCGGCGGGGGCAGAGGAAGCCTTGAGTACCGGCCACTACAAGAAAAGGGCAATCGGGGGGCAAAAAATACTACAGCACCTAGTATGCCCAGGTGGTCTCCCATCCAGGTAGTAAACAGACCCGACCCTGCTTAGCTTCGGAGATCAGACGAGATGGGGTGCGTATAGGGTGGTATGGCCGTAGAAGGCAGCGGGGCCCACGGGGTGCCTCTTGAGGCTCAGCTTACCTGGTGCTGGCGAATTACCGCCAGTCCGGCGACCAGCCCTCTGCAGCACGGCCCTGCGGCCCGCCCAGGCAGGCGATAGCAGGCTTCGGGGTCCGGGGGTGGTGGAGTCTTGGACGCTCTAGCAGCTCAGTTCTGGCGGGAACATCCAGGCACATAGGCGCATGGCGAAACGCCCCAGATCCCGCTCGACGCTCACAAAGACGTGGCTCTGAAGGCTTAAGGGTCCGTGGTCCACGGTCCCTTGGGCATTCCCCACCCTGTCCACCCACGCAGTGCTAGGTGCAGTCCAGCCGCGGCCGGGCTGGCCCTCCTGCCTGAAGGCAGTTAGCCCAAAGCCACTGGGAGCCACCATTGATGCGGCACGGCCCCTTGGACCCAGCAAGGCCACCCTTGCCCACACGCCACCCGCTGAGCACAGTTCCCAGCGCATGGTGGCCGGCTGTCCCGGAGAACCGGACCGGCCCAGGACCCCGCTCCCGCCCCCGGCCATGGCGAAACAGCGGAGGGTGGGCTTTTTCCGGAGGGAGCTGTGGAGAGACACAGAGGCAGCCAGGTGGCTGCGGCGCAGATGGGCGCTGGTTGGGTTGGCCACGGGCAGGTCGAGGGCCTCGCGGGCCTCACGATCTTCACCCGGGCCTGCAGCGGAGTCTGGGTCCGGGCCAGCCACCCCGGGAGAGGCTGGGGTGCGGCTGCCTTCCAGGGCCGCCTTCTGGCGGCATGTCCACCCAGACCGGCTGGGTGGGCCCCCTCTGGCGCACTCTGTGTTGCGAGAGGCCTGAGTAGATGAGGCCTGCAGCAGTGCCCGGCAGGAGCAGCGGAAGCCTTGAGCACCGGCGATGACAAGAAAAGGCAGATCGGGGGGCAAAAAATACTACAGCACCTAGTATTCCCAGGTGGTCTCCCATCCAGGTAGTAAACAGACCCGACCCTGCTTAGCTTCCGAGGTCAGACGAGATGGGGTGCGCTTAGGGTGGTATGGCCGTAGAAGGCAGCGGGGGCCACGGGGTGACTCTTGAGGCTCAGCTTAGCTGGTGCTGGCGAATTACCACCAGTCCGGCGACCAGCCCTCTGCTGCACGGCCCTGCTGCCTGCCCAGGCAGGCGACAGGAGGCCTCGGGGACCCGGAGGTGGCAGAGTCTTGGGCGACCTTGCAACCCTGTTCGGGCGGGAACCTCCGGACCCGTAGGCGCTTGACGCTCCACCTCAGATCCCGCTCGACGCTCACAAGGACGTGGCCTCAGAGGCTTAAGGGCCGGTGGCCTGCTGTCCCTTGCGCATTACACAACCTGTCCACCCTCGCAGTTCTAGGAGCAGCCCAGCCATGGCCGGGCCGGCCTTCCTGCTCGACGGCAGTTGGCCCAAAGCCACTGGGATCCACCGTTGGGCTGCCACGGCCTCTTAGCCCCAGCAAACTACCCTTTCAGCCACGCCACCCGCCAAGCACAGTTCCGATGCCTGGAGGTCAGCCGACCTGGAGAACCAGTCACGGCCCACGACCCCACTCCTGCCTCCAGCCGTAGCGAAACGGCAGAGGGTGGGCTTTTTCCGGAGGGAGCTGTATAGAGACACACGGGCAATTAGGTGGCTGCGGCGTGGATGCGCGCTGGTGGGGACGGCCAGTTGTAGGTCGAGGGCTTCGCGTGCCTCACGGCCTTCACCTGGGCGTGCGGCGCAGTCTGGCTGCGGGCCAGCCACCACGGGAGCGGCTGGTTTATGGCTATCTTCCAGGGCCGCCTTCTGGCCGCATTTCCATCCAGACCTGCGGGGAGCGCCCCCTCCAGAGCACGCTGTGTTGGGAGGGCCCTGAGGAGGTGAGGCCTGCAGAGGCGGAGGCGGCATCAGCCGTGGGCGCCTAAAGGAGAATTTATAGTGGGAGGCAAAAAAGCCTACAGCACCTGGTATCCCCATGTGGTCTCCCATCCAAGTACTAAGCAGGCCCGACCCTGCTTAGCTTCCAGGATCAGACGATATCGGGCGCGTTCAGGGTGGTATGGCGGTAGAAGGCTGCGGGGGCCACGGGGTGCCTCTTGAGGCTTAGCTTCCCTGGTGCTGGGGCTTGCCGACAGCCCGGCAGCCAACCCTCTCCAGCACGGCCCAGCCGCCCACCAAGGCAGGCGACAGGAGGCCTCGGGCACCCGGGATTGGCGGACTCGTGGGAGACCTCGCAGCTCAGGTCAGGCGGGACCCTCCCGGCCCACAGGAGCTTGGCCCTCTGCCCCAGATCCCGCTTGACGCCCACAAGGACGTGGCCCCGGGGGCTTAAGGGCCCGTGGCCCACGGTCCTTTGGGCATTCGCCACCCTGTCTGCCCACACAGTTCTAGGTGAAGCCCGGCCGCGGCCAGGCTGGCCCTCCTGCCCGACGGCAGTTGGCCTGAAGCCACTGGGAGGCACCATTGAGTCGGCAAGACCCCTTAGACCCAGCAAGGCCACCCTTGCCCCTCCGCCAAATGCTGAGCAAAGTTCCCTGCACCCGGTGACCGGCCGGCCCGGAGAACCATTCCCGGCCCACGACCCCACTCCCGCCCCCGGCCGTGGTGAAAGAGTGGAGGGTGGGCTTTTTCCGGAGGGAGCTGTGGAGAGACACACGGGCAGACGGGTGGCTGCGGCGTGGAGGGGCGCTGGTGTGGTCGGCCAGGTGCAGGTCGAGGGCCTCGCGGGCCTCACGATCTTCACCCGGGCCTGCGGCGGTGTCTGGGTCCGGGCCAGCCACCCCGGCAGCGGCTGGCGTGCGGTTGCCTTCCAGGGCCGCCTTCTGGGGGCATGTCCAGCCAGACCGGCGGGGATGGCCCCCTCCGGCGCACGCTGTGTCGGGAGAGGCCTGAGTAGATGAGGCCTGCAGCAGTGCCCGGCGGGGGCAGAGGAAGCCTTGAGTACCGGCCACTACAAGAAAAGGGCAATCGGGGGGCAAAAAATACTACAGCACCTAGTATGCCCAGGGGGTCTCCCATCCAGGTAGTAAACAGACCCGACCCTGCTTAGCTTCGGAGATCAGACGAGATGGGGTGCGTATAGGGTGGTATGGCCGTAGAAGGCAGCGGGGCCCACGGGGTGCCTCTTGAGGCTCAGCTTACCTGGTGCTGGCGAATTACCGCCAGTCCGGCGACCAGCCCTCTGCAGCACGGCCCTGCGGCCCGCCCAGGCAGGCGATAGCAGGCTTCGGGGTCCGGGGGTGGTGGAGTCTTGGACGCTCTAGCAGCTCAGTTCTGGCGGGAACATCCAGGCACATAGGCGCATGGCGAACCGCCCCAGATCCCGCTCGACGCTCACAAAGACGTGGCTCTGAAGGCTTAAGGGTCCGTGGTCCACGGTCCCTTGGGCATTCCCCACCCTGTCCACCCACACAGTGCTAGGTGCAGTCCAGCCGCGGCCGGGCTGGCCCTCCTGCCTGAAGGCAGTTAGCCCAAAGCCACTGGGAGCCACCATTGATGCGGCACGGCCCCTTGGACCCAGCAAGGCCACCCTTGCCCACACGCCACCCGCTGAGCACAGTTCCCAGCGCATGGTGGCCGGCTGTCCCGGAGAACCGGACCGGCCCAGGACCCCGCTCCCGCCCCCGGCCATGGCGAAACAGCGGAGGGTGGGCTTTTTCCGGAGGGAGCTGTGGAGAGACACAGAGGCAGCCAGGTGGCTGCGGCGCAGATGGGCGCTGGTTGGGTTGGCCACGGGCAGGTCGAGGGCCTCGCGGGCCTCACGATCTTCACCCGGGCCTGCAGCGGAGTCTGGGTCCGGGCCAGCCACCCCGGGAGAGGCTGGGGTGCGGCTGCCTTCCAGGGCCGCCTTCTGGCGGCATGTCCACCCAGACCGGCTGGGTGGGCCCCCTCTGGCGCACGCTGTGTTGCGAGAGGCCTGAGTAGATGAGGCCTGCAGCAGTGCCCGGCAGGAGCAGCGGAAGCCTTGAGCACCGGCGATGACAAGAAAAGGCAGATCGGGGGGCAAAAAATACTACAGCACCTAGTATTCCCAGGTGGTCTCCCATCCAGGTAGTAAACAGACCCGACCCTGCTTAGCTTCCGAGGTCAGACGAGATGGGGTGCGTTTAGGGTGGTATGGCCGTAGAAGGCAGCGGGGGCCACGGGGTGACTCTTGAGGCTCAGCTTAGCTGGTGCTGGCGAATTACCACCAGTCCGGCGACCAGCCCTCTGCTGCACGGCCCTGCTGCCTGCCCAGGCAGGCGACAGGAGGCCTCGGGGACCCGGAGGTGGCAGAGTCTTGGGCGACCTTGCAACCCTGTTTGGGCGGGAACCTCCGGACCCGTAGGCGCTTGACGCTCCACCTCAGATCCCGCTCGACGCTCACAAGGACGTGGCCTCAGAGGCTTAAGCGCCGGTGGCCTGCTGTCCCTTGGGCATTACACAACCTGTCCACCCTCGCAGTTCTAGGAGCAGCCCAGCCATGGCCGGGCCGGCCTTCCTGCTCGACGGCAGTTGGCCCAAAGCCACTGGGATCCACCGTTGGGCTGCCACGGCCTCTTAGCCCCAGCAAACTACCCTTTCAGCCACGCCACCCGCCAAGCACAGTTCCGATGCCTGGAGGTCAGCCGACCTGGAGAACCAGTCACGGCCCACGATCCCGCTCCTGCCTCCAGCCGTAGCGAAACGGCAGAGGGTGGGCTTTTTCCGGAGGGAGCTGTATAGAGACACACGGGCAATTAGGTGGCTGTGGCGTGGATGCGCGCTGGTGGGGACGGCCAGTTGTAGGTCGAGGGCTTCGCGTGCCTCACGGCCTTCACCTGGGCGTGCGGCGCAGTCTGGCTGTGGGCCAGCCACCACGGGAGCGGCTGGTTTATGGCTATCTTCCAGGGCCGCCTTCTGGCCGCATTTCCATCCAGACCTGCGGGGAGCGCTCCCTCCAGAGCACGCTGTGTTGGGAGCGCCCTGAGGAGGTGAGGCCTGCAGAGGCGGAGGCGGCATCAGCCGTGGGCGCCTAAAGGAGAATTTATAGTGGGAGGCAAAAAAGCCTACAGCACCTGGTATTCCCATGTGGTCTCCCATCCAAGTACTAAGCAGGCCCGACCCTGCTTAGCTTCCAGGATCAGACGATATCGGGCGCGTTCAGGGTGGTATGGCGGTAGAAGGCTGCGGGGGCCACGGGGTGCCTCTTGAGGCTTAGCTTCCCTGGTGCTGGGGCTTGCCGACAGCCCGGCAGCCAACCCTCTCCAGCACGGCCCAGCCGCCCACCAAGGCAGGCGACAGGAGGCCTCGGGCACCCGGGATTGGCGGACTCGTGGGAGACCTCGCAGCTCAGGTCAGGCGGGACCCTCCCGGCCCACAGGAGCTTGGCCCTCTGCCCCAGATCCCGCTTGACGCCCACAAGGACGTGGCCCCGGGGGCTTAAGGGCCCGTGGCCCACGGTCCTTTGGGCATTCGCCACCCTGTCTGCCCACACAGTTCTAGGTGAAGCCCGGCCGCGGCCAGGCTGGCCCTCCTGCCCGACGGCAGTTGGCCTGAAGCCACTGGGAGGCACCATTGAGTCGGCAAGACCCCTTAGACCCAGCAAGGCCACCCTTGCCCCTCCGCCAAACGCTGAGCAAAGTTCCCTGCACCCGGTGACCGGCCGGCCCGGAGAACCATTCCCGGCCCACGACCCCACTCCCGCCCCCGGCCGTGGTGAAAGAGTGGAGGGTGGGCTTTTTCCGGAGGGAGCTGTGGAGAGACACACGGGCAGACGGGTGGCTGCGGCGTGGAGGGGCGCTGGTGTGGTCGGCCAGGTGCAGGTCGAGGGCCTCGCGGGCCTCACGATCTTCACCCGGGCCTGCGGCGGTGTCTGGGTCCGGGCCAGCCACCCCGGCAGCGGCTGGCGTGCGGTTGCCTTCCAGGGCCGCCTTCTGGGGGCATGTCCAGCCAGACCGGCGGGGATGGCCCCCTCCGGCGCACGCTGTGTCGGGAGAGGCCTGAGTAGATGAGGCCTGCAGCAGTGCCCGGCGGGGGCAGAGGAAGCCTTGAGTACCGGCCACTACAAGAAAAGGGCAATCGGGGGGCAAAAAATACTACAGCACCTAGTATGCCCAGGGGGTCTCCCATCCAGGTAGTAAACAGACCCGACCCTGCTTAGCTTCGGAGATCAGACGAGATGGGGTGCGTATAGGGTGGTATGGCCGTAGAAGGCAGCGGGGCCCACGGGGTGCCTCTTGAGGCTCAGCTTACCTGGTGCTGGCGAATTACCGCCAGTCCGGCGACCAGCCCTCTGCAGCACGGCCCTGCGGCCCGCCCAGGCAGGCGATAGCAGGCTTCGGGGTCCGGGGGTGGTGGAGTCTTGGACGCTCTAGCAGCTCAGTTCTGGCGGGAACATCCAGGCACATAGGCGCATGGCGAACCGCCCCAGATCCCGCTCGACGCTCACAAAGACGTGGCTCTGAAGGCTTAAGGGTCCGTGGTCCACGGTCCCTTGGGCATTCCCCACCCTGTCCACCCACGCAGTGCTAGGTGCAGTCCAGCCGCGGCCGGGCTGGCCCTCCTGCCTGAAGGCAGTTAGCCCAAAGCCACTGGGAGCCACCATTGATGCGGCACGGCCCCTTGGACCCAGCAAGGCCACCCTTGCCCACACGCCACCCGCTGAGCACAGTTCCCAGCGCATGGTGGCCGGCTGTCCCGGAGAACCGGACCGGCCCAGGACCCCGCTCCCGCCCCCGGCCATGGCGAAACAGCGGAGGGTGGGCTTTTTCCGGAGGGAGCTGTGGAGAGACACAGAGGCAGCCAGGTGGCTGCGGCGCAGATGGGCGCTGGTTGGGTTGGCCACGGGCAGGTCGAGGGCCTCGCGGGCCTCACGATCTTCACCCGGGCCTGCAGCGGAGTCTGGGTCCGGGCCAGCCACCCCGGGAGAGGCTGGGGTGCGGCTGCCTTCCAGGGCCGCCTTCTGGCGGCATGTCCACCCAGACCGGCTGGGTGGGCCCCCTCTGGCGCACTCTGTGTTGCGAGAGGCCTGAGTAGATGAGGCCTGCAGCAGTGCCCGGCAGGAGCAGCGGAAGCCTTGAGCACCGGCGATGACAAGAAAAGGCAGATCGGGGGGCAAAAAATACTACAGCACCTAGTATTCCCAGGTGGTCTCCCATCCAGGTAGTAAACAGACCCGACCCTGCTTAGCTTCCGAGGTCAGACGAGATGGGGTGCGCTTAGGGTGGTATGGCCGTAGAAGGCAGCGGGGGCCACGGGGTGACTCTTGAGGCTCAGCTTAGCTGGTGCTGGCGAATTACCACCAGTCCGGCGACCAGCCCTCTGCTGCACGGCCCTGCTGCCTGCCCAGGCAGGCGACAGGAGGCCTCGGGGACCCGGAGGTGGCAGAGTCTTGGGCGACCTTGCAACCCTGTTCGGGCGGGAACCTCCGGACCCGTAGGCGCTTGACGCTCCACCTCAGATCCCTCTCGACGCTCACAAGGACGTGGCCTCAGAGGCTTAAGGGCCGGTGGCCTGCTGTCCCTTGCGCATTACACAACCTGTCCACCCTCGCAGTTCTAGGAGCAGCCCAGCCATGGCCGGGCCGGCCTTCCTGCTCGACGGCAGTTGGCCCAAAGCCACTGGGATCCACCGTTGGGCTGCCACGGCCTCTTAGCCCCAGCAAACTACCCTTTCAGCCACGCCACCCGCCAAGCACAGTTCCGATGCCTGGAGGTCAGCCGACCTGGAGAACCAGTCACGGCCCACGACCCCACTCCTGCCTCCAGCCGTAGCGAAACGGCAGAGGGTGGGCTTTTTCCGGAGGGAGCTGTATAGAGACACACGGGCAATTAGGTGGCTGCGGCGTGGATGCGCGCTGGTGGGGACGGCCAGTTGTAGGTCGAGGGCTTCGCGTGCCTCACGGCCTTCACCTGGGCGTGCGGCGCAGTCTGGCTGCGGGCCAGCCACCACGGGAGCGGCTGGTTTATGGCTATCTTCCAGGGCCGCCTTCTGGCCGCATTTCCATCCAGACCTGCGGGGAGCGCCCCCTCCAGAGCACGCTGTGTTGGGAGGGCCCTGAGGAGGTGAGGCCTGCAGAGGCGGAGGCGGCATCAGCCGTGGGCGCCTAAAGGAGAATTTATAGTGGGAGGCAAAAAAGCCTACAGCACCTGGTATCCCCATGTGGTCTCCCATCCAAGTACTAAGCAGGCCCGACCCTGCTTAGCTTCCAGGATCAGACGATATCGGGCGCGTTCAGGGTGGTATGGCGGTAGAAGGCTGCGGGGGCCACGGGGTGCCTCTTGAGGCTTAGCTTCCCTGGTGCTGGGGCTTGCCGACAGCCCGGCAGCCAACCCTCTCCAGCACGGCCCAGCCGCCCACCAAGGCAGGCGACAGGAGGCCTCGGGCACCCGGGATTGGCGGACTCGTGGGAGACCTCGCAGCTCAGGTCAGGCGGGACCCTCCCGGCCCACAGGAGCTTGGCCCTCTGCCCCAGATCCCGCTTGACGCCCACAAGGACGTGGCCCCGGGGGCTTAAGGGCCCGTGGCCCACGGTCCTTTGGGCATTCGCCACCCTGTCTGCCCACACAGTTCTAGGTGAAGCCCGGCCGCGGCCAGGCTGGCCCTCCTGCCCGACGGCAGTTGGCCTGAAGCCACTGGGAGGCACCATTGAGTCGGCAAGACCCCTTAGACCCAGCAAGGCCACCCTTGCCCCTCCGCCAAATGCTGAGCAAAGTTCCCTGCACCCGGTGACCGGCCGGCCCGGAGAACCATTCCCGGCCCACGACCCCACTCCCGCCCCCGGCCGTGGTGAAAGAGTGGAGGGTGGGCTTTTTCCGGAGGGAGCTGTGGAGAGACACACGGGCAGACGGGTGGCTGCGGCGTGGAGGGGCGCTGGTGTGGTCGGCCAGGTGCAGGTCGAGGGCCTCGCGGGCCTCACGATCTTCACCCGGGCCTGCGGCGGTGTCTGGGTCCGGGCCAGCCACCCCGGCAGCGGCTGGCGTGCGGTTGCCTTCCAGGGCCGCCTTCTGGGGGCATGTCCAGCCAGACCGGCGGGGATGGCCCCCTCCGGCGCACGCTGTGTCGGGAGAGGCCTGAGTAGATGAGGCCTGCAGCAGTGCCCGGCGGGGGCAGAGGAAGCCTTGAGTACCGGCCACTACAAGAAAAGGGCAATCGGGGGGCAAAAAATACTACAGCACCTAGTATGCCCAGGGGGTCTCCCATCCAGGTAGTAAACAGACCCGACCCTGCTTAGCTTCGGAGATCAGACGAGATGGGGTGCGTATAGGGTGGTATGGCCGTAGAAGGCAGCGGGGCCCACGGGGTGCCTCTTGAGGCTCAGCTTACCTGGTGCTGGCGAATTACCGCCAGTCCGGCGACCAGCCCTCTGCAGCACGGCCCTGCGGCCCGCCCAGGCAGGCGATAGCAGGCTTCGGGGTCCGGGGGTGGTGGAGTCTTGGACGCTCTAGCAGCTCAGTTCTGGCGGGAACATCCAGGCACATAGGCGCATGGCGAACCGCCCCAGATCCCGCTCGACGCTCACAAAGACGTGGCTCTGAAGGCTTAAGGGTCCGTGGTCCACGGTCCCTTGGGCATTCCCCACCCTGTCCACCCACACAGTGCTAGGTGCAGTCCAGCCGCGGCCGGGCTGGCCCTCCTGCCTGAAGGCAGTTAGCCCAAAGCCACTGGGAGCCACCATTGATGCGGCACGGCCCCTTGGACCCAGCAAGGCCACCCTTGCCCACACGCCACCCGCTGAGCACAGTTCCCAGCGCATGGTGGCCGGCTGGCCCGGAGAACCGGACCGGCCCAGGACCCCGCTCCCGCCCCCGGCCATGGCGAAACAGCGGAGGGTGGGCTTTTTCCGGAGGGAGCTGTGGAGAGACACAGAGGCAGCCAGGTGGCTGCGGCGCAGATGGGCGCTGGTTGGGTTGGCCACGGGCAGGTCGAGGGCCTCGCGGGCCTCACGATCTTCACCCGGGCCTGCAGCGGAGTCTGGGTCCGGGCCAGCCACCCCGGGAGAGGCTGGGGTGCGGCTGCCTTCCAGGGCCGCCTTCTGGCGGCATGTCCACCCAGACCGGCTGGGTGGGCCCCCTCTGGCGCACGCTGTGTTGCGAGAGGCCTGAGTAGATGAGGCCTGCAGCAGTGCCCGGCAGGAGCAGCGGAAGCCTTGAGCACCGGCGATGACAAGAAAAGGCAGATCGGGGGGCAAAAAATACTACAGCACCTAGTATTCCCAGGTGGTCTCCCATCCAGGTAGTAAACAGACCCGACCCTGCTTAGCTTCCGAGGTCAGACGAGATGGGGTGCGTTTAGGGTGGTATGGCCGTAGAAGGCAGCGGGGGCCACGGGGTGACTCTTGAGGCTCAGCTTAGCTGGTGCTGGCGAATTACCACCAGTCCGGCGACCAGCCCTCTGCTGCACGGCCCTGCTGCCTGCCCAGGCAGGCGACAGGAGGCCTCGGGGACCCGGAGGTGGCAGAGTCTTGGGCGACCTTGCAACCCTGTTTGGGCGGGAACCTCCGGACCCGTAGGCGCTTGACGCTCCACCTCAGATCCCGCTCGACGCTCACAAGGACGTGGCCTCAGAGGCTTAAGCGCCGGTGGCCTGCTGTCCCTTGGGCATTACACAACCTGTCCACCCTCGCAGTTCTAGGAGCAGCCCAGCCATGGCCGGGCCGGCCTTCCTGCTCGACGGCAGTTGGCCCAAAGCCACTGGGATCCACCGTTGGGCTGCCACGGCCTCTTAGCCCCAGCAAACTACCCTTTCAGCCACGCCACCCGCCAAGCACAGTTCCGATGCCTGGAGGTCAGCCGACCTGGAGAACCAGTCACGGCCCACGATCCCGCTCCTGCCTCCAGCCGTAGCGAAACGGCAGAGGGTGGGCTTTTTCCGGAGGGAGCTGTATAGAGACACACGGGCAATTAGGTGGCTGTGGCGTGGATGCGCGCTGGTGGGGACGGCCAGTTGTAGGTCGAGGGCTTCGCGTGCCTCACGGCCTTCACCTGGGCGTGCGGCGCAGTCTGGCTGTGGGCCAGCCACCACGGGAGCGGCTGGTTTATGGCTATCTTCCAGGGCCGCCTTCTGGCCGCATTTCCATCCAGACCTGCGGGGAGCGCTCCCTCCAGAGCACGCTGTGTTGGGAGCGCCCTGAGGAGGTGAGGCCTGCAGAGGCGGAGGCGGCATCAGCCGTGGGCGCCTAAAGGAGAATTTATAGTGGGAGGCAAAAAAGCCTACAGCACCTGGTATTCCCATGTGGTCTCCCATCCAAGTACTAAGCAGGCCCGACCCTGCTTAGCTTCCAGGATCAGACGATATCGGGCGCGTTCAGGGTGGTATGGCGGTAGAAGGCTGCGGGGGCCACGGGGTGCCTCTTGAGGCTTAGCTTCCCTGGTGCTGGGGCTTGCCGACAGCCCGGCAGCCAACCCTCTCCAGCACGGCCCAGCCGCCCACCAAGGCAGGCGACAGGAGGCCTCGGGCACCCGGGATTGGCGGACTCGTGGGAGACCTCGCAGCTCAGGTCAGGCGGGACCCTCCCGGCCCACAGGAGCTTGGCCCTCTGCCCCAGATCCCGCTTGACGCCCACAAGGACGTGGCCCCGGGGGCTTAAGGGCCCGTGGCCCACGGTCCTTTGGGCATTCGCCACCCTGTCTGCCCACACAGTTCTAGGTGAAGCCCGGCCGCGGCCAGGCTGGCCCTCCTGCCCGACGGCAGTTGGCCTGAAGCCACTGGGAGGCACCATTGAGTCGGCAAGACCCCTTAGACCCAGCAAGGCCACCCTTGCCCCTCCGCCAAACGCTGAGCAAAGTTCCCTGCACCCGGTGACCGGCCGGCCCGGAGAACCATTCCCGGCCCACGACCCCACTCCCGCCCCCGGCCGTGGTGAAAGAGTGGAGGGTGGGCTTTTTCCGGAGGGAGCTGTGGAGAGACACACGGGCAGACGGGTGGCTGCGGCGTGGAGGGGCGCTGGTGTGGTCGGCCAGGTGCAGGTCGAGGGCCTCGCGGGCCTCACGATCTTCACCCGGGCCTGCGGCGGTGTCTGGGTCCGGGCCAGCCACCCCGGCAGCGGCTGGCGTGCGGTTGCCTTCCAGGGCCGCCTTCTGGGGGCATGTCCAGCCAGACCGGCGGGGATGGCCCCCTCCGGCGCACGCTGTGTCGGGAGAGGCCTGAGTAGATGAGGCCTGCAGCAGTGCCCGGCGGGGGCAGAGGAAGCCTTGAGTACCGGCCACTACAAGAAAAGGGCAATCGGGGGGCAAAAAATACTACAGCACCTAGTATGCCCAGGTGGTCTCCCATCCAGGTAGTAAACAGACCCGACCCTGCTTAGCTTCGGAGATCAGACGAGATGGGGTGCGTATAGGGTGGTATGGCCGTAGAAGGCAGCGGGGCCCACGGGGTGCCTCTTGAGGCTCAGCTTACCTGGTGCTGGCGAATTACCGCCAGTCCGGCGACCAGCCCTCTGCAGCACGGCCCTGCGGCCCGCCCAGGCAGGCGATAGCAGGCTTCGGGGTCCGGGGGTGGTGGAGTCTTGGACGCTCTAGCAGCTCAGTTCTGGCGGGAACATCCAGGCACATAGGCGCATGGCGAAACGCCCCAGATCCCGCTCGACGCTCACAAAGACGTGGCTCTGAAGGCTTAAGGGTCCGTGGTCCACGGTCCCTTGGGCATTCCCCACCCTGTCCACCCACGCAGTGCTAGGTGCAGTCCAGCCGCGGCCGGGCTGGCCCTCCTGCCTGAAGGCAGTTAGCCCAAAGCCACTGGGAGCCACCATTGATGCGGCACGGCCCCTTGGACCCAGCAAGGCCACCCTTGCCCACACGCCACCCGCTGAGCACAGTTCCCAGCGCATGGTGGCCGGCTGTCCCGGAGAACCGGACCGGCCCAGGACCCCGCTCCCGCCCCCGGCCATGGCGAAACAGCGGAGGGTGGGCTTTTTCCGGAGGGAGCTGTGGAGAGACACAGAGGCAGCCAGGTGGCTGCGGCGCAGATGGGCGCTGGTTGGGTTGGCCACGGGCAGGTCGAGGGCCTCGCGGGCCTCACGATCTTCACCCGGGCCTGCAGCGGAGTCTGGGTCCGGGCCAGCCACCCCGGGAGAGGCTGGGGTGCGGCTGCCTTCCAGGGCCGCCTTCTGGCGGCATGTCCACCCAGACCGGCTGGGTGGGCCCCCTCTGGCGCACGCTGTGTTGCGAGAGGCCTGAGTAGATGAGGCCTGCAGCAGTGCCCGGCAGGAGCAGCGGAAGCCTTGAGCACCGGCGATGACAAGAAAAGGCAGATCGGGGGGCAAAAAATACTACAGCACCTAGTATTCCCAGGTGGTCTCCCATCCAGGTAGTAAACAGACCCGACCCTGCTTAGCTTCCGAGGTCAGACGAGATGGGGTGCGCTTAGGGTGGTATGGCCGTAGAAGGCAGCGGGGGCCACGGGGTGACTCTTGAGGCTCAGCTTAGCTGGTGCTGGCGAATTACCACCAGTCCGGCGACCAGCCCTCTGCTGCACGGCCCTGCTGCCTGCCCAGGCAGGCGACAGGAGGCCTCGGGGACCCGGAGGTGGCAGAGTCTTGGGCGACCTTGCAACCCTGTTCGGGCGGGAACCTCCGGACCCGTAGGCGCTTGACGCTCCACCTCAGATCCCGCTCGACGCTCACAAGGACGTGGCCTCAGAGGCTTAAGGGCCGGTGGCCTGCTGTCCCTTGCGCATTACACAACCTGTCCACCCTCGCAGTTCTAGGAGCAGCCCAGCCATGGCCGGGCCGGCCTTCCTGCTCGACGGCAGTTGGCCCAAAGCCACTGGGATCCACCGTTGGGCTGCCACGGCCTCTTAGCCCCAGCAAACTACCCTTTCAGCCACGCCACCCGCCAAGCACAGTTCCGATGCCTGGAGGTCAGCCGACCTGGAGAACCAGTCACGGCCCACGACCCCGCTCCTGCCTCCAGCCGTAGCGAAACGGCAGAGGGTGGGCTTTTTCCGGAGGGAGCTGTATAGAGACACACGGGCAATTAGGTGGCTGCGGCGTGGATGCGCGCTGGTGGGGACGGCCAGTTGTAGGTCGAGGGCTTCGCGTGCCTCACGGCCTTCACCTGGGCGTGCGGCGCAGTCTGGCTGCGGGCCAGCCACCACGGGAGCGGCTGGTTTATGGCTATCTTCCAGGGCCGCCTTCTGGCCGCATTTCCATCCAGACCTGCGGGGAGCGCTCCCTCCAGAGCACGCTGTGTTGGGAGGGCCCTGAGGAGGTGAGGCCTGCAGAGGCGGAGGCGGCATCAGCCGTGGGCGCCTAAAGGAGAATTTATAGTGGGAGGCAAAAAAGCCTACAGCACCTGGTATCCCCATGTGGTCTCCCATCCAAGTACTAAGCAGGCCCGACCCTGCTTAGCTTCCAGGATCAGACGATATCGGGCGCGTTCAGGGTGGTATGGCGGTAGAAGGCTGCGGGGGCCACGGGGTGCCTCTTGAGGCTTAGCTTCCCTGGTGCTGGGGCTTGCCGACAGCCCGGCAGCCAACCCTCTCCAGCACGGCCCAGCCGCCCACCAAGGCAGGCGACAGGAGGCCTCGGGCACCCGGGATTGGCGGACTCGTGGGAGACCTCGCAGCTCAGGTCAGGGGGGACCCTCCCGGCCCACAGGAGCTTGGCCCTCTGCCCCAGATCCCACTTGACGCCCACAAGGACGTGGCCCCGGGGGCTTAAGGGCCCGTGGCCCACGGTCCTTTGGGCATTCGCCACCCTGTCTGCCCACACAGTTCTAGGTGAAGCCCGGCCACGGCCAGGCTGGCCCTCCTGCCCGACGGCAGTTGGCCTGAAGCCACTGGGAGGCACCATTGAGTCGGCAAGACCCCTTAGACCCAGCAAGGCCACCCTTGCCCCTCCGCCAAATGCTGAGCAAAGTTCCCTGCACCCGGTGACCGGCCGGCCCGGAGAACCATTCCCGGCCCACGACCCCACTCCCGCCCCCGGCCGTGGTGAAAGAGTGGAGGGTGGGCTTTTTCCGGAGGGAGCTGTGGAGAGACACACGGGCAGACGGGTGGCTGCGGCGTGGAGGGGCGCTGGTGTGGTCGGCCAGGTGCAGGTCGAGGGCCTCGCGGGCCTCACGATCTTCACCCGGGCCTGCGGCGGTGTCTGGGTCCGGGCCAGCCACCCCGGCAGCGGCTGGCGTGCGGTTGCCTTCCAGGGCCGCCTTCTGGGGGCATGTCCAGCCAGACCGGCGGGGATGGCCCCCTCCGGCGCACGCTGTGTCGGGAGAGGCCTGAGTAGATGAGGCCTGCAGCAGTGCCCGGCGGGGGCAGAGGAAGCCTTGAGTACCGGCCACTACAAGAAAAGGGCAATCGGGGGGCAAAAAATACTACAGCACCTAGTATTCCCAGGGGGTCTCCCATCCAGGTAGTAAACAGACCCGACCCTGCTTAGCTTCGGAGATCAGACGAGATGGGGTGCGTATAGGGTGGTATGGCCTTAGAAGGCAGCGGGGCCCACGGGGTGCCTCTTGAGGCTCAGCTTACCTGGTGTTGGCGAATTACCGCCAGTCCGGCGACCAGCCCTCTGCAGCACGGCCCTGCGGCCCGCCCAGGCAGGCGATAGCAGGCTTCGGGGTCCGGGGGTGGTGGAGTCTTGGACGCTCTAGCAGCTCAGTTCTGGCGGGAACATCCAGGCACATAGGCGCATGGCGAACCGCCCCAGATCCCGCTCGACGCTCACAAAGACGTGGCTCTGAAGGCTTAAGGGTCCGTGGTCCACGGTCCCTTGGGCATTCCCCACCCTGTCCACCCACGCAGTGCTAGGTGCAGTCCAGCCGCGGCCGGGCTGGCCCTCCTGCCTGAAGGCAGTTAGCCCAAAGCCACTGGGAGCCACCATTGATGCGGCACGGCCCCTTGGACCCAGCAAGGCCACCCTTGCCCACACGCCACCCGCTGAGCACAGTTCCCAGCGCATGGTGGCCGGCTGGCCCGGAGAACCGGACCGGCCCAGGACCCCGCTCCCGCCCCCGGCCATGGCAAAACAGCGGAGGGTGGGCTTTTTCCGGAGGGAGCTGTGGAGAGACACAGAGGCAGCCAGGTGGCTGCGGCGCAGATGGGCGCTGGTTGGGTTGGCCACGGGCAGGTCGAGGGCCTCGCGGGCCTCACGATCTTCACCCGGGCCTGCAGCGGAGTCTGGGTCCGGGCCAGCCACCCCGGGAGAGGCTGGGGTGCGGCTGCCTTCCAGGGCCGCCTTCTGGCGGCATGTCCACCCAGACCGGCTGGGTGGGCCCCCTCTGGCGCACGCTGTGTTGCGAGAGGCCTGAGTAGATGAGGCCTGCAGCAGTGCCCGGCAGGAGCAGCGGAAGCCTTGAGCACCGGCGATGACAAGAAAAGGCAGATCGGGGGGCAAAAAATACTACAGCACCTAGTATTCCCAGGTGGTCTCCCATCCAGGTAGTAAACAGACCCGACCCTGCTTAGCTTCCGAGGTCAGACGAGATGGGGTGCGTTTAGGGTGGTATGGCCGTAGAAGGCAGCGGGGGCCACGGGGTGACTCTTGAGGCTCAGCTTAGCTGGTGCTGGCGAATTACCACCAGTCCGGCGACCAGCCCTCTGCTGCACGGCCCTGCTGCCTGCCCAGGCAGGCGACAGGAGGCCTCGGGGACCCGGAGGTGGCAGAGTCTTGGGCGACCTTGCAACCCTGTTCGGGCGGGAACCTCCGGACCCGTAGGCGCTTGACGCTCCACCTCAGATCCCGCTCGACGCTCACAAGGACGTGGCCTCAGAGGCTTAAGGGCCGGTGGCCTGCTGTCCCTTGGGCATTACACAACCTGTCCACCCTCGCAGTTCTAGGAGCAGCCCAGCCATGGCCGGGCCGGCCTTCCTGCTCGACGGCAGTTGGCCCAAAGCCACTGGGATCCACCGTTGGGCTGCCACGGCCTCTTAGCCCCAGCAAACTACCCTTTCAGCCACGCCACCCGCCAAGCACAGTTCCGATGCCTGGAGGTCAGCCGACCTGGAGAACCAGTCACGGCCCACGACCCCGCTCCTGCCTCCAGCCGTAGCGAAACAGCAGAGGGTGGGCTTTTTCCGGAGGGAGCTGTATAGAGACACACGGGCAATTAGGTGGCTGCGGCGTGGATGCGCGCTGGTGGGGACGGCCAGTTGTAGGTCGAGGGCTTCGCGTGCCTCACGGCCTTCACCTGGGCGTGCGGCGCAGTCTGGCTGCGGGCCAGCCACCACGGGAGCGGCTGGTTTATGGCTATCTTCCAGGGCCGCCTTCTGGCCGCATTTCCATCCAGACCTGCGGAGAGCGCCCCCTCCAGAGCACGCTGTGTTGGGGTGGCCCTGAGGAGGTGAGGCCTGCAGAGGCGGAGGCGGCATCAGCCGTGGGCGCCTAAAGGAGAATTTATAGTGGGAGGCAAAAAAGCCTACAGCACCTGGTATTCCCATGTGGTCTCCCATCCAAGTACTAAGCAGGCCCGACCCTGCTTAGCTTCCAGGATCAGACGATATCGGGCGCGTTCAGGGTGGTATGGCGGTAGAAGGCTGCGGGGGCCACGGGGTGCCTCTTGAGGCTTAGCTTCCCTGGTGCTGGGGCTTGCCGACAGCCCGGCAGCCAACCCTCTCCAGCACGGCCCAGCCGCCCACCAAGGCAGGCGACAGGAGGCCTCGGGCACCCGGGATTGGCGGACTCGTGGGAGACCTCGCAGCTCAGGTCAGGCGGGACCCTCCCGGCCCACAGGAGCTTGGCCCTCTGCCCCAGATCCCGCTTGACGCCCACAAGGACGTGGCCCCGGGGGCTTAAGGGCCCGTGGCCCACGGTCCTTTGGGCATTCGCCACCCTGTCTGCCCACACAGTTCTAGGTGAAGCCCGGCCGCGGCCAGGCTGGCCCTCCTGCCCGACGGCAGTTGGCCTGAAGCCACTGGGAGGCACCATTGAGTCGGCAAGACCCCTTAGACCCAGCAAGGCCACCCTTGCCCCTCCGCCAAATGCTGAGCAAAGTTCCCTGCACCCGGTGACCGGCCGGCCCGGAGAACCATTCCCGGCCCACGACCCCACTCCCGCCCCCGGCCGTGGTGAAAGAGTGGAGGGTGGGCTTTTTCCGGAGGGAGCTGTGGAGAGACACACGGGCAGACGGGTGGCTGCGGCGTGGAGGGGCGCTGGTGTGGTCGGCCAGGTGCAGGTCGAGGGCCTCGCGGGCCTCACGATCTTCACCTGGGCCTGCGGCGGTGTCTGGGTCCGGGCCAGCCACCCCGGCAGCGGCTGGCGTGCGGTTGCCTTCCAGGGCCGCCTTCTGGGGGCATGTCCAGCCAGACCGGCGGGGATGGCCCCCTCCGGCGCACGCTGTGTCGGGAGAGGCCTGAGTAGATGAGGCCTGCAGCAGTGCCCGGCGGGAGCAGCGGAAGCCTTGAGCACCGGCGATGACAAGAAGAGGCAGATCGGGGGGCAAAAAATACTACAGCACCTAGTATTCCCAGGTGGTCTCCCATCCAGGTAGTAAACAGACCCGACCCTGCTTAGCTTCCGAGGTCAGACGAGATGGGGTGCGTTTAGGGTGGTATGGCCGTAGAAGGCAGCGGGGGCCACGGGGTGACTCTTGAGGCTCAGCTTAGCTGGTGCTGGCGAATTACCACCAGTCCGGCGACCAGCCCTCTGCTGCACGGCCCTGCTGCCTGCCCAGGCAGGCGACAGGAGGCCTCGGGGACCCGGAGGTGGCAGAGTCTTGGGCGACCTTGCAACCCTGTTCGGGCGGGAACCTCCGGACCCGTAGGCACTTGACGCTCCACCTCAGATCCCACTCGACGCTCACAAGGACGTGGCCTCAGAGGCTTAAGGGCCGGTGGCCTGCTGTCGCTTGGGCATTACACAACGTGTCCACCCTCGCAGTTCTAGGAGCAGCCCAGCCATGGCCGGGCCGGCCTTCCTGCTCGACGGCAGTTGGCCCAAAGCCACTGGGATCCACCGTTGGGCTGCCACGGCCTCTTAGCCCCAGCAAACTACCCTTTCAGCCACGCCACCCGCCAAGCACAGTTCCGATGCCTGGAGGTCAGCCGACCTGGAGAACCAGTCACGGCCCACGACCCCGCTCCTGCCTCCAGCCGTAGCGAAACGGCAGAGGGTGGGCTTTTTCCGGAGGGAGCTGTATAGAGACACACGGGCAATTAGGTGGCTGCGGCGTGGATGCGCGCTGGTGGGGACGGCCAGTTGTAGGTCGAGGGCTTCGCGTGCCTCACGGCCTTCACCTGGGCGTGCGGCGCAGTCTGGCTGCGGGCCAGCCACCACGGGAGCGGCTGGTTTATGGCTATCTTCCAGGGCCGCCTTCTGGCCGCATTTCCATCCAGACCTGCGGGGAGCGCTCCCTCCAGAGCACGCTGTGTTGGGAGGGCCCTGAGGAGGTGAGGCCTGCAGAGGCGGAGGCGGCATCAGCCGTGGGCGCCTAAAGGAGAATTTATAGTGGGAGGCAAAAAAGCCTACAGCACCTGGTATCCCCATGTGGTCTCCCATCCAAGTACTAAGCAGGCCCGACCCTGCTTAGCTTCCAGGATCAGACGATATCGGGCGCGTTCAGGGTGGTATGGCGGTAGAAGGCTGCGGGGGCCACGGGGTGCCTCTTGAGGCTTAGCTTCCCTGGTGCTGGGGCTTGCCGACAGCCCGGCAGCCAACCCTCTCCAGCACGGCCCAGCCGCCCACCAAGGCAGGCGACAGGAGGCCTCGGGCACCCGGGATTGGCGGACTCGTGGGAGACCTCGCAGCTCAGGTCAGGCGGGACCCTCCCGGCCCACAGGAGCTTGGCCCTCTGCCCCAGATCCCGCTTGACGCCCACAAGGATGTGGCCCCGGGGGCTTAAGGGCCCGTGGCCCACGGTCCTTTGGGCATTCGCCACCCTGTCTGCCCACACAGTTCTAGGTGAAGCCCGGCCACGGCCAGGCTGGCCCTCCTGCCCGACGGCAGTTGGCCTGAAGCCACTGGGAGGCACCATTGAGTCGGCAAGACCCCTTAGACCCAGCAAGGCCACCCTTGCCCCTCCGCCAAATGCTGAGCAAAGTTCCCTGCACCCGGTGACCGGCCGGCCCGGAGAACCATTCCCGGCCCACGACCCCACTCCCGCCCCCGGCCGTGGTGAAAGAGTGGAGGGTGGGCTTTTTCCGGAGGGAGCTGTGGAGAGACACACGGGCAGACGGGTGGCTGCGGCGTGGAGGGGCGCTGGTGTGGTCGGCCAGGTGCAGGTCGAGGGCCTCGCGGGCCTCACGATCTTCACCCGGGCCTGCGGCGGTGTCTGGGTCCGGGCCAGCCACCCCGGCAGCGGCTGGCGTGCGGTTGCCTTCCAGGGCCGCCTTCTGGGGGCATGTCCAGCCAGACCGGCGGGGATGGCCCCCTCCGGCGCACGCTGTGTCGGGAGAGGCCTGAGTAGATGAGGCCTGCAGCAGTGCCCGGCGGGGGCAGAGGAAGCCTTGAGTACCGGCCACTACAAGAAAAGGGCAATCGGGGGGCAAAAAATACTACAGCACCTAGTATGCCCAGGGGGTCTCCCATCCAGGTAGTAAACAGACCCGACCCTGCTTAGCTTCGGAGATCAGACGAGATGGGGTGCGTATAGGGTGGTATGGCCGTAGAAGGCAGCGGGGCCCACGGGGTGCCTCTTGAGGCTCAGCTTACCTGGTGCTGGCGAATTACCGCCAGTCCGGCGACCAGCCCTCTGCAGCACGGCCCTGCGGCCCGCCCAGGCAGGCGATAGCAGGCTTCGGGGTCCGGGGGTGGTGGAGTCTTGGACGCTCTAGCAGCTCAGTTCTGGCGGGAACATCCAGGCACATAGGCGCATGGCGAACCGCCCCAGATCCCGCTCGACGCTCACAAAGACGTGGCTCTGAAGGCTTAAGGGTCCGTGGTCCACGGTCCCTTGGGCATTCCCCACCCTGTCCACCCACGCAGTGCTAGGTGCAGTCCAGCCGCGGCCGGGCTGGCCCTCCTGCCTGAAGGCAGTTAGCCCAAAGCCACTGGGAGCCACCATTGATGCGGCACGGCCCCTTGGACCCAGCAAGGCCACCCTTGCCCACACGCCACCCGCTGAGCACAGTTCCCAGCGCATGGTGGCCGGCTGGCCCGGAGAACCGGACCGGCCCAGGACCCCGCTCCCGCCCCCGGCCATGGCGAAACAGCGGAGGGTGGGCTTTTTCCGGAGGGAGCTGTGGAGAGACACAGAGGCAGCCAGGTGGCTGCGGCGCAGATGGGCGCTGGTTGGGTTGGCCACGGGCAGGTCGAGGGCCTCGCGGGCCTCACGATCTTCACCCGGGCCTGCAGCGGAGTCTGGGTCCAGGCCAGCCACCCCGGGAGAGGCTGGGGTGCGGCTGCCTTCCAGGGCCGCCTTCTGGCGGCATGTCCACCCAGACCGGCTGGGTGGGCCCCCTCTGGCACACGCTGTGTTGCGAGAGGCCTGAGTAGATGAGGCCTGCAGCAGTGCCCGGCGGGAGCAGCGGAAGCCTTGAGCACCGGCGATGACAAGAAAAGGCAGATCGGGGGGCAAAAAATACTACAGCACCTAGTATTCCCAGGTGGTCTCCCATCCAGGTAGTAAACAGACCCGACCCTGCTTAGCTTCCGAGGTCAGACGAGATGGGGTGCGTTTAGGGTGGTATGGCCGTAGAAGGCAGCGGGGGCCACGGGGTGACTCTTGAGGCTCAGCTTAGCTGGTGCTGGCGAATTACCACCAGTCCGGCGACCAGCCCTCTGCTGCACGGCCCTGCTGCCTGCCCAGGCAGGCGACAGGAGGCCTCGGGGACCCGGAGGTGGCAGAGTCTTGGGCGACCTTGCAACCCTGTTCGGGCGGGAACCTCCGGACCCGTAGGCGCTTGACGCTCCACCTCAGATCCCGCTCGACGCTCACAAGGACGTGGCCTCAGAGGCTTAAGGGCCGGTGGCCTGCTGTCCCTTGGGCATTACACAACCTGTCCACCCTCGCAGTTCTAGGAGCAGCCCAGCCATGGCCGGGCCGGCCTTCCTGCTCGACGGCAGTTGGCCCAAAGCCACTGGGATCCACCGTTGGGCTGCCACGGCCTCTTAGCCCCAGCAAACTACCCTTTCAGCCACGCCACCCGCCAAGCACAGTTCCGATGCCTGGAGGTCAGCCGACCTGGAGAACCAGTCACGGCCCACGACCCCGCTCCTGCCTCCAGCCGTAGCGAAACGGCAGAGGGTGGGCTTTTTCCGGAGGGAGCTGTATAGAGACACACGGGCAATTAGGTGGCTGCGGCGTGGATGCGCGCTGGTGGGGACGGCCAGTTGTAGGTCGAGGGCTTCGCGTGCCTCACGGCCTTCACCTGGGCGTGCGGCGCAGTCTGGCTGCGGGCCAGCCACCACGGGAGCGGCTGGTTTATGGCTATCTTCCAGGGCCGCCTTCTGGCCGCATTTCCATCCAGACCTGCGGAGAGCGCCCCCTCCAGAGCACGCTGTGTTGGGGTGGCCCTGAGGAGGTGAGGCCTGCAGAGGCGGAGGCGGCATCAGCCGTGGGCGCCTAAAGGAGAATTTATAGTGGGAGGCAAAAAAGCCTACAGCACCTGGTATTCCCATGTGGTCTCCCATCCAAGTACTAAGCAGGCCCGACCCTGCTTAGCTTCCAGGATCAGACGATATCGGGCGCGTTCAGGGTGGTATGGCGGTAGAAGGCTGCGGGGGCCACGGGGTGCCTCTTGAGGCTTAGCTTCCCTGGTGCTGGGGCTTGCCGACAGCCCGGCAGCCAACCCTCTCCAGCACGGCCCAGCCGCCCACCAAGGCAGGCGACAGGAGGCCTCGGGCACCCGGGATTGGCGGACTCGTGGGAGACCTCGCAGCTCAGGTCAGGGGGGACCCTCCCGGCCCACAGGAGCTTGGCCCTCTGCCCCAGATCCCGCTTGACGCCCACAAGGACGTGGCCCCGGGGGCTTAAGGGCCCGTGGCCCACGGTCCTTTGGGCATTCGCCACCCTGTCTGCCCACACAGTTCTAGGTGAAGCCCGGCCACGGCCAGGCTGGCCCTCCTGCCCGACGGCAGTTGGCCTGAAGCCACTGGGAGGCACCATTGAGTCGGCAAGACCCCTTAGACCCAGCAAGGCCACCCTTGCCCCTCCGCCAAATGCTGAGCAAAGTTCCCTGCACCCGGTGACCGGCCGGCCCGGAGAACCATTCCCGGCCCACGACCCCACTCCCGCCCCCGGCCGTGGTGAAAGAGTGGAGGGTGGGCTTTTTCCGGAGGGAGCTGTGGAGAGACACACGGGCAGACGGGTGGCTGCGGCGTGGAGGGGCGCTGGTGTGGTCGGCCAGGTGCAGGTCGAGGGCCTCGCGGGCCTCACGATCTTCACCCGGGCCTGCGGCGGTGTCTGGGTCCGGGCCAGCCACCCCGGCAGCGGCTGGCGTGCGGTTGCCTTCCAGGGCCGCCTTCTGGGGGCATGTCCAGCCAGACCGGCGGGGATGGCCCCCTCCGGCGCACGCTGTGTCGGGAGAGGCCTGAGTAGATGAGGCCTGCAGCAGTGCCCGGCGGGGGCAGAGGAAGCCTTGAGTACCGGCCACTACAAGAAAAGGGCAATCGGGGGGCAAAAAATACTACAGCACCTAGTATGCCCAGGGGGTCTCCCATCCAGGTAGTAAACAGACCCGACCCTGCTTAGCTTCGGAGATCAGACGAGATGGGGTGCGTATAGGGTGGTATGGCCGTAGAAGGCAGCGGGGCCCACGGGGTGCCTCTTGAGGCTCAGCTTACCTGGTGCTGGCGAATTACCGCCAGTCCGGCGACCAGCCCTCTGCAGCACGGCCCTGCGGCCCGCCCAGGCAGGCGATAGCAGGCTTCGGGGTCCGGGGGTGGTGGAGTCTTGGACGCTCTAGCAGCTCAGTTCTGGCGGGAACATCCAGGCACATA
The DNA here is from genome assembly GCF_965194805.1 of Balaenoptera borealis. NCBI lineage: Eukaryota > Metazoa > Chordata > Mammalia > Artiodactyla > Balaenopteridae > Balaenoptera > Balaenoptera borealis. The sequence continues at coordinate 27,840,380 of NC_138874.1, read as the reverse complement.
GGCGCATGGCGAACCGCCCCAGATCCCGCTCGACGCTCACAAAGACGTGGCTCTGAAGGCTTAAGGGTCCGTGGTCCACGGTCCCTTGGGCATTCCCCACCCTGTCCACCCACGCAGTGCTAGGTGCAGTCCAGCCGCGGCCGGGCTGGCCCTCCTGCCTGAAGGCAGTTAGCCCAAAGCCACTGGGAGCCACCATTGATGCGGCACGGCCCCTTGGACCCAGCAAGGCCACCCTTGCCCACACGCCACCCGCTGAGCACAGTTCCCAGCGCATGGTGGCCGGCTGGCCCGGAGAACCGGACCGGCCCAGGACCCCGCTCCCGCCCCCGGCCATGGCGAAACAGCGGAGGGTGGGCTTTTTCCGGAGGGAGCTGTGGAGAGACACAGAGGCAGCCAGGTGGCTGCGGCGCAGATGGGCGCTGGTTGGGTTGGCCACGGGCAGGTCGAGGGCCTCGCGGGCCTCACGATCTTCACCCGGGCCTGCAGCGGAGTCTGGGTCCGGGCCAGCCACCCCGGGAGAGGCTGGGGTGCGGCTGCCTTCCAGGGCCGCCTTCTGGCGGCATGTCCACCCAGACTGGCTGGGTGGGCCCCCTCTGGCGCACGCTGTGTTGCGAGAGGCCTGAGTAGATGAGGCCTGCAGCAGTGCCCGGCAGGAGCAGCGGAAGCCTTGAGCACCGGCGATGACAAGAAAAGGCAGATCGGGGGGCAAAAAATACTACAGCACCTAGTATTCCCAGGTGGTCTCCCATCCAGGTAGTAAACAGACCCGACCCTGCTTAGCTTCCGAGGTCAGACGAGATGGGGTGCGTTTAGGGTGGTATGGCCGTAGAAGGCAGCGGGGGCCACGGGGTGACTCTTGAGGCTCAGCTTAGCTGGTGCTGGCGAATTACCACCAGTCCGGCGACCAGCCCTCTGCTGCACGGCCCTGCTGCCTGCCCAGGCAGGCGACAGGAGGCCTCGGGGACCCGGAGGTGGCAGAGTCTTGGGCGACCTTGCAACCCTGTTCGGGCGGGAACCTCCGGACCCGTAGGCGCTTGACGCTCCACCTCAGATGCCGCTCGACGCTCACAAGGACGTGGCCTCAGAGGCTTAAGGGCCGGTGGCCTGCTGTCCCTTGGGCATTACACAACCTGTCCACCCTCGCAGTTCTAGGAGCAGCCCAGCCATGGCCGGGCCGGCCTTCCTGCTCGACGGCAGTTGGCCCAAAGCCACTGGGATCCACCGTTGGGCTGCCACGGCCTCTTAGCCCCAGCAAACTACCCTTTCAGCCACGCCACCCGCCAAGCACAGTTCCGATGCCTGGAGGTCAGCCGACCTGGAGAACCAGTCACGGCCCACGATCCCGCTCCTGCCTCCAGCCGTAGCGAAACGGCAGAGGGTGGGCTTTTTCCGGAGGGAGCTGTATAGAGACACACGGGCAATTAGGTGGCTGTGGCGTGGATGCGCGCTGGTGGGGACGGCCAGTTGTAGGTCGAGGGCTTCGCGTGCCTCACGGCCTTCACCTGGGCGTGCGGCGCAGTCTGGCTGCGGGCCAGCCACCACGGGAGCGGCTGGTTTATGGCTATCTTCCAGGGCCGCCTTCTGGCCGCATTTCCATCCAGACCTGCGGGGAGCGCTCCCTCCAGAGCACGCTGTGTTGGGAGCGCCCTGAGGAGGTGAGGCCTGCAGAGGCGGAGGCGGCATCAGCCGTGGGCGCCTAAAGGAGAATTTATAGTGGGAGGCAAAAAAGCCTACAGCACCTGGTATTCCCATGTGGTCTCCCATCCAAGTACTAAGCAGGCCCGACCCTGCTTAGCTTCCAGGATCAGACGATATCGGGCGCGTTCAGGGTGGTATGGCGGTAGAAGGCTGCGGGGGCCACGGGGTGCCTCTTGAGGCTTAGCTTCCCTGGTGCTGGGGCTTGCCGACAGCCCGGCAGCCAACCCTCTCCAGCACGGCCCAGCCGCCCACCAAGGCAGGCGACAGGAGGCCTCGGGCACCCGGGATTGGCGGACTCGTGGGAGACCTCGCAGCTCAGGTCAGGCGGGACCCTCCCGGCCCACAGGAGCTTGGCCCTCTGCCCCAGATCCCGCTTGACGCCCACAAGGACGTGGCCCCGGGGGCTTAAGGGCCCGTGGCCCACGGTCCTTTGGGCATTCGCCACCCTGTCTGCCCACACAGTTCTAGGTGAAGCCCGGCCGCGGCCAGGCTGGCCCTCCTGCCCGACGGCAGTTGGCCTGAAGCCACTGGGAGGCACCATTGAGTCGGCAAGACCCCTTAGACCCAGCAAGGCCACCCTTGCCCCTCCGCCAAACGCTGAGCAAAGTTCCCTGCACCCGGTGACCGGCCGGCCCGGAGAACCATTCCCGGCCCACGACCCCACTCCCGCCCCCGGCCGTGGTGAAAGAGTGGAGGGTGGGCTTTTTCCGGAGGGAGCTGTGGAGAGACACACGGGCAGACGGGTGGCTGCGGCGTGGAGGGGCGCTGGTGTGGTCGGCCAGGTGCAGGTCGAGGGCCTCGCGGGCCTCACGATCTTCACCCGGGCCTGCGGCGGTGTCTGGGTCCGGGCCAGCCACCCCGGCAGCGGCTGGCGTGCGGTTGCCTTCCAGGGCCGCCTTCTGGGGGCATGTCCAGCCAGACCGGCGGGGATGGCCCCCTCCGGCGCACGCTGTGTCGGGAGAGGCCTGAGTAGATGAGGCCTGCAGCAGTGCCCGGCGGGGGCAGAGGAAGCCTTGAGTACCGGCCACTACAAGAAAAGGGCAATCGGGGGGCAAAAAATACTACAGCACCTAGTATGCCCAGGGGGTCTCCCATCCAGGTAGTAAACAGACCCGACCCTGCTTAGCTTCGGAGATCAGACGAGATGGGGTGCGTATAGGGTGGTATGGCCGTAGAAGGCAGCGGGGCCCACGGGGTGCCTCTTGAGGCTCAGCTTACCTGGTGCTGGCGAATTACCGCCAGTCCGGCGACCAGCCCTCTGCAGCACGGCCCTGCGGCCCGCCCAGGCAGGCGATAGCAGGCTTCGGGGTCCGGGGGTGGTGGAGTCTTGGACGCTCTAGCAGCTCAGTTCTGGCGGGAACATCCAGGCACATAGGCGCATGGCGAAACGCCCCAGATCCCGCTCGACGCTCACAAAGACGTGGCTCTGAAGGCTTAAGGGTCCGTGGTCCACGGTCCCTTGGGCATTCCCCACCCTGTCCACCCACGCAGTGCTAGGTGCAGTCCAGCCGCGGCCGGGCTGGCCCTCCTGCCTGAAGGCAGTTAGCCCAAAGCCACTGGGAGCCACCATTGATGCGGCACGGCCCCTTGGACCCAGCAAGGCCACCCTTGCCCACACGCCACCCGCTGAGCACAGTTCCCAGCGCATGGTGGCCGGCTGTCCCGGAGAACCGGACCGGCCCAGGACCCCGCTCCCGCCCCCGGCCATGGCGAAACAGCGGAGGGTGGGCTTTTTCCGGAGGGAGCTGTGGAGAGACACAGAGGCAGCCAGGTGGCTGCGGCGCAGATGGGCGCTGGTTGGGTTGGCCACGGGCAGGTCGAGGGCCTCGCGGGCCTCACGATCTTCACCCGGGCCTGCAGCGGAGTCTGGGTCCGGGCCAGCCACCCCGGGAGAGGCTGGGGTGCGGCTGCCTTCCAGGGCCGCCTTCTGGCGGCATGTCCACCCAGACCGGCTGGGTGGGCCCCCTCTGGCGCACGCTGTGTTGCGAGAGGCCTGAGTAGATGAGGCCTGCAGCAGTGCCCGGCAGGAGCAGCGGAAGCCTTGAGCACCGGCGATGACAAGAAAAGGCAGATCGGGGGGCAAAAAATACTACAGCACCTAGTATTCCCAGGTGGTCTCCCATCCAGGTAGTAAACAGACCCGACCCTGCTTAGCTTCCGAGGTCAGACGAGATGGGGTGCGCTTAGGGTGGTATGGCCGTAGAAGGCAGCGGGGGCCACGGGGTGACTCTTGAGGCTCAGCTTAGCTGGTGCTGGCGAATTACCACCAGTCCGGCGACCAGCCCTCTGCTGCACGGCCCTGCTGCCTGCCCAGGCAGGCGACAGGAGGCCTCGGGGACCCGGAGGTGGCAGAGTCTTGGGCGACCTTGCAACCCTGTTCGGGCGGGAACCTCCGGACCCGTAGGCGCTTGACGCTCCACCTCAGATCCCGCTCGACGCTCACAAGGACGTGGCCTCAGAGGCTTAAGGGCCGGTGGCCTGCTGTCCCTTGCGCATTACACAACCTGTCCACCCTCGCAGTTCTAGGAGCAGCCCAGCCATGGCCGGGCCGGCCTTCCTGCTCGACGGCAGTTGGCCCAAAGCCACTGGGATCCACCGTTGGGCTGCCACGGCCTCTTAGCCCCAGCAAACTACCCTTTCAGCCACGCCACCCGCCAAGCACAGTTCCGATGCCTGGAGGTCAGCCGACCTGGAGAACCAGTCACGGCCCACGACCCCACTCCTGCCTCCAGCCGTAGCGAAACGGCAGAGGGTGGGCTTTTTCCGGAGGGAGTTGTATAGAGACACACGGGCAATTAGGTGGCTGCGGCGTGGATGCGCGCTGGTGGGGACGGCCAGTTGTAGGTCGAGGGCTTCGCGTGCCTCACGGCCTTCACCTGGGCGTGCGGCGCAGTCTGGCTGCGGGCCAGCCACCACGGGAGCGGCTGGTTTATGGCTATCTTCCAGGGCCGCCTTCTGGCCGCATTTCCATCCAGACCTGCGGGGAGCGCCCCCTCCAGAGCACGCTGTGTTGGGAGGGCCCTGAGGAGGTGAGGCCTGCAGAGGCGGAGGCGGCATCAGCCGTGGGCGCCTAAAGGAGAATTTATAGTGGGAGGCAAAAAAGCCTACAGCACCTGGTATCCCCATGTGGTCTCCCATCCAAGTACTAAGCAGGCCCGACCCTGCTTAGCTTCCAGGATCAGACGATATCGGGCGCGTTCAGGGTGGTATGGCGGTAGAAGGCTGCGGGGGCCACGGGGTGCCTCTTGAGGCTTAGCTTCCCTGGTGCTGGGGCTTGCCGACAGCCCGGCAGCCAACCCTCTCCAGCACGGCCCAGCCGCCCACCAAGGCAGGCGACAGGAGGCCTCGGGCACCCGGGATTGGCGGACTCGTGGGAGACCTCGCAGCTCAGGTCAGGCGGGACCCTCCCGGCCCACAGGAGCTTGGCCCTCTGCCCCAGATCCCGCTTGACGCCCACAAGGACGTGGCCCCGGGGGCTTAAGGGCCCGTGGCCCACGGTCCTTTGGGCATTCGCCACCCTGTCTGCCCACACAGTTCTAGGTGAAGCCCGGCCGCGGCCAGGCTGGCCCTCCTGCCCGACGGCAGTTGGCCTGAAGCCACTGGGAGGCACCATTGAGTCGGCAAGACCCCTTAGACCCAGCAAGGCCACCCTTGCCCCTCCGCCAAATGCTGAGCAAAGTTCCCTGCACCCGGTGACCGGCCAGCCCGGAGAACCATTCCCGGCCCACGACCCCACTCCCGCCCCCGGCCGTGGTGAAAGAGTGGAGGGTGGGCTTTTTCCGGAGGGAGCTGTGGAGAGACACACGGGCAGACGGGTGGCTGCGGCGTGGAGGGGCGCTGGTGTGGTCGGCCAGGTGCAGGTCGAGGGCCTCGCGGGCCTCACGATCTTCACCCGGGCCTGCGGCGGTGTCTGGGTCCGGGCCAGCCACCCCGGCAGCGGCTGGCGTGCGGTTGCCTTCCAGGGCCGCCTTCTGGGGGCATGTCCAGCCAGACCGGCGGGGATGGCCCCCTCCGGCGCATGCTGTGTCGGGAGAGGCCTGAGTAGATGAGGCCTGCAGCAGTGCCCGGCGGGGGCAGAGGAAGCCTTGAGTACCGGCCACTACAAGAAAAGGGCAATCGGGGGGCAAAAAATACTACAGCACCTAGTATTCCCAGGGGGTCTCCCATCCAGGTAGTAAACAGACCCGACCCTGCTTAGCTTCGGAGATCAGACGAGATGGGGTGCGTATAGGGTGGTATGGCCTTAGAAGGCAGCGGGGCCCACGGGGTGCCTCTTGAGGCTCAGCTTACCTGGTGTTGGCGAATTACCGCCAGTCCGGCGACCAGCCCTCTGCAGCACGGCCCTGCGGCCCGCCCAGGCAGGCGATAGCAGGCTTCGGGGTCCGGGGGTGGTGGAGTCTTGGACGCTCTAGCAGCTCAGTTCTGGCCGGAACATCCAGGCACATAGGCGCATGGCGAACCGCCCCAGATCCCGCTCGACGCTCACAAAGACGTGGCTCTGAAGGCTTAAGGGTCCGTGGTCCACGGTCCCTTGGGCATTCCCCACCCTGTCCACCCACGCAGTGCTAGGTGCAGTCCAGCCGCGGCCGGCTGGCCCTCCTGCCTGAAGGCAGTTAGCCCAAAGCCACTGGGAGCCACCATTGATGCGGCACGGCCCCTTGGACCCAGCAAGGCCACCCTTGCCCACACGCCACCCGCTGAGCACAGTTCCCAGCGCATGGTGGCCGGCTGGCCCGGAGAACCGGACCGGCCCAGGACCCCGCTCCCGCCCCCGGCCATGGCGAAACAGCGGAGGGTGGGCTTTTTCCGGAGGGAGCTGTGGAGAGACACAGAGGCAGCCAGGTGGCTGCGGCGCAGATGGGCGCTGGTTGGGTTGGCCACGGGCAGGTCGAGGGCCTCGCGGGCCTCACGATCTTCACCCGGGCCTGCAGCGGAGTCTGGGTCCGGGCCAGCCACCCCGGGAGAGGCTGGGGTGCGGCTGCCTTCCAGGGCCGCCTTCTGGCGGCATGTCCACCCAGACCGGCTGGGTGGGCCCCCTCTGGCGCACGCTGTGTTGCGAGAGGCCTGAGTAGATGAGGCCTGCAGCAGTGCCCGGCAGGAGCAGCGGAAGCCTTGAGCACCGGCGATGACAAGAAAAGGCAGATCGGGGGGCAAAAAATACTACAGCACCTAGTATTCCCAGGTGGTCTCCCATCCAGGTAGTAAACAGACCCGACCCTGCTTAGCTTCCGAGGTCAGACGAGATGGGGTGCGTTTAGGGTGGTATGGCCGTAGAAGGCAGCGGGGGCCACGGGGTGACTCTTGAGGCTCAGCTTAGCTGGTGCTGGCGAATTACCACCAGTCCGGCGACCAGCCCTCTGCTGCACGGCCCTGCTGCCTGCCCAGGCAGGCGACAGGAGGCCTCGGGGACCCGGAGGTGGCAGAGTCTTGGGCGACCTTGCAACCCTGTTCGGGCGGGAACCTCCGGACCCGTAGGCGCTTGACGCTCCACCTCAGATCCCGCTCGACGCTCACAAGGACGTGGCCTCAGAGGCTTAAGGGCCGGTGGCCTGCTGTCCCTTGGGCATTACACAACCTGTCCACCCTCGCAGTTCTAGGAGCAGCCCAGCCATGGCCGGGCCGGCCTTCCTGCTCGACGGCAGTTGGCCCAAAGCCACTGGGATCCACCGTTGGGCTGCCACGGCCTCTTAGCCCCAGCAAACTACCCTTTCAGCCACGCCACCCGCCAAGCACAGTTCCGATGCCTGGAGGTCAGCCGACCTGGAGAACCAGTCACGGCCCACGACCCCGCTCCTGCCTCCAGCCGTAGCGAAACAGCAGAGGGTGGGCTTTTTCCGGAGGGAGCTGTATAGAGACACACGGGCAATTAGGTGGCTGCGGCGTGGATGCGCGCTGGTGGGGACGGCCAGTTGTAGGTCGAGGGCTTCGCGTGCCTCACGGCCTTCACCTGGGCGTGCGGCGCAGTCTGGCTGCGGGCCAGCCACCACGGGAGCGGCTGGTTTATGGCTATCTTCCAGGGCCGCCTTCTGGCCGCATTTCCATCCAGACCTGCGGAGAGCGCCCCCTCCAGAGCACGCTGTGTTGGGGTGGCCCTGAGGAGGTGAGGCCTGCAGAGGCGGAGGCGGCATCAGCCGTGGGCGCCTAAAGGAGAATTTATAGTGGGAGGCAAAAAAGCCTACAGCACCTGGTATTCCCATGTGGTCTCCCATCCAAGTACTAAGCAGGCCCGACCCTGCTTAGCTTCCAGGATCAGACGATATCGGGCGCGTTCAGGGTGGTATGGCGGTAGAAGGCTGCGGGGGCCACGGGGTGCCTCTTGAGGCTTAGCTTCCCTGGTGCTGGGGCTTGCCGACAGCCCGGCAGCCAACCCTCTCCAGCACGGCCCAGCCGCCCACCAAGGCAGGCGACAGGAGGCCTCGGGCACCCGGGATTGGCGGACTCGTGGGAGACCTCGCAGCTCAGGTCAGGCGGGACCCTCCCGGCCCACAGGAGCTTGGCCCTCTGCCCCAGATCCCGCTTGACGCCCACAAGGACGTGGCCCCGGGGGCTTAAGGGCCCGTGGCCCACGGTCCTTTGGGCATTCGCCACCCTGTCTGCCCACACAGTTCTAGGTGAAGCCCGGCCGCGGCCAGGCTGGCCCTCCTGCCCGACGGCAGTTGGCCTGAAGCCACTGGGAGGCACCATTGAGTCGGCAAGACCCCTTAGACCCAGCAAGGCCACCCTTGCCCCTCCGCCAAATGCTGAGCAAAGTTCCCTGCACCCGGTGACCGGCCGGCCCGGAGAACCATTCCCGGCCCACGACCCCACTCCCGCCCCCGGCCGTGGTGAAAGAGTGGAGGGTGGGCTTTTTCCGGAGGGAGCTGTGGAGAGACACACGGGCAGACGGGTGGCTGCGGCGTGGAGGGGCGCTGGTGTGGTCGGCCAGGTGCAGGTCGAGGGCCTCGCGGGCCTCACGATCTTCACCTGGGCCTGCGGCGGTGTCTGGGTCCGGGCCAGCCACCCCGGCAGCGGCTGGCGTGCGGTTGCCTTCCAGGGCCGCCTTCTGGGGGCATGTCCAGCCAGACCGGCGGGGATGGCCCCCTCCGGCGCACGCTGTGTCGGGAGAGGCCTGAGTAGATGAGGCCTGCAGCAGTGCCCGGCGGGAGCAGCGGAAGCCTTGAGCACCGGCGATGACAAGAAGAGGCAGATCGGGGGGCAAAAAATACTACAGCACCTAGTATTCCCAGGTGGTCTCCCATCCAGGTAGTAAACAGACCCGACCCTGCTTAGCTTCCGAGGTCAGACGAGATGGGGTGCGTTTAGGGTGGTATGGCCGTAGAAGGCAGTGGGGGCCACGGGGTGACTCTTGAGGCTCAGCTTAGCTGGTGCTGGCGAATTACCACCAGTCCGGCGACCAGCCCTCTGCTGCACGGCCCTGCTGCCTGCCCAGGCAGGCGACAGGAGGCCTCGGGGACCCGGAGGTGGCAGAGTCTTGGGCGACCTTGCAACCCTGTTCGGGCGGGAACCTCCGGACCCGGAGGCACTTGACGCTCCACCTCAGATCCCACTCGACGCTCACAAGGACGTGGCCTCAGAGGCTTAAGGGCCGGTGGCCTGCTGTCGCTTGGGCATTACACAACGTGTCCACCCTCGCAGTTCTAGGAGCAGCCCAGCCATGGCCAGGCCGGCCTTCCTGCTCGACGGCAGTTGGCCCAAAGCCACTGGGATCCACCGTTGGGCTGCCACGGCCTCTTAGCCCCAGCAAACTACCCTTTCAGCCACGCCACCCGCCAAGCACAGTTCCGATGCCTGGAGGTCAGCCGACCTGGAGAACCAGTCACGGCCCACGACCCCGCTCCTGCCTCCAGCCGTAGCGAAACGGCAGAGGGTGGGCTTTTTCCGGAGGGAGCTGTATAGAGACACACGGGCAATTAGGTGGCTGCGGCGTGGATGCGCGCTGGTGGGGACGGCCAGTTGTAGGTCGAGGGCTTCGCGTGCCTCACGGCCTTCACCTGGGCGTGCGGCGCAGTCTGGCTGCGGGCCAGCCACCACGGGAGCGGCTGGTTTATGGCTATCTTCCAGGGCCGCCTTCTGGCCGCATTTCCATCCAGACCTGCGGGGAGCGCTCCCTCCAGAGCACGCTGTGTTGGGAGGGCCCTGAGGAGGTGAGGCCTGCAGAGGCGGAGGCGGCATCAGCCGTGGGCGCCTAAAGGAGAATTTATAGTGGGAGGCAAAAAAGCCTACAGCACCTGGTATCCCCATGTGGTCTCCCATCCAAGTACTAAGCAGGCCCGACCCTGCTTAGCTTCCAGGATCAGACGATATCGGGCGCGTTCAGGGTGGTATGGCGGTAGAAGGCTGCGGGGGCCACGGGGTGCCTCTTGAGGCTTAGCTTCCCTGGTGCTGGGGCTTGCCGACAGCCCGGCAGCCAACCCTCTCCAGCACGGCCCAGCCGCCCACCAAGGCAGGCGACAGGAGGCCTCGGGCACCCGGGATTGGCGGACTCGTGGGAGACCTCGCAGCTCAGGTCAGGGGGGACCCTCCCGGCCCACAGGAGCTTGGCCCTCTGCCCCAGATCCCACTTGACGCCCACAAGGACGTGGCCCCGGGGGCTTAAGGGCCCGTGGCCCACGGTCCTTTGGGCATTCGCCACCCTGTCTGCCCACACAGTTCTAGGTGAAGCCCGGCCACGGCCAGGCTGGCCCTCCTGCCCGACGGCAGTTGGCCTGAAGCCACTGGGAGGCACCATTGAGTCGGCAAGACCCCTTAGACCCAGCAAGGCCACCCTTGCCCCTCCGCCAAATGCTGAGCAAAGTTCCCTGCACCCGGTGACCGGCCGGCCCGGAGAACCATTCCCGGCCCACGACCCCACTCCCGCCCCCGGCCGTGGTGAAAGAGTGGAGGGTGGGCTTTTTCCGGAGGGAGCTGTGGAGAGACACACGGGCAGACGGGTGGCTGCGGCGTGGAGGGGCGCTGGTGTGGTCGGCCAGGTGCAGGTCGAGGGCCTCGCGGGCCTCACGATCTTCACCCGGGCCTGCGGCGGTGTCTGGGTCCGGGCCAGCCACCCCGGCAGCGGCTGGCGTGCGGTTGCCTTCCAGGGCCGCCTTCTGGGGGCATGTCCAGCCAGACCGGCGGGGATGGCCCCCTCCGGCGCACGCTGTGTCGGGAGAGGCCTGAGTAGATGAGGCCTGCAGCAGTGCCCGGCGGGGGCAGAGGAAGCCTTGAGTACCGGCCACTACAAGAAAAGGGCAATCGGGGGGCAAAAAATACTACAGCACCTAGTATTCCCAGGGGGTCTCCCATCCAGGTAGTAAACAGACCCGACCCTGCTTAGCTTCGGAGATCAGACGAGATGGGGTGCGTATAGGGTGGTATGGCCTTAGAAGGCAGCGGGGCCCACGGGGTGCCTCTTGAGGCTCAGCTTACCTGGTGTTGGCGAATTACCGCCAGTCCGGCGACCAGCCCTCTGCAGCACGGCCCTGCGGCCCGCCCAGGCAGGCGATAGCAGGCTTCGGGGTCCGGGGGTGGTGGAGTCTTGGACGCTCTAGCAGCTCAGTTCTGGCGGGAACATCCAGGCACATAGGCGCATGGCGAACCGCCCCAGATCCCGCTCGACGCTCACAAAGACGTGGCTCTGAAGGCTTAAGGGTCCGTGGTCCACGGTCCCTTGGGCATTCCCCACCCTGTCCACCCACGCAGTGCTAGGTGCAGTCCAGCCGCGGCCGGGCTGGCCCTCCTGCCTGAAGGCAGTTAGCCCAAAGCCACTGGGAGCCACCATTGATGCGGCACGGCCCCTTGGACCCAGCAAGGCCACCCTTGCCCACACGCCACCCGCTGAGCACAGTTCCCAGCGCATGGTGGCCGGCTGGCCCGGAGAACCGGACCGGCCCAGGACCCCGCTCCCGCCCCCGGCCATGGCAAAACAGCGGAGGGTGGGCTTTTTCCGGAGGGAGCTGTGGAGAGACACAGAGGCAGCCAGGTGGCTGCGGCGCAGATGGGCGCTGGTTGGGTTGGCCACGGGCAGGTCGAGGGCCTCGCGGGCCTCACGATCTTCACCCGGGCCTGCAGCGGAGTCTGGGTCCGGGCCAGCCACCCCGGGAGAGGCTGGGGTGCGGCTGCCTTCCAGGGCCGCCTTCTGGCGGCATGTCCACCCAGACCGGCTGGGTGGGCCCCCTCTGGCGCACGCTGTGTTGCGAGAGGCCTGAGTAGATGAGGCCTGCAGCAGTGCCCGGCAGGAGCAGCGGAAGCCTTGAGCACCGGCGATGACAAGAAAAGGCAGATCGGGGGGCAAAAAATACTACAGCACCTAGTATTCCCAGGTGGTCTCCCATCCAGGTAGTAAACAGACCCGACCCTGCTTAGCTTCCGAGGTCAGACGAGATGGGGTGCGTTTAGGGTGGTATGGCCGTAGAAGGCAGCGGGGGCCACGGGGTGACTCTTGAGGCTCAGCTTAGCTGGTGCTGGCGAATTACCACCAGTCCGGCGACCAGCCCTCTGCTGCACGGCCCTGCTGCCTGCCCAGGCAGGCGACAGGAGGCCTCGGGGACCCGGAGGTGGCAGAGTCTTGGGCGACCTTGCAACCCTGTTCGGGCGGGAACCTCCGGACCCGTAGGCGCTTGACGCTCCACCTCAGATCCCGCTCGACGCTCACAAGGACGTGGCCTCAGAGGCTTAAGGGCCGGTGGCCTGCTGTCCCTTGGGCATTACACAACCTGTCCACCCTCGCAGTTCTAGGAGCAGCCCAGCCATGGCCGGGCCGGCCTTCCTGCTCGACGGCAGTTGGCCCAAAGCCACTGGGATCCACCGTTGGGCTGCCACGGCCTCTTAGCCCCAGCAAACTACCCTTTCAGCCACGCCACCCGCCAAGCACAGTTCCGATGCCTGGAGGTCAGCCGACCTGGAGAACCAGTCACGGCCCACGACCCCGCTCCTGCCTCCAGCCGTAGCGAAACAGCAGAGGGTGGGCTTTTTCCGGAGGGAGCTGTATAGAGACACACGGGCAATTAGGTGGCTGCGGCGTGGATGCGCGCTGGTGGGGACGGCCAGTTGTAGGTCGAGGGCTTCGCGTGCCTCACGGCCTTCACCTGGGCGTGCGGCGCAGTCTGGCTGCGGGCCAGCCACCACGGGAGCGGCTGGTTTATGGCTATCTTCCAGGGCCGCCTTCTGGCCGCATTTCCATCCAGACCTGCGGAGAGCGCCCCCTCCAGAGCACGCTGTGTTGGGGTGGCCCTGAGGAGGTGAGGCCTGCAGAGGCGGAGGCGGCATCAGCCGTGGGCGCCTAAAGGAGAATTTATAGTGGGAGGCAAAAAAGCCTACAGCACCTGGTATTCCCATGTGGTCTCCCATCCAAGTACTAAGCAGGCCCGACCCTGCTTAGCTTCCAGGATCAGACGATATCGGGCGCGTTCAGGGTGGTATGGCGGTAGAAGGCTGCGGGGGCCACGGGGTGCCTCTTGAGGCTTAGCTTCCCTGGTGCTGGGGCTTGCCGACAGCCCGGCAGCCAACCCTCTCCAGCACGGCCCAGCCGCCCACCAAGGCAGGCGACAGGAGGCCTCGGGCACCCGGGATTGGCGGACTCGTGGGAGACCTCGCAGCTCAGGTCAGGCGGGACCCTCCCGGCCCACAGGAGCTTGGCCCTCTGCCCCAGATCCCGCTTGACGCCCACAAGGACGTGGCCCCGGGGGCTTAAGGGCCCGTGGCCCACGGTCCTTTGGGCATTCGCCACCCTGTCTGCCCACACAGTTCTAGGTGAAGCCCGGCCGCGGCCAGGCTGGCCCTCCTGCCCGACGGCAGTTGGCCTGAAGCCACTGGGAGGCACCATTGAGTCGGCAAGACCCCTTAGACCCAGCAAGGCCACCCTTGCCCCTCCGCCAAATGCTGAGCAAAGTTCCCTGCACCCGGTGACCGGCCGGCCCGGAGAACCATTCCCGGCCCACGACCCCACTCCCGCCCCCGGCCGTGGTGAAAGAGTGGAGGGTGGGCTTTTTCCGGAGGGAGCTGTGGAGAGACACACGGGCAGACGGGTGGCTGCGGCGTGGAGGGGCGCTGGTGTGGTCGGCCAGGTGCAGGTCGAGGGCCTCGCGGGCCTCACGATCTTCACCTGGGCCTGCGGCGGTGTCTGGGTCCGGGCCAGCCACCCCGGCAGCGGCTGGCGTGCGGTTGCCTTCCAGGGCCGCCTTCTGGGGGCATGTCCAGCCAGACCGGCGGGGATGGCCCCCTCCGGCGCACGCTGTGTCGGGAGAGGCCTGAGTAGATGAGGCCTGCAGCAGTGCCCGGCGGGAGCAGCGGAAGCCTTGAGCACCGGCGATGACAAGAAGAGGCAGATCGGGGGGCAAAAAATACTACAGCACCTAGTATTCCCAGGTGGTCTCCCATCCAGGTAGTAAACAGACCCGACCCTGCTTAGCTTCCGAGGTCAGACGAGATGGGGTGCGTTTAGGGTGGTATGGCCGTAGAAGGCAGCGGGGGCCACGGGGTGACTCTTGAGGCTCAGCTTAGCTGGTGCTGGCGAATTACCACCAGTCCGGCGACCAGCCCTCTGCTGCACGGCCCTGCTGCCTGCCCAGGCAGGCGACAGGAGGCCTCGGGGACCCGGAGGTGGCAGAGTCTTGGGCGACCTTGCAACCCTGTTCGGGCGGGAACCTCCGGACCCGTAGGCACTTGACGCTCCACCTCAGATCCCACTCGACGCTCACAAGGACGTGGCCTCAGAGGCTTAAGGGCCGGTGGCCTGCTGTCGCTTGGGCATTACACAACGTGTCCACCCTCGCAGTTCTAGGAGCAGCCCAGCCATGGCCGGGCCGGCCTTCCTGCTCGACGGCAGTTGGCCCAAAGCCACTGGGATCCACCGTTGGGCTGCCACGGCCTCTTAGCCCCAGCAAACTACCCTTTCAGCCACGCCACCCGCCAAGCACAGTTCCGATGCCTGGAGGTCAGCCGACCTGGAGAACCAGTCACGGCCCACGACCCCGCTCCTGCCTCCAGCCGTAGCGAAACGGCAGAGGGTGGGCTTTTTCCGGAGGGAGCTGTATAGAGACACACGGGCAATTAGGTGGCTGCGGCGTGGATGCGCGCTGGTGGGGACGGCCAGTTGTAGGTCGAGGGCTTCGCGTGCCTCACGGCCTTCACCTGGGCGTGCGGCGCAGTCTGGCTGCGGGCCAGCCACCACGGGAGCGGCTGGTTTATGGCTATCTTCCAGGGCCGCCTTCTGGCCGCATTTCCATCCAGACCTGCGGGGAGCGCTCCCTCCAGAGCACGCTGTGTTGGGAGGGCCCTGAGGAGGTGAGGCCTGCAGAGGCGGAGGCGGCATCAGCCGTGGGCGCCTAAAGGAGAATTTATAGTGGGAGGCAAAAAAGCCTACAGCACCTGGTATCCCCATGTGGTCTCCCATCCAAGTACTAAGCAGGCCCGACCCTGCTTAGCTTCCAGGATCAGACGATATCGGGCGCGTTCAGGGTGGTATGGCGGTAGAAGGCTGCGGGGGCCACGGGGTGCCTCTTGAGGCTTAGCTTCCCTGGTGCTGGGGCTTGCCGACAGCCCGGCAGCCAACCCTCTCCAGCACGGCCCAGCCGCCCACCAAGGCAGGCGACAGGAGGCCTCGGGCACCCGGGATTGGCGGACTCGTGGGAGACCTCGCAGCTCAGGTCAGGCGGGACCCTCCCGGCCCACAGGAGCTTGGCCCTCTGCCCCAGATCCCGCTTGACGCCCACAAGGATGTGGCCCCGGGGGCTTAAGGGCCCGTGGCCCACGGTCCTTTGGGCATTCGCCACCCTGTCTGCCCACACAGTTCTAGGTGAAGCCCGGCCACGGCCAGGCTGGCCCTCCTGCCCGACGGCAGTTGGCCTGAAGCCACTGGGAGGCACCATTGAGTCGGCAAGACCCCTTAGACCCAGCAAGGCCACCCTTGCCCCTCCGCCAAATGCTGAGCAAAGTTCCCTGCACCCGGTGACCGGCCGGCCCGGAGAACCATTCCCGGCCCACGACCCCACTCCCGCCCCCGGCCGTGGTGAAAGAGTGGAGGGTGGGCTTTTTCCGGAGGGAGCTGTGGAGAGACACACGGGCAGACGGGTGGCTGCGGCATGGAGGGGCGCTGGTGTGGTCGGCCAGGTGCAGGTCGAGGGCCTCGCGGGCCTCACGATCTTCACCCGGGCCTGCGGCGGTGTCTGGGTCCGGGCCAGCCACCCCGGCAGCGGCTGGCGTGCGGTTGCCTTCCAGGGCCGCCTTCTGGGGGCATGTCCAGCCAGACCGGCGGGGATGGCCCCCTCCGGCGCACGCTGTGTCGGGAGAGGCCTGAGTAGATGAGGCCTGCAGCAGTGCCCGGCGGGGGCAGAGGAAGCCTTGAGTACCGGCCACTACAAGAAAAGGGCAATCGGGGGGCAAAAAATACTACAGCACCTAGTATGCCCAGGGGGTCTCCCATCCAGGTAGTAAACAGACCCGACCCTGCTTAGCTTCGGAGATCAGACGAGATGGGGTGCGTATAGGGTGGTATGGCCGTAGAAGGCAGCGGGGCCCACGGGGTGCCTCTTGAGGCTCAGCTTACCTGGTGCTGGCGAATTACCGCCAGTCCGGCGACCAGCCCTCTGCAGCACGGCCCTGCGGCCCGCCCAGGCAGGCGATAGCAGGCTTCGGGGTCCGGGGGTGGTGGAGTCTTGGACGCTCTAGCAGCTCAGTTCTGGCGGGAACATCCAGGCACATAGGCGCATGGCGAACCGCCCCAGATCCCGCTCGACGCTCACAAAGACGTGGCTCTGAAGGCTTAAGGGTCCGTGGTCCACGGTCCCTTGGGCATTCCCCACCCTGTCCACCCACGCAGTGCTAGGTGCAGTCCAGCCGCGGCCGGGCTGGCCCTCCTGCCTGAAGGCAGTTAGCCCAAAGCCACTGGGAGCCACCATTGATGCGGCACGGCCCCTTGGACCCAGCAAGGCCACCCTTGCCCACACGCCACCCGCTGAGCACAGTTCCCAGCGCATGGTGGCCGGCTGGCCCGGAGAACCGGACCGGCCCAGGACCCCGCTCCCGCCCCCGGCCATGGCGAAACAGCGGAGGGTGGGCTTTTTCCGGAGGGAGCTGTGGAGAGACACACGGGCAGACGGGTGGCTGCGGCGTGGAGGGGCGCTGGTGTGGTCGGCCAGGTGCAGGTCGAGGGCCTCGCGGGCCTCACGATCTTCACCTGGGCCTGCGGCGGTGTCTGGGTCCGGGCCAGCCACCCCGGCAGCGGCTGGCGTGCGGTTGCCTTCCAGGGCCGCCTTCTGGGGGCATGTCCAGCCAGACCGGCGGGGATGGCCCCCTCCGGCGCACGCTGTGTCGGGAGAGGCCTGAGTAGATGAGGCCTGCAGCAGTGCCCGGCGGGAGCAGCGGAAGCCTTGAGTACCGGCCACGACAAGAAAAGGGCAATCGGGGGGCAAAAAATACTACAGCACCTAGTATTCCCAGGTGGTCTCCCATCCAGGTAGTAAACAGACCCGACCCTGCTTAGCTTCCGAGGTCAGACGAGATGGGGTGCGTTTAGGGTGGTATGGCCGTAGAAGGCAGCGGGGGCCACGGGGTGACTCTTGAGGCTCAGCTTAGCTGGTGCTGGCGAATTACCACCAGTCCGGCGACCAGCCCTCTGCTGCACGGCCCTGCTGCCTGCCCAGGCAGGCGACAGGAGGCCTCGGGGACCCGGAGGTGGCAGAGTCTTGGGCGACCTTGCAACCCTGTTCGGGCGGGAACCTCCGGACCCGTAGGCGCTTGACGCTCCACCTCAGATCCCACTCGACGCTCACAAGGACGTGGCCTCAGAGGCTTAAGGGCCGGTGGCCTGCTGTCGCTTGGGCATTACACAACGTGTCCACACTCGCAGTTCTAGGAGCAGCCCAGCCATGGCCGGGCCGGCCTTCCTGCTCGACGGCAGTTGGCCCAAAGCCACTGGGATCCACCGTTGGGCTGCCACGGCCTCTTAGCCCCAGCAAACTACCCTTTCAGCCACGCCACCCGCCAAGCACAGTTCCGATGCCTGGAGGTCAGCCGACCTGGAGAACCAGTCACGGCCCACGACCCCGCTCCTGCCTCCAGCCGTAGCGAAACGGCAGAGGGTGGGCTTTTTCCGGAGGGAGCTGTATAGAGACACACGGGCAATTAGGTGGCTGCGGCGTGGATGCGCGCTGGTGGGGACGGCCAGTTGTAGGTCGAGGGCTTCGCGTGCCTCACGGCCTTCACCTGGGCGTGCGGCGCAGTCTGGCTGCGGGCCAGCCACCACGGGAGCGGCTGGTTTATGGCTATCTTCCAGGGCCGCCTTCTGGCCGCATTTCCATCCAGACCTGCGGGGAGCGCTCCCTCCAGAGCACGCTGTGTTGGGAGGGCCCTGAGGAGGTGAGGCCTGCAGAGGCGGAGGCGGCATCAGCCGTGGGCGCCTAAAGGAGAATTTACAGTGGGAGGCAAAAAAGCCTACAGCACCTGGTATTCCCATGTGGTCTCCCATCCAAGTACTAAGCAGGCCCGACCCTGCTTAGCTTCCAGGATCAGACGATATCGGGCGCGTTCAGGGTGGTATGGCGGTAGAAGGCTGCGGGGGCCACGGGGTGCCTCTTGAGGCTTAGCTTCCCTGGTGCTGGGGCTTGCCGACAGCCCGGCAGCCAACCCTCTCCAGCACGGCCCAGCCGCCCACCAAGGCAGGCGACAGGAGGCCTCGGGCACCCGGGATTGGCGGACTCGTGGGAGACCTCGCAGCTCAGGTCAGGCGGGACCCTCCCGGCCCACAGGAGCTTGGCCCTCTGCCCCAGATCCCGCTTGACGCCCACAAGGACGTGGCCCCGGGGGCTTAAGGGCCCGTGGCCCACGGTCCTTTGGGCATTCGCCACCCTGTCTGCCCACACAGTTCTAGGTGAAGCCCGGCCACGGCCAGGCTGGCCCTCCTGCCCGACGGCAGTTGGCCTGAAGCCACTGGGAGGCACCATTGAGTCGGCAAGACCCCTTAGACCCAGCAAGGCCACCCTTGCCCCTCCGCCAAATGCTGAGCAAAGTTCCCTGCACCCGGTGACCGGCCGGCCCGGAGAACCATTCCCGGCCCACGACCCCACTCCCGCCCCCGGCCGTGGTGAAAGAGTGGAGGGTGGGCTTTTTCCGGAGGGAGCTGTGGAGAGACACACGGGCAGACGGGTGGCTGCGGCGTGGAGGGGCGCTGGTGTGGTCGGCCAGGTGCAGGTCGAGGGCCTCGCGGGCCTCACGATCTTCACCCGGGCCTGCGGCGGTGTCTGGGTCCGGGCCAGCCACCCCGGCAGCGGCTGGCGTGCGGTTGCCTTCCAGGGCCGCCTTCTGGGGGCATGTCCAGCCAGACCGGCGGGGATGGCCCCCTCCGGCGCATGCTGTGTCGGGAGAGGCCTGAGTAGATGAGGCCTGCAGCAGTGCCCGGCGGGGGCAGAGGAAGCCTTGAGTACCGGCCACTACAAGAAAAGGGCAATCGGGGGGCAAAAAATACTACAGCACCTAGTATTCCCAGGGGGTCTCCCATCCAGGTAGTAAACAGACCCGACCCTGCTTAGCTTCGGAGATCAGACGAGATGAGGTGCGTATAGGGTGGTATGGCCTTAGAAGGCAGCGGGGCCCACGGGGTGCCTCTTGAGGCTCAGCTTACCTGGTGTTGGCGAATTACCGCCAGTCCGGCGACCAGCCCTGTGCAGCACGGCCCTGCGGCCCGCCCAGGCAGGCGATAGCAGGCTTCGGGGTCCGGGGGTGGTGGAGTCTTGGACGCTCTAGCAGCTCAGTTCTGGCGGGAACATCCAGGCACATAGGCGCATGGCGAACCGCCCCAGATCCCGCTCGACGCTCACAAAGACGTGGCTCTGAAGGCTTAAGGGTCCGTGGTCCACGGTCCCTTGGGCATTCCCCACCCTGTCCACCCACGCAGTGCTAGGTGCAGTCCAGCCGCGGCCGGGCTGGCCCTCCTGCCTGAAGGCAGTTAGCCCAAAGCCACTGGGAGCCACCATTGATGCGGCACGGCCCCTTGGACCCAGCAAGGCCACCCTTGCCCACACGCCACCCGCTGAGCACAGTTCCCAGCGCATGGTGGCCGGCTGGCCCGGAGAACCGGACCGGCCCAGGACCCCGCTCCCGCCCCCGGCCATGGCGAAACAGCGGAGGGTGGGCTTTTTCCGGAGGGAGCTGTGGAGAGACACAGAGGCAGCCAGGTGGCTGCGGCGCAGATGGGCGCTGGTTGGGTTGGCCACGGGCAGGTCGAGGGCCTCGCGGGCCTCACGATCTTCACCCGGGCCTGCAGCGGAGTCTGGGTCCGGGCCAGCCACCCCGGGAGAGGCTGGGGTGCGGCTGCCTTCCAGGGCCGCCTTCTGGCGGCATGTCCACCCAGACCGGCTGGGTGGGCCCCCTCTGGCGCACGCTGTGTTGCGAGAGGCCTGAGTAGATGAGGCCTGCAGCAGTGCCCGGCAGGAGCAGCGGAAGCCTTGAGCACCGGCGATGACAAGAAAAGGCAGATCGGGGGGCAAAAAATACTACAGCACCTAGTATTCCCAGGTGGTCTCCCATCCAGGTAGTAAACAGACCCGACCCTGCTTAGCTTCCGAGGTCAGACGAGATGGGGTGCGTTTAGGGTGGTATGGCCGTAGAAGGCAGCGGGGGCCACGGGGTGACTCTTGAGGCTCAGCTTAGCTGGTGCTGGCGAATTACCACCAGTCCGGCGACCAGCCCTCTGCTGCACGGCCCTGCTGCCTGCCCAGGCAGGCGACAGGAGGCCTCGGGGACCCGGAGGTGGCAGAGTCTTGGGCGACCTTGCAACCCTGTTCGGGCGGGAACCTCCGGACCCGTAGGCACTTGACGCTCCACCTCAGATCCCGCTCGACGCTCACAAGGACGTGGCCTCAGAGGCTTAAGGGCCGGTGGCCTGCTGTCCCTTGGGCATTACACAACCTGTCCACCCTCGCAGTTCTAGGAGCAGCCCAGCCATGGCCGGGCCGGCCTTCCTGCTCGACGGCAGTTGGCCCAAAGCCACTGGGATCCACCGTTGGGCTGCCACGGCCTCTTAGCCCCAGCAAACTACCCTTTCAGCCACGCCACCCGCCAAGCACAGTTCCGATGCCTGGAGGTCAGCCGACCTGGAGAACCAGTCACGGCCCACGACCCCGCTCCTGCCTCCAGCCGTAGCGAAACAGCAGAGGGTGGGCTTTTTCCGGAGGGAGCCGTATAGAGACACACGGGCAATTAGGTGGCTGCGGCGTGGATGCGCGCTGGTGGGGACGGCCAGTTGTAGGTCGAGGGCTTCGCGTGCCTCTCGGCCTTCACCTGGGCGTGCGGCGCAGTCTGGCTGCGGGCCAGCCACCACGGGAGCGGCTGGTTTATGGCTATCTTCCAGGGCCGCCTTCTGGCCGCATTTCCATCCAGACCTGCGGAGAGCGCCCCCTCCAGAGCACGCTGTGTTGGGGTGGCCCTGAGGAGGTGAGGCCTGCAGAGGCGGAGGCGGCATCAGCCGTGGGCGCCTAAAGGAGAATTTATAGTGGGAGGCAAAAAAGCCTACAGCACCTGGTATTCCCATGTGGTCTCCCATCCAAGTACTAAGCAGGCCCGACCCTGCTTAGCTTCCAGGATCAGACGATATCGGGCGCGTTCAGGGTGGTATGGCGGTAGAAGGCTGTGGGGGCCACGGGGTGCCTCTTGAGGCTTAGCTTCCCTGGTGCTGGGGCTTGCCGACAGCCCGGCAGCCAACCCTCTCCAGCACGGCCCAGCCGCCCACCAAGGCAGGCGACAGGAGGCCTCGGGCACCCGGGATTGGCGGACTCGTGGGAGACCTCGCAGCTCAGGTCAGGCGGGACCCTCCCGGCCCACAGGAGCTTGGCCCTCTGCCCCAGATCCCGCTTGACGCCCACAAGGACGTGGCCCCGGGGGCTTAAGGGCCCGTGGCCCACGGTCCTTTGGGCATTCGCCACCCTGTCTGCCCACACAGTTCTAGGTGAAGCCCGGCCGCGGCCAGGCTGGCCCTCCTGCCCGACGGCAGTTGGCCTGAAGCCACTGGGAGGCACCATTGAGTCGGCAAGACCCCTTAGACCCAGCAAGGCCACCCTTGCCCCTCCGCCAAATGCTGAGCAAAGTTCCCTGCACCCGGTGACCGGCCGGCCCGGAGAACCATTCCCGGCCCACGACCCCACTCCCGCCCCCGGCCGTGGTGAAAGAGTGGAGGGTGGGCTTTTTCCGGAGGGAGCTGTGGAGAGACACACGGGCAGACGGGTGGCTGCGGCGTGGAGGGGCGCTGGTGTGGTCGGCCAGGTGCAGGTCGAGGGCCTCGCGGGCCTCACGATCTTCACCTGGGCCTGCGGCGGTGTCTGGGTCCGGGCCAGCCACCCCGGCAGCGGCTGGCGTGCGGTTGCCTTCCAGGGCCGCCTTCTGGGGGCATGTCCAGCCAGACCGGCGGGGATGGCCCCCTCCGGCGCACGCTGTGTCGGGAGAGGCCTGAGTAGATGAGGCCTGCAGCAGTGCCCGGCGGGAGCAGCGGAAGCCTTGAGCACCGGCGATGACAAGAAGAGGCAGATCGGGGGGCAAAAAATACTACAGCACCTAGTATTCCCAGGTGGTCTCCCATCCAGGTAGTAAACAGACCCGACCCTGCTTAGCTTCCGAGGTCAGACGAGATGGGGTGCGTTTAGGGTGGTATGGCCGTAGAAGGCAGCGGGGGCCACGGGGTGACTCTTGAGGCTCAGCTTAGCTGGTGCTGGCGAATTACCACCAGTCCGGCGACCAGCCCTCTGCTGCACGGCCCTGCTGCCTGCCCAGGCAGGCGACAGGAGGCCTCGGGGACCTGGAGGTGGAAGAGTCTTGGGCGACCTTGCAACCCTGTTCGGGCGGGAACCTCCGGACCCGTAGGCGCTTGACGCTCCACCTCAGATCCCGCTCGACGCTCACAAGGACGTGGCCTCAGAGGCTTAAGGGCCGGTGGCCTGCTGTCCCTTGGGCATTACACAACCTGTCCACCCTCGCAGTTCTAGGAGCAGCCCAGCCATGGCCGGGCCGGCCTTCCTGCTCGACGGCAGTTGGCCCAAAGCCACTGGGATCCACCGTTGGGCTGCCACGGCCTCTTAGCCCCAGCAAACTACCCTTTCAGCCACGCCACCCGCCAAGCACAGTTCCGATGCCTGGAGGTCAGCCGACCTGGAGAACCAGTCACGGCCCACGACCCCGCTCCTGCCTCCAGCCGTAGCGAAACGGCAGAGGGTGGGCTTTTTCCGGAGGGAGCTGTATAGAGACACACGGGCAATTAGGTGGCTGCGGCGTGGATGCGCGCTGGTGGGGACGGCCAGTTGTAGGTCGAGGGCTTCGCGTGCCTCACGGCCTTCACCTGGGCGTGCGGCGCAGTCTGGCTGCGGGCCAGCCACCACGGGAGCGGCTGGTTTATGGCTATCTTCCAGGGCCGCCTTCTGGCCGCATTTCCATCCAGACCTGCGGGGAGCGCTCCCTCCAGAGCACGCTGTGTTGGGGTGGCCCTGAGGAGGTGAG
Source organism: Balaenoptera borealis (assembly GCF_965194805.1). Taxonomy (NCBI): domain Eukaryota; kingdom Metazoa; phylum Chordata; class Mammalia; order Artiodactyla; family Balaenopteridae; genus Balaenoptera; species Balaenoptera borealis. Next base: position 27,817,229 of record NC_138874.1, on the reverse strand, counting down.
GCCTGCAGAGGCGGAGGCGGCATCAGCCGTGGGCGCCTAAAGGAGAATTTATAGTGGGAGGCAAAAAAGCCTACAGCACCTGGTATCCCCATGTGGTCTCCCATCCAAGTACTAAGCAGGCCCGACCCTGCTTAGCTTCCAGGATCAGACGATATCGGGCGCGTTCAGGGTGGTATGGCGGTAGAAGGCTGCGGGGGCCACGGGGTGCCTCTTGAGGCTTAGCTTCCCTGGTGCTGGGGCTTGCCGACAGCCCGGCAGCCAACCCTCTCCAGCACGGCCCAGCCGCCCACCAAGGCAGGCGACAGGAGGCCTCGGGCACCCGGGATTGGCGGACTCGTGGGAGACCTCGCAGCTCAGGTCAGGCGGGACCCTCCCGGCCCACAGGAGCTTGGCCCTCTGCCCCAGATCCCGCTTGACGCCCACAAGGACGTGGCCCCGGGGGCTTAAGGGCCCGTGGCCCACGGTCCTTTGGGCATTCGCCACCCTGTCTGCCCACACAGTTCTAGGTGAAGCCCGGCCACGGCCAGGCTGGCCCTCCTGCCCGACGGCAGTTGGCCTGAAGCCACTGGGAGGCACCATTGAGTCGGCAAGACCCCTTAGACCCAGCAAGGCCACCCTTGCCCCTCCGCCAAATGCTGAGCAAAGTTCCCTGCACCCGGTGACCGGCCGGCCCGGAGAACCATTCCCGGCCCACGACCCCACTCCCGCCCCCGGCCGTGGTGAAAGAGTGGAGGGTGGGCTTTTTCCGGAGGGAGCTGTGGAGAGACACACGGGCAGACGGGTGGCTGCGGCGTGGAGGGGCGCTGGTGTGGTCGGCCAGGTGCAGGTCGAGGGCCTCGCGGGCCTCACGATCTTCACCCGGGCCTGCGGCGGTGTCTGGGTCCGGGCCAGCCACCCCGGCAGCGGCTGGCGTGCGGTTGCCTTCCAGGGCCGCCTTCTGGGGGCATGTCCAGCCAGACCGGCGGGGATGGCCCCCTCCGGCGCACGCTGTGTCAGGAGAGGCCTGAGTAGATGAGGCCTGCAGCAGTGCCCGGCGGGGGCAGAGGAAGCCTTGAGTACCGGCCACTACAAGAAAAGGGCAATCGGGGGGCAAAAAATACTACAGCACCTAGTATGCCCAGGGGGTCTCCCATCCAGGTAGTAAACAGACCCGACCCTGCTTAGCTTCGGAGATCAGACGAGATGGGGTGCGTATAGGGTGGTATGGCCGTAGAAGGCAGCGGGGCCCACGGGGTGCCTCTTGAGGCTCAGCTTACCTGGTGCTGGCGAATTACCGCCAGTCCGGCGACCAGCCCTCTGCAGCACGGCCCTGCGGCCCGCCCAGGCAGGCGATAGCAGGCTTCGGGGTCCGGGGGTGGTGGAGTCTTGGACGCTCTAGCAGCTCAGTTCTGGCGGGAACATCCAGGCACATAGGCGCATGGCGAAACGCCCCAGATCCCGCTCGACGCTCACAAAGACGTGGCTCTGAAGGCTTAAGGGTCCGTGGTCCACGGTCCCTTGGGCATTCCCCACCCTGTCCACCCACGCAGTGCTAGGTGCAGTCCAGCCGCGGCCGGGCTGGCCCTCCTGCCTGAAGGCAGTTAGCCCAAAGCCACTGGGAGCCACCATTGATGCGGCACGGCCCCTTGGACCCAGCAAGGCCACCCTTGCCCACACGCCACCCGCTGAGCACAGTTCCCAGCGCATGGTGGCCGGCTGGCCCGGAGAACCGGACCGGCCCAGGACCCCGCTCCCGCCCCCGGCCATGGCGAAACAGCGGAGGGTGGGCTTTTTCCGGAGGGAGCTGTGGAGAGACACAGAGGCAGCCAGGTGGCTGCGGCGCAGATGGGCGCTGGTTGGGTTGGCCACGGGCAGGTCGAGGGCCTCGCGGGCCTCACGATCTTCACCCGGGCCTGCAGCGGAGTCTGGGTCCAGGCCAGCCACCCCGGGAGAGGCTGGGGTGCGGCTGCCTTCCAGGGCCGCCTTCTGGCGGCATGTCCACCCAGACCGGCTGGGTGGGCCCCCTCTGGCGCACGCTGTGTTGCGAGAGGCCTGAGTAGATGAGGCCTGCAGCAGTGCCCGGCGGGAGCAGCGGAAGCCTTGAGCACCGGCGATGACAAGAAAAGGCAGATCGGGGGGCAAAAAATACTACAGCACCTAGTATTCCCAGGTGGTCTCCCATCCAGGTAGTAAACAGACCCGACCCTGCTTAGCTTCCGAGGTCAGACGAGATGGGGTGCGTTTAGGGTGGTATGGCCGTAGAAGGCAGCGGGGGCCACGGGGTGACTCTTGAGGCTCAGCTTAGCTGGTGCTGGCGAATTACCACCAGTCCGGCGACCAGCCCTCTGCTGCACGGCCCTGCTGCCTGCCCAGGCAGGCGACAGGAGGCCTCGGGGACCTGGAGGTGGAAGAGTCTTGGGCGACCTTGCAACCCTGTTCGGGCGGGAACCTCCGGACCCGTAGGCGCTTGACGCTCCACCTCAGATCCCGCTCGACGCTCACAAGGACGTGGCCTCAGAGGCTTAAGGGCCGGTGGCCTGCTGTCCCTTGGGCATTACACAACCTGTCCACCCTCGCAGTTCTAGGAGCAGCCCAGCCATGGCCGGGCCGGCCTTCCTGCTCGACGGCAGTTGGCCCAAAGCCACTGGGATCCACCGTTGGGCTGCCACGGCCTCTTAGCCCCAGCAAACTACCCTTTCAGCCACGCCACCCGCCAAGCACAGTTCCGATGCCTGGAGGTCAGCCGACCTGGAGAACCAGTCACGGCCCACGACCCCGCTCCTGCCTCCAGCCGTAGCGAAACGGCAGAGGGTGGGTTTTTTCCGGAGGGAGCTGTATAGAGACACACGGGCAATTAGGTGGCTGCGGCGTGGATGCGCGCTGGTGGGGACGGCCAGTTGTAGGTCGAGGGCTTCGCGTGCCTCACGGCCTTCACCTGGGCGTGCGGCGCAGTCTGGCTGCGGGCCAGCCACCACGGGAGCGGCTGGTTTATGGCTATCTTCCAGGGCCGCCTTCTGGCCGCATTTCCATCCAGACCTGCGGGGAGCGCCCCCTCCAGAGCACGCTGTGTTGGGAGGGCCCTGAGGAGGTGAGGCCTGCAGAGGCGGAGGCGGCATCAGCCGTGGGCGCCTAAAGGAGAATTTATAGTGGGAGGCAAAAAAGCCTACAGCACCTGGTATCCCCATGTGGTCTCCCATCCAAGTACTAAGCAGGCCCGACCCTGCTTAGCTTCCAGGATCAGACGATATCGGGCGCGTTCAGGGTGGTATGGCGGTAGAAGGCTGCGGGGGCCACGGGGTGCCTCTTGAGGCTTAGCTTCCCTGGTGCTGGGGCTTGCCGACAGCCCGGCAGCCAACCCTCTCCAGCACGGCCCAGCCGCCCACCAAGGCAGGCGACAGGAGGCCTCGGGCACCCGGGATTGGCGGACTCGTGGGAGACCTCGCAGCTCAGGTCAGGCGGGACCCTCCCGGCCCACAGGAGCTTGGCCCTCTGCCCCAGATCCCGCTTGACGCCCACAAGGACGTGGCCCCGGGGGCTTAAGGGCCCGTGGCCCACGGTCCTTTGGGCATTCGCCACCCTGTCTGCCCACACAGTTCTAGGTGAAGCCCGGCCGCGGCCAGGCTGGCCCTCCTGCCCGACGGTGTTGGCCTGAAGCCACTGGGAGGCACCATTGAGTCGGCAAGACCCCTTAGACCCAGCAAGGCCACCCTTGCCCCTCCGCCAAATGCTGAGCAAAGTTCCCTGCACCCGGTGACCGGCCGGCCCGGAGAACCATTCCCGGCCCACGACCCCACTCCCGCCCCCGGCCGTGGTGAAAGAGTGGAGGGTGGGCTTTTTCCGGAGGGAGCTGTGGAGAGACACACGGGCAGACGGGTGGCTGCGGCGTGGAGGGGCGCTGGTGTGGTCGGCCAGGTGCAGGTCGAGGGCCTCGCGGGCCTCACGATCTTCACCCGGGCCTGCGGCAGTGTCTGGGTCCGGGCCAGCCACCCCGGCAGTGGCTGGCGTGCGGTTGCCTTCCAGGGCCGCCTTCTGGGGGCATGTCCAGCCAGACCGGCGGGGATGGCCCCCTCCGGCGCACGCTGTGTCGGGAGAGGCCTGAGTAGATGAGGCCTGCAGCAGTGCCCGGCGGGAGCAGCGGAAGCCTTGAGCACCGGCGATGACAAGAAGAGGCAGATCGGGGGGCAAAAAATACTACAGCACCTAGTATTCCCAGGTGGTCTCCCATCCAGGTAGTAAACAGACCCGACCCTGCTTAGCTTCCGAGGTCAGACGAGATGGGGTGCGTTTAGGGTGGTATGGCCGTAGAAGGCAGCGGGGGCCACGGGGTGACTCTTGAGGCTCAGCTTAGCTGGTGCTGGCGAATTACCACCAGTCCGGCGACCAGCCCTCTGCTGCACGGCCCTGCTGCCTGCCCAGGCAGGCGACAGGAGGCCTCGGGGACCTGGAGGTGGAAGAGTCTTGGGCGACCTTGCAACCCTGTTCGGGCGGGAACCTCCGGACCCGTAGGCGCTTGACGCTCCACCTCAGATCCCGCTCGACGCTCACAAGGACGTGGCCTCAGAGGCTTAAGGGCCGGTGGCCTGCTGTCCCTTGGGCATTACACAACCTGTCCACCCTCGCAGTTCTAGGAGCAGCCCAGCCATGGCCGGGCCGGCCTTCCTGCTCGACGGCAGTTGGCCCAAAGCCACTGGGATCCACCGTTGGGCTGCCACGGCCTCTTAGCCCCAGCAAACTACCCTTTCAGCCACGCCACCCGCCAAGCACAGTTCCGATGCCTGGAGGTCAGCCGACCTGGAGAACCAGTCACGGCCCACGACCCCGCTCCTGCCTCCAGCCGTAGCGAAACGGCAGAGGGTGGGCTTTTTCCGGAGGGAGCTGTATAGAGACACACGGGCAATTAGGTGGCTGCGGCGTGGATGCGCGCTGGTGGGGACGGCCAGTTGTAGGTCGAGGGCTTCGCGTGCCTCACGGCCTTCACCTGGGCGTGCGGCGCAGTCTGGCTGCGGGCCAGCCACCACGGGAGCGGCTGGTTTATGGCTATCTTCCAGGGCCGCCTTCTGGCCGCATTTCCATCCAGACCTGCGGGGAGCGCTCCCTCCAGAGCACGCTGTGTTGGGGTGGCCCTGAGGAGGTGAGGCCTGCAGAGGCGGAGGCGGCATCAGCCGTGGGCGCCTAAAGGAGAATTTATAGTGGGAGGCAAAAAAGCCTACAGCACCTGGTATCCCCATGTGGTCTCCCATCCAAGTACTAAGCAGGCCCGACCCTGCTTAGCTTCCAGGATCAGACGATATCGGGCGCGTTCAGGGTGGTATGGCGGTAGAAGGCTGCGGGGGCCACGGGGTGCCTCTTGAGGCTTAGCTTCCCTGGTGCTGGGGCTTGCCGACAGCCCGGCAGCCAACCCTCTCCAGCACGGCCCAGCCGCCCACCAAGGCAGGCGACAGGAGGCCTCGGGCACCCGGGATTGGCGGACTCGTGGGAGACCTCGCAGCTCAGGTCAGGCGGGACCCTCCCGGCCCACAGGAGCTTGGCCCTCTGCCCCAGATCCCGCTTGACGCCCACAAGGACGTGGCCCCGGGGGCTTAAGGGCCCGTGGCCCACGGTCCTTTGGGCATTCGCCACCCTGTCTGCCCACACAGTTCTAGGTGAAGCCCGGCCACGGCCAGGCTGGCCCTCCTGCCCGACGGCAGTTGGCCTGAAGCCACTGGGAGGCACCATTGAGTCGGCAAGACCCCTTAGACCCAGCAAGGCCACCCTTGCCCCTCCGCCAAATGCTGAGCAAAGTTCCCTGCACCCGGTGACCGGCCGGCCCGGAGAACCATTCCCGGCCCACGACCCCACTCCCGCCCCCGGCCGTGGTGAAAGAGTGGAGGGTGGGCTTTTTCCGGAGGGAGCTGTGGAGAGACACACGGGCAGACGGGTGGCTGCGGCGTGGAGGGGCGCTGGTGTGGTCGGCCAGGTGCAGGTCGAGGGCCTCGCGGGCCTCACGATCTTCACCCGGGCCTGCGGCGGTGTCTGGGTCCGGGCCAGCCACCCCGGCAGCGGCTGGCGTGCGGTTGCCTTCCAGGGCCGCCTTCTGGGGGCATGTCCAGCCAGACCGGCGGGGATGGCCCCCTCCGGCGCACGCTGTGTCAGGAGAGGCCTGAGTAGATGAGGCCTGCAGCAGTGCCCGGCGGGGGCAGAGGAAGCCTTGAGTACCGGCCACTACAAGAAAAGGGCAATCGGGGGGCAAAAAATACTACAGCACCTAGTATGCCCAGGGGGTCTCCCATCCAGGTAGTAAACAGACCCGACCCTGCTTAGCTTCGGAGATCAGACGAGATGGGGTGCGTATAGGGTGGTATGGCCGTAGAAGGCAGCGGGGCCCACGGGGTGCCTCTTGAGGCTCAGCTTACCTGGTGCTGGCGAATTACCGCCAGTCCGGCGACCAGCCCTCTGCAGCACGGCCCTGCGGCCCGCCCAGGCAGGCGATAGCAGGCTTCGGGGTCCGGGGGTGGTGGAGTCTTGGACGCTCTAGCAGCTCAGTTCTGGCGGGAACATCCAGGCACATAGGCGCATGGCGAAACGCCCCAGATCCCGCTCGACGCTCACAAAGACGTGGCTCTGAAGGCTTAAGGGTCCGTGGTCCACGGTCCCTTGGGCATTCCCCACCCTGTCCACCCACGCAGTGCTAGGTGCAGTCCAGCCGCGGCCGGGCTGGCCCTCCTGCCTGAAGGCAGTTAGCCCAAAGCCACTGGGAGCCACCATTGATGCGGCACGGCCCCTTGGACCCAGCAAGGCCACCCTTGCCCACACGCCACCCGCTGAGCACAGTTCCCAGCGCATGGTGGCCGGCTGGCCCGGAGAACCGGACCGGCCCAGGACCCCGCTCCCGCCCCCGGCCATGGCGAAACAGCGGAGGGTGGGCTTTTTCCGGAGGGAGCTGTGGAGAGACACAGAGGCAGCCAGGTGGCTGCGGCGCAGATGGGCGCTGGTTGGGTTGGCCACGGGCAGGTCGAGGGCCTCGCGGGCCTCACGATCTTCACCCGGGCCTGTAGCGGAGTCTGGGTCCAGGCCAGCCACCCCGGGAGAGGCTGGGGTGCGGCTGCCTTCCAGGGCCGCCTTCTGGCGGCATGTCCACCCAGACCGGCTGGGTGGGCCCCCTCTGGCGCACGCTGTGTTGCGAGAGGCCTGAGTAGATGAGGCCTGCAGCAGTGCCCGGCGGGAGCAGCGGAAGCCTTGAGCACCGGCGATGACAAGAAAAGGCAGATCGGGGGGCAAAAAATACTACAGCACCTAGTATTCCCAGGTGGTCTCCCATCCAGGTAGTAAACAGACCCGACCCTGCTTAGCTTCCGAGGTCAGACGAGATGGGGTGCGTTTAGGGTGGTATGGCCGTAGAAGGCAGCGGGGGCCACGGGGTGACTCTTGAGGCTCAGCTTAGCTGGTGCTGGCGAATTACCACCAGTCCGGCGACCAGCCCTCTGCTGCACGGCCCTGCTGCCTGCCCAGGCAGGCGACAGGAGGCCTCGGGGACCTGGAGGTGGAAGAGTCTTGGGCGACCTTGCAACCCTGTTCGGGCGGGAACCTCCGGACCCGTAGGCGCTTGACGCTCCACCTCAGATCCCGCTCGACGCTCACAAGGACGTGGCCTCAGAGGCTTAAGGGCCGGTGGCCTGCTGTCCCTTGGGCATTACACAACCTGTCCACCCTCGCAGTTCTAGGAGCAGCCCAGCCATGGCCGGGCCGGCCTTCCTGCTCGACGGCAGTTGGCCCAAAGCCACTGGGATCCACCGTTGGGCTGCCACGGCCTCTTAGCCCCAGCAAACTACCCTTTCAGCCACGCCACCCGCCAAGCACAGTTCCGATGCCTGGAGGTCAGCCGACCTGGAGAACCAGTCACGGCCCACGACCCCGCTCCTGCCTCCAGCCGTAGCGAAACGGCAGAGGGTGGGTTTTTTCCGGAGGGAGCTGTATAGAGACACACGGGCAATTAGGTGGCTGCGGCGTGGATGCGCGCTGGTGGGGACGGCCAGTTGTAGGTCGAGGGCTTCGCGTGCCTCACGGCCTTCACCTGGGCGTGCGGCGCAGTCTGGCTGCGGGCCAGCCACCACGGGAGCGGCTGGTTTATGGCTATCTTCCAGGGCCGCCTTCTGGCCGCATTTCCATCCAGACCTGCGGGGAGCGCCCCCTCCAGAGCACGCTGTGTTGGGAGGGCCCTGAGGAGGTGAGGCCTGCAGAGGCGGAGGCGGCATCAGCCGTGGGCGCCTAAAGGAGAATTTATAGTGGGAGGCAAAAAAGCCTACAGCACCTGGTATCCCCATGTGGTCTCCCATCCAAGTACTAAGCAGGCCCGACCCTGCTTAGCTTCCAGGATCAGACGATATCGGGCGCGTTCAGGGTGGTATGGCGGTAGAAGGCTGCGGGGGCCACGGGGTGCCTCTTGAGGCTTAGCTTCCCTGGTGCTGGGGCTTGCCGACAGCCCGGCAGCCAACCCTCTCCAGCACGGCCCAGCCGCCCACCAAGGCAGGCGACAGGAGGCCTCGGGCACCCGGGATTGGCGGACTCGTGGGAGACCTCGCAGCTCAGGTCAGGCGGGACCCTCCCGGCCCACAGGAGCTTGGCCCTCTGCCCCAGATCCCGCTTGACGCCCACAAGGACGTGGCCCCGGGGGCTTAAGGGCCCGTGGCCCACGGTCCTTTGGGCATTCGCCACCCTGTCTGCCCACACAGTTCTAGGTGAAGCCCGGCCGCGGCCAGGCTGGCCCTCCTGCCCGACGGTGTTGGCCTGAAGCCACTGGGAGGCACCATTGAGTCGGCAAGACCCCTTAGACCCAGCAAGGCCACCCTTGCCCCTCCGCCAAATGCTGAGCAAAGTTCCCTGCACCCGGTGACCGGCCGGCCCGGAGAACCATTCCCGGCCCACGACCCCACTCCCGCCCCCGGCCGTGGTGAAAGAGTGGAGGGTGGGCTTTTTCCGGAGGGAGCTGTGGAGAGACACACGGGCAGACGGGTGGCTGCGGCGTGGAGGGGCGCTGGTGTGGTCGGCCAGGTGCAGGTCGAGGGCCTCGCGGGCCTCACGATCTTCACCCGGGCCTGCGGCAGTGTCTGGGTCCGGGCCAGCCACCCCGGCAGTGGCTGGCGTGCGGTTGCCTTCCAGGGCCGCCTTCTGGGGGCATGTCCAGCCAGACCGGCGGGGATGGCCCCCTCCGGCGCACGCTGTGTCGGGAGAGGCCTGAGTAGATGAGGCCTGCAGCAGTGCCCGGCGGGGGCAGAGGAAGCCTTGAGTACCGGCCACTACAAGAAAAGGGCAATCGGGGGGCAAAACATACTACAGCACCTAGTATGCCCAGGGGGTCTCCCATCCAGGTAGTAAACAGACCCGACCCTGCTTAGCTTCGGAGATCAGACGAGATGGGGTGCGTATAGGGTGGTATGGCCGTAGAAGGCAGCAGGGCCCACGGGGTGCCTCTTGAGGCTCAGCTTACCTGGTGCTGGCGAATTACCGCCAGTCTGGTGACCAGCCCTCTGCAGCACGGCCCTGCGGCCCGCCCAGGCAGGCGATAGCAGGCTTCAGGGTCCGGGGGTGGTGGAGTCTTGGACGCTCTAGCAGCTCAGTTCTGGCGGGAACATCCAGGCACATAGGCGCATGGCGAAACGCCCCAGATCCCGCTCGACGCTCACAAAGACGTGGCTCTGAAGGCTTAAGGGTCCGTGGTCCACGGTCCCTTGGGCATTCCCCACCCTGTCCACCCACGCAGTGCTAGGTGCAGTCCAGCCGCGGCCGGGCTGGCCCTCCTGCCTGAAGGCAGTTAGCCCAAAGCCACTGGGAGCCACCACTGATGCGGCACGGCCCCTTGGACCCAGCAAGGCCACCCTTGCCCACACGCCACCCGCTGAGCACAGTTCCCAGCGCATGGTGGCCGGCTGGCCCGGAGAACCGGACCGGCCCAGGACCCCGCTCCCGCCCCCGGCCATGGCGAAACAGCGGAGGGTGGGCTTTTTCCGGAGGGAGCTGTGGAGAGACACAGAGGCAGCCAGGTGGCTGCGGCGCAGATGGGCGCTGGTTGGGTTGGCCACGGGCAGGTCGAGGGCCTCGCGGGCCTCACGATCTTCACCCGGGCCTGCAGCGGAGTCTGGGTCCGGGCCAGCCACCCCGGGAGAGGCTGGGGTGCGGCTGCCTTCCAGGGCCGCCTTCTGGCGGCATGTCCACCCAGACCGGCGGGGAGGGGCCCCTCCGGCGCACGCTGTGTTGCGAGAGGCCTGAGTAGATGAGGCCTGCAGCAGGGCCCGGCGGGAGCAGCGGAAGCCTTGAGCACCGGCGATGACAAGAAAAGGCAGATCGGGGGGCATAAAATACTACAGCACCTAGTATTCCCAGGTGGTCTCCCATCCAGGTAGTAAACAGACCCGACCCTGCTTAGCTTCCGAGGTCAGACGAGATGGGGTGCGTTTAGGGTGGTATGGCCGTAGAAGGCAGCGGGGGCCACGGGGTGACTCTTGAGGCTCAGCTTAGCTGGTGCTGGCGAATTACCACCAGTCCGGCGACCAGCCCTCTGCTGCACGGCCCTGCTGCCTGCCCAGGCAGGCGACAGGAGGCCTCGGGGACCTGGAGGTGGAAGAGTCTTGGGCGACCTTGCAACCCTGTTCGGGCGGGAACCTCCGGACCCGTAGGCGCTTGACGCTCCACCTCAGATCCCGCTCGACGCTCACAAGGACGTGGCCTCAGAGGCTTAAGGGCCGGTGGCCTGCTGTCCCTTGGGCATTACACAACCTGTCCACCCTCGCAGTTCTAGGAGCAGCCCAGCCATGGCCGGGCCGGCCTTCCTGCTCGACGGCAGTTGGCCCAAAGCCACTGGGATCCACCGTTGGGCTGCCACGGCCTCTTAGCCCCAGCAAACTACCCTTTCAGCCACGCCACCCGCCAAGCACAGTTCCGATGCCTGGAGGTCAGCCGACCTGGAGAACCAGTCACGGCCCATGACCCCGCTCCTGCCTCCAGCCGTAGCGAAACGGCAGAGGGTGGGCTTTTTCCGGAGGGAGCTGTATAGAGACACACGGGCAATTAGGTGGCTGCGGCGTGGATGCGCGCTGGTGGGGACGGCCAGTTGTAGGTCGAGGGCTTCGCGTGCCTCACGGCCTTCACCTGGGCGTGCGGCGCAGTCTGGCTGCGGGCCAGCCACCACGGGAGCGGCTGGTTTATGGCTATCTTCCAGGGCCGCCTTCTGGCCGCATTTCCATCCAGACCTGCGGGGAGCGCCCCCTCCAGAGCACGCTGTGTTGGGAGGGCCCTGAGGAGGTGAGGCCTGCAGAGGCGGAGGCGGCATCAGCCGTGGGCGCCTAAAGGAGAATTTATAGTGGGAGGCAAAAAAGCCTACAGCACCTGGTATTCCCATGTGGTCTCCCATCCAAGTACTAAGCAGGCCCGACCCTGCTTAGCTTCCAGGATCAGACGATATCGGGCGCGTTCAGGGTGGTATGGTGGTAGAAGGCTGCGGGGGCCACGGGGTGCCTCTTGAGGCTTAGCTTCCCTGGTGCTGGGGCTTGCCGACAGCCCGGCAGCCAACCCTCTCCAGCACGGCCCAGCCGCCCACCAAGGCAGGCGACAGGAGGCCTCGGGCACCCGGGATTGGCGGACTCGTGGGAGACCTCGCAGCTCAGGTCAGGCGGGACCCTCCCGGCCCACAGGAGCTTGGCCCTCTGCCCCAGATCCCGCTTGACGCCCACAAGGACGTGGCCCCGGGGGCTTAAGGGCCCGTGGCCCACGGTCCTTTGGGCATTCGCCACCCTGTCTGCCCACACAGTTCTAGGTGAAGCCCGGCCGCGGCCAGGCTGGCCCTCCTGCCCGACGGCAGTTGGCCTGAAGCCACTGGGAGGCACCATTGAGTCGGCAAGACCCCTTAGACCCAGCAAGGCCACCCTTGCCCCTCCGCCAAATGCTGAGCAAAGTTCCCTGCACCCGGTGACCGGCCGGCCCGGAGAACCATTCCCGGCCCACGACCCCACTCCCGCCCCCGGCCGTGGTGAAAGAGTGGAGGGTGGGCTTTTTCCGGAGGGAGCTGTGGAGAGACACACGGGCAGACGGGTGGCTGCGGCGTGGAGGGGCGCTGGTGTGGTCGGCCAGGTGCAGGTCGAGGGCCTCGCGGGCCTCACGATCTTCACCTGGGCCTGCGGCGGTGTCTGGGTCCGGGCCAGCCACCCCGGCAGCGGCTGGCGTGCGGTTGCCTTCCAGGGCCGCCTTCTGGGGGCATGTCCAGCCAGACCGGCGGGGATGGCCCCCTCCGGCGCACGCTGTGTCGGGAGAGGCCTGAGTAGATGAGGCCTGCAGCAGTGCCCGGCGGGAGCAGCGGAAGCCTTGAGCACCGGCGATGACAAGAAGAGGCAGATCGGGGGGCAAAAAATACTACAGCACCTAGTATTCCCAGGTGGTCTCCCATCCAGGTAGTAAACAGACCCGACCCTGCTTAGCTTCCGAGGTCAGACGAGATGGGGTGCGTTTAGGGTGGTATGGCCGTAGAAGGCAGCGGGGGCCACGGGGTGACTCTTGAGGCTCAGCTTAGCTGGTGCTGGCGAATTACCACCAGTCCGGCGACCAGCCCTCTGCTGCACGGCCCTGCTGCCTGCCCAGGCAGGCGACAGGAGGCCTCGGGGACCCGGAGGTGGCAGAGTCTTGGGCGACCTTGCAACCCTGTTCGGGCGGGAACCTCCGGACCCGTAGGCACTTGACGCTCCACCTCAGATCCCACTCGACGCTCACAAGGACGTGGCCTCAGAGGCTTAAGGGCCGGTGGCCTGCTGTCGCTTGGGCATTACACAACGTGTCCACCCTCGCAGTTCTAGGAGCAGCCCAGCCATGGCCGGGCCGGCCTTCCTGCTCGACGGCAGTTGGCCCAAAGCCACTGGGATCCACCGTTGGGCTGCCACGGCCTCTTAGCCCCAGCAAACTACCCTTTCAGCCACGCCACCCGCCAAGCACAGTTCCGATGCCTGGAGGTCAGCCGACCTGGAGAACCAGTCACGGCCCACGACCCCGCTCCTGCCTCCAGCCGTAGCGAAACGGCAGAGGGTGGGCTTTTTCCGGAGGGAGCTGTATAGAGACACACGGGCAATTAGGTGGCTGCGGCGTGGATGCGCGCTGGTGGGGACGGCCAGTTGTAGGTCGAGGGCTTCGCGTGCCTCACGGCCTTCACCTGGGCGTGCGGCGCAGTCTGGCTGCGGGCCAGCCACCACGGGAGCGGCTGGTTTATGGCTATCTTCCAGGGCCGCCTTCTGGCCGCATTTCCATCCAGACCTGCGGGGAGCGCTCCCTCCAGAGCACGCTGTGTTGGGAGGGCCCTGAGGAGGTGAGGCCTGCAGAGGCGGAGGCGGCATCAGCCGTGGGCGCCTAAAGGAGAATTTATAGTGGGAGGCAAAAAAGCCTACAGCACCTGGTATCCCCATGTGGTCTCCCATCCAAGTACTAAGCAGGCCCGACCCTGCTTAGCTTCCAGGATCAGACGATATCGGGCGCGTTCAGGGTGGTATGGCGGTAGAAGGCTGCGGGGGCCACGGGGTGCCTCTTGAGGCTTAGCTTCCCTGGTGCTGGGGCTTGCCGACAGCCCGGCAGCCAACCCTCTCCAGCACGGCCCAGCCGCCCACCAAGGCAGGCGACAGGAGGCCTCGGGCACCCGGGATTGGCGGACTCGTGGGAGACCTCGCAGCTCAGGTCAGGCGGGACCCTCCCGGCCCACAGGAGCTTGGCCCTCTGCCCCAGATCCCACTTGACGCCCACAAGGACGTGGCCCCGGGGGCTTAAGGGCCCGTGGCCCACGGTCCTTTGGGCATTCGCCACCCTGTCTGCCCACACAGTTCTAGGTGAAGCCCGGCCACGGCCAGGCTGGCCCTCCTGCCCGACGGCAGTTGGCCTGAAGCCACTGGGAGGCACCATTGAGTCGGCAAGACCCCTTAGACCCAGCAAGGCCACCCTTGCCCCTCCGCCAAATGCTGAGCAAAGTTCCCTGCACCCGGTGACCGGCCGGCCCGGAGAACCATTCCCGGCCCACGACCCCACTCCCGCCCCCGGCCGTGGTGAAAGAGTGGAGGGTGGGCTTTTTCCGGAGGGAGCTGTGGAGAGACACACGGGCAGACGGGTGGCTGCGGCGTGGAGGGGCGCTGGTGTGGTCGGCCAGGTGCAGGTCAAGGGCCTCGCGGGCCTCACGATCTTCACCCGGGCCTGCGGCGGTGTCTGGGTCCGGGCCAGCCACCCCGGCAGCGGCTGGCGTGCGGTTGCCTTCCAGGGCCGCCTTCTGGGGGCATGTCCAGCCAGACCGGCGGGGATGGCCCCCTCCGGCGCATGCTGTGTCGGGAGAGGCCTGAGTAGATGAGGCCTGCAGCAGTGCCCGGCGGGGGCAGAGGAAGCCTTGAGTACCGGCCACTACAAGAAAAGGGCAATCGGGGGGCAAAAAATACTACAGCACCTAGTATTCCCAGGGGGTCTCCCATCCAGGTAGTAAACAGACCCTACCCTGCTTAGCTTCGGAGATCAGACGAGATGAGGTGCGTATAGGGTGGTATGGCCTTAGAAGGCAGCGGGGCCCACGGGGTGCCTCTTGAGGCTCAGCTTACCTGGTGTTGGCGAATTACCGCCAGTCCGGCGACCAGCCCTCTGCAGCACGGCCCTGCGGCCCGCCCAGGCAGGCGATAGCAGGCTTCGGGGTCCGGGGGTGGTGGAGTCTTGGACGCTCTAGCAGCTCAGTTCTGGCGGGAACATCCAGGCACATAGGCGCATGGCGAACCGCCCCAGATCCCGCTCGACGCTCACAAAGACGTGGCTCTGAAGGCTTAAGGGTCCGTGGTCCACGGTCCCTTGGGCATTCCCCACCCTGTCCACCCACGCAGTGCTAGGTGCAGTCCAGCCGCGGCCGGGCTGGCCCTCCTGCCTGAAGGCAGTTAGCCCAAAGCCACTGGGAGCCACCATTGATGCGGCACGGCCCCTTGGACCCAGCAAGGCCACCCTTGCCCACACGCCACCCGCTGAGCACAGTTCCCAGCGCATGGTGGCCGGCTGGCCCGGAGAACCGGACCGGCCCAGGACCCCGCTCCCGCCCCCGGCCATGGCGAAACAGCGGAGGGTGGGCTTTTTCCGGAGGGAGCTGTGGAGAGACACAGAGGCAGCCAGGTGGCTGCGGCGCAGATGGGCGCTGGTTGGGTTGGCCACGGGCAGGTCGAGGGCCTCGCGGGCCTCACGATCTTCACCCGGGCCTGCAGCGGAGTCTGGGTCCGGGCCAGCCACCCCGGGAGAGGCTGGGGTGCGGCTGCCTTCCAGGGCCGCCTTCTGGCGGCATGTCCACCCAGACCGGCTGGGTGGGCCCCCTCTGGCGCACGCTGTGTTGCGAGAGGCCTGAGTAGATGAGGCCTGCAGCAGTGCCCGGCAGGAGCAGCGGAAGCCTTGAGCACCGGCGATGACAAGAAAAGGCAGATCGGGGGGCAAAAAATACTACAGCACCTAGTATTCCCAGGTGGTCTCCCATCCAGGTAGTAAACAGACCCGACCCTGCTTAGCTTCCGAGGTCAGACGAGATGGGGTGCGTTTAGGGTGGTATGGCCGTAGAAGGCAGCGGGGGCCACGGGGTGACTCTTGAGGCTCAGCTTAGCTGGTGCTGGCGAATTACCACCAGTCCGGCGACCAGCCCTCTGCTGCACGGCCCTGCTGCCTGCCCAGGCAGGCGACAGGAGGCCTCGGGGACCCGGAGGTGGCAGAGTCTTGGGCGACCTTGCAACCCTGTTCGGGCGGGAACCTCCGGACCCGTAGGCGCTTGACGCTCCACCTCAGATCCCGCTCGACGCTCACAAGGACGTGGCCTCAGAGGCTTAAGGGCCGGTGGCCTGCTGTCCCTTGGGCATTACACAACCTGTCCACCCTCGCAGTTCTAGGAGCAGCCCAGCCATGGCCGGGCCGGCCTTCCTGCTCGACGGCAGTTGGCCCAAAGCCACTGGGATCCACCGTTGGGCTGCCACGGCCTCTTAGCCCCAGCAAACTACCCTTTCAGCCACGCCACCCGCCAAGCACAGTTCCGATGCCTGGAGGTCAGCCGACCTGGAGAACCAGTCACGGCCCACGACCCCGCTCCTGCCTCCAGCCGTAGCGAAACAGCAGAGGGTGGGCTTTTTCCGGAGGGAGCCGTATAGAGACACACGGGCAATTAGGTGGCTGCGGCGTGGATGCGCGCTGGTGGGGACGGCCAGTTGTAGGTCGAGGGCTTCGCGTGCCTCACGGCCTTCACCTGGGCGTGCGGCGCAGTCTGGCTGCGGGCCAGCCACCACGGGAGCGGCTGGTTTATGGCTATCTTCCAGGGCCGCCTTCTGGCCGCATTTCCATCCAGACCTGCGGAGAGCGCCCCCTCCAGAGCACGCTGTGTTGGGGTGGCCCTGAGGAGGTGAGGCCTGCAGAGGCGGAGGCGGCATCAGCCGTGGGCGCCTAAAGGAGAATTTATAGTGGGAGGCAAAAAAGCCTACAGCACCTGGTATTCCCATGTGGTCTCCCATCCAAGTACTAAGCAGGCCCGACCCTGCTTAGCTTCCAGGATCAGACGATATCGGGCGCGTTCAGGGTGGTATGGCGGTAGAAGGCTGCGGGGGCCACGGGGTGCCTCTTGAGGCTTAGCTTCCCTGGTGCTGGGGCTTGCCGACAGCCCGGCAGCCAACCCTCTCCAGCACGGCCCAGCCGCCCACCAAGGCAGGCGACAGGAGGCCTCGGGCACCCGGGATTGGCGGACTCGTGGGAGACCTCGCAGCTCAGGTCAGGCGGGACCCTCCCGGCCCACAGGAGCTTGGCCCTCTGCCCCAGATCCCGCTTGACGCCCACAAGGACGTGGCCCCGGGGGCTTAAGGGCCCGTGGCCCACGGTCCTTTGGGCATTCGCCACCCTGTCTGCCCACACAGTTCTAGGTGAAGCCCGGCCGCGGCCAGGCTGGCCCTCCTGCCCGACGGCAGTTGGCCTGAAGCCACTGGGAGGCACCATTGAGTCGGCAAGACCCCTTAGACCCAGCAAGGCCACCCTTGCCCCTCCGCCAAATGCTGAGCAAAGTTCCCTGCACCCGGTGACCGGCCGGCCCGGAGAACCATTCCCGGCCCACGACCCCACTCCCGCCCCCGGCCGTGGTGAAAGAGTGGAGGGTGGGCTTTTTCCGGAGGGAGCTGTGGAGAGACACACGGGCAGACGGGTGGCTGCGGCGTGGAGGGGCGCTGGTGTGGTCGGCCAGGTGCAGGTCGAGGGCCTCGCGGGCCTCACGATCTTCACCTGGGCCTGCGGCGGTGTCTGGGTCCGGGCCAGCCACCCCGGCAGCGGCTGGCGTGCGGTTGCCTTCCAGGGCCGCCTTCTGGGGGCATGTCCAGCCAGACCGGCGGGGATGGCCCCCTCTGGCGCACGCTGTGTCGGGAGAGGCCTGAGTAGATGAGGCCTGCAGCAGTGCCCGGCGGGAGCAGCGGAAGCCTTGAGCACCGGCGATGACAAGAAGAGGCAGATCGGGGGGCAAAAAATACTACAGCACCTAGTATTCCCAGGTGGTCTCCCATCCAGGTAGTAAACAGACCCGACCCTGCTTAGCTTCCGAGGTCAGACGAGATGGGGTGCGTTTAGGGTGGTATGGCCGTAGAAGGCAGCGGGGGCCACGGGGTGACTCTTGAGGCTCAGCTTAGCTGGTGCTGGCGAATTACCACCAGTCCGGCGACCAGCCCTCTGCTGCACGGCCCTGCTGCCTGCCCAGGCAGGCGACAGGAGGCCTCGGGGACCCGGAGGTGGCAGAGTCTTGGGCGACCTTGCAACCCTGTTCGGGCGGGAACCTCCGGACCCGTAGGCACTTGACGCTCCACCTCAGATCCCACTCGACGCTCACAAGGACGTGGCCTCAGAGGCTTAAGGGCCGGTGGCCTGCTGTCGCTTGGGCATTACACAACGTGTCCACCCTCGCAGTTCTAGGAGCAGCCCAGCCATGGCCGGGCCGGCCTTCCTGCTCGACGGCAGTTGGCCCAAAGCCACTGGGATCCACCGTTGGGCTGCCACGGCCTCTTAGCCCCAGCAAACTACCCTTTCAGCCACGCCACCCGCCAAGCACAGTTCCGATGCCTGGAGGTCAGCCGACCTGGAGAACCAGTCACGGCCCACGACCCCGCTCCTGCCTCCAGCCGTAGCGAAACGGCAGAGGGTGGGCTTTTTCCGGAGGGAGCTGTATAGAGACACACGGGCAATTAGGTGGCTGCGGCGTGGATGCGCGCTGGTGGGGACGGCCAGTTGTAGGTCGAGGGCTTCGCGTGCCTCACGGCCTTCACCTGGGCGTGCGGCGCAGTCTGGCTGCGGGCCAGCCACCACGGGAGCGGCTGGTTTATGGCTATCTTCCAGGGCCGCCTTCTGGCCGCATTTCCATCCAGACCTGCGGGGAGCGCTCCCTCCAGAGCACGCTGTGTTGGGGTGGCCCTGAGGAGGTGAGGCCTGCAGAGGCGGAGGCGGCATCAGCCGTGGGCGCCTAAAGGAGAATTTATAGTGGGAGGCAAAAAAGCCTACAGCACCTGGTATCCCCATGTGGTCTCCCATCCAAGTACTAAGCAGGCCCGACCCTGCTTAGCTTCCAGGATCAGACGATATCGGGCGCGTTCAGGGTGGTATGGCGGTAGAAGGCTGCGGGGGCCACGGGGTGCCTCTTGAGGCTTAGCTTCCCTGGTGCTGGGGCTTGCCGACAGCCCGGCAGCCAACCCTCTCCAGCACGGCCCAGCCGCCCACCAAGGCAGGCGACAGGAGGCCTCGGGCACCCGGGATTGGCGGACTCGTGGGAGACCTCGCAGCTCAGGTCAGGCGGGACCCTCCCGGCACACAGGAGCTTGGCCCTCTGCCCCAGATCCCACTTGACGCCCACAAGGACGTGGCCCCGGGGGCTTAAGGGCCCGTGGCCCACGGTCCTTTGGGCATTCGCCACCCTGTCTGCCCACACAGTTCTAGGTGAAGCCCGGCCACGGCCAGGCTGGCCCTCCTGCCCGACGGCAGTTGGCCTGAAGCCACTGGGAGGCACCATTGAGTCGGCAAGACCCCTTAGACCCAGCAAGGCCACCCTTGCCCCTCCGCCAAATGCTGAGCAAAGTTCCCTGCACCCGGTGACCGGCCGGCCCGGAGAACCATTCCCGGCCCACGACCCCACTCCCGCCCCCGGCCGTGGTGAAAGAGTGGAGGGTGGGCTTTTTCCGGAGGGAGCTGTGGAGAGACACACGGGCAGACGGGTGGCTGCGGCGTGGAGGGGCGCTGGTGTGGTCGGCCAGGTGCAGGTCGAGGGCCTCGCGGGCCTCACGATCTTCACCCGGGCCTGCGGCGGTGTCTGGGTCCGGGCCAGCCACCCCGGCAGCGGCTGGCATGCGGTTGCCTTCCAGGGCCGCCTTCTGGGGGCATGTCCAGCCAGACCGGCGGGGATGGCCCCCTCCGGCGCACGCTGTGTCAGGAGAGGCCTGAGTAGATGAGGCCTGCAGCAGTGCCCGGCGGGGGCAGAGGAAGCCTTGAGTACCGGCCACTACAAGAAAAGGGCAATCGGGGGGCAAAAAATACTACAGCACCTAGTATGCCCAGGGGGTCTCCCATCCAGGTAGTAAACAGACCCGACCCTGCTTAGCTTCGGAGATCAGACGAGATGGGGTGCGTATAGGGTGGTATGGCCGTAGAAGGCAGCGGGGCCCACGGGGTGCCTCTTGAGGCTCAGCTTACCTGGTGCTGGCGAATTACCGCCAGTCCGGCGACCAGCCCTCTGCAGCACGGCCCTGCGGCCCGCCCAGGCAGGCGATAGCAGGCTTCGGGGTCCGGGGGTGGTGGAGTCTTGGACGCTCTAGCAGCTCAGTTCTGGCGGGAACATCCAGGCACATAGGCGCATGGCGAAACGCCCCAGATCCCGCTCGACGCTCACAAAGACGTGGCTCTGAAGGCTTAAGGGTCCGTGGTCCACGGTCCCTTGGGCATTCCCCACCCTGTCCACCCACGCAGTGCTAGGTGCAGTCCAGCCGCGGCCGGGCTGGCCCTCCTGCCTGAAGGCAGTTAGCCCAAAGCCACTGGGAGCCACCATTGATGCGGCACGGCCCCTTGGACCCAGCAAGGCCACCCTTGCCCACACGCCACCCGCTGAGCACAGTTCCCAGCGCATGGTGGCCGGCTGGCCCGGAGAACCGGACCGGCCCAGGACCCCGCTCCCGCCCCCGGCCATGGCGAAACAGCGGAGGGTGGGCTTTTTCCGGAGGGAGCTGTGGAGAGACACAGAGGCAGCCAGGTGGCTGCGGCGCAGATGGGCGCTGGTTGGGTTGGCCACGGGCAGGTCGAGGGCCTCGCGGGCCTCACGATCTTCACCCGGGCCTGCAGCGGAGTCTGGGTCCGGGCCAGCCACCCCGGGAGAGGCTGGGGTGCAGCTGCCTTCCAGGGCCGCCTTCTGGCGGCATGTCCACCCAGACCGGCTGGGTGGGCCCCCTCTGGCGCACGCTGTGTTGCGAGAGGCCTGAGTAGATGAGGCCTGCAGCAGTGCCCGGCGGGAGCAGCGGAAGCCTTGAGCACCGGCGATGACAAGAAAAGGCAGATCGGGGGGCAAAAAATACTACAGCACCTAGTATTCCCAGGTGGTCTCCCATCCAGGTAGTAAACAGACCCGACCCTGCTTAGCTTCCGAGGTCAGACGAGATGGGGTGTGCTTAGGGTGGTATGGCCGTAGAAGGCAGCGGGGGCCACGGGGTGACTCTTGAGGCTCAGCTTAGCTGGTGCTGGCGAATTACCACCAGTCCGGCGACCAGCCCTCTGCTGCACGGCCCTGCTGCCTGCCCAGGCAGGCGACAGGAGGCCTCGGGGACCCGGAGGTGGCAGAGTCTTGGGCGACCTTGCAACCCTGTTCGGGCGGGAACCTCCGGACCCGTAGGCGCTTGACGCTCCACCTCAGATCCCGCTCGACGCTCACAAGGACGTGGCCTCAGAGGCTTAAGGGCCAGTGGCCTGCTGTCCCTTGGGCATTACACAACCTGTCCACCCTCGCAGTTCTAGGAGCAGCCCAGCCATGGCCGGGCCGGCCTTCCTGCTCGACGGCAGTTGGCCCAAAGCCACTGGGATCCACCGTTGGGCTGCCACGGCCTCTTAGCCCCAGCAAACTACCCTTTCAGCCACGCCACCCGCCAAGCACAGTTCCGATGCCTGGAGGTCAGCCGACCTGGAGAACCAGTCACGGCCCACGACCCCGCTCCTGCCTCCAGCCGTAGCGAAACGGCAGAGGGTGGGCTTTTTCCGGAGGGAGCTGTATAGAGACACATGGGCAATTAGGTGGCTGCGGCGTGGATGCGCGCTGGTGGGGACGGCCAGTTGTAGGTCGAGGGCTTCGCGTGCCTCACGGCCTTCACCTGGGCGTGCGGCGCAGTCTGGCTGCGGGCCAGCCACCACGGGAGCGGCTGGTTTATGGCTATCTTCCAGGGCCGCCTTCTGGCCGCATTTCCATCCAGACCTGCGGGGAGCGCCCCCTCCAGAGCACGCTGTGTTGGGAGGGCCCTGAGGAGGTGAGGCCTGCAGAGGCGGAGGCGGCATCAGCCGTGGGCGCCTAAAGGAGAATTTATAGTGGGAGGCAAAAAAGCCTACAGCACCTGGTATCCCCATGTGGTCTCCCATCCAAGTACTAAGCAGGCCCGACCCTGCTTAGCTTCCAGGATCAGACGATATCGGGCGCGTTCAGGGTGGTATGGCGGTAGAAGGCTGCGGGGGCCACGGGGTGCCTCTTGAGGCTTAGCTTCCCTGGTGCTGGGGCTTGCCGACAGCCCGGCAGCCAACCCTCTCCAGCACGGCCCAGCCGCCCACCAAGGCAGGCGACAGGAGGCCTCGGGCACCCGGGATTGGCGGACTCGTGGGAGACCTCGCAGCTCAGGTCAGGCGGGACCCTCCCGGCCCACAGGAGCTTGGCCCTCTGCCCCAGATCCCGCTTGACGCCCACAAGGACGTGGCCCCGGGGGCTTAAGGGCCCGTGGCCCACGGTCCTTTGGGCATTCGCCACCCTGTCTGCCCACACAGTTCTAGGTGAAGCCCGGCCGCGGCCAGGCTGGCCCTCCTGCCCGACGGTGTTGGCCTGAAGCCACTGGGAGGCACCATTGAGTCGGCAAGACCCCTTAGACCCAGCAAGGCCACCCTTGCCCCTCCGCCAAATGCTGAGCAAAGTTCCCTGCACCCGGTGACCGGCCGGCCCGGAGAACCATTCCCGGCCCACGACCCCACTCCCGCCCCCGGCCGTGGTGAAAGAGTGGAGGGTGGGCTTTTTCCGGAGGGAGCTGTGGAGAGACACACGGGCAGACGGGTGGCTGCGGCGTGGAGGGGCGCTGGTGTGGTCGGCCAGGTGCAGGTCGAGGGCCTCGCGGGCCTCACGATCTTCACCCGGGCCTGCGGCGGTGTCTGGGTCCGGGCCAGCCACCCCGGCAGTGGCTGGCGTGCGGTTGCCTTCCAGGGCCGCCTTCTGGGGGCATGTCCAGCCAGACCGGCGGGGATGGCCCCCTCCGGCGCACGCTGTGTCGGGAGAGGCCTGAGTAGATGAGGCCTGCAGCAGTGCCCGGCGGGGGCAGAGGAAGCCTTGAGTACCGGCCACTACAAGAAAAGGGCAATCGGGGGGCAAAAAATACTACAGCACCTAGTATGCCCAGGGGGTCTCCCATCCAGGTAGTAAACAGACCCGACCCTGCTTAGCTTCGGAGATCAGACGAGATGGGGTGCGTATAGGGTGGTATGGCCGTAGAAGGCAGCAGGGCCCACGGGGTGCCTCTTGAGGCTCAGCTTACCTGGTGCTGGCGAATTACCGCCAGTCTGGCGACCAGCCCTCTGCAGCACGGCCCTGCGGCCCGCCCAGGCAGGCGATAGCAGGCTTCGGGGTCCGGGGGTGGTGGAGTCTTGGACGCTCTAGCAGCTCAGTTCTGGCGGGAACATCCAGGCACATAGGCGCATGGCGAAACGCCCCAGATCCCGCTCGACGCTCACAAAGACGTGGCTCTGAAGGCTTAAGGGTCCGTGGTCCACGGTCCCTTGGGCATTCCCCACCCTGTCCACCCACGCAGTGCTAGGTGCAGTCCAGCCGCGGCCGGGCTGGCCCTCCTGCCTGAAGGCAGTTAGCCCAAAGCCACTGGGAGCCACCACTGATGCGGCACGGCCCCTTGGACCCAGCAAGGCCACCCTTGCCCACACGCCACCCGCTGAGCACAGTTCCCAGCGCATGGTGGCCGGCTGGCCCGGAGAACCGGACCGGCCCAGGACCCCGCTCCCGCCCCCGGCCATGGCGAAACAGCGGAGGGTGGGCTTTTTCCGGAGGGAGCTGTGGAGAGACACAGAGGCAGCCAGGTGGCTGCGGCGCAGATGGGCGCTGGTTGGGTTGGCCACGGGCAGGTCGAGGGCCTCGCGGGCCTCACGATCTTCACCCGGGCCTGCAGCGGAGTCTGGGTCCGGGCCAGCCACCCCGGGAGAGGCTGGGGTGCGGCTGCCTTCCAGGGCCGCCTTCTGGCGGCATGTCCACCCAGACCGGCGGGGAGGGGCCCCTCCGGCGCACGCTGTGTTGCGAGAGGCCTGAGTAGATGAGGCCTTCAGCAGGGCCCGGCGGGAGCAGCGGAAGCCTTGAGCACCGGCGATGACAAGAAAAGGCAGATCGGGGGGCATAAAATACTACAGCACCTAGTATTCCCAGGTGGTCTCCCATCCAGGTAGTAAACAGACCCGACCCTGCTTAGCTTCCGAGGTCAGACGAGATGGGGTGCGTTTAGGGTGGTATGGCCGTAGAAGGCAGCGGGGGCCACGGGGTGACTCTTGAGGCTCAGCTTAGCTGGTGCTGGCGAATTACCACCAGTCCGGCGACCAGCCCTCTGCTGCACGGCCCTGCTGCCTGCCCAGGCAGGCGACAGGAGGCCTCGGGGACCCGGAGGTGGCAGAGTCTTGGGCGACCTTGCAACCCTGTTCGGGCGGGAACCTCCGGACCCGTAGGCGCTTGACGCTCCACCTCAGATCCCGCTCGACGCTCACAAGGACGTGGCCTCAGAGGCTTAAGGGCCAGTGGCCTGCTGTCCCTTGGGCATTACACAACCTGTCCACCCTCGCAGTTCTAGGAGCAGCCCAGCCATGGCCGGGCCGGCCTTCCTGCTCGATGGCAGTTGGCCCAAAGCCACTGGGATCCACCGTTGGGCTGCCACGGCCTCTTAGCCCCAGCAAACTACCCTTTCAGCCACGCCACCCGCCAAGCACAGTTCCGATGCCTGGAGGTCAGCCGACCTGGAGAACCAGTCACGGCCCACGACCCCGCTCCTGCCTCCAGCCGTAGCGAAACGGCAGAGGGTGGGCTTTTTCCGGAGGGAGCTGTATAGAGACACACGGGCAATTAGGTGGCTGCGGCGTGGATGCGCGCTGGTGGGGACGGCCAGTTGTAGGTCGAGGGCTTCGCGTGCCTCACGGCCTTCACCTGGGCGTGCGGCGCAGTCTGGCTGCGGGCCAGCCACCACGGGAGCGGCTGGTTTATGGCTATCTTCCAGGGCCGCCTTCTGGCCGCATTTCCATCCAGACCTGCGGGGAGCGCTCCCTCCAGAGCACGCTGTGTTGGGAGGGCCCTGAGGAGGTGAGGCCTGCAGAGGCGGAGGCGGCATCAGCCGTGGGCGCCTAAAGGAGAATTTATAGTGGGAGGCAAAAAAGCCTACAGCACCTGGTATTCCCATGTGGTCTCCCATCCAAGTACTAAGCAGGCCCGACCCTGCTTAGCTTCCAGGATCAGCCGATATCGGGCGCGTTCAGGGTGGTATGGCGGTAGAAGGCTGCGGGGGCCACGGGGTGCCTCTTGAGGCTTAGCTTCCCTGGTGCTGGGGCTTGCCGACAGCCCGGCAGCCAACCCTCTCCAGCACGGCCCAGCCGCCCACCAAGGCAGGCGACAGGAGGCCTCGGGCACCCGGGATTGGCGGACTCGTGGGAGACCTCGCAGCTCAGGTCAGGCGGGACCCTCCCGGCCCACAGGAGCTTGGCCCTCTGCCCCAGATCCCGCTTGACGCCCACAAGGACGTGGCCCCGGGGGCTTAAGGGCCCGTGGCCCACGGTCCTTTGGGCATTCGCCACCCTGTCTGCCCACACAGTTCTAGGTGAAGCCCGGCCGCGGCCAGGCTGGCCCTCCTGCCCGACGGCAGTTGGCCTGAAGCCACTGGGAGGCACCATTGAGTCGGCAAGACCCCTTAGACCCAGCAAGGCCACCCTTGCCCCTCCGCCAAATGCTGAGCAAAGTTCCCTGCACCCGGTGACCGGCCGGCCCGGAGAACCATTCCCGGCCCACGACCCCACTCCCGCCCCCGGCCGTGGTGAAAGAGTGGAGGGTGGGCTTTTTCCGGAGGGAGCTGTGGAGAGACACACGGGCAGACGGGTGGCTGCGGCGTGGAGGGGCGCTGGTGTGGTCGGCCAGGTGCAGGTCGAGGGCCTCGCGGGCCTCACGATCTTCACCCGGGCCTGCGGTGGTGTCTGGGTCCGGGCCAGCCACCCCGGCAGCGGCTGGCGTGCGGTTGCCTTCCAGGGCCGCCTTCTGGGGGCATGTCCAGCCAGACCGGCGGGGATGGCCCCCTCCGGCGCACGCTGTGTCGGGAGAGGCCTGAGTAGATGAGGCCTGCAGCAGTGCCCGGCGGGGGCAGAGGAAGCCTTGAGTACCGGCCACTACAAGAAAAGGGCAATCGGGGGACAAAAAATACTACAGCACCTAGTATGCCCAGGTGGTCTCCCATCCAGGTAGTAAACAGACCCGACCCTGCTTAGCTTCGGAAATCAGACGAGATGGGGTGCGTATAGGGTGGTATGGCCATAGAAGGCAGCGGGGCCCACGGGGTGCCTCTTGAGGCTCAGCTTACCTGGTGCTGGCAAATTACCGCCAGTCCGGCGACCAGCCCTCTGCAGCACGGCCCTGCGGCCCGCCCAGGCAGGCGATAGCAGGCTTCGGGGGCCGGGGGTGGTGGAGTCTTGGACGCTCTAGCAGCTCAGTTCTGGCGGGAACATCCAGGCACATAGGCGCATGGCGAACCGCCCCAGATCCCGCTCGACGCTCACAAAGACGTGGCTCTGAAGGCTTAAGGGTCCGTGGTCCACGGTCCCTTGGGCATTCCCCACCCTGTCCACCCACGCAGTGCTAGGTGCAGTCCAGCCGCGGCCGGGCTGGCCCTCCTGCCTGAAGGCAGTTAGCCCAAAGCCACTGGGAGCCACCATTGATGCGGCACGGCCCCTTGGACCCAGCAAGGCCACCCTTGCCCACACGCCACCCGCTGAGCACAGTTCCCAGCGCATGGTGGCCGGCTGGCCCGGAGAACCGGACCGGCCCAGGACCCCGCTCCCGCCCCCGGCCATGGCGAAACAGCGGAGGGTGGGCTTTTTCCGGAGGGAGCTGAGGAGAGACACAGAGGCAGCCAGGTGGCTGCGGCGCAGATGGGCGCTGGTTGGGTTGGCCACGGGCAGGTCGAGGGCCTCGCGGGCCTCACGATCTTCACCCGGGCCTGCAGCGGTGTCTGGGTCCGGGCCAGCCACCCCGGCAGCGGCTGGCGTGCGGTTGCCTTCCAGGGCCGCCTTCTGGGGGCATGTCCAGCCAGACCGGCGGGGATGGCCCCCTCTGGCGCACGCTGTGTTGCGAGAGGCCTGAGTAGATGAGGCCTGCAGCAGTGCCCGGCGGGAGCAGCGGAAGCCTTGAGCACCGGCGATGACAAGAAAAGGCAGATCGGGGGGCAAAAAATACTACAGCACCTAGTATTCCCAGGTGGTCTCCCATCCAGGTAGTAAACAGACCCGACCCTGCTTAGCTTCCGAGGTCAGACGAGATGGGGTGCGTTTAGGGTGGTATGGCCGTAGAAGGCAGCGGGGGCCACGGGGTGACTCTTGAGGCTCAGCTTAGCTGGTGCTGGCGAATTACCACCAGTCCGGCGACCAGCCCTCTGCTGCACGGCCCTGCTGCCTGCCCAGGCAGGCGACAGGAGGCCTCGGGGACCCGGAGGTGGCAGAGTCTTGGGCGACCTTGCAACCCTGTTCGGGCGGGAACCTCCAGACCCGTAGGCACTTGACGCTCCACCTCAGATCCCGCTCGACGCTCACAAGGACGTGGCCTCAGAGGCTTAAGGGCCAGTGGCCTGCTGTCCCTTGGGCATTACACAACCTGTCCACCCTCGCAGTTCTAGGAGCAGCCCAGCCATGGCCGGGCCGGCCTTCCTGCTCGACGGCAGTTGGCCCAAAGCCACTGGGATCCACCGTTGGGCTGCCACGGCCTCTTAGCCCCAGCAAACTACCCTTTCAGCCACGCCACCCGCCAAGCACAGTTCCGATGCCTGGAGGTCAGCCGACCTGGAGAACCAGTCACGGCCCACGACCCCGCTCCTGCCTCCAGCCGTAGCGAAACGGCAGAGGGTGGGCTTTTTCCGGAGGGAGCTGTATAGAGACACACGGGCAATTAGGTGGCTGCGGCGTGGATGCGCGCTGGTGGGGATGGCCAGTTGTAGGTCGAGGGCTTCGCGTGCCTCACGGCCTTCACCTGGGCGTGCGGCGCAGTCTGGCTGCGGGCCAGCCACCACGGGAGCGGCTGGTTTATGGCTATCTTCCAGGGCCGCCTTCTGGCCGCATTTCCATCCAGACCTGCGGGGAGCGCCCCCTCCAGAGCACGCTGTGTTGGGAGGGCCCTGAGGAGGTGAGGCCTGCAGAGGCGGAGGCGGCATCAGCCGTGGGCGCCTAAAGGAGAATTTATAGTGGGAGGCAAAAAAGCCTACAGCACCTGGTATTCCCATGTGGTCTCCCATCCAAGTACTAAGCAGGCCCGACCCTGCTTAGCTTCCAGGATCAGACGATATCGGGCGCGTTCAGGGTGGTATGGCGGTAGAAGGCTGCGGGGGCCACGGGGTGCCTCTTGAGGCTTAGCTTCCCTGGTGCTGGGGCTTGCTGACAGTCCGGCAGCCAACCCTCTCCAGCACGGCCCAGCCGCCCACCAAGGCAGGCGACAGGAGGCCTCGGGCACCCGGGATTGGCGGACTCGTGGGAGACCTCGCAGCTCAGGTCAGGCGGGACCCTCCCGGCCCACAGGAGCTTGGCCCTCTGCCCCAGATCCCGCTTGACGCCCACAAGGACGTGGCCCCGGGGGCTTAAGGGCCCGTGGCCCACGGTCCTTTGGGCATTCGCCACCCTGTCTGCCCACACAGTTCTAGGTGAAGCCCGGCCGCAGCCAGGCTGGCCCTCCTGCCCGACGGCAGTTGGCCTGAAGCCACTGGGAGGCACCACTGAGTCGGCAAGACCCCTTAGACCCAGCAAGGCCACCCTTGCCCCTCCGCCAAATCCTGAGCAAAGTTCCCTGCACCCGGTGACCGGCCGGCCCGGAGAACCATTCCCGGCCCACGACCCCACTCCCGCCCCCGGCCGTGGTGAAAGAGTGGAGTGTGGGCTTTTTCCGGAGGGAGCTGTGGAGAGACACACGGGCAGACGGGTGGCTGCGGCGTGGAGGGGCGCTGGTGTGGTCGGCCAGGTGCAGGTCGAGGGCCTCGCGGGCCTCACGATCTTCACCCGGGCCTGCGGCGGTGTCTGGGTCCGGGCCAGCCACCCCGGCAGCGGCTGGCGTGCGGTTGCCTTCCAGGGCCGCCTTCTGGGGGCATGTCCAGCCAGACCGGCGGGGATGGCCCCCTCCGGCGCACGCTGTGTCGGGAGAGGCCTGAGTAGATGAGGCCTGCAGCAGTGCCCGGCGGGGGCAGAGGAAGCCTTGAGTACCGGCCACTACAAGAAAAGGGCAATCGGGGGGCAAAAAATACTACAGCACCTAGTATGCCCAGGGGGTCTCCCATCCAGGTAGTAAACAGACCCGACCCTGCTTAGCTTCGGAGATCAGACGAGATGGGGTGCGTATAGGGTGGTATGGCCGTAGAAGGCAGCAGGGCCCACGGGGTGCCTCTTGAGGCTCAGCTTACCTGGTGCTGGCGAATTACCGCCAGTCTGGCGACCAGCCCTCTGCAGCACGGCCCTGCGGCCCGCCCAGGCAGGCGATAGCAGGCTTCGGGGTCCGGGGGTGGTGGAGTCTTGGACGCTCTAGCAGCTCAGTTCTGGCGGGAACATCCAGGCACATAGGCGCATGGCGAAACGCCCCAGATCCCGCTCGACGCTCACAAAGACGTGGCTCTGAAGGCTTAAGGGTCCGTGGTCCACGGTCCCTTGGGCATTCCCCACCCTGTCCACCCACGCAGTGCTAGGTGCAGTCCAGCCGCGGCCGGGCTGGCCCTCCTGCCTGAAGGCAGTTAGCCCAAAGCCACTGGGAGCCACCACTGATGCGGCACGGCCCCTTGGACCCAGCAAGGCCACCCTTGCCCACACGCCACCCGCTGAGCACAGTTCCCAGCGCATGGTGGCCGGCTGGCCCGGAGAACCGGACCGGCCCAGGACCCCGCTCCCGCCCCCGGCCATGGCGAAACAGCGGAGGGTGGGCTTTTTCCGGAGGGAGCTGTGGAGAGACACAGAGGCAGCCAGGTGGCTGCGGCGCAGATGGGCGCTGGTTGGGTTGGCCACGGGCAGGTCGAGGGCCTCGCGGGCCTCACGATCTTCACCCGGGCCTGCAGCGGAGTCTGGGTCCAGGCCAGCCACCCCGGGAGAGGCTGGGGTGCGGCTGCCTTCCAGGGCCGCCTTCTGGCGGCATGTCCACCCAGACCGGCTGGGTGGGCCCCCTCTGGCGCACGCTGTGTTGCGAGAGGCCTGAGTAGATGAGGCCTGCAGCAGTGCCCGGCGGGAGCAGCGGAAGCCTTGAGCACCGGCGATGACAAGAAAAGGCAGATCGGGGGGCAAAAAATACTACAGCACCTAGTATTCCCAGGTGGTCTCCCATCCAGGTAGTAAACAGACCCGACCCTGCTTAGCTTCCGAGGTCAGACGAGATGGGGTGCGTTTAGGGTGGTATGGCCGTAGAAGGCAGCGGGGGCCACGGGGTGACTCTTGAGGCTCAGCTTAGCTGGTGCTGGCGAATTACCACCAGTCCGGCGACCAGCCCTCTGCTGCACGGCCCTGCTGCCTGCCCAGGCAGGCGACAGGAGGCCTCGGGGACCTGGAGGTGGAAGAGTCTTGGGCGACCTTGCAACCCTGTTCGGGCGGGAACCTCCGGACCCGTAGGCGCTTGACGCTCCACCTCAGATCCCGCTCGACGCTCACAAGGACGTGGCCTCAGAGGCTTAAGGGCCGGTGGCCTGCTGTCCCTTGGGCATTACACAACCTGTCCACCCTCGCAGTTCTAGGAGCAGCCCAGCCATGGCCGGGCCGGCCTTCCTGCTCGACGGCAGTTGGCCCAAAGCCACTGGGATCCACCGTTGGGCTGCCACGGCCTCTTAGCCCCAGCAAACTACCCTTTCAGCCACGCCACCCGCCAAGCACAGTTCCGATGCCTGGAGGTCAGCCGACCTGGAGAACCAGTCACGGCCCACGACCCCGCTCCTGCCTCCAGCCGTAGCGAAACGGCAGAGGGTGGGTTTTTTCCGGAGGGAGCTGTATAGAGACACACGGGCAATTAGGTGGCTGCGGCGTGGATGCGCGCTGGTGGGGACGGCCAGTTGTAGGTCGAGGGCTTCGCGTGCCTCACGGCCTTCACCTGGGCGTGCGGCGCAGTCTGGCTGCGGGCCAGCCACCACGGGAGCGGCTGGTTTATGGCTATCTTCCAGGGCCGCCTTCTGGCCGCATTTCCATCCAGACCTGCGGGGAGCGCCCCCTCCAGAGCACGCTGTGTTGGGAGGGCCCTGAGGAGGTGAGGCCTGCAGAGGCGGAGGCGGCATCAGCCGTGGGCGCCTAAAGGAGAATTTATAGTGGGAGGCAAAAAAGCCTACAGCACCTGGTATCCCCATGTGGTCTCCCATCCAAGTACTAAGCAGGCCCGACCCTGCTTAGCTTCCAGGATCAGACGATATCGGGCGCGTTCAGGGTGGTATGGCGGTAGAAGGCTGCGGGGGCCACGGGGTGCCTCTTGAGGCTTAGCTTCCCTGGTGCTGGGGCTTGCCGACAGCCCGGCAGCCAACCCTCTCCAGCACGGCCCAGCCGCCCACCAAGGCAGGCGACAGGAGGCCTCGGGCACCCGGGATTGGCGGACTCGTGGGAGACCTCGCAGCTCAGGTCAGGCGGGACCCTCCCGGCCCACAGGAGCTTGGCCCTCTGCCCCAGATCCCGCTTGACGCCCACAAGGACGTGGCCCCGGGGGCTTAAGGGCCCGTGGCCCACGGTCCTTTGGGCATTCGCCACCCTGTCTGCCCACACAGTTCTAGGTGAAGCCCGGCCGCGGCCAGGCTGGCCCTCCTGCCCGACGGTGTTGGCCTGAAGCCACTGGGAGGCACCATTGAGTCGGCAAGACCCCTTAGACCCAGCAAGGCCACCCTTGCCCCTCCGCCAAATGCTGAGCAAAGTTCCCTGCACCCGGTGACCGGCCGGCCCGGAGAACCATTCCCGGCCCACGACCCCACTCCCGCCCCCGGCCGTGGTGAAAGAGTGGAGGGTGGGCTTTTTCCGGAGGGAGCTGTGGAGAGACACACGGGCAGACGGGTGGCTGCGGCGTGGAGGGGCGCTGGTGTGGTCGGCCAGGTGCAGGTCGAGGGCCTCGCGGGCCTCACGATCTTCACCCGGGCCTGCGGCAGTGTCTGGGTCCGGGCCAGCCACCCCGGCAGTGGCTGGCGTGCGGTTGCCTTCCAGGGCCGCCTTCTGGGGGCATGTCCAGCCAGACCGGCGGGGATGGCCCCCTCCGGCGCACGCTGTGTCGGGAGAGGCCTGAGTAGATGAGGCCTGCAGCAGTGCCCGGCGGGGGCAGAGGAAGCCTTGAGTACCGGCCACTACAAGAAAAGGGCAATCGGGGGGCAAAACATACTACAGCACCTAGTATGCCCAGGGGGTCTCCCATCCAGGTAGTAAACAGACCCGACCCTGCTTAGCTTCGGAGATCAGACGAGATGGGGTGCGTATAGGGTGGTATGGCCGTAGAAGGCAGCAGGGCCCACGGGGTGCCTCTTGAGGCTCAGCTTACCTGGTGCTGGCGAATTACCGCCAGTCTGGTGACCAGCCCTCTGCAGCACGGCCCTGCGGCCCGCCCAGGCAGGCGATAGCAGGCTTCAGGGTCCGGGGGTGGTGGAGTCTTGGACGCTCTAGCAGCTCAGTTCTGGCGGGAACATCCAGGCACATAGGCGCATGGCGAAACGCCCCAGATCCCGCTCGACGCTCACAAAGACGTGGCTCTGAAGGCTTAAGGGTCCGTGGTC
Source organism: Balaenoptera borealis (assembly GCF_965194805.1). Classification (NCBI taxonomy): domain Eukaryota; kingdom Metazoa; phylum Chordata; class Mammalia; order Artiodactyla; family Balaenopteridae; genus Balaenoptera; species Balaenoptera borealis. Next base: position 27,785,037 of record NC_138874.1, on the reverse strand, counting down.
CACGGTCCCTTGGGCATTCCCCACCCTGTCCACCCACGCAGTGCTAGGTGCAGTCCAGCCGCGGCCGGGCTGGCCCTCCTGCCTGAAGGCAGTTAGCCCAAAGCCACTGGGAGCCACCACTGATGCGGCACGGCCCCTTGGACCCAGCAAGGCCACCCTTGCCCACACGCCACCCGCTGAGCACAGTTCCCAGCGCATGGTGGCCGGCTGGCCCGGAGAACCGGACCGGCCCAGGACCCCGCTCCCGCCCCCGGCCATGGCGAAACAGCGGAGGGTGGGCTTTTTCCGGAGGGAGCTGTGGAGAGACACAGAGGCAGCCAGGTGGCTGCGGCGCAGATGGGCGCTGGTTGGGTTGGCCACGGGCAGGTCGAGGGCCTCGCGGGCCTCACGATCTTCACCCGGGCCTGCAGCGGAGTCTGGGTCCGGGCCAGCCACCCCGGGAGAGGCTGGGGTGCGGCTGCCTTCCAGGGCCGCCTTCTGGCGGCATGTCCACCCAGACCGGCGGGGAGGGGCCCCTCCGGCGCACGCTGTGTTGCGAGAGGCCTGAGTAGATGAGGCCTGCAGCAGGGCCCGGCGGGAGCAGCGGAAGCCTTGAGCACCGGCGATGACAAGAAAAGGCAGATCGGGGGGCATAAAATACTACAGCACCTAGTATTCCCAGGTGGTCTCCCATCCAGGTAGTAAACAGACCCGACCCTGCTTAGCTTCCGAGGTCAGACGAGATGGGGTGCGTTTAGGGTGGTATGGCCGTAGAAGGCAGCGGGGGCCACGGGGTGACTCTTGAGGCTCAGCTTAGCTGGTGCTGGCGAATTACCACCAGTCCGGCGACCAGCCCTCTGCTGCACGGCCCTGCTGCCTGCCCAGGCAGGCGACAGGAGGCCTCGGGGACCTGGAGGTGGAAGAGTCTTGGGCGACCTTGCAACCCTGTTCGGGCGGGAACCTCCGGACCCGTAGGCGCTTGACGCTCCACCTCAGATCCCGCTCGACGCTCACAAGGACGTGGCCTCAGAGGCTTAAGGGCCGGTGGCCTGCTGTCCCTTGGGCATTACACAACCTGTCCACCCTCGCAGTTCTAGGAGCAGCCCAGCCATGGCCGGGCCGGCCTTCCTGCTCGACGGCAGTTGGCCCAAAGCCACTGGGATCCACCGTTGGGCTGCCACGGCCTCTTAGCCCCAGCAAACTACCCTTTCAGCCACGCCACCCGCCAAGCACAGTTCCGATGCCTGGAGGTCAGCCGACCTGGAGAACCAGTCACGGCCCATGACCCCGCTCCTGCCTCCAGCCGTAGCGAAACGGCAGAGGGTGGGCTTTTTCCGGAGGGAGCTGTATAGAGACACACGGGCAATTAGGTGGCTGCGGCGTGGATGCGCGCTGGTGGGGACGGCCAGTTGTAGGTCGAGGGCTTCGCGTGCCTCACGGCCTTCACCTGGGCGTGCGGCGCAGTCTGGCTGCGGGCCAGCCACCACGGGAGCGGCTGGTTTATGGCTATCTTCCAGGGCCGCCTTCTGGCCGCATTTCCATCCAGACCTGCGGGGAGCGCCCCCTCCAGAGCACGCTGTGTTGGGAGGGCCCTGAGGAGGTGAGGCCTGCAGAGGCGGAGGCGGCATCAGCCGTGGGCGCCTAAAGGAGAATTTATAGTGGGAGGCAAAAAAGCCTACAGCACCTGGTATTCCCATGTGGTCTCCCATCCAAGTACTAAGCAGGCCCGACCCTGCTTAGCTTCCAGGATCAGACGATATCGGGCGCGTTCAGGGTGGTATGGCGGTAGAAGGCTGCGGGGGCCACGGGGTGCCTCTTGAGGCTTAGCTTCCCTGGTGCTGGGGCTTGCCGACAGCCCGGCAGCCAACCCTCTCCAGCACGGCCCAGCCGCCCACCAAGGCAGGCGACAGGAGGCCTCGGGCACCCGGGATTGGCGGACTCGTGGGAGACCTCGCAGCTCAGGTCAGGCGGGACCCTCCCGGCCCACAGGAGCTTGGCCCTCTGCCCCAGATCCCGCTTGACGCCCACAAGGACGTGGCCCCGGGGGCTTAAGGGCCCGTGGCCCACGGTCCTTTGGGCATTCGCCACCCTGTCTGCCCACACAGTTCTAGGTGAAGCCCGGCCGCGGCCAGGCTGGCCCTCCTGCCCGACGGCAGTTGGCCTGAAGCCACTGGGAGGCACCATTGAGTCGGCAAGACCCCTTAGACCCAGCAAGGCCACCCTTGCCCCTCCGCCAAATGCTGAGCAAAGTTCCCTGCACCCGGTGACCGGCCGGCCCGGAGAACCATTCCCGGCCCACGACCCCACTCCCGCCCCCGGCCGTGGTGAAAGAGTGGAGGGTGGGCTTTTTCCGGAGGGAGCTGTGGAGAGACACACGGGCAGACGGGTGGCTGCGGCGTGGAGGGGCGCTGGTGTGGTCGGCCAGGTGCAGGTCGAGGGCCTCGCGGGCCTCACGATCTTCACCTGGGCCTGCGGCGGTGTCTGGGTCCGGGCCAGCCACCCCGGCAGCGGCTGGCGTGCGGTTGCCTTCCAGGGCCGCCTTCTGGGGGCATGTCCAGCCAGACCGGCGGGGATGGCCCCCTCCGGCGCACGCTGTGTCGGGAGAGGCCTGAGTAGATGAGGCCTGCAGCAGTGCCCGGCGGGAGCAGCGGAAGCCTTGAGCACCGGCGATGACAAGAAGAGGCAGATCGGGGGGCAAAAAATACTACAGCACCTAGTATTCCCAGGTGGTCTCCCATCCAGGTAGTAAACAGACCCGACCCTGCTTAGCTTCCGAGGTCAGACGAGATGGGGTGCGTTTAGGGTGGTATGGCCGTAGAAGGCAGCGGGGGCCACGGGGTGACTCTTGAGGCTCAGCTTAGCTGGTGCTGGCGAATTACCACCAGTCCGGCGACCAGCCCTCTGCTGCACGGCCCTGCTGCCTGCCCAGGCAGGCGACAGGAGGCCTCGGGGACCCGGAGGTGGCAGAGTCTTGGGCGACCTTGCAACCCTGTTCGGGCGGGAACCTCCGGACCCGTAGGCACTTGACGCTCCACCTCAGATCCCACTCGACGCTCACAAGGACGTGGCCTCAGAGGCTTAAGGGCCGGTGGCCTGCTGTCGCTTGGGCATTACACAACGTGTCCACCCTCGCAGTTCTAGGAGCAGCCCAGCCATGGCCGGGCCGGCCTTCCTGCTCGACGGCAGTTGGCCCAAAGCCACTGGGATCCACCGTTGGGCTGCCACGGCCTCTTAGCCCCAGCAAACTACCCTTTCAGCCACGCCACCCGCCAAGCACAGTTCCGATGCCTGGAGGTCAGCCGACCTGGAGAACCAGTCACGGCCCACGACCCCGCTCCTGCCTCCAGCCGTAGCGAAACGGCAGAGGGTGGGCTTTTTCCGGAGGGAGCTGTATAGAGACACACGGGCAATTAGGTGGCTGCGGCGTGGATGCGCGCTGGTGGGGACGGCCAGTTGTAGGTCGAGGGCTTCGCGTGCCTCACGGCCTTCACCTGGGCGTGCGGCGCAGTCTGGCTGCGGGCCAGCCACCACGGGAGCGGCTGGTTTATGGCTATCTTCCAGGGCCGCCTTCTGGCCGCATTTCCATCCAGACCTGCGGGGAGCGCTCCCTCCAGAGCACGCTGTGTTGGGAGGGCCCTGAGGAGGTGAGGCCTGCAGAGGCGGAGGCGGCATCAGCCGTGGGCGCCTAAAGGAGAATTTATAGTGGGAGGCAAAAAAGCCTACAGCACCTGGTATCCCCATGTGGTCTCCCATCCAAGTACTAAGCAGGCCCGACCCTGCTTAGCTTCCAGGATCAGACGATATCAGGCGCGTTCAGGGTGGTATGGCGGTAGAAGGCTGCGGGGGCCACGGGGTGCCTCTTGAGGCTTAGCTTCCCTGGTGCTGGGGCTTGCCGACAGCCCGGCAGCCAACCCTCTCCAGCACGGCCCAGCCGCCCACCAAGGCAGGCGACAGGAGGCCTCGGGCACCCGGGATTGGCGGACTCGTGGGAGACCTCGCAGCTCAGGTCAGGCGGGACCCTCCCGGCCCACAGGAGCTTGGCCCTCTGCCCCAGATCCCACTTGACGCCCACAAGGACGTGGCCCCGGGGGCTTAAGGGCCCGTGGCCCACGGTCCTTTGGGCATTCGCCACCCTGTCTGCCCACACAGTTCTAGGTGAAGCCCGGCCACGGCCAGGCTGGCCCTCCTGCCCGACGGCAGTTGGCCTGAAGCCACTGGGAGGCACCATTGAGTCGGCAAGACCCCTTAGACCCAGCAAGGCCACCCTTGCCCCTCCGCCAAATGCTGAGCAAAGTTCCCTGCACCCGGTGACCGGCCGGCCCGGAGAACCATTCCCGGCCCACGACCCCACTCCCGCCCCCGGCCGTGGTGAAAGAGTGGAGGGTGGGCTTTTTCCGGAGGGAGCTGTGGAGAGACACACGGGCAGACGGGTGGCTGCGGCGTGGAGGGGCGCTGGTGTGGTCGGCCAGGTGCAGGTCAAGGGCCTCGCGGGCCTCACGATCTTCACCCGGGCCTGCGGCGGTGTCTGGGTCCGGGCCAGCCACCCCGGCAGCGGCTGGCGTGCGGTTGCCTTCCAGGGCCGCCTTCTGGGGGCATGTCCAGCCAGACCGGCGGGGATGGCCCCCTCCGGCGCATGCTGTGTCGGGAGAGGCCTGAGTAGATGAGGCCTGCAGCAGTGCCCGGCGGGGGCAGAGGAAGCCTTGAGTACCGGCCACTACAAGAAAAGGGCAATCGGGGGGCAAAAAATACTACAGCACCTAGTATTCCCAGGGGGTCTCCCATCCAGGTAGTAAACAGACCCGACCCTGCTTAGCTTCGGAGATCAGACGAGATGAGGTGCGTATAGGGTGGTATGGCCTTAGAAGGCAGCGGGGCCCACGGGGTGCCTCTTGAGGCTCAGCTTACCTGGTGTTGGCGAATTACCGCCAGTCCGGCGACCAGCCCTCTGCAGCACGGCCCTGCGGCCCGCCCAGGCAGGCGATAGCAGGCTTCGGGGTCCGGGGGTGGTGGAGTCTTGGACGCTCTAGCAGCTCAGTTCTGGCGGGAACATCCAGGCACATAGGCGCATGGCGAACCGCCCCAGATCCCGCTCGACGCTCACAAAGACGTGGCTCTGAAGGCTTAAGGGTCCGTGGTCCACGGTCCCTTGGGCATTCCCCACCCTGTCCACCCACGCAGTGCTAGGTGCAGTCCAGCCGCGGCCGGGCTGGCCCTCCTGCCTGAAGGCAGTTAGCCCAAAGCCACTGGGAGCCACCATTGATGCGGCACGGCCCCTTGGACCCAGCAAGGCCACCCTTGCCCACACGCCACCCGCTGAGCACAGTTCCCAGCGCATGGTGGCCGGCTGGCCCGGAGAACCGGACCGGCCCAGGACCCCGCTCCCGCCCCCGGCCATGGCGAAACAGCGGAGGGTGGGCTTTTTCCGGAGGGAGCTGTGGAGAGACACAGAGGCAGCCAGGTGGCTGCGGCGCAGATGGGCGCTGGTTGGGTTGGCCACGGGCAGGTCGAGGGCCTCGCGGGCCTCACGATCTTCACCCGGGCCTGCAGCGGAGTCTGGGTCCGGGCCAGCCACCCCGGGAGAGGCTGGGGTGCGGCTGCCTTCCAGGGCCGCCTTCTGGCGGCATGTCCACCCAGACCGGCTGGGTGGGCCCCCTCTGGCGCACGCTGTGTTGCGAGAGGCCTGAGTAGATGAGGCCTGCAGCAGTGCCCGGCAGGAGCAGCGGAAGCCTTGAGCACCGGCGATGACAAGAAAAGGCAGATCGGGGGGCAAAAAATACTACAGCACCTAGTATTCCCAGGTGGTCTCCCATCCAGGTAGTAAACAGACCCGACCCTGCTTAGCTTCCGAGGTCAGACGAGATGGGGTGCGTTTAGGGTGGTATGGCCGTAGAAGGCAGCGGGGGCCACGGGGTGACTCTTGAGGCTCAGCTTAGCTGGTGCTGGCGAATTACCACCAGTCCGGCGACCAGCCCTCTGCTGCACGGCCCTGCTGCCTGCCCAGGCAGGCGACAGGAGGCCTCGGGGACCCGGAGGTGGCAGAGTCTTGGGCGACCTTGCAACCCTGTTCGGGCGGGAACCTCCGGACCCGTAGGCGCTTGACGCTCCACCTCAGATCCCGCTCGACGCTCACAAGGACGTGGCCTCAGAGGCTTAAGGGCCGGTGGCCTGCTGTCCCTTGGGCATTACACAACCTGTCCACCCTCGCAGTTCTAGGAGCAGCCCAGCCATGGCCGGGCCGGCCTTCCTGCTCGACGGCAGTTGGCCCAAAGCCACTGGGATCCACCGTTGGGCTGCCACGGCCTCTTAGCCCCAGCAAACTACCCTTTCAGCCACGCCACCCGCCAAGCACAGTTCCGATGCCTGGAGGTCAGCCGACCTGGAGAACCAGTCACGGCCCACGACCCCGCTCCTGCCTCCAGCCGTAGCGAAACAGCAGAGGGTGGGCTTTTTCCGGAGGGAGCCGTATAGAGACACACGGGCAATTAGGTGGCTGCGGCGTGGATGCGCGCTGGTGGGGACGGCCAGTTGTAGGTCGAGGGCTTCGCGTGCCTCACGGCCTTCACCTGGGCGTGCGGCGCAGTCTGGCTGCGGGCCAGCCACCACGGGAGCGGCTGGTTTATGGCTATCTTCCAGGGCCGCCTTCTGGCCGCATTTCCATCCAGACCTGCGGAGAGCGCCCCCTCCAGAGCACGCTGTGTTGGGGTGGCCCTGAGGAGGTGAGGCCTGCAGAGGCGGAGGCGGCATCAGCCGTGGGCGCCTAAAGGAGAATTTATAGTGGGAGGCAAAAAAGCCTACAGCACCTGGTATTCCCATGTGGTCTCCCATCCAAGTACTAAGCAGGCCCGACCCTGCTTAGCTTCCAGGATCAGACGATATCGGGCGCGTTCAGGGTGGTATGGCGGTAGAAGGCTGCGGGGGCCACGGGGTGCCTCTTGAGGCTTAGCTTCCCTGGTGCTGGGGCTTGCCGACAGCCCGGCAGCCAACCCTCTCCAGCACGGCCCAGCCGCCCACCAAGGCAGGCGACAGGAGGCCTCGGGCACCCGGGATTGGCGGACTCGTGGGAGACCTCGCAGCTCAGGTCAGGCGGGACCCTCCCGGCCCACAGGAGCTTGGCCCTCTGCCCCAGATCCCGCTTGACGCCCACAAGGACGTGGCCCCGGGGGCTTAAGGGCCCGTGGCCCACGGTCCTTTGGGCATTCGCCACCCTGTCTGCCCACACAGTTCTAGGTGAAGCCCGGCCGCGGCCAGGCTGGCCCTCCTGCCCGACGGCAGTTGGCCTGAAGCCACTGGGAGGCACCATTGAGTCGGCAAGACCCCTTAGACCCAGCAAGGCCACCCTTGCCCCTCCGCCAAATGCTGAGCAAAGTTCCCTGCACCCGGTGACCGGCCGGCCCGGAGAACCATTCCCGGCCCACGACCCCACTCCCGCCCCCGGCCGTGGTGAAAGAGTGGAGGGTGGGCTTTTTCCGGAGGGAGCTGTGGAGAGACACACGGGCAGACGGGTGGCTGCGGCGTGGAGGGGCGCTGGTGTGGTCGGCCAGGTGCAGGTCGAGGGCCTCGCGGGCCTCACGATCTTCACCTGGGCCTGCGGCGGTGTCTGGGTCCGGGCCAGCCACCCCGGCAGCGGCTGGCGTGCGGTTGCCTTCCAGGGCCGCCTTCTGGGGGCATGTCCAGCCAGACCGGCGGGGATGGCCCCCTCTGGCGCACGCTGTGTCGGGAGAGGCCTGAGTAGATGAGGCCTGCAGCAGTGCCCGGCGGGAGCAGCGGAAGCCTTGAGCACCGGCGATGACAAGAAGAGGCAGATCGGGGGGCAAAAAATACTACAGCACCTAGTATTCCCAGGTGGTCTCCCATCCAGGTAGTAAACAGACCCGACCCTGCTTAGCTTCCGAGGTCAGACGAGATGGGGTGCGTTTAGGGTGGTATGGCCGTAGAAGGCAGCGGGGGCCACGGGGTGACTCTTGAGGCTCAGCTTAGCTGGTGCTGGCGAATTACCACCAGTCCGGCGACCAGCCCTCTGCTGCACGGCCCTGCTGCCTGCCCAGGCAGGCGACAGGAGGCCTCGGGGACCCGGAGGTGGCAGAGTCTTGGGCGACCTTGCAACCCTGTTCGGGCGGGAACCTCCGGACCCGTAGGCACTTGACGCTCCACCTCAGATCCCACTCGACGCTCACAAGGACGTGGCCTCAGAGGCTTAAGGGCCGGTGGCCTGCTGTCGCTTGGGCATTACACAACGTGTCCACCCTCGCAGTTCTAGGAGCAGCCCAGCCATGGCCGGGCCGGCCTTCCTGCTCGACGGCAGTTGGCCCAAAGCCACTGGGATCCACCGTTGGGCTGCCACGGCCTCTTAGCCCCAGCAAACTACCCTTTCAGCCACGCCACCCGCCAAGCACAGTTCCGATGCCTGGAGGTCAGCCGACCTGGAGAACCAGTCACGGCCCACGACCCCGCTCCTGCCTCCAGCCGTAGCGAAACGGCAGAGGGTGGGCTTTTTCCGGAGGGAGCTGTATAGAGACACACGGGCAATTAGGTGGCTGCGGCGTGGATGCGCGCTGGTGGGGACGGCCAGTTGTAGGTCGAGGGCTTCGCGTGCCTCACGGCCTTCACCTGGGCGTGCGGCGCAGTCTGGCTGCGGGCCAGCCACCACGGGAGCGGCTGGTTTATGGCTATCTTCCAGGGCCGCCTTCTGGCCGCATTTCCATCCAGACCTGCGGGGAGCGCTCCCTCCAGAGCACGCTGTGTTGGGGTGGCCCTGAGGAGGTGAGGCCTGCAGAGGCGGAGGCGGCATCAGCCGTGGGCGCCTAAAGGAGAATTTATAGTGGGAGGCAAAAAAGCCTACAGCACCTGGTATCCCCATGTGGTCTCCCATCCAAGTACTAAGCAGGCCCGACCCTGCTTAGCTTCCAGGATCAGACGATATCGGGCGCGTTCAGGGTGGTATGGCGGTAGAAGGCTGCGGGGGCCACGGGGTGCCTCTTGAGGCTTAGCTTCCCTGGTGCTGGGGCTTGCCGACAGCCCGGCAGCCAACCCTCTCCAGCACGGCCCAGCCGCCCACCAAGGCAGGCGACAGGAGGCCTCGGGCACCCGGGATTGGCGGACTCGTGGGAGACCTCGCAGCTCAGGTCAGGCGGGACCCTCCCGGCACACAGGAGCTTGGCCCTCTGCCCCAGATCCCACTTGACGCCCACAAGGACGTGGCCCCGGGGGCTTAAGGGCCCGTGGCCCACGGTCCTTTGGGCATTCGCCACCCTGTCTGCCCACACAGTTCTAGGTGAAGCCCGGCCACGGCCAGGCTGGCCCTCCTGCCCGACGGCAGTTGGCCTGAAGCCACTGGGAGGCACCATTGAGTCGGCAAGACCCCTTAGACCCAGCAAGGCCACCCTTGCCCCTCCGCCAAATGCTGAGCAAAGTTCCCTGCACCCGGTGACCGGCCGGCCCGGAGAACCATTCCCGGCCCACGACCCCACTCCCGCCCCCGGCCGTGGTGAAAGAGTGGAGGGTGGGCTTTTTCCGGAGGGAGCTGTGGAGAGACACACGGGCAGACGGGTGGCTGCGGCGTGGAGGGGCGCTGGTGTGGTCGGCCAGGTGCAGGTCGAGGGCCTCGCGGGCCTCACGATCTTCACCCGGGCCTGCGGCGGTGTCTGGGTCCGGGCCAGCCACCCCGGCAGCGGCTGGCATGCGGTTGCCTTCCAGGGCCGCCTTCTGGGGGCATGTCCAGCCAGACCGGCGGGGATGGCCCCCTCCGGCGCACGCTGTGTCAGGAGAGGCCTGAGTAGATGAGGCCTGCAGCAGTGCCCGGCGGGGGCAGAGGAAGCCTTGAGTACCGGCCACTACAAGAAAAGGGCAATCGGGGGGCAAAAAATACTACAGCACCTAGTATGCCCAGGGGGTCTCCCATCCAGGTAGTAAACAGACCCGACCCTGCTTAGCTTCGGAGATCAGACGAGATGGGGTGCGTATAGGGTGGTATGGCCGTAGAAGGCAGCGGGGCCCACGGGGTGCCTCTTGAGGCTCAGCTTACCTGGTGCTGGCGAATTACCGCCAGTCCGGCGACCAGCCCTCTGCAGCACGGCCCTGCGGCCCGCCCAGGCAGGCGATAGCAGGCTTCGGGGTCCGGGGGTGGTGGAGTCTTGGACGCTCTAGCAGCTCAGTTCTGGCGGGAACATCCAGGCACATAGGCGCATGGCGAAACGCCCCAGATCCCGCTCGACGCTCACAAAGACGTGGCTCTGAAGGCTTAAGGGTCCGTGGTCCACGGTCCCTTGGGCATTCCCCACCCTGTCCACCCACGCAGTGCTAGGTGCAGTCCAGCCGCGGCCGGGCTGGCCCTCCTGCCTGAAGGCAGTTAGCCCAAAGCCACTGGGAGCCACCATTGATGCGGCACGGCCCCTTGGACCCAGCAAGGCCACCCTTGCCCACACGCCACCCGCTGAGCACAGTTCCCAGCGCATGGTGGCCGGCTGGCCCGGAGAACCGGACCGGCCCAGGACCCCGCTCCCGCCCCCGGCCATGGCGAAACAGCGGAGGGTGGGCTTTTTCCGGAGGGAGCTGTGGAGAGACACAGAGGCAGCCAGGTGGCTGCGGCGCAGATGGGCGCTGGTTGGGTTGGCCACGGGCAGGTCGAGGGCCTCGCGGGCCTCACGATCTTCACCCGGGCCTGCAGCGGAGTCTGGGTCCGGGCCAGCCACCCCGGGAGAGGCTGGGGTGCAGCTGCCTTCCAGGGCCGCCTTCTGGCGGCATGTCCACCCAGACCGGCTGGGTGGGCCCCCTCTGGCGCACGCTGTGTTGCGAGAGGCCTGAGTAGATGAGGCCTGCAGCAGTGCCCGGCGGGAGCAGCGGAAGCCTTGAGCACCGGCGATGACAAGAAAAGGCAGATCGGGGGGCAAAAAATACTACAGCACCTAGTATTCCCAGGTGGTCTCCCATCCAGGTAGTAAACAGACCCGACCCTGCTTAGCTTCCGAGGTCAGACGAGATGGGGTGTGCTTAGGGTGGTATGGCCGTAGAAGGCAGCGGGGGCCACGGGGTGACTCTTGAGGCTCAGCTTAGCTGGTGCTGGCGAATTACCACCAGTCCGGCGACCAGCCCTCTGCTGCACGGCCCTGCTGCCTGCCCAGGCAGGCGACAGGAGGCCTCGGGGACCCGGAGGTGGCAGAGTCTTGGGCGACCTTGCAACCCTGTTCGGGCGGGAACCTCCGGACCCGTAGGCGCTTGACGCTCCACCTCAGATCCCGCTCGACGCTCACAAGGACGTGGCCTCAGAGGCTTAAGGGCCAGTGGCCTGCTGTCCCTTGGGCATTACACAACCTGTCCACCCTCGCAGTTCTAGGAGCAGCCCAGCCATGGCCGGGCCGGCCTTCCTGCTCGACGGCAGTTGGCCCAAAGCCACTGGGATCCACCGTTGGGCTGCCACGGCCTCTTAGCCCCAGCAAACTACCCTTTCAGCCACGCCACCCGCCAAGCACAGTTCCGATGCCTGGAGGTCAGCCGACCTGGAGAACCAGTCACGGCCCACGACCCCGCTCCTGCCTCCAGCCGTAGCGAAACGGCAGAGGGTGGGCTTTTTCCGGAGGGAGCTGTATAGAGACACATGGGCAATTAGGTGGCTGCGGCGTGGATGCGCGCTGGTGGGGACGGCCAGTTGTAGGTCGAGGGCTTCGCGTGCCTCACGGCCTTCACCTGGGCGTGCGGCGCAGTCTGGCTGCGGGCCAGCCACCACGGGAGCGGCTGGTTTATGGCTATCTTCCAGGGCCGCCTTCTGGCCGCATTTCCATCCAGACCTGCGGGGAGCGCCCCCTCCAGAGCACGCTGTGTTGGGAGGGCCCTGAGGAGGTGAGGCCTGCAGAGGCGGAGGCGGCATCAGCCGTGGGCGCCTAAAGGAGAATTTATAGTGGGAGGCAAAAAAGCCTACAGCACCTGGTATCCCCATGTGGTCTCCCATCCAAGTACTAAGCAGGCCCGACCCTGCTTAGCTTCCAGGATCAGACGATATCGGGCGCGTTCAGGGTGGTATGGCGGTAGAAGGCTGCGGGGGCCACGGGGTGCCTCTTGAGGCTTAGCTTCCCTGGTGCTGGGGCTTGCCGACAGCCCGGCAGCCAACCCTCTCCAGCACGGCCCAGCCGCCCACCAAGGCAGGCGACAGGAGGCCTCGGGCACCCGGGATTGGTGGACTCGTGGGAGACCTCGCAGCTCAGGTCAGGCGGGACCCTCCCGGCCCACAGGAGCTTGGCCCTCTGCCCCAGATCCCGCTTGACGCCCACAAGGACGTGGCCCCGGGGGCTTAAGGGCCCGTGGCCCACGGTCCTTTGGGCATTCGCCACCCTGTCTGCCCACACAGTTCTAGGTGAAGCCCGGCCGCGGCCAGGCTGGCCCTCCTGCCCGACGGTGTTGGCCTGAAGCCACTGGGAGGCACCATTGAGTCGGCAAGACCCCTTAGACCCAGCAAGGCCACCCTTGCCCCTCCGCCAAATGCTGAGCAAAGTTCCCTGCACCCGGTGACCGGCCGGCCCGGAGAACCATTCCCGGCCCACGACCCCACTCCCGCCCCCGGCCGTGGTGAAAGAGTGGAGGGTGGGCTTTTTCCGGAGGGAGCTGTGGAGAGACACACGGGCAGACGGGTGGCTGCGGCGTGGAGGGGCGCTGGTGTGGTCGGCCAGGTGCAGGTCGAGGGCCTCGCGGGCCTCACGATCTTCACCCGGGCCTGCGGCGGTGTCTGGGTCCGGGCCAGCCACCCCGGCAGTGGCTGGCGTGCGGTTGCCTTCCAGGGCCGCCTTCTGGGGGCATGTCCAGCCAGACCGGCGGGGATGGCCCCCTCCGGCGCACGCTGTGTCGGGAGAGGCCTGAGTAGATGAGGCCTGCAGCAGTGCCCGGCGGGGGCAGAGGAAGCCTTGAGTACCGGCCACTACAAGAAAAGGGCAATCGGGGGGCAAAAAATACTACAGCACCTAGTATGCCCAGGGGGTCTCCCATCCAGGTAGTAAACAGACCCGACCCTGCTTAGCTTCGGAGATCAGACGAGATGGGGTGCGTATAGGGTGGTATGGCCGTAGAAGGCAGCAGGGCCCACGGGGTGCCTCTTGAGGCTCAGCTTACCTGGTGCTGGCGAATTACCGCCAGTCTGGCGACCAGCCCTCTGCAGCACGGCCCTGCGGCCCGCCCAGGCAGGCGATAGCAGGCTTCGGGGTCCGGGGGTGGTGGAGTCTTGGACGCTCTAGCAGCTCAGTTCTGGCGGGAACATCCAGGCACATAGGCGCATGGCGAAACGCCCCAGATCCCGCTCGACGCTCACAAAGACGTGGCTCTGAAGGCTTAAGGGTCCGTGGTCCACGGTCCCTTGGGCATTCCCCACCCTGTCCACCCACGCAGTGCTAGGTGCAGTCCAGCCGTGGCCGGGCTGGCCCTCCTGCCTGAAGGCAGTTAGCCCAAAGCCACTGGGAGCCACCACTGATGCGGCACGGCCCCTTGGACCCAGCAAGGCCACCCTTGCCCACACGCCACCCGCTGAGCACAGTTCCCAGCGCATGGTGGCCGGCTGGCCCGGAGAACCGGACCGGCCCAGGACCCCGCTCCCGCCCCCGGCCATGGCGAAACAGCGGAGGGTGGGCTTTTTCCGGAGGGAGCTGTGGAGAGACACAGAGGCAGCCAGGTGGCTGCGGCGCAGATGGGCGCTGGTTGGGTTGGCCACGGGCAGGTCGAGGGCCTCGCGGGCCTCACGATCTTCACCCGGGCCTGCAGCGGAGTCTGGGTCCGGGCCAGCCACCCCGGGAGAGGCTGGGGTGCGGCTGCCTTCCAGGGCCGCCTTCTGGCGGCATGTCCACCCAGACCGGCGGGGAGGGGCCCCTCCGGCGCACGCTGTGTTGCGAGAGGCCTGAGTAGATGAGGCCTTCAGCAGGGCCCGGCGGGAGCAGCGGAAGCCTTGAGCACCGGCGATGACAAGAAAAGGCAGATCGGGGGGCATAAAATACTACAGCACCTAGTATTCCCAGGTGGTCTCCCATCCAGGTAGTAAACAGACCCGACCCTGCTTAGCTTCCGAGGTCAGACGAGATGGGGTGCGTTTAGGGTGGTATGGCCGTAGAAGGCAGCGGGGGCCACGGGGTGACTCTTGAGGCTCAGCTTAGCTGGTGCTGGCGAATTACCACCAGTCCGGCGACCAGCCCTCTGCTGCACGGCCCTGCTGCCTGCCCAGGCAGGCGACAGGAGGCCTCGGGGACCCGGAGGTGGCAGAGTCTTGGGCGACCTTGCAACCCTGTTCGGGCGGGAACCTCCGGACCCGTAGGCGCTTGACGCTCCACCTCAGATCCCGCTCGACGCTCACAAGGACGTGGCCTCAGAGGCTTAAGGGCCAGTGGCCTGCTGTCCCTTGGGCATTACACAACCTGTCCACCCTCGCAGTTCTAGGAGCAGCCCAGCCATGGCCGGGCCGGCCTTCCTGCTCGACGGCAGTTGGCCCAAAGCCACTGGGATCCACCGTTGGGCTGCCACGGCCTCTTAGCCCCAGCAAACTACCCTTTCAGCCACGCCACCCGCCAAGCACAGTTCCGATGCCTGGAGGTCAGCCGACCTGGAGAACCAGTCACGGCCCACGACCCCGCTCCTGCCTCCAGCCGTAGCGAAACGGCAGAGGGTGGGCTTTTTCCGGAGGGAGCTGTATAGAGACACACGGGCAATTAGGTGGCTGCGGCGTGGATGCGCGCTGGTGGGGACGGCCAGTTGTAGGTCGAGGGCTTCGCGTGCCTCACGGCCTTCACCTGGGCGTGCGGCGCAGTCTGGCTGCGGGCCAGCCACCACGGGAGCGGCTGGTTTATGGCTATCTTCCAGGGCCGCCTTCTGGCCGCATTTCCATCCAGACCTGCGGGGAGCGCCCCCTCCAGAGCACGCTGTGTTGGGAGGGCCCTGAGGAGGTGAGGCCTGCAGAGGCGGAGGCGGCATCAGCCGTGGGCGCCTAAAGGAGAATTTATAGTGGGAGGCAAAAAAGCCTACAGCACCTGGTATTCCCATGTGGTCTCCCATCCAAGTACTAAGCAGGCCCGACCCTGCTTAGCTTCCAGGATCAGCCGATATCGGGCGCGTTCAGGGTGGTATGGCGGTAGAAGGCTGCGGGGGCCACGGGGTGCCTCTTGAGGCTTAGCTTCCCTGGTGCTGGGGCTTGCCGACAGCCCGGCAGCCAACCCTCTCCAGCACGGCCCAGCCGCCCACCAAGGCAGGCGACAGGAGGCCTCGGGCACCCGGGATTGGCGGACTCGTGGGAGACCTCGCAGCTCAGGTCAGGCGGGACCCTCCCGGCCCACAGGAGCTTGGCCCTCTGCCCCAGATCCCGCTTGACGCCCACAAGGACGTGGCCCCGGGGGCTTAAGGGCCCGTGGCCCACGGTCCTTTGGGCATTCGCCACCCTGTCTGCCCACACAGTTCTAGGTGAAGCCCGGCCGCGGCCAGGCTGGCCCTCCTGCCCGACGGCAGTTGGCCTGAAGCCACTGGGAGGCACCATTGAGTCGGCAAGACCCCTTAGACCCAGCAAGGCCACCCTTGCCCCTCCGCCAAATGCTGAGCAAAGTTCCCTGCACCCGGTGACCGGCCGGCCCGGAGAACCATTCCCGGCCCACGACCCCACTCCCGCCCCCGGCCGTGGTGAAAGAGTGGAGGGTGGGCTTTTTCCGGAGGGAGCTGTGGAGAGACACACGGGCAGACGGGTGGCTGCGGCGTGGAGGGGCGCTGGTGTGGTCGGCCAGGTGCAGGTCGAGGGCCTCGCGGGCCTCACGATCTTCACCCGGGCCTGCGGTGGTGTCTGGGTCCGGGCCAGCCACCCCGGCAGCGGCTGGCGTGCGGTTGCCTTCCAGGGCCGCCTTCTGGGGGCATGTCCAGCCAGACCGGCGGGGATGGCCCCCTCCGGCGCACGCTGTGTCGGGAGAGGCCTGAGTAGATGAGGCCTGCAGCAGTGCCCGGCGGGGGCAGAGGAAGCCTTGAGTACCGGCCACTACAAGAAAAGGGCAATCGGGGGACAAAAAATACTACAGCACCTAGTATGCCCAGGTGGTCTCCCATCCAGGTAGTAAACAGACCCGACCCTGCTTAGCTTCGGAAATCAGACGAGATGGGGTGCGTATAGGGTGGTATGGCCATAGAAGGCAGCGGGGCCCACGGGGTGCCTCTTGAGGCTCAGCTTACCTGGTGCTGGCAAATTACCGCCAGTCCGGCGACCAGCCCTCTGCAGCACGGCCCTGCGGCCCGCCCAGGCAGGCGATAGCAGGCTTCGGGGGCCGGGGGTGGTGGAGTCTTGGACGCTCTAGCAGCTCAGTTCTGGCGGGAACATCCAGGCACATAGGCGCATGGCGAACCGCCCCAGATCCCGCTCGACGCTCACAAAGACGTGGCTCTGAAGGCTTAAGGGTCCGTGGTCCACGGTCCCTTGGGCATTCCCCACCCTGTCCACCCACGCAGTGCTAGGTGCAGTCCAGCCGCGGCCGGGCTGGCCCTCCTGCCTGAAGGCAGTTAGCCCAAAGCCACTGGGAGCCACCATTGATGCGGCACGGCCCCTTGGACCCAGCAAGGCCACCCTTGCCCACACGCCACCCGCTGAGCACAGTTCCCAGCGCATGGTGGCCGGCTGGCCCGGAGAACCGGACCGGCCCAGGACCCCGCTCCCGCCCCCGGCCATGGCGAAACAGCGGAGGGTGGGCTTTTTCCGGAGGGAGCTGAGGAGAGACACAGAGGCAGCCAGGTGGCTGCGGCGCAGATGGGCGCTGGTTGGGTTGGCCACGGGCAGGTCGAGGGCCTCGCGGGCCTCACGATCTTCACCCGGGCCTGCAGCGGTGTCTGGGTCCGGGCCAGCCACCCCGGCAGCGGCTGGCGTGCGGTTGCCTTCCAGGGCCGCCTTCTGGGGGCATGTCCAGCCAGACCGGCGGGGATGGCCCCCTCTGGCGCACGCTGTGTTGCGAGAGGCCTGAGTAGATGAGGCCTGCAGCAGTGCCCGGCGGGAGCAGCGGAAGCCTTGAGCACCGGCGATGACAAGAAAAGGCAGATCGGGGGGCAAAAAATACTACAGCACCTAGTATTCCCAGGTGGTCTCCCATCCAGGTAGTAAACAGACCCGACCCTGCTTAGCTTCCGAGGTCAGACGAGATGGGGTGCGTTTAGGGTGGTATGGCCGTAGAAGGCAGCGGGGGCCACGGGGTGACTCTTGAGGCTCAGCTTAGCTGGTGCTGGCGAATTACCACCAGTCCGGCGACCAGCCCTCTGCTGCACGGCCCTGCTGCCTGCCCAGGCAGGCGACAGGAGGCCTCGGGGACCCGGAGGTGGCAGAGTCTTGGGCGACCTTGCAACCCTGTTCGGGCGGGAACCTCCAGACCCGTAGGCACTTGACGCTCCACCTCAGATCCCGCTCGACGCTCACAAGGACGTGGCCTCAGAGGCTTAAGGGCCAGTGGCCTGCTGTCCCTTGGGCATTACACAACCTGTCCACCCTCGCAGTTCTAGGAGCAGCCCAGCCATGGCCGGGCCGGCCTTCCTGCTCGACGGCAGTTGGCCCAAAGCCACTGGGATCCACCGTTGGGCTGCCACGGCCTCTTAGCCCCAGCAAACTACCCTTTCAGCCACGCCACCCGCCAAGCACAGTTCCGATGCCTGGAGGTCAGCCGACCTGGAGAACCAGTCACGGCCCACGACCCCGCTCCTGCCTCCAGCCGTAGCGAAACGGCAGAGGGTGGGCTTTTTCCGGAGGGAGCTGTATAGAGACACACGGGCAATTAGGTGGCTGCGGCGTGGATGCGCGCTGGTGGGGATGGCCAGTTGTAGGTCGAGGGCTTCGCGTGCCTCACGGCCTTCACCTGGGCGTGCGGCGCAGTCTGGCTGCGGGCCAGCCACCACGGGAGCGGCTGGTTTATGGCTATCTTCCAGGGCCGCCTTCTGGCCGCATTTCCATCCAGACCTGCGGGGAGCGCCCCCTCCAGAGCACGCTGTGTTGGGAGGGCCCTGAGGAGGTGAGGCCTGCAGAGGCGGAGGCGGCATCAGCCGTGGGCGCCTAAAGGAGAATTTATAGTGGGAGGCAAAAAAGCCTACAGCACCTGGTATTCCCATGTGGTCTCCCATCCAAGTACTAAGCAGGCCCGACCCTGCTTAGCTTCCAGGATCAGACGATATCGGGCGCGTTCAGGGTGGTATGGCGGTAGAAGGCTGCGGGGGCCACGGGGTGCCTCTTGAGGCTTAGCTTCCCTGGTGCTGGGGCTTGCTGACAGTCCGGCAGCCAACCCTCTCCAGCACGGCCCAGCCGCCCACCAAGGCAGGCGACAGGAGGCCTCGGGCACCCGGGATTGGCGGACTCGTGGGAGACCTCGCAGCTCAGGTCAGGCGGGACCCTCCCGGCCCACAGGAGCTTGGCCCTCTGCCCCAGATCCCGCTTGACGCCCACAAGGACGTGGCCCCGGGGGCTTAAGGGCCCGTGGCCCACGGTCCTTTGGGCATTCGCCACCCTGTCTGCCCACACAGTTCTAGGTGAAGCCCGGCCGCAGCCAGGCTGGCCCTCCTGCCCGACGGCAGTTGGCCTGAAGCCACTGGGAGGCACCACTGAGTCGGCAAGACCCCTTAGACCCAGCAAGGCCACCCTTGCCCCTCCGCCAAATCCTGAGCAAAGTTCCCTGCACCCGGTGACCGGCCGGCCCGGAGAACCATTCCCGGCCCACGACCCCACTCCCGCCCCCGGCCGTGGTGAAAGAGTGGAGTGTGGGCTTTTTCCGGAGGGAGCTGTGGAGAGACACACGGGCAGACGGGTGGCTGCGGCGTGGAGGGGCGCTGGTGTGGTCGGCCAGGTGCAGGTCGAGGGCCTCGCGGGCCTCACGATCTTCACCCGGGCCTGCGGCGGTGTCTGGGTCCGGGCCAGCCACCCCGGCAGCGGCTGGCGTGCGGTTGCCTTCCAGGGCCGCCTTCTGGGGGCATGTCCAGCCAGACCGGCGGGGATGGCCCCCTCCGGCGCACGCTGTGTCGGGAGAGGCCTGAGTAGATGAGGCCTGCAGCAGTGCCCGGCGGGGGCAGAGGAAGCCTTGAGTACCGGCCACTACAAGAAAAGGGCAATCGGGGGGCAAAAAATACTACAGCACCTAGTATGCCCAGGGGGTCTCCCATCCAGGTAGTAAACAGACCCGACCCTGCTTAGCTTCGGAGATCAGACGAGATGGGGTGCGTATAGGGTGGTATGGCCGTAGAAGGCAGCAGGGCCCACGGGGTGCCTCTTGAGGCTCAGCTTACCTGGTGCTGGCGAATTACCGCCAGTCTGGCGACCAGCCCTCTGCAGCACGGCCCTGCGGCCCGCCCAGGCAGGCGATAGCAGGCTTCGGGGTCCGGGGGTGGTAGAGTCTTGGACGCTCTAGCAGCTCAGTTCTGGCGGGAACATCCAGGCACATAGGCGCATGGCGAAACGCCCCAGATCCCGCTCGACGCTCACAAAGACGTGGCTCTGAAGGCTTAAGGGTCCGTGGTCCACGGTCCCTTGGGCATTCCCCACCCTGTCCACCCACGCAGTGCTAGGTGCAGTCCAGCCGCGGCCGGGCTGGCCCTCCTGCCTGAAGGCAGTTAGCCCAAAGCCACTGGGAGCCACCACTGATGCGGCACGGCCCCTTGGACCCAGCAAGGCCACCCTTGCCCACACGCCACCCGCTGAGCACAGTTCCCAGCGCATGGTGGCCGGCTGGCCCGGAGAACCGGACCGGCCCAGGACCCCGCTCCCGCCCCCGGCCATGGCGAAACAGCGGAGGGTGGGCTTTTTCCGGAGGGAGCTGTGGAGAGACACAGAGGCAGCCAGGTGGCTGCGGCGCAGATGGGCGCTGGTTGGGTTGGCCATGGGCAGGTCGAGGGCCTCGCGGGCCTCACGATCTTCACCCGGGCCTGCAGCGGAGTCTGGGTCCGGGCCAGCCACCCCGGGAGAGGCTGGGGTGCGGCTGCCTTCCAGGGCCGCCTTCTGGCGGCATGTCCACCCAGACCGGCGGGGAGGGGCCCCTCCGGCGCACGCTGTGTTGCGAGAGGCCTGAGTAGATGAGGCCTGCAGCAGGGCCCGGCGGGAGCAGCGGAAGCCTTGAGCACCGGCGATGACAAGAAAAGGCAGATCGGGGGGCATAAAATACTACAGCACCTAGTATTCCCAGGTGGTCTCCCATCCAGGTAGTAAACAGACCCGACCCTGCTTAGCTTCCGAGGTCAGACGAGATGGGGTGCGTTTAGGGTGGTATGGCCGTAGAAGGCAGCGGGGGCCACGGGGTGACTCTTGAGGCTCAGCTTAGCTGGTGCTGGCGAATTACCACCAGTCCGGCGACCAGCCCTCTGCTGCACGGCCCTGCTGCCTGCCCAGGCAGGCGACAGGAGGCCTCGGGGACCCGGAGGTGGCAGAGTCTTGGGCGACCTTGCAACCCTGTTCGGGCGGGAACCTCCGGACCCGTAGGCGCTTGACGCTCCACCTCAGATCCCGCTCGACGCTCACAAGGACGTGGCCTCAGAGGCTTAAGGGCCAGTGGCCTGCTGTCCCTTGGGCATTACACAACCTGTCCACCCTCGCAGTTCTAGGAGCAGCCCAGCCATGGCCGGGCCGGCCTTCCTGCTCGACGGCAGTTGGCCCAAAGCCACTGGGATCCACCGTTGGGCTGCCACGGCCTCTTAGCCCCAGCAAACTACCCTTTCAGCCACGCCACCCGCCAAGCACAGTTCCGATGCCTGGAGGTCAGCCGACCTGGAGAACCAGTCACGGCCCACGACCCCGCTCCTGCCTCCAGCCGTAGCGAAACGGCAGAGGGTGGGCTTTTTCCGGAGGGAGCTGTATAGAGACACACGGGCAATTAGGTGGCTGCGGCGTGGATGCGCGCTGGTGGGGACGGCCAGTTGTAGGTCGAGGGCTTCGCGTGCCTCACGGCCTTCACCTGGGCGTGCGGCGCAGTCTGGCTGCGGGCCAGCCACCACGGGAGCGGCTGGTTTATGGCTATCTTCCAGGGCCGCCTTCTGGCCGCATTTCCATCCAGACCTGCGGGGAGCGCCCCCTCCAGAGCACGCTGTGTTGGGAGGGCCCTGAGGAGGTGAGGCCTGCAGAGGCGGAGGCGGCATCAGCCGTGGGCGCCTAAAGGAGAATTTATAGTGGGAGGCAAAAAAGCCTACAGCACCTGGTATTCCCATGTGGTCTCCCATCCAAGTACTAAGCAGGCCCGACCCTGCTTAGCTTCCAGGATCAGACGATATCGGGCGCGTTCAGGGTGGTATGGCGGTAGAAGGCTGCGGGGGCCACGGGGTGCCTCTTGAGGCTTAGCTTCCCTGGTGCTGGGGCTTGCCGACAGCCCGGCAGCCAACCCTCTCCAGCACGGCCCAGCCGCCCACCAAGGCAGGCGACAGGAGGCCTCGGGCACCCGGGATTGGCGGACTCGTGGGAGACCTCGCAGCTCAGGTCAGGCGGGACCCTCCCGGCCCACAGGAGCTTGGCCCTCTGCCCCAGATCCCGCTTGACGCCCACAAGGACGTGGCCCCGGGGGCTTAAGGGCCCGTGGCCCACGGTCCTTTGGGCATTCGCCACCCTGTCTGCCCACACAGTTCTAGGTGAAGCCCGGCCGCGGCCAGGCTGGCCCTCCTGCCCGACGGCAGTTGGCCTGAAGCCACTGGGAGGCACCATTGAGTCGGCAAGACCCCTTAGACCCAGCAAGGCCACCCTTGCCCCTCCGCCAAATGCTGAGCAAAGTTCCCTGCACCCGGTGACCGGCCGGCCCGGAGAACCATTCCCGGCCCACGACCCCACTCCCGCCCCCGGCCGTGGTGAAAGAGTGGAGGGTGGGCTTTTTCCGGAGGGAGCTGTGGAGAGACACACGGGCAGACGGGTGGCTGCGGCGTGGAGGGGCGCTGGTGTGGTCGGCCAGGTGCAGGTCGAGGGCCTCGCGGGCCTCACGATCTTCACCCGGGCCTGCGGCGGTGTCTGGGTCCGGGCCAGCCACCACGGCAGCGGCTGGCGTGCGGTTGCCTTCCAGGGCCGCCTTCTGGGGGCATGTCCAGCCAGACCGGCGGGGATGGCCCCCTCCGGCGCACGCTGTGTCGGGAGAGGCCTGAGTAGATGAGGCCTGCAGCAGTGCCCGGCGGGGGCAGAGGAAGCCTTGAGTACCGGCCACTACAAGAAAAGGGCAATCGGGGGACAAAAAATACTACAGCACCTAGTATGCCCAGGTGGTCTCCCATCCAGGTAGTAAACAGACCCGACCCTGCTTAGCTTCGGAAATCAGACGAGATGGGGTGCGTATAGGGTGGTATGGCCATAGAAGGCAGCGGGGCCCACGGGGTGCCTCTTGAGGCTCAGCTTACCTGGTGCTGGCAAATTACCGCCAGTCCGGCGACCAGCCCTCTGCAGCACGGCCCTGCGGCCCGCCCAGGCAGGCGATAGCAGGCTTCGGGGTCCGGGGGTGGTGGAGTCTTGGACGCTCTAGCAGCTCAGTTCTGGCGGGAACATCCAGGCACATAGGCGCATGGCGAACCGCCCCAGATCCCGCTCGACGCTCACAAAGACGTGGCTCTGAAGGCTTAAGGGTCCGTGGTCCACGGTCCCTTGGGCATTCCCCACCCTGTCCACCCACGCAGTGCTAGGTGCAGTCCAGCCGCGGCCGGGCTGGCCCTCCTGCCTGAAGGCAGTTAGCCCAAAGCCACTGGGAGCCACCATTGATGCGGCACGGCCCCTTGGACCCAGCAAGGCCACCCTTGCCCACACGCCACCCGCTGAGCACAGTTCCCAGCGCATGGTGGCCGGCTGGCCCGGAGAACCGGACCGGCCCAGGACCCCGCTCCCGCCCCCGGCCATGGCGAAACAGCGGAGGGTGGGCTTTTTCCGGAGGGAGCTGTGGAGAGACACAGAGGCAGACAGGTGGCTGCGGCGCAGATGGGCACTGGTTGGGTTGGCCACGGGCAGGTCGAGGGCCTCGCGGGCCTCACGATCTTCAACCGGGCCTGCAGCGGAGTCTGGGTCCGGGCCAGCCACCCCGGGAGAGGCTGGGGTGCGGCTGCCTTCCAGGGCCGCCTTCTGGCGGCATGTCCACCCAGACCGGCTGGGTGGGCCCCCTCTGGCGCACGCTGTGTTGCGAGAGGCCTGAGTAGATGAGGCCTGCAGCAGTGCCCGGCGGGAGCAGCGGAAGCCTTGAGCACCGGCGATGACAAGAAAAGGCAGATCGGGGGGCAAAAAATACTACAGCACCTAGTATTCCCAGGTGGTCTCCCATCCAGGTAGTAAACAGACCCGACCCTGCTTAGCTTCCGAGGTCAGACGAGATGGGGTGCGTTTAGGGTGGTATGGCCGTAGAAGGCAGCGGGGGCCACGGGGTGACTCTTGAGGCTCAGCTTAGCTGGTGCTGGCGAATTACCACCAGTCCGGCGACCAGCCCTCTGCTGCACGGCCCTGCTGCCTGCCCAGGCAGGCGACAGGAGGCCTCGGGGACCCGGAGGTGGCAGAGTCTTGGGCGACCTTGCAACCCTGTTCGGGCGGGAACCTCCGGACCCGTAGGCACTTGACGCTCCACCTCAGATCCCGCTCGACGCTCACAAGGACGTGGCCTCAGAGGCTTAAGGGCCAGTGGCCTGCTGTCCCTTGGGCATTACACAACCTGTCCACCCTCGCAGTTCTAGGAGCAGCCCAGCCATGGCCGGGCCGGCCTTCCTGCTCGACGGCAGTTGGCCCAAAGCCACTGGGATCCACCGTTGGGCTGCCACGGCCTCTTAGCCCCAGCAAACTACCCTTTCAGCCACGCCACCCGCCAAGCACAGTTCCGATGCCTGGAGGTCAGCCGACCTGGAGAACCAGTCACGGCCCACGACCCCGCTCCTGCCTCCAGCCGTAGCGAAACGGCAGAGGGTGGGCTTTTTCCGGAGGGAGCTGTATAGAGACACACGGGCAATTAGGTGGCTGCGGCGTGGATGCGCGCTGGTGGGGACGGCCAGTTGTAGGTCGAGGGCTTCGCGTGCCTCACGGCCTTCACCTGGGCGTGCGGCGCAGTCTGGCTGCGGGCCAGCCACCACGGGAGCGGCTGGTTTATGGCTATCTTCCAGGGCCGCCTTCTGGCCGCATTTCCATCCAGACCTGCGGGGAGCGCCCCCTCCAGAGCACGCTGTGTTGGGAGGGCCCTGAGGAGGTGAGGCCTGCAGAGGCGGAGGCGGCATCAGCCGTGGGCGCCTAAAGGAGAATTTATAGTGGGAGGCAAAAAAGCCTACAGCACCTGGTATTCCCATGTGGTCTCCCATCCAAGTACTAAGCAGGCCCGACCCTGCTTAGCTTCCAGGATCAGACGATATCGGGCGCGTTCAGGGTGGTATGGCGGTAGAAGGCTGCGGGGGCCACGGGGTGCCTCTTGAGGCTTAGCTTCCCTGGTGCTGGGGCTTGCCGACAGTCCGGCAGCCAACCCTCTCCAGCACGGCCCAGCCGCCCACCAAGGCAGGCGACAGGAGGCCTCGGGCACCCGGGATTGGCGGACTCGTGGGAGACCTCGCAGCTCAGGTCAGGCGGGACCCTCCCGGCCCACAGGAGCTTGGCCCTCTGCCCCAGATCCCGCTTGACGCCCACAAGGACGTGGCCCCGGGGGCTTAAGGGCCCGTGGCCCACGGTCCTTTGGGCATTCGCCACCCTGTCTGCCCACACAGTTCTAGGTGAAGCCCGGCCGCAGCCAGGCTGGCCCTCCTGCCCGACGGCAGTTGGCCTGAAGCCACTGGGAGGCACCATTGAGTCGGCAAGACCCCTTAGACCCAGCAAGGCCACCCTTGCCCCTCCGCCAAATGCTGAGCAAAGTTCCCTGCACCCGGTGACCGGCCGGCCCGGAGAACCATTCCCGGCCCACGACCCCACTCCCGCCCCCGGCCGTGGTGAAAGAGTGGAGTGTGGGCTTTTTCCGGAGGGAGCTGTGGAGAGACACACGGGCAGACGGGTGGCTGCGGCGTGGAGGGGCGCTGGTGTGGTCGGCCAGGTGCAGGTCGAGGGCCTCGCGGGCCTCACGATCTTCACCCGGGCCTGCGGCGGTGTCTGGGTCCGGGCCAGCCACCCCGGCAGCGGCTGGCGTGCGGTTGCCTTCCAGGGCCGCCTTCTGGGGGCATGTCCAGCCAGACCGGCAGGGATGGCCCCCTCCGGCGCACGCTGTGTCGGGAGAGGCCTGAGTAGATGAGGCCTGCAGCAGTGCCCGGCGGGGGCAGAGGAAGCCTTGAGTACCGGCCACTACAAGAAAAGGGCAATCGGGGGGCAAAAAATACTACAGCACCTAGTATTCCCAGGTGGTCTCCCATCCAGGTAGTAAACAGACCCGACCCTGCTTAGCTTCGGAGATCAGACGAGATGGGGTGCGTATAGGGTGGTATGGCCGTAGAAGGCAGTGGGGCCCACGGGGTGCCTCTTGAGGCTCAGCTTACCTGGTGCTGGCGAATTACCGCCAGTCCGGTGACCAGCCCTCTGCAGCACGGCCCTGCGGCCCGCCCATGCAGGCGATAGCAGGCTTCGGGGTCCGGGGGTGGTGGAGTCTTGGACGCTCTAGCAGCTCAGTTCTGGCGGGAACATCCAGGCACATAGGCGCATGGCGAAACGCCCCAGATCCCGCTCGACGCTCACAAAGACGTGGCTCTGAAGGCTTAAGGGTCCGTGGTCCACGGTCCCTTGGGCATTCCCCACCCTGTCCACCCACGCAGTGCTAGGTGCAGTCCAGCCGCGGCCGGGCTGGCCCTCCTGCCTGAAGGCAGTTAGCCCAAAGCCACTGGGAGCCACCATTGATGCGGCACGGCCCCTTGGACCCAGCAAGGCCACCCTTGCCCACACGCCACCCGCTGAGCACAGTTCCCAGCGCATGGTGGCCGGCTGGCCCGGAGAACCGGACCGGCCCAGGACCCCGCTCCCGCCCCCGGCCATGGCGAAACAGCGGAGGGTGGGCTTTTTCCGGAGGGAGCTGTGGAGAGACACAGAGGCAGACAGGTGGCTGCGGCGCAGATGGGCACTGGTTGGGTTGGCCACGGGCAGGTCGAGGGCCTCGCGGGCCTCACGATCTTCAACCGGGCCTGCAGCGGAGTCTGGGTCCGGGCCAGCCACCCCGGGAGAGGCTGGGGTGCGGCTGCCTTCCAGGGCCGCCTTCTGGCGGCATGTCCACCCAGACCGGCTGGGTGGGCCCCCTCTGGCGCACGCTGTGTTGCGAGAGGCCTGAGTAGATGAGGCCTGCAGCAGTGCCCGGCGGGAGCAGCGGAAGCCTTGAGCACCGGCGATGACAAGAAAAGGCAGATCGGGGGGCAAAAAATACTACAGCACCTAGTATTCCCAGGTGGTCTCCCATCCAGGTAGTAAACAGACCCGACCCTGCTTAGCTTCCGAGGTCAGACGAGATGGGGTGCGCTTAGGGTGGTATGGCCGTAGAAGGCAGCGGGGGCCACGGGGTGACTCCTGAGGCTCAGCTTAGCTGGTGCTGGCGAATTACCACCAGTCCGGCGACCAGCCCTCTGCTGCACGGCCCTGCTGCCTGCCCAGGCAGGCGACAGGAGGCCTCGGGGACCCGGAGGTGGCAGAGTCTTGGGCGACCTTGCAACCCTGTTCGGGCGGGAACCTCCGGACCCGTAGGCGCTTGACGCTCCACCTCAGATCCCGCTCGACGCTCACAAGGACGTGGCCTCAGAGGCTTAAGGGCCGGTGGCCTGCTGTCCCTTGGGCATTACACAACCTGTCCACCCTCGCAGTTCTAGGAGCAGCCCAGCCATGGCCGGGCCGGCCTTCCTGCTCGATGGCAGTTGGCCCAAAGCCACTGGGATCCACCGTTGGGCTGCCACGGCCTCTTAGCCCCAGCAAACTACCCTTTCAGCCACGCCACCCGCCAAGCACAGTTCCGATGCCTGGAGGTCAGCCGACCTGGAGAACCAGTCACGGCCCACGACCCCACTCCTGCCTCCAGCCGTAGCGAAACGGCAGAGGGTGGGCTTTTTCCGGAGGGAGCTGTATAGAGACACACGGGCAATTAGGTGGCTGCGGCGTGGATGCGCGCTGGTGGGGACGGCCAGTTGTAGGTCGAGGGCTTCGCGTGCCTCACGGCCTTCACCTGGGCGTGCGGCGCAGTCTGGCTGCGGGCCAGCCACCACGGGAGCGGCTGGTTTATGGCTATCTTCCAGGGCCGCCTTCTGGCCGCATTTCCATCCAGACCTGCGGGGAGCGCCCCCTCCAGAGCACGCTGTGTTGGGAGGGCCCTGAGGAGGTGAGGCCTGCAGAGGCGGAGGCGGCATCAGCCGTGGGCGCCTAAAGGAGAATTTATAGTGGGAGGCAAAAAAGCCTACAGCACCTGGTATTCCCATGTGGTCTCCCATCCAAGTACTAAGCAGGCCCGACCCTGCTTAGCTTCCAGGATCAGACGATATCGGGCGCGTTCAGGGTGGTATGGCGGTAGAAGGCTGCGGGGGCCACGGGGTGCCTCTTGAGGCTTAGCTTCCCTGGTGCTGGGGCTTGCCGACAGTCCGGCAGCCAACCCTCTCCAGCACGGCCCAGCCGCCCACCAAGGCAGGCGACAGGAGGCCTCGGGCACCCGGGATTGGCGGACTCGTGGGAGACCTCGCAGCTCAGGTCAGGCGGGACCCTCCCGGCCCACAGGAGCTTGGCCCTCTGCCCCAGATCCCGCTTGACGCCCACAAGGACGTGGCCCCGGGGGCTTAAGGGCCCGTGGCCCACGGTCCTTTGGGCATTCGCCACCCTGTCTGCCCACACAGTTCTAGGTGAAGCCCGGCCGCAGCCAGGCTGGCCCTCCTGCCCGACGGCAGTTGGCCTGAAGCCACTGGGAGGCACCATTGAGTCGGCAAGACCCCTTAGACCCAGCAAGGCCACCCTTGCCCCTCCGCCAAATGCTGAGCAAAGTTCCCTGCACCCGGTGACCGGCCGGCCCGGAGAACCATTCCCGGCCCACGACCCCACTCCCGCCCCCGGCCGTGGTGAAAGAGTGGAGTGTGGGCTTTTTCCGGAGGGAGCTGTGGAGAGACACACGGGCAGACGGGTGGCTGCGGCGTGGAGGGGCGCTGGTGTGGTCGGCCAGGTGCAGGTCGAGGGCCTCGCGGGCCTCACGATCTTCACCCGGGCCTGCGGCGGTGTCTGGGTCCGGGCCAGCCACCCCGGCAGCGGCTGGCGTGCGGTTGCCTTCCAGGGCCGCCTTCTGGGGGCATGTCCAGCCAGACCGGCGGGGATGGCCCCCTCCGGCGCACGCTGTGTCGGGAGAGGCCTGAGTAGATGAGGCCTGCAGCAGTGCCCGGCGGGGGCAGAGGAAGCCTTGAGTACCGGCCACTACAAGAAAAGGGCAATCGGGGGGCAAAAAATACTACAGCACCTAGTATTCCCAGGGGGTCTCCCATCCAGGTAGTAAACAGACCCGACCCTGCTTAGCTTCCGAGGTCAGACGAGATGGGGTGCGTTTAGGGTGGTATGGCCGTAGAAGGCAGCGGGGGCCACGGGGTGACTCTTGAGGCTCAGCTTAGCTGGTGCTGGCGAATTACCACCAGTCCGGCGACCAGCCCTCTGCTGCACGGCCCTGCTGCCTGCCCAGGCAGGCGACAGGAGGCCTCGGGGACCCGGAGGTGGCAGAGTCTTGGGCGACCTTGCAACCCTGTTCGGGCGGGAACCTCCGGACCCGGAGGCACTTGACGCTCCACCTCAGATCCCGCTCGACGCTCACAAGGACGTGGCCTCAGAGGCTTAAGGGCCAGTGGCCTGCTGTCCCTTGGGCATTACACAACCTGTCCACCCTCGCAGTTCTAGGAGCAGCCCAGCCATGGCCGGGCCGGCCTTCCTGCTCGACGGCAGTTGGCCCAAAGCCACTGGGATCCACCGTTGGGCTGCCACGGCCTCTTAGCCCCAGCAAACTACCCTTTCAGCCACGCCACCCGCCAAGCACAGTTCCGATGCCTGGAGGTCAGCCGACCTGGAGAACCAGTCACGGCCCACGACCCCGCTCCTGCCTCCAGCCGTAGCGAAACAGCAGAGGGTGGGCTTTTTCCGGAGGGAGCTGTATAGAGACACACGGGCAATTAGGTGGCTGCGGCGTGGATGCGCGCTGGTGGGGACGGCCAGTTGTAGGTCGAGGGCTTCGCGTGCCTCACGGCCTTCACCTGGGCGTGCGGCGCAGTCTGGCTGCGGGCCAGCCACCACGGGAGCGGCTGGTTTATGGCTATCTTCCAGGGCCGCCTTCTGGCCGCATTTCCATCCAGACCTGCGGGGAGCGCCCCCTCCAGAGCACGCTGTGTTGGGAGGGCCCTGAGGAGGTGAGGCCTGCAGAGGCGGAGGCGGCATCAGCCGTGGGCGCCTAAAGGAGAATTTATAGTGGGAGGCAAAAAAGCCTACAGCACCTGGTATTCCCATGTGGTCTCCCATCCAAGTACTAAGCAGGCCCGACCCTGCTTAGCTTCCAGGATCAGACGATATCGGGCGCGTTCAGGGTGGTATGGCGGTAGAAGGCTGCGGGGGCCACGGGGTGCCTCTTGAGGCTTAGCTTCCCTGGTGCTGGGGCTTGCCGACAGCCCGGCAGCCAACCCTCTCCAGCACGGCCCAGCCGCCCACCAAGGCAGGCGACAGGAGGCCTCGGGCACCCGGGATTGGCGGACTCGTGGGAGACCTCGCAGCTCAGGTCAGGCGGGACCCTCCCGGCCCACAGGAGCTTGGCCCTCTGCCCCAGATCCCGCTTGACGCCCACAAGGACGTGGCCCCGGGGGCTTAAGGGCCCGTGGCCCACGGTCCTTTGGGCATTCGCCACCCTGTCTGCCCACACAGTTCTAGGTGAAGCCCGGCCGCGGCCAGGCTGGCCCTCCTGCCCGACGGCAGTTGGCCTGAAGCCACTGGGAGGCACCATTGAGTCGGCAAGACCCCTTAGACCCAGCAAGGCCACCCTTGCCCCTCCGCCAAATGCTGAGCAAAGTTCCCTGCACCCGGTGACCGGCCGGCCCG
Organism: Balaenoptera borealis; assembly: GCF_965194805.1. Classification (NCBI taxonomy): domain Eukaryota; kingdom Metazoa; phylum Chordata; class Mammalia; order Artiodactyla; family Balaenopteridae; genus Balaenoptera; species Balaenoptera borealis. The sequence goes on along the minus strand of NC_138874.1, from coordinate 27,755,144 downwards.
GAGAACCATTCCCGGCCCACGACCCCACTCCCGCCCCCGGCCGTGGTGAAAGAGTGGAGGGTGGGCTTTTTCCGGAGGGAGCTGTGGAGAGACACACGGGCAGACGGGTGGCTGCGGCGTGGAGGGGCGCTGGTGTGGTCGGCCAGGTGCAGGTCGAGGGCCTCGCGGGCCTCACGATCTTCACCTGGGCCTGCGGCGGTGTCTGGGTCCGGGCCAGCCACCCCGGCAGCGGCTGGCGTGCGGTTGCCTTCCAGGGCCGCCTTCTGGGGGCATGTCCAGCCAGACCGGCGGGGATGGCCCCCTCTGGCGCACGCTGTGTCGGGAGAGGCCTGAGTAGATGAGGCCTGCAGCAGTGCCCGGCGGGAGCAGCGGAAGCCTTGAGCACCGGCGATGACAAGAAGAGGCAGATCGGGGGGCAAAAAATACTACAACACCTAGTATTCCCAGGTGGTCTCCCATCCAGGTAGTAAACAGACCCGACCCTGCTTAGCTTCCGAGGTCAGACGAGATGGGGTGCGTTTAGGGTGGTATGGCCGTAGAAGGCAGCGGGGGCCACGGGGTGACTCTTGAGGCTCAGCTTAGCTGGTGCTGGCGAATTACCACCAGTCCGGCGACCAGCCCTCTGCTGCACGGCCCTGCTGCCTGCCCAGGCAGGCGACAGGAGGCCTCGGGGACCCGGAGGTGGCAGAGTCTTGGGCGACCTTGCAACCCTGTTCGGGCGGGAACCTCCGGACCCGTAGGCACTTGACGCTCCACCTCAGATCCCACTCGACGCTCACAAGGACGTGGCCTCAGAGGCTTAAGGGCCGGTGGCCTGCTGTCGCTTGGGCATTACACAACGTGTCCACCCTCGCAGTTCTAGGAGCAGCCCAGCCATGGCCGGGCCGGCCTTCCTGCTCGACGGCAGTTGGCCCAAAGCCACTGGGATCCACCGTTGGGCTGCCACGGCCTCTTAGCCCCAGCAAACTACCCTTTCAGCCACGCCACCCGCCAAGCACAGTTCCGATGCCTGGAGGTCAGCCGACCTGGAGAACCAGTCACGGCCCACGACCCCGCTCCTGCCTCCAGCCGTAGCGAAACGGCAGAGGGTGGGCTTTTTCCGGAGGGAGCTGTATAGAGACACACGGGCAATTAGGTGGCTGCGGCGTGGATGCGCGCTGGTGGGGACGGCCAGTTGTAGGTCGAGGGCTTCGCGTGCCTCACGGCCTTCACCTGGGCGTGCGGCGCAGTCTGGCTGCGGGCCAGCCACCACGGGAGCGGCTGGTTTATGGCTATCTTCCAGGGCCGCCTTCTGGCCGCATTTCCATCCAGACCTGCGGGGAGCGCTCCCTCCAGAGCACGCTGTGTTGGGGTGGCCCTGAGGAGGTGAGGCCTGCAGAGGCGGAGGCGGCATCAGCCGTGGGCGCCTAAAGGAGAATTTATAGTGGGAGGCAAAAAAGCCTACAGCACCTGGTATCCCCATGTGGTCTCCCATCCAAGTACTAAGCAGGCCCGACCCTGCTTAGCTTCCAGGATCAGACGATATCGGGCGCGTTCAGGGTGGTATGGCGGTAGAAGGCTGCGGGGGCCACGGGGTGCCTCTTGAGGCTTAGCTTCCCTGGTGCTGGGGCTTGCCGACAGCCCGGCAGCCAACCCTCTCCAGCACGGCCCAGCCGCCCACCAAGGCAGGCGACAGGAGGCCTCGGGCACCCGGGATTGGCGGACTCGTGGGAGACCTCGCAGCTCAGGTCAGGCGGGACCCTCCCGGCACACAGGAGCTTGGCCCTCTGCCCCAGATCCCACTTGACGCCCACAAGGACGTGGCCCCGGGGGCTTAAGGGCCCGTGGCCCACGGTCCTTTGGGCATTCGCCACCCTGTCTGCCCACACAGTTCTAGGTGAAGCCCGGCCACGGCCAGGCTGGCCCTCCTGCCCGACGGCAGTTGGCCTGAAGCCACTGGGAGGCACCATTGAGTCGGCAAGACCCCTTAGACCCAGCAAGGCCACCCTTGCCCCTCCGCCAAATGCTGAGCAAAGTTCCCTGCACCCGGTGACCGGCCGGCCCGGAGAACCATTCCCGGCCCACGACCCCACTCCCGCCCCCGGCCGTGGTGAAAGAGTGGAGGGTGGGCTTTTTCCGGAGGGAGCTGTGGAGAGACACACGGGCAGACGGGTGGCTGCGGCGTGGAGGGGCGCTGGTGTGGTCGGCCAGGTGCAGGTCGAGGGCCTCGCGGGCCTCACGATCTTCACCCGGGCCTGCGGCGGTGTCTGGGTCCGGGCCAGCCACCCCGGCAGCGGCTGGCATGCGGTTGCCTTCCAGGGCCGCCTTCTGGGGGCATGTCCAGCCAGACCGGCGGGGATGGCCCCCTCCGGCGCACGCTGTGTCAGGAGAGGCCTGAGTAGATGAGGCCTGCAGCAGTGCCCGGCGGGGGCAGAGGAAGCCTTGAGTACCGGCCACTACAAGAAAAGGGCAATCGGGGGGCAAAAAATACTACAGCACCTAGTATGCCCAGGGGGTCTCCCATCCAGGTAGTAAACAGACCCGACCCTGCTTAGCTTCGGAGATCAGACGAGATGGGGTGCGTATAGGGTGGTATGGCCGTAGAAGGCAGCGGGGCCCACGGGGTGCCTCTTGAGGCTCAGCTTACCTGGTGCTGGCGAATTACCGCCAGTCCGGCGACCAGCCCTCTGCAGCACGGCCCTGCGGCCCGCCCAGGCAGGCGATAGCAGGCTTCGGGGTCCGGGGGTGGTGGAGTCTTGGACGCTCTAGCAGCTCAGTTCTGGCGGGAACATCCAGGCACATAGGCGCATGGCGAAACGCCCCAGATCCCGCTCGACGCTCACAAAGACGTGGCTCTGAAGGCTTAAGGGTCCGTGGTCCACGGTCCCTTGGGCATTCCCCACCCTGTCCACCCACGCAGTGCTAGGTGCAGTCCAGCCGCGGCCGGGCTGGCCCTCCTGCCTGAAGGCAGTTAGCCCAAAGCCACTGGGAGCCACCATTGATGCGGCACGGCCCCTTGGACCCAGCAAGGCCACCCTTGCCCACACGCCACCCGCTGAGCACAGTTCCCAGCGCATGGTGGCCGGCTGGCCCGGAGAACCGGACCGGCCCAGGACCCCGCTCCCGCCCCCGGCCATGGCGAAACAGCGGAGGGTGGGCTTTTTCCGGAGGGAGCTGTGGAGAGACACAGAGGCAGCCAGGTGGCTGCGGCGCAGATGGGCGCTGGTTGGGTTGGCCACGGGCAGGTCGAGGGCCTCGCGGGCCTCACGATCTTCACCCGGGCCTGCAGCGGAGTCTGGGTCCGGGCCAGCCACCCCGGGAGAGGCTGGGGTGCAGCTGCCTTCCAGGGCCGCCTTCTGGCGGCATGTCCACCCAGACCGGCTGGGTGGGCCCCCTCTGGCGCACGCTGTGTTGCGAGAGGCCTGAGTAGATGAGGCCTGCAGCAGTGCCCGGCGGGAGCAGCGGAAGCCTTGAGCACCGGCGATGACAAGAAAAGGCAGATCGGGGGGCAAAAAATACTACAGCACCTAGTATTCCCAGGTGGTCTCCCATCCAGGTAGTAAACAGACCCGACCCTGCTTAGCTTCCGAGGTCAGACGAGATGGGGTGTGCTTAGGGTGGTATGGCCGTAGAAGGCAGCGGGGGCCACGGGGTGACTCTTGAGGCTCAGCTTAGCTGGTGCTGGCGAATTACCACCAGTCCGGCGACCAGCCCTCTGCTGCACGGCCCTGCTGCCTGCCCAGGCAGGCGACAGGAGGCCTCGGGGACCCGGAGGTGGCAGAGTCTTGGGCGACCTTGCAACCCTGTTCGGGCGGGAACCTCCGGACCCGTAGGCGCTTGACGCTCCACCTCAGATCCCGCTCGACGCTCACAAGGACGTGGCCTCAGAGGCTTAAGGGCCAGTGGCCTGCTGTCCCTTGGGCATTACACAACCTGTCCACCCTCGCAGTTCTAGGAGCAGCCCAGCCATGGCCGGGCCGGCCTTCCTGCTCGACGGCAGTTGGCCCAAAGCCACTGGGATCCACCGTTGGGCTGCCACGGCCTCTTAGCCCCAGCAAACTACCCTTTCAGCCACGCCACCCGCCAAGCACAGTTCCGATGCCTGGAGGTCAGCCGACCTGGAGAACCAGTCACGGCCCACGACCCCGCTCCTGCCTCCAGCCGTAGCGAAACGGCAGAGGGTGGGCTTTTTCCGGAGGGAGCTGTATAGAGACACATGGGCAATTAGGTGGCTGCGGCGTGGATGCGCGCTGGTGGGGACGGCCAGTTGTAGGTCGAGGGCTTCGCGTGCCTCACGGCCTTCACCTGGGCGTGCGGCGCAGTCTGGCTGCGGGCCAGCCACCACGGGAGCGGCTGGTTTATGGCTATCTTCCAGGGCCGCCTTCTGGCCGCATTTCCATCCAGACCTGCGGGGAGCGCCCCCTCCAGAGCACGCTGTGTTGGGAGGGCCCTGAGGAGGTGAGGCCTGCAGAGGCGGAGGCGGCATCAGCCGTGGGCGCCTAAAGGAGAATTTATAGTGGGAGGCAAAAAAGCCTACAGCACCTGGTATCCCCATGTGGTCTCCCATCCAAGTACTAAGCAGGCCCGACCCTGCTTAGCTTCCAGGATCAGACGATATCGGGCGCGTTCAGGGTGGTATGGCGGTAGAAGGCTGCGGGGGCCACGGGGTGCCTCTTGAGGCTTAGCTTCCCTGGTGCTGGGGCTTGCCGACAGCCCGGCAGCCAACCCTCTCCAGCACGGCCCAGCCGCCCACCAAGGCAGGCGACAGGAGGCCTCGGGCACCCGGGATTGGCGGACTCGTGGGAGACCTCGCAGCTCAGGTCAGGCGGGACCCTCCCGGCCCACAGGAGCTTGGCCCTCTGCCCCAGATCCCGCTTGACGCCCACAAGGACGTGGCCCCGGGGGCTTAAGGGCCCGTGGCCCACGGTCCTTTGGGCATTCGCCACCCTGTCTGCCCACACAGTTCTAGGTGAAGCCCGGCCGCGGCCAGGCTGGCCCTCCTGCCCGACGGTGTTGGCCTGAAGCCACTGGGAGGCACCATTGAGTCGGCAAGACCCCTTAGACCCAGCAAGGCCACCCTTGCCCCTCCGCCAAATGCTGAGCAAAGTTCCCTGCACCCGGTGACCGGCCGGCCCGGAGAACCATTCCCGGCCCACGACCCCACTCCCGCCCCCGGCCGTGGTGAAAGAGTGGAGGGTGGGCTTTTTCCGGAGGGAGCTGTGGAGAGACACACGGGCAGACGGGTGGCTGCGGCGTGGAGGGGCGCTGGTGTGGTCGGCCAGGTGCAGGTCGAGGGCCTCGCGGGCCTCACGATCTTCACCCGGGCCTGCGGCGGTGTCTGGGTCCGGGCCAGCCACCCCGGCAGTGGCTGGCGTGCGGTTGCCTTCCAGGGCCGCCTTCTGGGGGCATGTCCAGCCAGACCGGCGGGGATGGCCCCCTCCGGCGCACGCTGTGTCGGGAGAGGCCTGAGTAGATGAGGCCTGCAGCAGTGCCCGGCGGGGGCAGAGGAAGCCTTGAGTACCGGCCACTACAAGAAAAGGGCAATCGGGGGGCAAAAAATACTACAGCACCTAGTATGCCCAGGGGGTCTCCCATCCAGGTAGTAAACAGACCCGACCTTGCTTAGCTTCGGAGATCAGACGAGATGGGGTGCGTATAGGGTGGTATGGCCGTAGAAGGCAGCAGGGCACACGGGGTGCCTCTTGAGGCTCAGCTTACCTGGTGCTGGCGAATTACCGCCAGTCTGGCGACCAGCCCTCTGCAGCACGGCCCTGCGGCCCGCCCAGGCAGGCGATAGCAGGCTTCGGGGTCCGGGGGTGGTGGAGTCTTGGACGCTCTAGCAGCTCAGTTCTGGCGGGAACATCCAGGCACATAGGCGCATGGCGAAACGCCCCAGATCCCGCTCGACGCTCACAAAGACGTGGCTCTGAAGGCTTAAGGGTCCGTGGTCCACGGTCCCTTGGGCATTCCCCACCCTGTCCACCCACGCAGTGCTAGGTGCAGTCCAGCCGCGGCCGGGCTGGCCCTCCTGCCTGAAGGCAGTTAGCCCAAAGCCACTGGGAGCCACCACTGATGCGGCACGGCCCCTTGGACCCAGCAAGGCCACCCTTGCCCACACGCCACCCGCTGAGCACAGTTCCCAGCGCATGGTGGCCGGCTGGCCCGGAGAACCGGACCGGCCCAGGACCCCGCTCCCGCCCCCGGCCATGGCGAAACAGCGGAGGGTGGGCTTTTTCCGGAGGGAGCTGTGGAGAGACACAGAGGCAGCCAGGTGGCTGCGGCGCAGATGGGCGCTGGTTGGGTTGGCCACGGGCAGGTCGAGGGCCTCGCGGGCCTCACGATCTTCACCCGGGCCTGCAGCGGAGTCTGGGTCCGGGCCAGCCACCCCGGGAGAGGCTGGGGTGCGGCTGCCTTCCAGGGCCGCCTTCTGGCGGCATGTCCACCCAGACCGGCGGGGAGGGGCCCCTCCGGCGCACGCTGTGTTGCGAGAGGCCTGAGTAGATGAGGCCTTCAGCAGGGCCCGGCGGGAGCAGCGGAAGCCTTGAGCACCGGCGATGACAAGAAAAGGCAGATCGGGGGGCATAAAATACTACAGCACCTAGTATTCCCAGGTGGTCTCCCATCCAGGTAGTAAACAGACCCGACCCTGCTTAGCTTCCGAGGTCAGACGAGATGGGGTGCGTTTAGGGTGGTATGGCCGTAGAAGGCAGCGGGGGCCACGGGGTGACTCTTGAGGCTCAGCTTAGCTGGTGCTGGCGAATTACCACCAGTCCGGCGACCAGCCCTCTGCTGCACGGCCCTGCTGCCTGCCCAGGCAGGCGACAGGAGGCCTCGGGGACCCGGAGGTGGCAGAGTCTTGGGCGACCTTGCAACCCTGTTCGGGCGGGAACCTCCGGACCCGTAGGCGCTTGACGCTCCACCTCAGATCCCGCTCGACGCTCACAAGGACGTGGCCTCAGAGGCTTAAGGGCCAGTGGCCTGCTGTCCCTTGGGCATTACACAACCTGTCCACCCTCGCAGTTCTAGGAGCAGCCCAGCCATGGCCGGGCCGGCCTTCCTGCTCGACGGCAGTTGGCCCAAAGCCACTGGGATCCACCGTTGGGCTGCCACGGCCTCTTAGCCCCAGCAAACTACCCTTTCAGCCACGCCACCCGCCAAGCACAGTTCCGATGCCTGGAGGTCAGCCGACCTGGAGAACCAGTCACGGCCCACGACCCCGCTCCTGCCTCCAGCCGTAGCGAAACGGCAGAGGGTGGGCTTTTTCCGGAGGGAGCTGTATAGAGACACACGGGCAATTAGGTGGCTGCGGCGTGGATGCGCGCTGGTGGGGACGGCCAGTTGTAGGTCGAGGGCTTCGCGTGCCTCACGGCCTTCACCTGGGCGTGCGGCGCAGTCTGGCTGCGGGCCAGCCACCACGGGAGCGGCTGGTTTATGGCTATCTTCCAGGGCCGCCTTCTGGCCGCATTTCCATCCAGACCTGCGGGGAGCGCCCCCTCCAGAGCACGCTGTGTTGGGAGGGCCCTGAGGAGGTGAGGCCTGCAGAGGCGGAGGCGGCATCAGCCGTGGGCGCCTAAAGGAGAATTTATAGTGGGAGGCAAAAAAGCCTACAGCACCTGGTATTCCCATGTGGTCTCCCATCCAAGTACTAAGCAGGCCCGACCCTGCTTAGCTTCCAGGATCAGCCGATATCGGGCGCGTTCAGGGTGGTATGGCGGTAGAAGGCTGCGGGGGCCACGGGGTGCCTCTTGAGGCTTAGCTTCCCTGGTGCTGGGGCTTGCCGACAGCCCGGCAGCCAACCCTCTCCAGCACGGCCCAGCCGCCCACCAAGGCAGGCGACAGGAGGCCTCGGGCACCCGGGATTGGCGGACTCGTGGGAGACCTCGCAGCTCAGGTCAGGCGGGACCCTCCCGGCCCACAGGAGCTTGGCCCTCTGCCCCAGATCCCGCTTGACGCCCACAAGGACGTGGCCCCGGGGGCTTAAGGGCCCGTGGCCCACGGTCCTTTGGGCATTCGCCACCCTGTCTGCCCACACAGTTCTAGGTGAAGCCCGGCCGCGGCCAGGCTGGCCCTCCTGCCCGACGGCAGTTGGCCTGAAGCCACTGGGAGGCACCATTGAGTCGGCAAGACCCCTTAGACCCAGCAAGGCCACCCTTGCCCCTCCGCCAAATGCTGAGCAAAGTTCCCTGCACCCGGTGACCGGCCGGCCCGGAGAACCATTCCCGGCCCACGACCCCACTCCCGCCCCCGGCCGTGGTGAAAGAGTGGAGGGTGGGCTTTTTCCGGAGGGAGCTGTGGAGAGACACACGGGCAGACGGGTGGCTGCGGCGTGGAGGGGCGCTGGTGTGGTCGGCCAGGTGCAGGTCGAGGGCCTCGCGGGCCTCACGATCTTCACCCGGGCCTGCGGTGGTGTCTGGGTCCGGGCCAGCCACCCCGGCAGCGGCTGGCGTGCGGTTGCCTTCCAGGGCCGCCTTCTGGGGGCATGTCCAGCCAGACCGGCGGGGATGGCCCCCTCCGGCGCACGCTGTGTCGGGAGAGGCCTGAGTAGATGAGGCCTGCAGCAGTGCCCGGCGGGGGCAGAGGAAGCCTTGAGTACCGGCCACTACAAGAAAAGGGCAATCGGGGGGCAAAAAATACTACAGCACCTAGTATGCCCAGGTGGTCTCCCATCCAGGTAGTAAACAGACCCGACCCTGCTTAGCTTCGGAAATCAGACGAGATGGGGTGCGTATAGGGTGGTATGGCCATAGAAGGCAGCGGGGCCCACGGGGTGCCTCTTGAGGCTCAGCTTACCTGGTGCTGGCAAATTACCGCCAGTCCGGCGACCAGCCCTCTGCAGCACGGCCCTGCGGCCCGCCCAGGCAGGCGATAGCAGGCTTCGGGGGCCGGGGGTGGTGGAGTCTTGGACGCTCTAGCAGCTCAGTTCTGGCGGGAACATCCAGGCACATAGGCGCATGGCGAACCGCCCCAGATCCCGCTCGACGCTCACAAAGACGTGGCTCTGAAGGCTTAAGGGTCCGTGGTCCACGGTCCCTTGGGCATTCCCCACCCTGTCCACCCACGCAGTGCTAGGTGCAGTCCAGCCGCGGCCGGGCTGGCCCTCCTGCCTGAAGGCAGTTAGCCCAAAGCCACTGGGAGCCACCATTGATGCGGCACGGCCCCTTGGACCCAGCAAGGCCACCCTTGCCCACACGCCACCCGCTGAGCACAGTTCCCAGCGCATGGTGGCCGGCTGGCCCGGAGAACCGGACCGGCCCAGGACCCCGCTCCCGCCCCCAGCCATGGCGAAACAGCGGAGGGTGGGCTTTTTCCGGAGGGAGCTGTGGAGAGACACAGAGGCAGACAGGTGGCTGCGGCGCAGATGGGCACTGGTTGGGTTGGCCACGGGCAGGTCGAGGGCCTCGCGGGCCTCACGATCTTCAACCGGGCCTGCAGCGGAGTCTGGGTCCGGGCCAGCCACCCCGGCAGCGGCTGGCGTGCGGTTGCCTTCCAGGGCCGCCTTCTGGGGGCATGTCCAGCCAGACCGGCGGGGATGGCCCCCTCTGGCGCACGCTGTGTTGCGAGAGGCCTGAGTAGATGAGGCCTGCAGCAGTGCCCGGCGGGAGCAGCGGAAGCCTTGAGCACCGGCGATGACAAGAAAAGGCAGATCGGGGGGCAAAAAATACTACAGCACCTAGTATTCCCAGGTGGTCTCCCATCCAGGTAGTAAACAGACCCGACCCTGCTTAGCTTCCGAGGTCAGACGAGATGGGGTGCGTTTAGGGTGGTATGGCCGTAGAAGGCAGCGGGGGCCACGGGGTGACTCTTGAGGCTCAGCTTAGCTGGTGCTGGCGAATTACCACCAGTCCGGCGACCAGCCCTCTGCTGCACGGCCCTGCTGCCTGCCCAGGCAGGCGACAGGAGGCCTCGGGGACCCGGAGGTGGCAGAGTCTTGGGCGACCTTGCAACCCTGTTCGGGCGGGAACCTCCAGACCCGTAGGCACTTGACGCTCCACCTCAGATCCCGCTCGACGCTCACAAGGACGTGGCCTCAGAGGCTTAAGGGCCAGTGGCCTGCTGTCCCTTGGGCATTACACAACCTGTCCACCCTCGCAGTTCTAGGAGCAGCCCAGCCATGGCCGGGCCGGCCTTCCTGCTCGACGGCAGTTGGCCCAAAGCCACTGGGATCCACCGTTGGGCTGCCACGGCCTCTTAGCCCCAGCAAACTACCCTTTCAGCCACGCCACCCGCCAAGCACAGTTCCGATGCCTGGAGGTCAGCCGACCTGGAGAACCAGTCACGGCCCACGACCCCGCTCCTGCCTCCAGCCGTAGCGAAACGGCAGAGGGTGGGCTTTTTCCGGAGGGAGCTGTATAGAGACACACGGGCAATTAGGTGGCTGCGGCGTGGATGCGCGCTGGTGGGGATGGCCAGTTGTAGGTCGAGGGCTTCGCGTGCCTCACGGCCTTCACCTGGGCGTGCGGCGCAGTCTGGCTGCGGGCCAGCCACCACGGGAGCGGCTGGTTTATGGCTATCTTCCAGGGCCGCCTTCTGGCCGCATTTCCATCCAGACCTGCGGGGAGCGCCCCCTCCAGAGCACGCTGTGTTGGGAGGGCCCTGAGGAGGTGAGGCCTGCAGAGGCGGAGGCGGCATCAGCCGTGGGCGCCTAAAGGAGAATTTATAGTGGGAGGCAAAAAAGCCTACAGCACCTGGTATTCCCATGTGGTCTCCCATCCAAGTACTAAGCAGGCCCGACCCTGCTTAGCTTCCAGGATCAGACGATATCGGGCGCGTTCAGGGTGGTATGGCGGTAGAAGGCTGCGGGGGCCACGGGGTGCCTCTTGAGGCTTAGCTTCCCTGGTGCTGGGGCTTGCTGACAGTCCGGCAGCCAACCCTCTCCAGCACGGCCCAGCCGCCCACCAAGGCAGGCGACAGGAGGCCTCGGGCACCCGGGATTGGCGGACTCGTGGGAGACCTCGCAGCTCAGGTCAGGCGGGACCCTCCCGGCCCACAGGAGCTTGGCCCTCTGCCCCAGATCCCGCTTGACGCCCACAAGGACGTGGCCCCGGGGGCTTAAGGGCCCGTGGCCCACGGTCCTTTGGGCATTCGCCACCCTGTCTGCCCACACAGTTCTAGGTGAAGCCCGGCCGCAGCCAGGCTGGCCCTCCTGCCCGACGGCAGTTGGCCTGAAGCCACTGGGAGGCACCACTGAGTCGGCAAGACCCCTTAGACCCAGCAAGGCCACCCTTGCCCCTCCGCCAAATCCTGAGCAAAGTTCCCTGCACCCGGTGACCGGCCGGCCCGGAGAACCATTCCCGGCCCACGACCCCACTCCCGCCCCCGGCCGTGGTGAAAGAGTGGAGTGTGGGCTTTTTCCGGAGGGAGCTGTGGAGAGACACACGGGCAGACGGGTGGCTGCGGCGTGGAGGGGCGCTGGTGTGGTCGGCCAGGTGCAGGTCGAGGGCCTCGCGGGCCTCACGATCTTCACCCGGGCCTGCGGCGGTGTCTGGGTCCGGGCCAGCCACCCCGGCAGCGGCTGGCGTGCGGTTGCCTTCCAGGGCCGCCTTCTGGGGGCATGTCCAGCCAGACCGGCGGGGATGGCCCCCTCCGGCGCACGCTGTGTCGGGAGAGGCCTGAGTAGATGAGGCCTGCAGCAGTGCCCGGCGGGGGCAGAGGAAGCCTTGAGTACCGGCCACTACAAGAAAAGGGCAATCGGGGGGCAAAAAATACTACAGCACCTAGTATGCCCAGGGGGTCTCCCATCCAGGTAGTAAACAGACCCGACCCTGCTTAGCTTCGGAGATCAGACGAGATGGGGTGCGTATAGGGTGGTATGGCCGTAGAAGGCAGCAGGGCCCACGGGGTGCCTCTTGAGGCTCAGCTTACCTGGTGCTGGCGAATTACCGCCAGTCTGGCGACCAGCCCTCTGCAGCACGGCCCTGCGGCCCGCCCAGGCAGGCGATAGCAGGCTTCGGGGTCCGGGGGTGGTGGAGTCTTGGACGCTCTAGCAGCTCAGTTCTGGCGGGAACATCCAGGCACATAGGCGCATGGCGAAACGCCCCAGATCCCGCTCGACGCTCACAAAGACGTGGCTCTGAAGGCTTAAGGGTCCGTGGTCCACGGTCCCTTGGGCATTCCCCACCCTGTCCACCCACGCAGTGCTAGGTGCAGTCCAGCCGCGGCCGGGCTGGCCCTCCTGCCTGAAGGCAGTTAGCCCAAAGCCACTGGGAGCCACCACTGATGCGGCACGGCCCCTTGGACCCAGCAAGGCCACCCTTGCCCACACGCCACCCGCTGAGCACAGTTCCCAGCGCATGGTGGCCGGCTGGCCCGGAGAACCGGACCGGCCCAGGACCCCGCTCCCGCCCCCGGCCATGGCGAAACAGCGGAGGGTGGGCTTTTTCCGGAGGGAGCTGTGGAGAGACACAGAGGCAGCCAGGTGGCTGCGGCGCAGATGGGCGCTGGTTGGGTTGGCCATGGGCAGGTCGAGGGCCTCGCGGGCCTCACGATCTTCACCCGGGCCTGCAGCGGAGTCTGGGTCCGGGCCAGCCACCCCGGGAGAGGCTGGGGTGCGGCTGCCTTCCAGGCCCGCCTTCTGGCGGCATGTCCACCCAGACCGGCGGGGAGGGGCCCCTCCGGCGCACGCTGTGTTGCGAGAGGCCTGAGTAGATGAGGCCTGCAGCAGGGCCCGGCGGGAGCAGCGGAAGCCTTGAGCACCGGCGATGACAAGAAAAGGCAGATCGGGGGGCATAAAATACTACAGCACCTAGTATTCCCAGGTGGTCTCCCATCCAGGTAGTAAACAGACCCGACCCTGCTTAGCTTCCGAGGTCAGACGAGATGGGGTGCGTTTAGGGTGGTATGGCCGTAGAAGGCAGCGGGGGCCACGGGGTGACTCTTGAGGCTCAGCTTAGCTGGTGCTGGCGAATTACCACCAGTCCGGCGACCAGCCCTCTGCTGCACGGCCCTGCTGCCTGCCCAGGCAGGCGACAGGAGGCCTCGGGGACCCGGAGGTGGCAGAGTCTTGGGCGACCTTGCAACCCTGTTCGGGCGGGAACCTCCGGACCCGTAGGCGCTTGACGCTCCACCTCAGATCCCGCTCGACGCTCACAAGGACGTGGCCTCAGAGGCTTAAGGGCCAGTGGCCTGCTGTCCCTTGGGCATTACACAACCTGTCCACCCTCGCAGTTCTAGGAGCAGCCCAGCCATGGCCGGGCCGGCCTTCCTGCTCGACGGCAGTTGGCCCAAAGCCACTGGGATCCACCGTTGGGCTGCCACGGCCTCTTAGCCCCAGCAAACTACCCTTTCAGCCACGCCACCCGCCAAGCACAGTTCCGATGCCTGGAGGTCAGCCGACCTGGAGAACCAGTCACGGCCCACGACCCCGCTCCTGCCTCCAGCCGTAGCGAAACGGCAGAGGGTGGGCTTTTTCCGGAGGGAGCTGTATAGAGACACACGGGCAATTAGGTGGCTGCGGCGTGGATGCGCGCTGGTGGGGACGGCCAGTTGTAGGTCGAGGGCTTCGCGTGCCTCACGGCCTTCACCTGGGCGTGCGGCGCAGTCTGGCTGCGGGCCAGCCACCACGGGAGCGGCTGGTTTATGGCTATCTTCCAGGGCCGCCTTCTGGCCGCATTTCCATCCAGACCTGCGGGGAGCGCCCCCTCCAGAGCACGCTGTGTTGGGAGGGCCCTGAGGAGGTGAGGCCTGCAGAGGCGGAGGCGGCATCAGCCGTGGGCGCCTAAAGGAGAATTTATAGTGGGAGGCAAAAAAGCCTACAGCACCTGGTATTCCCATGTGGTCTCCCATCCAAGTACTAAGCAGGCCCGACCCTGCTTAGCTTCCAGGATCAGACGATATCGGGCGCGTTCAGGGTGGTATGGCGGTAGAAGGCTGCGGGGGCCACGGGGTGCCTCTTGAGGCTTAGCTTCCCTGGTGCTGGGGCTTGCCGACAGCCCGGCAGCCAACCCTCTCCAGCACGGCCCAGCCGCCCACCAAGGCAGGCGACAGGAGGCCTCGGGCACCCGGGATTGGCGGACTCGTGGGAGACCTCGCAGCTCAGGTCAGGCGGGACCCTCCCGGCCCACAGGAGCTTGGCCCTCTGCCCCAGATCCCGCTTGACGCCCACAAGGACGTGGCCCCGGGGGCTTAAGGGCCCGTGGCCCACGGTCCTTTGGGCATTCGCCACCCTGTCTGCCCACACAGTTCTAGGTGAAGCCCGGCCGCGGCCAGGCTGGCCCTCCTGCCCGACGGCAGTTGGCCTGAAGCCACTGGGAGGCACCATTGAGTCGGCAAGACCCCTTAGACCCAGCAAGGCCACCCTTGCCCCTCCGCCAAATGCTGAGCAAAGTTCCCTGCACCCGGTGACCGGCCGGCCCGGAGAACCATTCCCGGCCCACGACCCCACTCCCGCCCCCGGCCGTGGTGAAAGAGTGGAGGGTGGGCTTTTTCCGGAGGGAGCTGTGGAGAGACACACGGGCAGACGGGTGGCTGCGGCGTGGAGGGGCGCTGGTGTGGTCGGCCAGGTGCAGGTCGAGGGCCTCGCGGGCCTCACGATCTTCACCCGGGCCTGCGGCGGTGTCTGGGTCCGGGCCAGCCACCACGGCAGCGGCTGGCGTGCGGTTGCCTTCCAGGGCCGCCTTCTGGGGGCATGTCCAGCCAGACCGGCGGGGATGGCCCCCTCCGGCGCACGCTGTGTCGGGAGAGGCCTGAGTAGATGAGGCCTGCAGCAGTGCCCGGCGGGGGCAGAGGAAGCCTTGAGTACCGGCCACTACAAGAAAAGGGCAATCGGGGGACAAAAAATACTACAGCACCTAGTATGCCCAGGTGGTCTCCCATCCAGGTAGTAAACAGACCCGACCCTGCTTAGCTTCGGAAATCAGACGAGATGGGGTGCGTATAGGGTGGTATGGCCATAGAAGGCAGCGGGGCCCACGGGGTGCCTCTTGAGGCTCAGCTTACCTGGTGCTGGCAAATTACCGCCAGTCCGGCGACCAGCCCTCTGCAGCACGGCCCTGCGGCCCGCCCAGGCAGGCGATAGCAGGCTTCGGGGGCCGGGGGTGGTGGAGTCTTGGACGCTCTAGCAGCTCAGTTCTGGCGGGAACATCCAGGCACATAGGCGCATGGCGAACCGCCCCAGATCCCGCTCGACGCTCACAAAGACGTGGCTCTGAAGGCTTAAGGGTCCGTGGTCCACGGTCCCTTGGGCATTCCCCACCCTGTCCACCCACGCAGTGCTAGGTGCAGTCCAGCCGCGGCCGGGCTGGCCCTCCTGCCTGAAGGCAGTTAGCCCAAAGCCACTGGGAGCCACCATTGATGCGGCACGGCCCCTTGGACCCAGCAAGGCCACCCTTGCCCACACGCCACCCGCTGAGCACAGTTCCCAGCGCATGGTGGCCGGCTGGCCCGGAGAACCGGACCGGCCCAGGACCCCGCTCCCGCCCCCGGCCATGGCGAAACAGCGGAGGGTGGGCTTTTTCCGGAGGGAGCTGTGGAGAGACACAGAGGCAGACAGGTGGCTGCGGCGCAGATGGGCACTGGTTGGGTTGGCCACGGGCAGGTCGAGGGCCTCGCGGGCCTCACGATCTTCAACCGGGCCTGCAGCGGAGTCTGGGTCCGGGCCAGCCACCCCGGGAGAGGCTGGGGTGCGGCTGCCTTCCAGGGCCGCCTTCTGGCGGCATGTCCACCCAGACCGGCTGGGTGGGCCCCCTCTGGCGCACGCTGTGTTGCGAGAGGCCTGAGTAGATGAGGCCTGCAGCAGTGCCCGGCGGGAGCAGCGGAAGCCTTGAGCACCGGCGATGACAAGAAAAGGCAGATCGGGGGGCAAAAAATACTACAGCACCTAGTATTCCCAGGTGGTCTCCCATCCAGGTAGTAAACAGACCCGACCCTGCTTAGCTTCCGAGGTCAGACGAGATGGGGTGCGTTTAGGGTGGTATGGCCGTAGAAGGCAGCGGGGGCCACGGGGTGACTCTTGAGGCTCAGCTTAGCTGGTGCTGGCGAATTACCACCAGTCCGGCGACCAGCCCTCTGCTGCACGGCCCTGCTGCCTGCCCAGGCAGGCGACAGGAGGCCTCGGGGACCCGGAGGTGGCAGAGTCTTGGGCGACCTTGCAACCCTGTTCGGGCGGGAACCTCCGGACCCGTAGGCACTTGACGCTCCACCTCAGATCCCGCTCGACGCTCACAAGGACGTGGCCTCAGAGGCTTAAGGGCCAGTGGCCTGCTGTCCCTTGGGCATTACACAACCTGTCCACCCTCGCAGTTCTAGGAGCAGCCCAGCCATGGCCGGGCCGGCCTTCCTGCTCGACGGCAGTTGGCCCAAAGCCACTGGGATCCACCGTTGGGCTGCCACGGCCTCTTAGCCCCAGCAAACTACCCTTTCAGCCACGCCACCCGCCAAGCACAGTTCCGATGCCTGGAGGTCAGCCGACCTGGAGAACCAGTCACGGCCCACGACCCCGCTCCTGCCTCCAGCCGTAGCGAAACGGCAGAGGGTGGGCTTTTTCCGGAGGGAGCTGTATAGAGACACACGGGCAATTAGGTGGCTGCGGCGTGGATGCGCGCTGGTGGGGACGGCCAGTTGTAGGTCGAGGGCTTCGCGTGCCTCACGGCCTTCACCTGGGCGTGCGGCGCAGTCTGGCTGCGGGCCAGCCACCACGGGAGCGGCTGGTTTATGGCTATCTTCCAGGGCCGCCTTCTGGCCGCATTTCCATCCAGACCTGCGGGGAGCGCCCCCTCCAGAGCACGCTGTGTTGGGAGGGCCCTGAGGAGGTGAGGCCTGCAGAGGCGGAGGCGGCATCAGCCGTGGGCGCCTAAAGGAGAATTTATAGTGGGAGGCAAAAAAGCCTACAGCACCTGGTATTCCCATGTGGTCTCCCATCCAAGTACTAAGCAGGCCCGACCCTGCTTAGCTTCCAGGATCAGACGATATCGGGCGCGTTCAGGGTGGTATGGCGGTAGAAGGCTGCGGGGGCCACGGGGTGCCTCTTGAGGCTTAGCTTCCCTGGTGCTGGGGCTTGCCGACAGTCCGGCAGCCAACCCTCTCCAGCACGGCCCAGCCGCCCACCAAGGCAGGCGACAGGAGGCCTCGGGCACCCGGGATTGGCGGACTCGTGGGAGACCTCGCAGCTCAGGTCAGGCGGGACCCTCCCGGCCCACAGGAGCTTGGCCCTCTGCCCCAGATCCCGCTTGACGCCCACAAGGACGTGGCCCCGGGGGCTTAAGGGCCCGTGGCCCACGGTCCTTTGGGCATTCGCCACCCTGTCTGCCCACACAGTTCTAGGTGAAGCCCGGCCGCAGCCAGGCTGGCCCTCCTGCCCGACGGCAGTTGGCCTGAAGCCACTGGGAGGCACCATTGAGTCGGCAAGACCCCTTAGACCCAGCAAGGCCACCCTTGCCCCTCCGCCAAATGCTGAGCAAAGTTCCCTGCACCCGGTGACCGGCCGGCCCGGAGAACCATTCCCGGCCCACGACCCCACTCCCGCCCCCGGCCGTGGTGAAAGAGTGGAGTGTGGGCTTTTTCCGGAGGGAGCTGTGGAGAGACACACGGGCAGACGGGTGGCTGCGGCGTGGAGGGGCGCTGGTGTGGTCGGCCAGGTGCAGGTCGAGGGCCTCGCGGGCCTCACGATCTTCACCCGGGCCTGCGGCGGTGTCTGGGTCCGGGCCAGCCACCCCGGCAGCGGCTGGCGTGCGGTTGCCTTCCAGGGCCGCCTTCTGGGGGCATGTCCAGCCAGACCGGCAGGGATGGCCCCCTCCGGCGCACGCTGTGTCGGGAGAGGCCTGAGTAGATGAGGCCTGCAGCAGTGCCCGGCGGGGGCAGAGGAAGCCTTGAGTACCGGCCACTACAAGAAAAGGGCAATCGGGGGGCAAAAAATACTACAGCACCTAGTATTCCCAGGTGGTCTCCCATCCAGGTAGTAAACAGACCCGACCCTGCTTAGCTTCGGAGATCAGACGAGATGGGGTGCGTATAGGGTGGTATGGCCGTAGAAGGCAGTGGGGCCCACGGGGTGCCTCTTGAGGCTCAGCTTACCTGGTGCTGGCGAATTACCGCCAGTCCGGTGACCAGCCCTCTGCAGCACGGCCCTGCGGCCCGCCCATGCAGGCGATAGCAGGCTTCGGGGTCCGGGGGTGGTGGAGTCTTGGACGCTCTAGCAGCTCAGTTCTGGCGGGAACATCCAGGCACATAGGCGCATGGCGAAACGCCCCAGATCCCGCTCGACGCTCACAAAGACGTGGCTCTGAAGGCTTAAGGGTCCGTGGTCCACGGTCCCTTGGGCATTCCCCACCCTGTCCACCCACGCAGTGCTAGGTGCAGTCCAGCCGCGGCCGGGCTGGCCCTCCTGCCTGAAGGCAGTTAGCCCAAAGCCACTGGGAGCCACCATTGATGCGGCACGGCCCCTTGGACCCAGCAAGGCCACCCTTGCCCACACGCCACCCGCTGAGCACAGTTCCCAGCGCATGGTGGCCGGCTGGCCCGGAGAACCGGACCGGCCCAGGACCCCGCTCCCGCCCCCGGCCATGGCGAAACAGCGGAGGGTGGGCTTTTTCCGGAGGGAGCTGTGGAGAGACACAGAGGCAGACAGGTGGCTGCGGCGCAGATGGGCACTGGTTGGGTTGGCCACGGGCAGGTCGAGGGCCTCGCGGGCCTCACGATCTTCAACCGGGCCTGCAGCGGAGTCTGGGTCCGGGCCAGCCACCCCGGGAGAGGCTGGGGTGCGGCTGCCTTCCAGGGCCGCCTTCTGGCGGCATGTCCACCCAGACCGGCTGGGTGGGCCCCCTCTGGCGCACGCTGTGTTGCGAGAGGCCTGAGTAGATGAGGCCTGCAGCAGTGCCCGGCGGGAGCAGCGGAAGCCTTGAGCACCGGCGATGACAAGAAAAGGCAGATCGGGGGGCAAAAAATACTACAGCACCTAGTATTCCCAGGTGGTCTCCCATCCAGGTAGTAAACAGACCCGACCCTGCTTAGCTTCCGAGGTCAGACGAGATGGGGTGCGCTTAGGGTGGTATGGCCGTAGAAGGCAGCGGGGGCCACGGGGTGACTCCTGAGGCTCAGCTTAGCTGGTGCTGGCGAATTACCACCAGTCCGGCGACCAGCCCTCTGCTGCACGGCCCTGCTGCCTGCCCAGGCAGGCGACAGGAGGCCTCGGGGACCCGGAGGTGGCAGAGTCTTGGGCGACCTTGCAACCCTGTTCGGGCGGGAACCTCCGGACCCGTAGGCGCTTGACGCTCCACCTCAGATCCCGCTCGACGCTCACAAGGACGTGGCCTCAGAGGCTTAAGGGCCGGTGGCCTGCTGTCCCTTGGGCATTACACAACCTGTCCACCCTCGCAGTTCTAGGAGCAGCCCAGCCATGGCCGGGCCGGCCTTCCTGCTCGATGGCAGTTGGCCCAAAGCCACTGGGATCCACCGTTGGGCTGCCACGGCCTCTTAGCCCCAGCAAACTACCCTTTCAGCCACGCCACCCGCCAAGCACAGTTCCGATGCCTGGAGGTCAGCCGACCTGGAGAACCAGTCACGGCCCACGACCCCACTCCTGCCTCCAGCCGTAGCGAAACGGCAGAGGGTGGGCTTTTTCCGGAGGGAGCTGTATAGAGACACACGGGCAATTAGGTGGCTGCGGCGTGGATGCGCGCTGGTGGGGACGGCCAGTTGTAGGTCGAGGGCTTCGCGTGCCTCACGGCCTTCACCTGGGCGTGCGGCGCAGTCTGGCTGCGGGCCAGCCACCACGGGAGCGGCTGGTTTATGGCTATCTTCCAGGGCCGCCTTCTGGCCGCATTTCCATCCAGACCTGCGGGGAGCGCCCCCTCCAGAGCACGCTGTGTTGGGAGGGCCCTGAGGAGGTGAGGCCTGCAGAGGCGGAGGCGGCATCAGCCGTGGGCGCCTAAAGGAGAATTTATAGTGGGAGGCAAAAAAGCCTACAGCACCTGGTATTCCCATGTGGTCTCCCATCCAAGTACTAAGCAGGCCCGACCCTGCTTAGCTTCCAGGATCAGACGATATCGGGCGCGTTCAGGGTGGTATGGCGGTAGAAGGCTGCGGGGGCCACGGGGTGCCTCTTGAGGCTTAGCTTCCCTGGTGCTGGGGCTTGCCGACAGTCCGGCAGCCAACCCTCTCCAGCACGGCCCAGCCGCCCACCAAGGCAGGCGACAGGAGGCCTCGGGCACCCGGGATTGGCGGACTCGTGGGAGACCTCGCAGCTCAGGTCAGGCGGGACCCTCCCGGCCCACAGGAGCTTGGCCCTCTGCCCCAGATCCCGCTTGACGCCCACAAGGACGTGGCCCCGGGGGCTTAAGGGCCCGTGGCCCACGGTCCTTTGGGCATTCGCCACCCTGTCTGCCCACACAGTTCTAGGTGAAGCCCGGCCGCAGCCAGGCTGGCCCTCCTGCCCGACGGCAGTTGGCCTGAAGCCACTGGGAGGCACCATTGAGTCGGCAAGACCCCTTAGACCCAGCAAGGCCACCCTTGCCCCTCCGCCAAATGCTGAGCAAAGTTCCCTGCACCCGGTGACCGGCCGGCCCGGAGAACCATTCCCGGCCCACGACCCCACTCCCGCCCCCGGCCGTGGTGAAAGAGTGGAGTGTGGGCTTTTTCCGGAGGGAGCTGTGGAGAGACACACGGGCAGACGGGTGGCTGCGGCGTGGAGGGGCGCTGGTGTGGTCGGCCAGGTGCAGGTCGAGGGCCTCGCGGGCCTCACGATCTTCACCCGGGCCTGCGGCGGTGTCTGGGTCCGGGCCAGCCACCCCGGCAGCGGCTGGCGTGCGGTTGCCTTCCAGGGCCGCCTTCTGGGGGCATGTCCAGCCAGACCGGCGGGGATGGCCCCCTCCGGCGCACGCTGTGTCGGGAGAGGCCTGAGTAGATGAGGCCTGCAGCAGTGCCCGGCGGGGGCAGAGGAAGCCTTGAGTACCGGCCACTACAAGAAAAGGGCAATCGGGGGGCAAAAAATACTACAGCACCTAGTATTCCCAGGGGGTCTCCCATCCAGGTAGTAAACAGACCCGACCCTGCTTAGCTTCCGAGGTCAGACGAGATGGGGTGCGTTTAGGGTGGTATGGCCGTAGAAGGCAGCGGGGGCCACGGGGTGACTCTTGAGGCTCAGCTTAGCTGGTGCTGGCGAATTACCACCAGTCCGGCGACCAGCCCTCTGCTGCACGGCCCTGCTGCCTGCCCAGGCAGGCGACAGGAGGCCTCGGGGACCCGGAGGTGGCAGAGTCTTGGGCGACCTTGCAACCCTGTTCGGGCGGGAACCTCCGGACCCGGAGGCACTTGACGCTCCACCTCAGATCCCGCTCGACGCTCACAAGGACGTGGCCTCAGAGGCTTAAGGGCCAGTGGCCTGCTGTCCCTTGGGCATTACACAACCTGTCCACCCTCGCAGTTCTAGGAGCAGCCCAGCCATGGCCGGGCCGGCCTTCCTGCTCGACGGCAGTTGGCCCAAAGCCACTGGGATCCACCGTTGGGCTGCCACGGCCTCTTAGCCCCAGCAAACTACCCTTTCAGCCACGCCACCCGCCAAGCACAGTTCCGATGCCTGGAGGTCAGCCGACCTGGAGAACCAGTCACGGCCCACGACCCCGCTCCTGCCTCCAGCCGTAGCGAAACGGCAGAGGGTGGGCTTTTTCCGGAGGGAGCTGTATAGAGACACACGGGCAATTAGGTGGCTGCGGCGTGGATGCGCGCTGGTGGGGACGGCCAGTTGTAGGTCGAGGGCTTCGCGTGCCTCACGGCCTTCACCTGGGCGTGCGGCGCAGTCTGGCTGCGGGCCAGCCACCACGGGAGCGGCTGGTTTATGGCTATCTTCCAGGGCCGCCTTCTGGCCGCATTTCCATCCAGACCTGCGGGGAGCGCCCCCTCCAGAGCACGCTGTGTTGGGAGGGCCCTGAGGAGGTGAGGCCTGCAGAGGCGGAGGCGGCATCAGCCGTGGGCGCCTAAAGGAGAATTTATAGTGGGAGGCAAAAAAGCCTACAGCACCTGGTATTCCCATGTGGTCTCCCATCCAAGTACTAAGCAGGCCCGACCCTGCTTAGCTTCCAGGATCAGACGATATCGGGCGCGTTCAGGGTGGTATGGCGGTAGAAGGCTGCGGGGGCCACGGGGTGCCTCTTGAGGCTTAGCTTCCCTGGTGCTGGGGCTTGCCGACAGCCCGGCAGCCAACCCTCTCCAGCACGGCCCAGCCGCCCACCAAGGCAGGCGACAGGAGGCCTCGGGCACCCGGGATTGGCGGACTCGTGGGAGACCTCGCAGCTCAGGTCAGGCGGGACCCTCCCGGCCCACAGGAGCTTGGCCCTCTGCCCCAGATCCCGCTTGACGCCCACAAGGACGTGGCCCCGGGGGCTTAAGGGCCCGTGGCCCACGGTCCTTTGGGCATTCGCCACCCTGTCTGCCCACACAGTTCTAGGTGAAGCCCGGCCGCGGCCAGGCTGGCCCTCCTGCCCGACGGCAGTTGGCCTGAAGCCACTGGGAGGCACCATTGAGTCGGCAAGACCCCTTAGACCCAGCAAGGCCACCCTTGCCCCTCCGCCAAATGCTGAGCAAAGTTCCCTGCACCCGGTGACCGGCCGGCCCGGAGAACCATTCCCGGCCCACGACCCCACTCCCGCCCCCGGCCGTGGTGAAAGAGTGGAGGGTGGGCTTTTTCCGGAGGGAGCTGTGGAGAGACACACGGGCAGACGGGTGGCTGCGGCGTGGAGGGGCGCTGGTGTGGTCGGCCAGGTGCAGGTCGAGGGCCTCGCGGGCCTCACGATCTTCACCCGGGCCTGCGGCGGTGTCTGGGTCCGGGCCAGCCACCACGGCAGCGGCTGGCGTGCGGTTGCCTTCCAGGGCCGCCTTCTGGGGGCATGTCCAGCCAGACCGGCGGGGATGGCCCCCTCCGGCGCACGCTGTGTCGGGAGAGGCCTGAGTAGATGAGGCCTGCAGCAGTGCCCGGCGGGGGCAGAGGAAGCCTTGAGTACCGGCCACTACAAGAAAAGGGCAATCGGGGGACAAAAAATACTACAGCACCTAGTATGCCCAGGTGGTCTCCCATCCAGGTAGTAAACAGACCCGACCCTGCTTAGCTTCGGAAATCAGACGAGATGGGGTGCGTATAGGGTGGTATGGCCATAGAAGGCAGCGGGGCCCACGGGGTGCCTCTTGAGGCTCAGCTTACCTGGTGCTGGCAAATTACCGCCAGTCCGGCGACCAGCCCTCTGCAGCACGGCCCTGCGGCCCGCCCAGGCAGGCGATAGCAGGCTTCGGGGGCCGGGGGTGGTGGAGTCTTGGACGCTCTAGCAGCTCAGTTCTGGCGGGAACATCCAGGCACATAGGCGCATGGCGAACCGCCCCAGATCCCGCTCGACGCTCACAAAGACGTGGCTCTGAAGGCTTAAGGGTCCGTGGTCCACGGTCCCTTGGGCATTCCCCACCCTGTCCACCCACGCAGTGCTAGGTGCAGTCCAGCCGCGGCCGGGCTGGCCCTCCTGCCTGAAGGCAGTTAGCCCAAAGCCACTGGGAGCCACCATTGATGCGGCACGGCCCCTTGGACCCAGCAAGGCCACCCTTGCCCACACGCCACCCGCTGAGCACAGTTCCCAGCGCATGGTGGCCGGCTGGCCCGGAGAACCGGACCGGCCCAGGACCCCGCTCCCGCCCCCGGCCATGGCGAAACAGCGGAGGGTGGGCTTTTTCCGGAGGGAGCTGTGGAGAGACACAGAGGCAGACAGGTGGCTGCGGCGCAGATGGGCACTGGTTGGGTTGGCCACGGGCAGGTCGAGGGCCTCGCGGGCCTCACGATCTTCAACCGGGCCTGCAGCGGAGTCTGGGTCCGGGCCAGCCACCCCGGGAGAGGCTGGGGTGCGGCTGCCTTCCAGGGCCGCCTTCTGGCGGCATGTCCACCCAGACCGGCTGGGTGGGCCCCCTCTGGCGCACGCTGTGTTGCGAGAGGCCTGAGTAGATGAGGCCTGCAGCAGTGCCCGGCGGGAGCAGCGGAAGCCTTGAGCACCGGCGATGACAAGAAAAGGCAGATCGGGGGGCAAAAAATACTACAGCACCTAGTATTCCCAGGTGGTCTCCCATCCAGGTAGTAAACAGACCCGACCCTGCTTAGCTTCCGAGGTCAGACGAGATGGGGTGCGTTTAGGGTGGTATGGCCGTAGAAGGCAGCGGGGGCCACGGGGTGACTCTTGAGGCTCAGCTTAGCTGGTGCTGGCGAATTACCACCAGTCCGGCGACCAGCCCTCTGCTGCACGGCCCTGCTGCCTGCCCAGGCAGGCGACAGGAGGCCTCGGGGACCCGGAGGTGGCAGAGTCTTGGGCGACCTTGCAACCCTGTTCGGGCGGGAACCTCCGGACCCGTAGGCACTTGACGCTCCACCTCAGATCCCGCTCGACGCTCACAAGGACGTGGCCTCAGAGGCTTAAGGGCCAGTGGCCTGCTGTCCCTTGGGCATTACACAACCTGTCCACCCTCGCAGTTCTAGGAGCAGCCCAGCCATGGCCGGGCCGGCCTTCCTGCTCGACGGCAGTTGGCCCAAAGCCACTGGGATCCACCGTTGGGCTGCCACGGCCTCTTAGCCCCAGCAAACTACCCTTTCAGCCACGCCACCCGCCAAGCACAGTTCCGATGCCTGGAGGTCAGCCGACCTGGAGAACCAGTCACGGCCCACGACCCCGCTCCTGCCTCCAGCCGTAGCGAAACGGCAGAGGGTGGGCTTTTTCCGGAGGGAGCTGTATAGAGACACACGGGCAATTAGGTGGCTGCGGCGTGGATGCGCGCTGGTGGGGACGGCCAGTTGTAGGTCGAGGGCTTCGCGTGCCTCACGGCCTTCACCTGGGCGTGCGGCGCAGTCTGGCTGCGGGCCAGCCACCACGGGAGCGGCTGGTTTATGGCTATCTTCCAGGGCCGCCTTCTGGCCGCATTTCCATCCAGACCTGCGGGGAGCGCCCCCTCCAGAGCACGCTGTGTTGGGAGGGCCCTGAGGAGGTGAGGCCTGCAGAGGCGGAGGCGGCATCAGCCGTGGGCGCCTAAAGGAGAATTTATAGTGGGAGGCAAAAAAGCCTACAGCACCTGGTATTCCCATGTGGTCTCCCATCCAAGTACTAAGCAGGCCCGACCCTGCTTAGCTTCCAGGATCAGACGATATCGGGCGCGTTCAGGGTGGTATGGCGGTAGAAGGCTGCGGGGGCCACGGGGTGCCTCTTGAGGCTTAGCTTCCCTGGTGCTGGGGCTTGCCGACAGTCCGGCAGCCAACCCTCTCCAGCACGGCCCAGCCGCCCACCAAGGCAGGCGACAGGAGGCCTCGGGCACCCGGGATTGGCGGACTCGTGGGAGACCTCGCAGCTCAGGTCAGGCGGGACCCTCCCGGCCCACAGGAGCTTGGCCCTCTGCCCCAGATCCCGCTTGACGCCCACAAGGACGTGGCCCCGGGGGCTTAAGGGCCCGTGGCCCACGGTCCTTTGGGCATTCGCCACCCTGTCTGCCCACACAGTTCTAGGTGAAGCCCGGCCGCAGCCAGGCTGGCCCTCCTGCCCGACGGCAGTTGGCCTGAAGCCACTGGGAGGCACCATTGAGTCGGCAAGACCCCTTAGACCCAGCAAGGCCACCCTTGCCCCTCCGCCAAATGCTGAGCAAAGTTCCCTGCACCCGGTGACCGGCCGGCCCGGAGAACCATTCCCGGCCCACGACCCCACTCCCGCCCCCGGCCGTGGTGAAAGAGTGGAGTGTGGGCTTTTTCCGGAGGGAGCTGTGGAGAGACACACGGGCAGACGGGTGGCTGCGGCGTGGAGGGGCGCTGGTGTGGTCGGCCAGGTGCAGGTCGAGGGCCTCGCGGGCCTCACGATCTTCACCCGGGCCTGCGGCGGTGTCTGGGTCCGGGCCAGCCACCCCGGCAGCGGCTGGCGTGCGGTTGCCTTCCAGGGCCGCCTTCTGGGGGCATGTCCAGCCAGACCGGCAGGGATGGCCCCCTCCGGCGCACGCTGTGTCGGGAGAGGCCTGAGTAGATGAGGCCTGCAGCAGTGCCCGGCGGGGGCAGAGGAAGCCTTGAGTACCGGCCACTACAAGAAAAGGGCAATCGGGGGGCAAAAAATACTACAGCACCTAGTATTCCCAGGTGGTCTCCCATCCAGGTAGTAAACAGACCCGACCCTGCTTAGCTTCGGAGATCAGACGAGATGGGGTGCGTATAGGGTGGTATGGCCGTAGAAGGCAGTGGGGCCCACGGGGTGCCTCTTGAGGCTCAGCTTACCTGGTGCTGGCGAATTACCGCCAGTCCGGTGACCAGCCCTCTGCAGCACGGCCCTGCGGCCCGCCCATGCAGGCGATAGCAGGCTTCGGGGTCCGGGGGTGGTGGAGTCTTGGACGCTCTAGCAGCTCAGTTCTGGCGGGAACATCCAGGCACATAGGCGCATGGCGAAACGCCCCAGATCCCGCTCGACGCTCACAAAGACGTGGCTCTGAAGGCTTAAGGGTCCGTGGTCCACGGTCCCTTGGGCATTCCCCACCCTGTCCACCCACGCAGTGCTAGGTGCAGTCCAGCCGCGGCCGGGCTGGCCCTCCTGCCTGAAGGCAGTTAGCCCAAAGCCACTGGGAGCCACCATTGATGCGGCACGGCCCCTTGGACCCAGCAAGGCCACCCTTGCCCACACGCCACCCGCTGAGCACAGTTCCCAGCGCATGGTGGCCGGCTGGCCCGGAGAACCGGACCGGCCCAGGACCCCGCTCCCGCCCCCGGCCATGGCGAAACAGCGGAGGGTGGGCTTTTTCCGGAGGGAGCTGTGGAGAGACACAGAGGCAGACAGGTGGCTGCGGCGCAGATGGGCACTGGTTGGGTTGGCCACGGGCAGGTCGAGGGCCTCGCGGGCCTCACGATCTTCAACCGGGCCTGCAGCGGAGTCTGGGTCCGGGCCAGCCACCCCGGGAGAGGCTGGGGTGCGGCTGCCTTCCAGGGCCGCCTTCTGGCGGCATGTCCACCCAGACCGGCTGGGTGGGCCCCCTCTGGCGCACGCTGTGTTGCGAGAGGCCTGAGTAGATGAGGCCTGCAGCAGTGCCCGGCGGGAGCAGCGGAAGCCTTGAGCACCGGCGATGACAAGAAAAGGCAGATCGGGGGGCAAAAAATACTACAGCACCTAGTATTCCCAGGTGGTCTCCCATCCAGGTAGTAAACAGACCCGACCCTGCTTAGCTTCCGAGGTCAGACGAGATGGGGTGCGCTTAGGGTGGTATGGCCGTAGAAGGCAGCGGGGGCCACGGGGTGACTCCTGAGGCTCAGCTTAGCTGGTGCTGGCGAATTACCACCAGTCCGGCGACCAGCCCTCTGCTGCACGGCCCTGCTGCCTGCCCAGGCAGGCGACAGGAGGCCTCGGGGACCCGGAGGTGGCAGAGTCTTGGGCGACCTTGCAACCCTGTTCGGGCGGGAACCTCCGGACCCGTAGGCGCTTGACGCTCCACCTCAGATCCCGCTCGACGCTCACAAGGACGTGGCCTCAGAGGCTTAAGGGCCGGTGGCCTGCTGTCCCTTGGGCATTACACAACCTGTCCACCCTCGCAGTTCTAGGAGCAGCCCAGCCATGGCCGGGCCGGCCTTCCTGCTCGATGGCAGTTGGCCCAAAGCCACTGGGATCCACCGTTGGGCTGCCACGGCCTCTTAGCCCCAGCAAACTACCCTTTCAGCCACGCCACCCGCCAAGCACAGTTCCGATGCCTGGAGGTCAGCCGACCTGGAGAACCAGTCACGGCCCACGACCCCACTCCTGCCTCCAGCCGTAGCGAAACGGCAGAGGGTGGGCTTTTTCCGGAGGGAGCTGTATAGAGACACACGGGCAATTAGGTGGCTGCGGCGTGGATGCGCGCTGGTGGGGACGGCCAGTTGTAGGTCGAGGGCTTCGCGTGCCTCACGGCCTTCACCTGGGCGTGCGGCGCAGTCTGGCTGCGGGCCAGCCACCACGGGAGCGGCTGGTTTATGGCTATCTTCCAGGGCCGCCTTCTGGCCGCATTTCCATCCAGACCTGCGGGGAGCGCCCCCTCCAGAGCACGCTGTGTTGGGAGGGCCCTGAGGAGGTGAGGCCTGCAGAGGCGGAGGCGGCATCAGCCGTGGGCGCCTAAAGGAGAATTTATAGTGGGAGGCAAAAAAGCCTACAGCACCTGGTATTCCCATGTGGTCTCCCATCCAAGTACTAAGCAGGCCCGACCCTGCTTAGCTTCCAGGATCAGACGATATCGGGCGCGTTCAGGGTGGTATGGCGGTAGAAGGCTGCGGGGGCCACGGGGTGCCTCTTGAGGCTTAGCTTCCCTGGTGCTGGGGCTTGCCGACAGTCCGGCAGCCAACCCTCTCCAGCACGGCCCAGCCGCCCACCAAGGCAGGCGACAGGAGGCCTCGGGCACCCGGGATTGGCGGACTCGTGGGAGACCTCGCAGCTCAGGTCAGGCGGGACCCTCCCGGCCCACAGGAGCTTGGCCCTCTGCCCCAGATCCCGCTTGACGCCCACAAGGACGTGGCCCCGGGGGCTTAAGGGCCCGTGGCCCACGGTCCTTTGGGCATTCGCCACCCTGTCTGCCCACACAGTTCTAGGTGAAGCCCGGCCGCAGCCAGGCTGGCCCTCCTGCCCGACGGCAGTTGGCCTGAAGCCACTGGGAGGCACCATTGAGTCGGCAAGACCCCTTAGACCCAGCAAGGCCACCCTTGCCCCTCCGCCAAATGCTGAGCAAAGTTCCCTGCACCCGGTGACCGGCCGGCCCGGAGAACCATTCCCGGCCCACGACCCCACTCCCGCCCCCGGCCGTGGTGAAAGAGTGGAGTGTGGGCTTTTTCCGGAGGGAGCTGTGGAGAGACACACGGGCAGACGGGTGGCTGCGGCGTGGAGGGGCGCTGGTGTGGTCGGCCAGGTGCAGGTCGAGGGCCTCGCGGGCCTCACGATCTTCACCCGGGCCTGCGGCGGTGTCTGGGTCCGGGCCAGCCACCCCGGCAGCGGCTGGCGTGCGGTTGCCTTCCAGGGCCGCCTTCTGGGGGCATGTCCAGCCAGACCGGCGGGGATGGCCCCCTCCGGCGCACGCTGTGTCGGGAGAGGCCTGAGTAGATGAGGCCTGCAGCAGTGCCCGGCGGGGGCAGAGGAAGCCTTGAGTACCGGCCACTACAAGAAAAGGGCAATCGGGGGGCAAAAAATACTACAGCACCTAGTATTCCCAGGGGGTCTCCCATCCAGGTAGTAAACAGACCCGACCCTGCTTAGCTTCCGAGGTCAGACGAGATGGGGTGCGTTTAGGGTGGTATGGCCGTAGAAGGCAGCGGGGGCCACGGGGTGACTCTTGAGGCTCAGCTTAGCTGGTGCTGGCGAATTACCACCAGTCCGGCGACCAGCCCTCTGCTGCACGGCCCTGCTGCCTGCCCAGGCAGGCGACAGGAGGCCTCGGGGACCCGGAGGTGGCAGAGTCTTGGGCGACCTTGCAACCCTGTTCGGGCGGGAACCTCCGGACCCGGAGGCACTTGACGCTCCACCTCAGATCCCGCTCGACGCTCACAAGGACGTGGCCTCAGAGGCTTAAGGGCCAGTGGCCTGCTGTCCCTTGGGCATTACACAACCTGTCCACCCTCGCAGTTCTAGGAGCAGCCCAGCCATGGCCGGGCCGGCCTTCCTGCTCGACGGCAGTTGGCCCAAAGCCACTGGGATCCACCGTTGGGCTGCCACGGCCTCTTAGCCCCAGCAAACTACCCTTTCAGCCACGCCACCCGCCAAGCACAGTTCCGATGCCTGGAGGTCAGCCGACCTGGAGAACCAGTCACGGCCCACGACCCCGCTCCTGCCTCCAGCCGTAGCGAAACGGCAGAGGGTGGGCTTTTTCCGGAGGGAGCTGTATAGAGACACACGGGCAATTAGGTGGCTGCGGCGTGGATGCGCGCTGGTGGGGACGGCCAGTTGTAGGTCGAGGGCTTCGCGTGCCTCACGGCCTTCACCTGGGCGTGCGGCGCAGTCTGGCTGCGGGCCAGCCACCACGGGAGCGGCTGGTTTATGGCTATCTTCCAGGGCCGCCTTCTGGCCGCATTTCCATCCAGACCTGCGGGGAGCGCCCCCTCCAGAGCACGCTGTGTTGGGAGGGCCCTGAGGAGGTGAGGCCTGCAGAGGCGGAGGCGGCATCAGCCGTGGGCGCCTAAAGGAGAATTTATAGTGGGAGGCAAAAAAGCCTACAGCACCTGGTATTCCCATGTGGTCTCCCATCCAAGTACTAAGCAGGCCCGACCCTGCTTAGCTTCCAGGATCAGACGATATCGGGCGCGTTCAGGGTGGTATGGCGGTAGAAGGCTGCGGGGGCCACGGGGTGCCTCTTGAGGCTTAGCTTCCCTGGTGCTGGGGCTTGCCGACAGTCCGGCAGCCAACCCTCTCCAGCACGGCCCAGCCGCCCACCAAGGCAGGCGACAGGAGGCCTCGGGCACCCGGGATTGGCGGACTCGTGGGAGACCTCGCAGCTCAGGTCAGGCGGGACCCTCCCGGCCCACAGGAGCTTGGCCCTCTGCCCCAGATCCCGCTTGACGCCCACAAGGACGTGGCCCCGGGGGCTTAAGGGCCCGTGGCCCACGGTCCTTTGGGCATTCGCCACCCTGTCTGCCCACACAGTTCTAGGTGAAGCCCGGCCGCAGCCAGGCTGGCCCTCCTGCCCGACGGCAGTTGGCCTGAAGCCACTGGGAGGCACCATTGAGTCGGCAAGACCCCTTAGACCCAGCAAGGCCACCCTTGCCCCTCCGCCAAATGCTGAGCAAAGTTCCCTGCACCCGGTGACCGGCCGGCCCGGAGAACCATTCCCGGCCCACGACCCCACTCCCGCCCCCGGCCGTGGTGAAAGAGTGGAGTGTGGGCTTTTTCCGGAGGGAGCTGTGGAGAGACACACGGGCAGACGGGTGGCTGCGGCGTGGAGGGGCGCTGGTGTGGTCGGCCAGGTGCAGGTCGAGGGCCTCGCGGGCCTCACGATCTTCACCCGGGCCTGCGGCGGTGTCTGGGTCCGGGCCAGCCACCCCGGCAGCGGCTGGCGTGCGGTTGCCTTCCAGGGCCGCCTTCTGGGGGCATGTCCAGCCAGACCGGCAGGGATGGCCCCCTCCGGCGCACGCTGTGTCGGGAGAGGCCTGAGTAGATGAGGCCTGCAGCAGTGCCCGGCGGGGGCAGAGGAAGCCTTGAGTACCGGCCACTACAAGAAAAGGGCAATCGGGGGGCAAAAAATACTACAGCACCTAGTATTCCCAGGTGGTCTCCCATCCAGGTAGTAAACAGACCCGACCCTGCTTAGCTTCGGAGATCAGACGAGATGGGGTGCGTATAGGGTGGTATGGCCGTAGAAGGCAGTGGGGCCCACGGGGTGCCTCTTGAGGCTCAGCTTACCTGGTGCTGGCGAATTACCGCCAGTCCGGTGACCAGCCCTCTGCAGCACGGCCCTGCGGCCCGCCCATGCAGGCGATAGCAGGCTTCGGGGTCCGGGGGTGGTGGAGTCTTGGACGCTCTAGCAGCTCAGTTCTGGCGGGAACATCCAGGCACATAGGCGCATGGCGAAACGCCCCAGATCCCGCTCGACGCTCACAAAGACGTGGCTCTGAAGGCTTAAGGGTCCGTGGTCCACGGTCCCTTGGGCATTCCCCACCCTGTCCACCCACGCAGTGCTAGGTGCAGTCCAGCCGCGGCCGGGCTGGCCCTCCTGCCTGAAGGCAGTTAGCCCAAAGCCACTGGGAGCCACCATTGATGCGGCACGGCCCCTTGGACCCAGCAAGGCCACCCTTGCCCACACGCCACCCGCTGAGCACAGTTCCCAGCGCATGGTGGCCGGCTGGCCCGGAGAACCGGACCGGCCCAGGACCCCGCTCCCGCCCCCGGCCATGGCGAAACAGCGGAGGGTGGGCTTTTTCCGGAGGGAGCTGTGGAGAGACACAGAGGCAGACAGGTGGCTGCGGCGCAGATGGGCACTGGTTGGGTTGGCCACGGGCAGGTCGAGGGCCTCGCGGGCCTCACGATCTTCAACCGGGCCTGCAGCGGAGTCTGGGTCCGGGCCAGCCACCCCGGGAGAGGCTGGGGTGCGGCTGCCTTCCAGGGCCGCCTTCTGGCGGCATGTCCACCCAGACCGGCTGGGTGGGCCCCCTCTGGCGCACGCTGTGTTGCGAGAGGCCTGAGTAGATGAGGCCTGCAGCAGTGCCCGGCGGGAGCAGCGGAAGCCTTGAGCACCGGCGATGACAAGAAAAGGCAGATCGGGGGGCAAAAAATACTACAGCACCTAGTATTCCCAGGTGGTCTCCCATCCAGGTAGTAAACAGACCCGACCCTGCTTAGCTTCCGAGGTCAGACGAGATGGGGTGCGCTTAGGGTGGTATGGCCGTAGAAGGCAGCGGGGGCCACGGGGTGACTCCTGAGGCTCAGCTTAGCTGGTGCTGGCGAATTACCACCAGTCCGGCGACCAGCCCTCTGCTGCACGGCCCTGCTGCCTGCCCAGGCAGGCGACAGGAGGCCTCGGGGACCCGGAGGTGGCAGAGTCTTGGGCGACCTTGCAACCCTGTTCGGGCGGGAACCTCCGGACCCGTAGGCGCTTGACGCTCCACCTCAGATCCCGCTCGACGCTCACAAGGACGTGGCCTCAGAGGCTTAAGGGCCGGTGGCCTGCTGTCCCTTGGGCATTACACAACCTGTCCACCCTCGCAGTTCTAGGAGCAGCCCAGCCATGGCCGGGCCGGCCTTCCTGCTCGATGGCAGTTGGCCCAAAGCCACTGGGATCCACCGTTGGGCTGCCACGGCCTCTTAGCCCCAGCAAACTACCCTTTCAGCCACGCCACCCGCCAAGCACAGTTCCGATGCCTGGAGGTCAGCCGACCTGGAGAACCAGTCACGGCCCACGACCCCACTCCTGCCTCCAGCCGTAGCGAAACGGCAGAGGGTGGGCTTTTTCCGGAGGGAGCTGTATAGAGACACACGGGCAATTAGGTGGCTGCGGCGTGGATGCGCGCTGGTGGGGACGGCCAGTTGTAGGTCGAGGGCTTCGCGTGCCTCACGGCCTTCACCTGGGCGTGCGGCGCAGTCTGGCTGCGGGCCAGCCACCACGGGAGCGGCTGGTTTATGGCTATCTTCCAGGGCCGCCTTCTGGCCGCATTTCCATCCAGACCTGCGGGGAGCGCCCCCTCCAGAGCACGCTGTGTTGGGAGGGCCCTGAGGAGGTGAGGCCTGCAGAGGCGGAGGCGGCATCAGCCGTGGGCGCCTAAAGGAGAATTTATAGTGGGAGGCAAAAAAGCCTACAGCACCTGGTATTCCCATGTGGTCTCCCATCCAAGTACTAAGCAGGCCCGACCCTGCTTAGCTTCCAGGATCAGACGATATCGGGCGCGTTCAGGGTGGTATGGCGGTAGAAGGCTGCGGGGGCCACGGGGTGCCTCTTGAGGCTTAGCTTCCCTGGTGCTGGGGCTTGCCGACAGTCCGGCAGCCAACCCTCTCCAGCACGGCCCAGCCGCCCACCAAGGCAGGCGACAGGAGGCCTCGGGCACCCGGGATTGGCGGACTCGTGGGAGACCTCGCAGCTCAGGTCAGGCGGGACCCTCCCGGCCCACAGGAGCTTGGCCCTCTGCCCCAGATCCCGCTTGACGCCCACAAGGACGTGGCCCCGGGGGCTTAAGGGCCCGTGGCCCACGGTCCTTTGGGCATTCGCCACCCTGTCTGCCCACACAGTTCTAGGTGAAGCCCGGCCGCAGCCAGGCTGGCCCTCCTGCCCGACGGCAGTTGGCCTGAAGCCACTGGGAGGCACCATTGAGTCGGCAAGACCCCTTAGACCCAGCAAGGCCACCCTTGCCCCTCCGCCAAATGCTGAGCAAAGTTCCCTGCACCCGGTGACCGGCCGGCCCGGAGAACCATTCCCGGCCCACGACCCCACTCCCGCCCCCGGCCGTGGTGAAAGAGTGGAGTGTGGGCTTTTTCCGGAGGGAGCTGTGGAGAGACACACGGGCAGACGGGTGGCTGCGGCGTGGAGGGGCGCTGGTGTGGTCGGCCAGGTGCAGGTCGAGGGCCTCGCGGGCCTCACGATCTTCACCCGGGCCTGCGGCGGTGTCTGGGTCCGGGCCAGCCACCCCGGCAGCGGCTGGCGTGCGGTTGCCTTCCAGGGCCGCCTTCTGGGGGCATGTCCAGCCAGACCGGCGGGGATGGCCCCCTCCGGCGCACGCTGTGTCGGGAGAGGCCTGAGTAGATGAGGCCTGCAGCAGTGCCCGGCGGGGGCAGAGGAAGCCTTGAGTACCGGCCACTACAAGAAAAGGGCAATCGGGGGGCAAAAAATACTACAGCACCTAGTATTCCCAGGGGGTCTCCCATCCAGGTAGTAAACAGACCCGACCCTGCTTAGCTTCCGAGGTCAGACGAGATGGGGTGCGTTTAGGGTGGTATGGCCGTAGAAGGCAGCGGGGGCCACGGGGTGACTCTTGAGGCTCAGCTTAGCTGGTGCTGGCGAATTACCACCAGTCCGGCGACCAGCCCTCTGCTGCACGGCCCTGCTGCCTGCCCAGGCAGGCGACAGGAGGCCTCGGGGACCCGGAGGTGGCAGAGTCTTGGGCGACCTTGCAACCCTGTTCGGGCGGGAACCTCCGGACCCGGAGGCACTTGACGCTCCACCTCAGATCCCGCTCGACGCTCACAAGGACGTGGCCTCAGAGGCTTAAGGGCCAGTGGCCTGCTGTCCCTTGGGCATTACACAACCTGTCCACCCTCGCAGTTCTAGGAGCAGCCCAGCCATGGCCGGGCCGGCCTTCCTGCTCGACGGCAGTTGGCCCAAAGCCACTGGGATCCACCGTTGGGCTGCCACGGCCTCTTAGCCCCAGCAAACTACCCTTTCAGCCACGCCACCCGCCAAGCACAGTTCCGATGCCTGGAGGTCAGCCGACCTGGAGAACCAGTCACGGCCCACGACCCCGCTCCTGCCTCCAGCCGTAGCGAAACGGCAGAGGGTGGGCTTTTTCCGGAGGGAGCTGTATAGAGACACACGGGCAATTAGGTGGCTGCGGCGTGGATGCGCGCTGGTGGGGACGGCCAGTTGTAGGTCGAGGGCTTCGCGTGCCTCACGGCCTTCACCTGGGCGTGCGGCGCAGTCTGGCTGCGGGCCAGCCACCACGGGAGCGGCTGGTTTATGGCTATCTTCCAGGGCCGCCTTCTGGCCGCATTTCCATCCAGACCTGCGGGGAGCGCCCCCTCCAGAGCACGCTGTGTTGGGAGGGCCCTGAGGAGGTGAGGCCTGCAGAGGCGGAGGCGGCATCAGCCGTGGGCGCCTAAAGGAGAATTTATAGTGGGAGGCAAAAAAGCCTACAGCACCTGGTATTCCCATGTGGTCTCCCATCCAAGTACTAAGCAGGCCCGACCCTGCTTAGCTTCCAGGATCAGACGATATCGGGCGCGTTCAGGGTGGTATGGCGGTAGAAGGCTGCGGGGGCCACGGGGTGCCTCTTGAGGCTTAGCTTCCCTGGTGCTGGGGCTTGCCGACAGCCCGGCAGCCAACCCTCTCCAGCACGGCCCAGCCGCCCACCAAGGCAGGCGACAGGAGGCCTCGGGCACCCGGGATTGGCGGACTCGTGGGAGACCTCGCAGCTCAGGTCAGGCGGGACCCTCCCGGCCCACAGGAGCTTGGCCCTCTGCCCCAGATCCCGCTTGACGCCCACAAGGACGTGGCCCCGGGGGCTTAAGGGCCCGTGGCCCACGGTCCTTTGGGCATTCGCCACCCTGTCTGCCCACACAGTTCTAGGTGAAGCCCGGCCGCGGCCAGGCTGGCCCTCCTGCCCGACGGCAGTTGGCCTGAAGCCACTGGGAGGCACCATTGAGTCGGCAAGACCCCTTAGACCCAGCAAGGCCACCCTTGCCCCTCCGCCAAATGCTGAGCAAAGTTCCCTGCACCCGGTGACCGGCCGGCCCGGAGAACCATTCCCGGCCCACGACCCCACTCCCGCCCCCGGCCGTGGTGAAAGAGTGGAGGGTGGGCTTTTTCCGGAGGGAGCTGTGGAGAGACACACGGGCAGACGGGTGGCTGCGGCGTGGAGGGGCGCTGGTGTGGTCGGCCAGGTGCAGGTCGAGGGCCTCGCGGGCCTCACGATCTTCACCCGGGCCTGCGGCGGTGTCTGGGTCCGGGCCAGCCACCCCGGCAGCGGCTGGCGTGCGGTTGCCTTCCAGGGCCGCCTTCTGGGGGCATGTCCAGCCAGACCGGCGGGGATGGCCCCCTCCGGCGCACGCTGTGTCGGGAGAGGCCTGAGTAGATGAGGCCTGCAGCAGTGCCCGGCGGGGGCAGAGGAAGGCTTGAGCACCGGCGATGACAAGAAAAGGCAGATCGGGGGGCAAAAAATACTACAGCACCTAGTATTCCCAGGTGGTCTCCCATCCAGGTAGTAAACAGACCCGACCCTGCTTAGCTTCCGAGGTCAGACGAGATGGGGTGCGTTTAGGGTGGTATGGCCGTAGAAGGCAGTGGGGGCCACGGGGTGACTCTTGAGGCTCAGCTTAGCTGGTGCTGGCGAATTACCACCAGTCCGGCGACCAGCCCTCTGCTGCACGGCCCTGCTGCCTGCCCAGGCAGGCGACAGGAGGCCTCGGGGACCCGGAGGTGGCAGAGTCTTGGGCGACCTTGCAACCCTGTTCGGGCGGGAACCTCCGGACCCGGAGGCACTTGACGCTCCACCTCAGATCCCGCTCGACGCTCACAAGGACGTGGCCTCAGAGGCTTAAGGGCCAGTGGCCTGCTGTCCCTTGGGCATTACACAACCTGTCCACCCTCGCAGTTCTAGGAGCAGCCCAGCCATGGCCGGGCCGGCCTTCCTGCTCGACGGCAGTTGGCCCAAAGCCACTGGGATCCACCGTTGGGCTGCCACGGCCTCTTAGCCCCAGCAAACTACCCTTTCAGCCACGCCACCCGCCAAGCACAGTTCCGATGCCTGGAGGTCAGCCGACCTGGAGAACCAGTCACGGCCCACGACCCCGCTCCTGCCTCCAGCCGTAGCGAAACGGCAGAGGGTGGGCTTTTTCCGGAGGGAGCTGTATAGAGACACACGGGCAATTAGGTGGCTGCGGCGTGGATGCGCGCTGGTGGGGACGGCCAGTTGTAGGTCGAGGGCTTCGCGTGCCTCACGGCCTTCACCTGGGCGTGCGGCGCAGTCTGGCTGCGGGCCAGCCACCACGGGAGCGGCTGGTTTATGGCTATCTTCCAGGGCCGCCTTCTGGCCGCATTTCCATCCAGACCTGCGGGGAGCGCCCCCTCCAGAGCACGCTGTGTTGGGAGGGCCCTGAGGAGGTGAGGCCTGCAGAGGCGGAGGCGGCATCAGCCGTGGGCGCCTAAAGGAGAATTTATAGTGGGAGGCAAAAAAGCCTACAGCACCTGGTATTCCCATGTGGTCTCCCATCCAAGTACTAAGCAGGCCCGACCCTGCTTAGCTTCCAGGATCAGACGATATCGGGCGCGTTCAGGGTGGTATGGCGGTAGAAGGCTGCGGGGGCCACGGGGTGCCTCTTGAGGCTTAGCTTCCCTGGTGCTGGGGCTTGCCAACAGCCCGGCAGCCAACCCTCTCCAGCACGGCCCAGCCGCCCACCAAGGCAGGCGACAGGAGGCCTCGGGCACCCGGGATTGGCGGACTCGTGGGAGACCTCGCAGCTCAGGTCAGGCGGGACCCTCCCGGCCCACAGGAGCTTGGCCCTCTGCCCCAGATCCCGCTTGACGCCCACAAGGACGTGGCCCCGGGGGCTTAAGGGCCCGTGGCCCACGGTCCTTTGGGCATTCGCCACCCTGTCTGCCCACACAGTTCTAGGTGAAGCCCGGCCGCGGCCAGGCTGGCCCTCCTGCCCGACGGCAGTTGGCCTGAAGCCACTGGGAGGCACCATTGAGTCGGCAAGACCCCTTAGACCCAGCAAGGCCACCCTTGCCCCTCCGCCAAATGCTGAGCAAAGTTCCCTGCACCCGGTGACCGGCCGGCCCGGAGAACCATTCCCGGCCCACGACCCCACTCCCGCCCCCGGCCGTGGTGAAAGAGTGGAGGGTGGGCTTTTTCCGGAGGGAGCTGTGGAGAGACACACGGGCAGACGGGTGGCTGCGGCGTGGAGGGGCGCTGGTGTGGTCGGCCAGGTGCAGGTCGAGGGCCTCGCGGGCCTCACGATCTTCACCCGGGCCTGCGGCGGTGTCTGGGTCCGGGCCAGCCACCCCGGCAGCGGCTGGCGTGCGGTTGCCTTCCAGGGCCGCCTTCTGGGGGCATGTCCAGCCAGACCGGCGGGGATGGCCCCCTCCGGCGCACGCTGTGTCGGGAGAGGCCTGAGTAGATGAGGCCTGCAGCAGTGCCCGGCGGGAGCAGCGGAAGCCTTGAGCACCGGCGATGACAAGAAAAGGCAGATCGGGGGGCAAAAAATACTACAGCACCTAGTATTCCCAGGTGGTCTCCCATCCAGGTAGTAAACAGACCCGACCCTGCTTAGCTTCCGAGGTCAGACGAGATGGGGTGCGTTTAGGGTGGTATGGCCGTAGAAGGCAGCGGGGGCCACGGGGTGACTCTTGAGGCTCAGCTTAGCTGGTGCTGGCGAATTACCACCAGTCCGGCGACCAGCCCTCTGCTGCACGGCCCTGCTGCCTGCCCAGGCAGGCGACAGGAGGCCTCGGGGACCCGGAGGTGGCAGAGTCTTGGGCGACCTTGCAACCCTGTTCGGGCGGGAACCTCCGGACCCGTAGGCGCTTGACGCTCCACCTCAGATCCCGCTCGACGCTCACAAGGACGTGGCCTCAGAGGCTTAAGGGCCAGTGGCCTGCTGTCCCTTGGGCATTACACAACCTGTCCACCCTCGCAGTTCTAGGAGCAGCCCAGCCATGGCCGGGCCGGCCTTCCTGCTCGACGGCAGTTGGCCCAAAGCCACTGGGATCCACCGTTGGGCTGCCACGGCCTCTTAGCCCCAGCAAACTACCCTTTCAGCCACGCCACCCGCCAAGCACAGTTCCGATGCCTGGAGGTCAGCCGACCTGGAGAACCAGTCACGGCCCACGACCCCGCTCCTGCCTCCAGCCGTAGCGAAACGGCAGAGGGTGGGCTTTTTCCGGAGGGAGCTGTATAGAGACACACGGGCAATTAGGTGGCTGCGGCGTGGATGCGCGCTGGTGGGGACGGCCAGTTGTAGGTCGAGGGCTTCGCGTGCCTCACGGCCTTCACCTGGGCGTGCGGCGCAGTCTGGCTGCGGGCCAGCCACCACGGGAGCGGCTGGTTTATGGCTATCTTCCAGGGCCGCCTTCTGGCCGCATTTCCATCCAGACCTGCGGGGAGCGCCCCCTCCAGAGCACGCTGTGTTGGGAGGGCCCTGAGGAGGTGAGGCCTGCAGAGGCGGAGGCGGCATCAGCCGTGGGCGCCTAAAGGAGAATTTATAGTGGGAGGCAAAAAAGCCTACAGCACCTGGTATTCCCATGTGGTCTCCCATCCAAGTACTAAGCAGGCCCGACCCTGCTTAGCTTCCAGGATCAGCCGATATCGGGCGCGTTCAGGGTGGTATGGCGGTAGAAGGCTGCGGGGGCCACGGGGTGCCTCTTGAGGCTTAGCTTCCCTGGTGCTGGGGCTTGCCGACAGCCCGGCAGCCAACCCTCTCCAGCACGGCCCAGCCGCCCACCAAGGCAGGCGACAGGAGGCCTCGGGCACCCGGGATTGGCGGACTCGTGGGAGACCTCGCAGCTCAGGTCAGGCGGGACCCTCCCGGCCCACAGGAGCTTGGCCCTCTGCCCCAGATCCCGCTTGACGCCCACAAGGACGTGGCCCCGGGGGCTTAAGGGCCCGTGGCCCACGGTCCTTTGGGCATTCGCCACCCTGTCTGCCCACACAGTTCTAGGTGAAGCCCGGCCGCGGCCAGGCTGGCCCTCCTGCCCGACGGCAGTTGGCCTGAAGCCACTGGGAGGCACCATTGAGTCGGCAAGACCCCTTAGACCCAGCAAGGCCACCCTTGCCCCTCCGCCAAATGCTGAGCAAAGTTCCCTGCACCCGGTGACCGGCCGGCCCGGAGAACCATTCCCGGCCCACGACCCCACTCCCGCCCCCGGCCGTGGTGAAAGAGTGGAGGGTGGGCTTTTTCCGGAGGGAGCTGTGGAGAGACACACGGGCAGACGGGTGGCTGCGGCGTGGAGGGGCGCTGGTGTGGTCGGCCAGGTGCAGGTCGAGGGCCTCGCGGGCCTCACGATCTTCACCCGGGCCTGCGGCGGTGTCTGGGTCCGGGCCAGCCACCCCGGCAGCGGCTGGCGTGCGGTTGCCTTCCAGGGCCGCCTTCTGGGGGCATGTCCAGCCAGACCGGCGGGGATGGCCCCCTCCGGCGCACGCTGTGTCGGGAGAGGCCTGAGTAGATGAGGCCTGCAGCAGTGCCCGGCGGGGGCAGAGGAAGCCTTGAGTACCGGCCACTACAAGAAAAGGGAAATCGGGGTGCAAAAAATACTACAGCACCTAGTATTCCCAGGGGGTCTCCCATCCAGGTAGTAAACAGACCCGACCCTGCTTAGCTTCCGAGGTCAGACGAGATGGGGTGCGTTTAGGGTGGTATGGCCGTAGAAGGCAGTGGGGGCCACGGGGTGACTCTTGAGGCTCAGCTTAGCTGGTGCTGGCGAATTACCACCAGTCCGGCGACCAGCCCTCTGCTGCACGGCCCTGCTGCCTGCCCAGGCAGGCGACAGGAGGCCTCGGGGACCCGGAGGTGGCAGAGTCTTGGGCGACCTTGCAACCCTGTTCGGGCGGGAACCTCCGGAACCGGAGGCACTTGACGCTCCACCTCAGATCCCGCTCGACGCTCACAAGGACGTGGCCTCAGAGGCTTAAGGGCCGGTGGCCTGCTGTCCCTTGGGCATTACACAACCTGTCCACCCTCGCAGTTCTAGGAGCAGCCCAGCCATGGCCGGGCCGGCCTTCCTGCTCGACGGCAGTTGGCCCAAAGCCACTGGGATCCACCGTTGGGCTGCCACGGCCTCTTAGCCCCAGCAAACTACCCTTTCAGCCACGCCACCCGCCAAGCACAGTTCCGATGCCTGGAGGTCAGCCGACCTGGAGAACCAGTCACGGCCCACGACCCCGCTCCTGCCTCCAGCCGTAGCGAAACGGCAGAGGGTGGGCTTTTTCCGGAGGGAGCTGTATAGAGACACACGGGCAATTAGGTGGCTGCGGCGTGGATGCGCGCTGGTGGGGACGGCCAGTTGTAGGTCGAGGGCTTCGCGTGCCTCACGGCCTTCACCTGGGCGTGCGGCGCAGTCTGGCTGCGGGCCAGCCACCACGGGAGCGGCTGGTTTATGGCTATCTTCCAGGGCCGCCTTCTGGCCGCATTTCCATCCAGACCTGCGGGGAGCGCCCCCTCCAGAGCACGCTGTGTTGGGAGGGCCCTGAGGAGGTGAGGCCTGCAGAGGCGGAGGCGGCATCAGCCGTGGGCGCCTAAAGGAGAATTTATAGTGGGAGGCAAAAAAGCCTACAGCACCTGGTATTCCCATGTGGTCTCCCATCCAAGTACTAAGCAGGCCCGACCCTGCTTAGCTTCCAGGATCAGACGATATCGGGCGCGTTCAGGGTGGTATGGCGGTAGAAGGCTGCGGGGGCCACGGGGTGCCTCTTGAGGCTTAGCTTCCCTGGTGCTGGGGCTTGCTGACAGCCCGGCAGCCAACCCTCTCCAGCACGGCCCAGCCGCCCACCAAGGCAGGCGACAGGAGGCCTCGGGCACCCGGGATTGGCGGACTCGTGGGAGACCTCGCAGCTCAGGTCAGGCGGGACCCTCCCGGCCCACAGGAGCTTGGCCCTCTGCCCCAGATCCCGCTTGACGCCCACAAGGACGTGGCCCCGGGGGCTTAAGGGCCCGTGGCCCACGGTCCTTTGGGCATTCGCCACCCTGTCTGCCCACACAGTTCTAGGTGAAGCCCGGCCGCGGCCAGGCTGGCCCTCCTGCCCGACGGCAGTTGGCCTGAAGCCACTGGGAGGCACCATTGAGTCGGCAAGACCCCTTAGACCCAGCAAGGCCACCCTTGCCCCTCCGCCAAATGCTGAGCAAAGTTCCCTGCACCCGGTGACCGGCCGGCCCGGAGAACCATTCCCGGCCCACGACCCCACTCCCGCCCCCGGCCGTGGTGAAAGAGTGGAGGGTGGGCTTTTTCCGGAGGGAGCTGTGGAGAGACACACGGGCAGACGGGTGGCTGCGGCGTGGAGGGGCGCTGGTGTGGTCGGCCAGGTGCAGGTCGAGGGCCTCGCGGGCCTCACGATCTTCACCCGGGCCTGCGGCGGTGTCTGGGTCCGGGCCAGCCACCCCGGCAGCGGCTGGCGTGCGGTTGCCTTCCAGGGCCGCCTTCTGGGGGCATGTCCAGCCAGACCGGCGGGGATGGCCCCCTCCGGCGCACGCTGTGTCGGGAGAGGCCTGAGTAGATGAGGCCTGCAGCAGTGCCCGGCGGGGGCAGA
Source organism: Balaenoptera borealis (assembly GCF_965194805.1). NCBI lineage: Eukaryota > Metazoa > Chordata > Mammalia > Artiodactyla > Balaenopteridae > Balaenoptera > Balaenoptera borealis. Next base: position 27,712,819 of record NC_138874.1, on the reverse strand, counting down.
GGAAGCCTTGAGTACCGGCCACTACAAGAAAAGGGCAATCGGGGGGCAAAACATACTACAGCACCTAGTATGCCCAGGGGGTCTCCCATCCAGGTAGTAAACAGACCCGACCCTGCTTAGCTTCGGAGATCAGACGAGATGGGGTGCGTATAGGGTGGTATGGCCGTAGAAGGCAGCGGGGCCCACGGGGTGCCTCTTGAGGCTCAGCTTACCTGGTGCTGGCGAATTACCGCCAGTCCGGCGACCAGCCCTCTGCAGCACGGCCCTGCGGCCCGCCCAGGCAGGCGATAGCAGGCTTCGGGGTCCGGGGGTGGTGGAGTCTTGGACGCTCTAGCAGCTCAGTTCTGGCGGGAACATCCAGGCACATAGGCGCATGGCGAAACGCCCCAGATCCCGCTCGACGCTCACAAAGACGTGGCTCTGAAGGCTTAAGGGTCCGTGGTCCACGGTCCCTTGGGCATTCCCCACCCTGTCCACCCACGCAGTGCTAGGTGCAGTCCAGCCGCGGCCGGGCTGGCCCTCCTGCCTGAAGGCAGTTAGCCCAAAGCCACTGGGAGCCACCATTGATGCGGCACGGCCCCTTGGACCCAGCAAGGCCACCCTTGCCCACACGCCACCCGCTGAGCACAGTTCCCAGCGCATGGTGGCCGGCTGGCCCGGAGAACCGGACCGGCCCAGGACCCCGCTCCCGCCCCCGGCCATGGCGAAACAGCGGAGGGTGGGCTTTTTCCGGAGGGAGCTGTGGAGAGACACAGAGGCAGCCAGGTGGCTGCGGCGCAGATGGGCGCTGGTTGGGTTGGCCACGGGCAGGTCGAGGGCCTCGCGGGCCTCACGATCTTCACCCGGGCCTGCAGCGGAGTCTGGGTCCGGGCCAGCCACCCCGGGAGAGGCTGGGGTGCGGCTGCCTTCCAGGGCCGCCTTCTGGCGGCATGTCCACCCAGACCGGCTGGGTGGGCCCCCTCTGGCGCACGCTGTGTTGCGAGAGGCCTGAGTAGATGAGGCCTGCAGCAGTGCCCGGCGGGAGCAGCGGAAGCCTTGAGCACCGGCGATGACAAGAAAAGGCAGATCGGGGGGCAAAAAATACTACAGCACCTAGTATTCCCAGGTGGTCTCCCATCCAGGTAGTAAACAGACCCGACCTTGCTTAGCTTCCGAGGTCAGACGAGATGGGGTGCGTTTAGGGTGGTATGGCCGTAGAAGGCAGCGGGGGCCACGGGGTGACTCTTGAGGCTCAGCTTAGCTGGTGCTGGCGAATTACCACCAGTCCGGCGACCAGCCCTCTGCTGCACGGCCCTGCTGCCTGCCCAGGCAGGCGACAGGAGGCCTCGGGGACCCGGAGGTGGCAGAGTCTTGGGCGACCTTGCAACCCTGTTCGGGCGGGAACCTCCGGACCCGTAGGCGCTTGACGCTCCACCTCAGATCCCGCTCGACGCTCACAAGGACGTGGCCTCAGAGGCTTAAGGGCCAGTGGCCTGCTGTCCCTTGGGCATTACACAACCTGTCCACCCTCGCAGTTCTAGGAGCAGCCCAGCCATGGCCGGGCCGGCCTTCCTGCTCGACGGCAGTTGGCCCAAAGCCACTGGGATCCACCGTTGGGCTGCCACGGCCTCTTAGCCCCAGCAAACTACCCTTTCAGCCACGCCACCCGCCAAGCACAGTTCCGATGCCTGGAGGTCAGCCGACCTGGAGAACCAGTCACGGCCCACGACCCCGCTCCTGCCTCCAGCCGTAGCGAAACGGCAGAGGGTGGGCTTTTTCCGGAGGGAGCTGTATAGAGACACACGGGCAATTAGGTGGCTGCGGCGTGGATGCGCGCTGGTGGGGACGGCCAGTTGTAGGTCGAGGGCTTCGCGTGCCTCACGGCCTTCACCTGGGCGTGCGGCGCAGTCTGGCTGCGGGCCAGCCACCACGGGAGCGGCTGGTTTATGGCTATCTTCCAGGGCCGCCTTCTGGCCGCATTTCCATCCAGACCTGCGGGGAGCGCCCCCTCCAGAGCACGCTGTGTTGGGAGGGCCCTGAGGAGGTGAGGCCTGCAGAGGCGGAGGCGGCATCAGCCGTGGGCGCCTAAAGGAGAATTTATAGTGGGAGGCAAAAAAGCCTACAGCACCTGGTATTCCCATGTGGTCTCCCATCCAAGTACTAAGCAGGCCCGACCCTGCTTAGCTTCCAGGATCAGACGATATCGGGCGCGTTCAGGGTGGTATGGCGGTAGAAGGCTGCGGGGGCCACGGGGTGCCTCTTGAGGCTTAGCTTCCCTGGTGCTGGGGCTTGCCGACAGCCCGGCAGCCAACCCTCTCCAGCACGGCCCAGCCGCCCACCAAGGCAGGCGACAGGAGGCCTCAGGCACCCGGGATTGGCGGACTCGTGGGAGACCTCGCAGCTCAGGTCAGGCGGGACCCTCCCGGCCCACAGGAGCTTGGCCCTCTGCCCCAGATCCCGCTTGACGCCCACAAGGACGTGGCCCCGGGGGCTTAAGGGCCCGTGGCCCACGGTCCTTTGGGCATTCGCCACCCTGTCTGCCCACACAGTTCTAGGTGAAGCCCGGCCGCGGCCAGGCTGGCCCTCCTGCCCGACGGCAGTTGGCCTGAAGCCACTGGGAGGCACCATTGAGTCGGCAAGACCCCTTAGACCCAGCAAGGCCACCCTTGCCCCTCCGCCAAATGCTGAGCAAAGTTCCCTGCACCCGGTGACCGGCCGGCCCGGAGAACCATTCCCGGCCCACGACCCCACTCCCGCCCCCGGCCGTGGTGAAAGAGTGGAGGGTGGGCTTTTTCCGGAGGGAGCTGTGGAGAGACACACGGGCAGACGGGTGGCTGCGGCGTGGAGGGGCGCTGGTGTGGTCGGCCAGGTGCAGGTCGAGGGCCTCGCGGGCCTCACGATCTTCACCCGGGCCTGCGGCGGTGTCTGGGTCCGGGCCAGCCACCCCGGCAGCGGCTGGCGTGCGGTTGCCTTCCAGGGCCGCCTTCTGGGGGCATGTCCAGCCAGACCGGCGGGGATGGCCCCCTCCGGCGCACGCTGTGTCGGGAGAGGCCTGAGTAGATGAGGCCTGCAGCAGTGCCCGGCGGGGGCAGAGGAAGCCTTGAGTACCGGCCACTACAAGAAAAGGGCAATCGGGGGGCAAAACATACTACAGCACCTAGTATGCCCAGGGGGTCTCCCATCCAGGTAGTAAACAGACCCGACCCTGCTTAGCTTCGGAGATCAGACGAGATGGGGTGCGTATAGGGTGGTATGGCCGTAGAAGGCAGCGGGGCCCACGGGGTGCCTCTTGAGGCTCAGCTTACCTGGTGCTGGCGAATTACCGCCAGTCCGGCGACCAGCCCTCTGCAGCACGGCCCTGCGGCCCGCCCAGGCAGGCGATAGCAGGCTTCGGGGTCCGGGGGTGGTGGAGTCTTGGACGCTCTAGCAGCTCAGTTCTGGCGGGAACATCCAGGCACATAGGCGCATGGCGAAACGCCCCAGATCCCGCTCGACGCTCACAAAGACGTGGCTCTGAAGGCTTAAGGGTCCGTGGTCCACGGTCCCTTGGGCATTCCCCACCCTGTCCACCCACGCAGTGCTAGGTGCAGTCCAGCCGCGGCCGGGCTGGCCCTCCTGCCTGAAGGCAGTTAGCCCAAAGCCACTGGGAGCCACCATTGATGCGGCACGGCCCCTTGGACCCAGCAAGGCCACCCTTGCCCACACGCCACCCGCTGAGCACAGTTCCCAGCGCATGGTGGCCGGCTGGCCCGGAGAACCGGACCGGCCCAGGACCCCGCTCCCGCCCCCGGCCATGGCGAAACAGCGGAGGGTGGGCTTTTTCCGGAGGGAGCTGTGGAGAGACACAGAGGCAGCCAGGTGGCTGCGGCGCAGATGGGCGCTGGTTGGGTTGGCCACGGGCAGGTCGAGGGCCTCGCGGGCCTCACGATCTTCACCCGGGCCTGCAGCGGAGTCTGGGTCCGGGCCAGCCACCCCGGGAGAGGCTGGGGTGCGGCTGCCTTCCAGGGCCGCCTTCTGGCGGCATGTCCACCCAGACCGGCTGGGTGGGCCCCCTCTGGCGCACGCTGTGTTGCGAGAGGCCTGAGTAGATGAGGCCTGCAGCAGTGCCCGGCGGGAGCAGCGGAAGCCTTGAGCACCGGCGATGACAAGAAAAGGCAGATCGGGGGGCAAAAAATACTACAGCACCTAGTATTCCCAGGTGGTCTCCCATCCAGGTAGTAAACAGACCCGACCCTGCTTAGCTTCCGAGGTCAGACGAGATGGGGTGCGTTTAGGGTGGTATGGCCGTAGAAGGCAGCGGGGGCCACGGGGTGACTCTTGAGGCTCAGCTTAGCTGGTGCTGGCGAATTACCACCAGTCCGGCGACCAGCCCTCTGCTGCACGGCCCTGCTGCCTGCCCAGGCAGGCGACAGGAGGCCTCGGGGACCCGGAGGTGGCAGAGTCTTGGGCGACCTTGCAACCCTGTTCGGGCGGGAACCTCCGGACCCGTAGGCGCTTGACGCTCCACCTCAGATCCCGCTCGACGCTCACAAGGACGTGGCCTCAGAGGCTTAAGGGCCGGTGGCCTGCTGTCCCTTGGGCATTACACAACCTGTCCACCCTCGCAGTTCTAGGAGCAGCCCAGCCATGGCCGGGCCGGCCTTCCTGCTCGACGGCAGTTGGCCCAAAGCCACTGGGATCCACCGTTGGGCTGCCACGGCCTCTTAGCCCCAGCAAACTACCCTTTCAGCCACGCCACCCGCCAAGCACAGTTCCGATGCCTGGAGGTCAGCCGACCTGGAGAACCAGTCACGGCCCACGACCCCGCTCCTGCCTCCAGCCGTAGCGAAACGGCAGAGGGTGGGCTTTTTCCGGAGGGAGCTGTATAGAGACACACGGGCAATTAGGTGGCTGCGGCGTGGATGCGCGCTGGTGGGGACGGCCAGTTGTAGGTCGAGGGCTTCGCGTGCCTCACGGCCTTCACCTGGGCGTGCGGCGCAGTCTGGCTGCGGGCCAGCCACCACGGGAGCGGCTGGTTTATGGCTATCTTCCAGGGCCGCCTTCTGGCCGCATTTCCATCCAGACCTGCGGGGAGCGCCCCCTCCAGAGCACGCTGTGTTGGGAGGGCCCTGAGGAGGTGAGGCCTGCAGAGGCGGAGGCGGCATCAGCCGTGGGCGCCTAAAGGAGAATTTATAGTGGGAGGCAAAAAAGCCTACAGCACCTGGTATTCCCATGTGGTCTCCCATCCAAGTACTAAGCAGGCCCGACCCTGCTTAGCTTCCAGGATCAGACGATATCGGGCGCGTTCAGGGTGGTATGGCGGTAGAAGGCTGCGGGGGCCACGGGGTGCCTCTTGAGGCTTAGCTTCCCTGGTGCTGGGGCTTGCCGACAGCCCGGCAGCCAACCCTCTCCAGCACGGCCCAGCCGCCCACCAAGGCAGGCGACAGGAGGCCTCGGGCACCCGGGATTGGCGGACTCGTGGGAGACCTCGCAGCTCAGGTCAGGCGGGACCCTCCCGGCCCACAGGAGCTTGGCCCTCTGCCCCAGATCCCGCTTGACGCCCACAAGGACGTGGCCCCGGGGGCTTAAGGGCCCGTGGCCCACGGTCCTTTGGGCATTCGCCACCCTGTCTGCCCACACAGTTCTAGGTGAAGCCCGGCCGCGGCCAGGCTGGCCCTCCTGCCCAACGGCAGTTGGCCTGAAGCCACTGGGAGGCACCATTGAGTCGGCAAGACCCCTTAGACCCAGCAAGGCCACCCTTGCCCCTCCGCCAAATGCTGAGCAAAGTTCCCTGCACCCGGTGACCGGCCGGCCCGGAGAACCATTCCCGGCCCACGACCCCACTCCCGCCCCCGGCCGTGGTGAAAGAGTGGAGGGTGGGCTTTTTCCGGAGGGAGCTGTGGAGAGACACACGGGCAGACGGGTGGCTGCGGCGTGGAGGGGCGCTGGTGTGGTCGGCCAGGTGCAGGTCGAGGGCCTCGCGGGCCTCACGATCTTCACCCGGGCCTGCGGCGGTGTCTGGGTCCGGGCCAGCCACCCCGGCAGCGGCTGGCGTGCGGTTGCCTTCCAGGGCCGCCTTCTGGGGGCATGTCCAGCCAGACCGGCGGGGATGGCCCCCTCCGGCGCACGCTGTGTCGGGAGAGGCCTGAGTAGATGAGGCCTGCAGCAGTGCCCGGCGGGGGCAGAGGAAGCCTTGAGTACCGGCCACTACAAGAAAAGGGCAATCGGGGGGCAAAACATACTACAGCACCTAGTATGCCCAGGGGGTCTCCCATCCAGGTAGTAAACAGACCCGACCCTGCTTAGCTTCGGAGATCAGACGAGATGGGGTGCGTATAGGGTGGTATGGCCGTAGAAGGCAGCGGGGCCCACGGGGTGCCTCTTGAGGCTCAGCTTACCTGGTGCTGGCGAATTACCGCCAGTCCGGCGACCAGCCCTCTGCAGCACGGCCCTGCGGCCCGCCCAGGCAGGCGATAGCAGGCTTCGGGGTCCGGGGGTGGTGGAGTCTTGGACGCTCTAGCAGCTCAGTTCTGGCGGGAACATCCAGGCACATAGGCGCATGGCGAACCGCCCCAGATCCCGCTCGACGCTCACAAAGACGTGGCTCTGAAGGCTTAAGGGTCCGTGGTCCACGGTCCCTTGGGCATTCCCCACCCTGTCCACCCACGCAGTGCTAGGTGCAGTCCAGCCGCGGCCGGGCTGGCCCTCCTGCCTGAAGGCAGTTAGCCCAAAGCCACTGGGAGCCACCATTGATGCGGCACGGCCCCTTGGACCCAGCAAGGCCACCCTTGCCCACACGCCACCCGCTGAGCACAGTTCCCAGCGCATGGTGGCCGGCTGGCCCGGAGAACCGGACCGGCCCAGGACCCCGCTCCCGCCCCCGGCCATGGCGAAACAGCGGAGGGTGGGCTTTTTCCGGAGGGAGCTGTGGAGAGACACAGAGGCAGCCAGGTGGCTGCGGCGCAGATGGGCGCTGGTTGGGTTGGCCACGGGCAGGTCGAGGGCCTCGCGGGCCTCACGATCTTCACCCGGGCCTGCAGCGGAGTCTGGGTCCGGGCCAGCCACCCCGGGAGAGGCTGGGGTGCGGCTGCCTTCCAGGGCCGCCTTCTGGCGGCATGTCCACCCAGACCGGCTGGGTGGGCCCCCTCTGGCGCACGCTGTGTTGCGAGAGGCCTGAGTAGATGAGGCCTGCAGCAGTGCCCGGCGGGAGCAGCGGAAGCCTTGAGCACCGGCGATGACAAGAAAAGGCAGATCGGGGGGCAAAAAATACTACAGCACCTAGTATTCCCAGGTGGTCTCCCATCCAGGTAGTAAACAGACCCGACCCTGCTTAGCTTCCGAGGTCAGACGAGATGGGGTGCGTTTAGGGTGGTATGGCCGTAGAAGGCAGCGGGGGCCACGGGGTGACTCTTGAGGCTCAGCTTAGCTGGTGCTGGCGAATTACCACCAGTCCGGCGACCAGCCCTCTGCTGCACGGCCCTGCTGCCTGCCCAGGCAGGCGACAGGAGGCCTCGGGGACCCGGAGGTGGCAGAGTCTTGGGCGACCTTGCAACCCTGTTCGGGCGGGAACCTCCGGACCCGTAGGCGCTTGACGCTCCACCTCAGATCCCGCTCGACGCTCACAAGGACGTGGCCTCAGAGGCTTAAGGGCCAGTGGCCTGCTGTCCCTTGGGCATTACACAACCTGTCCACCCTCGCAGTTCTAGGAGCAGCCCAGCCATGGCCGGGCCGGCCTTCCTGCTCGACGGCAGTTGGCCCAAAGCCACTGGGATCCACCGTTGGGCTGCCACGGCCTCTTAGCCCCAGCAAACTACCCTTTCAGCCACGCCACCCGCCAAGCACAGTTCCGATGCCTGGAGGTCAGCCGACCTGGAGAACCAGTCACGGCCCACGACCCCGCTCCTGCCTCCAGCCGTAGCGAAACGGCAGAGGGTGGGCTTTTTCCGGAGGGAGCTGTATAGAGACACACGGGCAATTAGGTGGCTGCGGCGTGGATGCGCGCTGGTGGGGACGGCCAGTTGTAGGTCGAGGGCTTCGCGTGCCTCACGGCCTTCACCTGGGCGTGCGGCGCAGTCTGGCTGCGGGCCAGCCACCACGGGAGCGGCTGGTTTATGGCTATCTTCCAGGGCCGCCTTCTGGCCGCATTTCCATCCAGACCTGCGGGGAGCGCCCCCTCCAGAGCACGCTGTGTTGGGAGGGCCCTGAGGAGGTGAGGCCTGCAGAGGCGGAGGCGGCATCAGCCGTGGGCGCCTAAAGGAGAATTTATAGTGGGAGGCAAAAAAGCCTACAGCACCTGGTATTCCCATGTGGTCTCCCATCCAAGTACTAAGCAGGCCCGACCCTGCTTAGCTTCCAGGATCAGACGATATCGGGCGCGTTCAGGGTGGTATGGCGGTAGAAGGCTGCGGGGGCCACGGGGTGCCTCTTGAGGCTTAGCTTCCCTGGTGCTGGGGCTTGCCGACAGCCCGGCAGCCAACCCTCTCCAGCACGGCCCAGCCGCCCACCAAGGCAGGCGACAGGAGGCCTCGGGCACCCGGGATTGGCGGACTCGTGGGAGACCTCGCAGCTCAGGTCAGGCGGGACCCTCCCGGCCCACAGGAGCTTGGCCCTCTGCCCCAGATCCCGCTTGACGCCCACAAGGACGTGGCCCCGGGGGCTTAAGGGCCCGTGGCCCACGGTCCTTTGGGCATTCGCCACCCTGTCTGCCCACACAGTTCTAGGTGAAGCCCGGCCGCGGCCAGGCTGGCCCTCCTGCCCGACGGCAGTTGGCCTGAAGCCACTGGGAGGCACCATTGAGTCAGCAAGACCCCTTAGACCCAGCAAGGCCACCCTTGCCCCTCCGCCAAATGCTGAGCAAAGTTCCCTGCACCCGGTGACCGGCCGGCCCGGAGAACCATTCCCGGCCCACGACCCCACTCCCGCCCCCGGCCGTGGTGAAAGAGTGGAGGGTGGGCTTTTTCCGGAGGGAGCTGTGGAGAGACACACGGGCAGACGGGTGGCTGCGGCGTGGAGGGGCGCTGGTGTGGTCGGCCAGGTGCAGGTCGAGGGCCTCGCGGGCCTCACGATCTTCACCCGGGCCTGCGGCGGTGTCTGGGTCCGGGCCAGCCACCCCGGCAGCGGCTGGCGTGCGGTTGCCTTCCAGGGCCGCCTTCTGGGGGCATGTCCAGCCAGACCGGCGGGGATGGCCCCCTCCGGCGCACGCTGTGTCGGGAGAGGCCTGAGTAGATGAGGCCTGCAGCAGTGCCCGGCGGGGGCAGAGGAAGCCTTGAGTACCGGCCACTACAAGAAAAGGGCAATCGGGGGGCAAAACATACTACAGCACCTAGTATGCCCAGGGGGTCTCCCATCCAGGTAGTAAACAGACCCGACCCTGCTTAGCTTCGGAGATCAGACGAGATGGGGTGCGTATAGGGTGGTATGGCCGTAGAAGGCAGCGGGGCCCACGGGGTGCCTCTTGAGGCTCAGCTTACCTGGTGCTGGCGAATTACCGCCAGTCCGGCGACCAGCCCTCTGCAGCACGGCCCTGCGGCCCGCCCAGGCAGGCGATAGCAGGCTTCGGGGTCCGGGGGTGGTGGAGTCTTGGACGCTCTAGCAGCTCAGTTCTGGCGGGAACATCCAGGCACATAGGCGCATGGCGAACCGCCCCAGATCCCGCTCGACGCTCACAAAGACGTGGCTCTGAAGGCTTAAGGGTCCGTGGTCCACGGTCCCTTGGGCATTCCCCACCCTGTCCACCCACGCAGTGCTAGGTGCAGTCCAGCCGCGGCCGGGCTGGCCCTCCTGCCTGAAGGCAGTTAGCCCAAAGCCACTGGGAGCCACCATTGATGCGGCACGGCCCCTTGGACCCAGCAAGGCCACCCTTGCCCACACGCCACCCGCTGAGCACAGTTCCCAGCGCATGGTGGCCGGCTGGCCCGGAGAACCGGACCGGCCCAGGACCCCGCTCCCGCCCCCGGCCATGGCGAAACAGCGGAGGGTGGGCTTTTTCCGGAGGGAGCTGTGGAGAGACACAGAGGCAGCCAGGTGGCTGCGGCGCAGATGGGCGCTGGTTGGGTTGGCCACGGGCAGGTCGAGGGCCTCGCGGGCCTCACGATCTTCACCCGGGCCTGCAGCGGAGTCTGGGTCCGGGCCAGCCACCCCGGGAGAGGCTGGGGTGCGGCTGCCTTCCAGGGCCGCCTTCTGGCGGCATGTCCACCCAGACCGGCTGGGTGGGCCCCCTCTGGCGCACGCTGTGTTGCGAGAGGCCTGAGTAGATGAGGCCTGCAGCAGTGCCCGGCGGGAGCAGCGGAAGCCTTGAGCACCGGCGATGACAAGAAAAGGCAGATCGGGGGGCAAAAAATACTACAGCACCTAGTATTCCCAGGTGGTCTCCCATCCAGGTAGTAAACAGACCCGACCCTGCTTAGCTTCCGAGGTCAGACGAGATGGGGTGCGTTTAGGGTGGTATGGCCGTAGAAGGCAGCGGGGGCCACGGGGTGACTCTTGAGGCTCAGCTTAGCTGGTGCTGGCGAATTACCACCAGTCTGGCGACCAGCCCTCTGCTGCACGGCCCTGCTGCCTGCCCAGGCAGGCGACAGGAGGCCTCGGGGACCCGGAGGTGGCAGAGTCTTGGGCGACCTTGCAACCCTGTTCGGGCGGGAACCTCCGGACCCGTAGGCGCTTGACGCTCCACCTCAGATCCCGCTCGACGCTCACAAGGACGTGGCCTCAGAGGCTTAAGGGCCGGTGGCCTGCTGTCCCTTGGGCATTACACAACCTGTCCACCCTCGCAGTTCTAGGAGCAGCCCAGCCATGGCCGGGCCGGCCTTCCTGCTCGACGGCAGTTGGCCCAAAGCCACTGGGATCCACCGTTGGGCTGCCACGGCCTCTTAGCCCCAGCAAACTACCCTTTCAGCCACGCCACCCGCCAAGCACAGTTCCGATGCCTGGAGGTCAGCCGACCTGGAGAACCAGTCACGGCCCACGACCCCGCTCCTGCCTCCAGCCGTAGCGAAACGGCAGAGGGTGGGCTTTTTCCGGAGGGAGCTGTATAGAGACACACGGGCAATTAGGTGGCTGCGGCGTGGATGCGCGCTGGTGGGGACGGCCAGTTGTAGGTCGAGGGCTTCGCGTGCCTCACGGCCTTCACCTGGGCGTGCGGCGCAGTCTGGCTGCGGGCCAGCCACCACGGGAGCGGCTGGTTTATGGCTATCTTCCAGGGCCGCCTTCTGGCCGCATTTCCATCCAGACCTGCGGGGAGCGCCCCCTCCAGAGCACGCTGTGTTGGGAGGGCCCTGAGGAGGTGAGGCCTGCAGAGGCGGAGGCGGCATCAGCCGTGGGCGCCTAAAGGAGAATTTATAGTGGGAGGCAAAAAAGCCTACAGCACCTGGTATTCCCATGTGGTCTCCCATCCAAGTACTAAGCAGGCCCGACCCTGCTTAGCTTCCAGGATCAGACGATATCGGGCGCGTTCAGGGTGGTATGGCGGTAGAAGGCTGCGGGGGCCACGGGGTGCCTCTTGAGGCTTAGCTTCCCTGGTGCTGGGGCTTGCCGACAGCCCGGCAGCCAACCCTCTCCAGCACGGCCCAGCCGCCCACCAAGGCAGGCGACAGGAGGCCTCGGGCACCCGGGATTGGCGGACTCGTGGGAGACCTCGCAGCTCAGGTCAGGCGGGACCCTCCCGGCCCACAGGAGCTTGGCCCTCTGCCCCAGATCCCGCTTGACGCCCACAAGGACGTGGCCCCGGGGGCTTAAGGGCCCGTGGCCCACGGTCCTTTGGGCATTCGCCACCCTGTCTGCCCACACAGTTCTAGGTGAAGCCCGGCCGCGGCCAGGCTGGCCCTCCTGCCCGACGGCAGTTGGCCTGAAGCCACTGGGAGGCACCATTGAGTCGGCAAGACCCCTTAGACCCAGCAAGGCCACCCTTGCCCCTCCGCCAAATGCTGAGCAAAGTTCCCTGCACCCGGTGACCGGCCGGCCCGGAGAACCATTCCCGGCCCACGACCCCACTCCCGCCCCCGGCCGTGGTGAAAGAGTGGAGGGTGGGCTTTTTCCGGAGGGAGCTGTGGAGAGACACACGGGCAGACGGGTGGCTGCGGCGTGGAGGGGCGCTGGTGTGGTCGGCCAGGTGCAGGTCGAGGGCCTCGCGGGCCTCACGATCTTCACCCGGGCCTGCGGCGGTGTCTGGGTCCGGGCCAGCCACCCCGGCAGCGGCTGGCGTGCGGTTGCCTTCCAGGGCCGCCTTCTGGGGGCATGTCCAGCCAGACCGGCGGGGATGGCCCCCTCCGGCGCACGCTGTGTCGGGAGAGGCCTGAGTAGATGAGGCCTGCAGCAGTGCCCGGCGGGAGCAGCGGAAGCCTTGAGCACCGGCGATGACAAGAAAAGGCAGATCGGGGGGCAAAAAATACTACAGCACCTAGTATTCCCAGGTGGTCTCCCATCCAGGTAGTAAACAGACCCGACCCTGCTTAGCTTCCGAGGTCAGACGAGATGGGGTGCGTTTAGGGTGGTATGGCCGTAGAAGGCAGCGGGGGCCACGGGGTGACTCTTGAGGCTCAGCTTAGCCGGTGCTGGCGAATTACCACCAGTCCGGCGACCAGCCCTCTGCTGCACGGCCCTGCTGCCTGCCCAGGCAGGCGACAGGAGGCCTCGGGGACCCGGAGGTGGCAGAGTCTTGGGCGACCTTGCAACCCTGTTCGGGCGGGAACCTCCGGACCCGTAGGCGCTTGACGCTCCACCTCAGATCCCGCTCGACGCTCACAAGGACGTGGCCTCAGAGGCTTAAGGGCCAGTGGCCTGCTGTCCCTTGGGCATTACACAACCTGTCCACCCTCGCAGTTCTAGGAGCAGCCCAGCCATGGCCGGGCCGGCCTTCCTGCTCGACGGCAGTTGGCCCAAAGCCACTGGGATCCACCGTTGGGCTGCCACGGCCTCTTAGCCCCAGCAAACTACCCTTTCAGCCACGCCACCCGCCAAGCACAGTTCCGATGCCTGGAGGTCAGCCGACCTGGAGAACCAGTCACGGCCCACGACCCCGCTCCTGCCTCCAGCCGTAGCGAAACGGCAGAGGGTGGGCTTTTTCCGGAGGGAGCTGTATAGAGACACACGGGCAATTAGGTGGCTGCGGCGTGGATGCGCGCTGGTGGGGACGGCCAGTTGTAGGTCGAGGGCTTCGCGTGCCTCACGGCCTTCACCTGGGCGTGCGGCGCAGTCTGGCTGCGGGCCAGCCACCACGGGAGCGGCTGGTTTATGGCTATCTTCCAGGGCCGCCTTCTGGCCGCATTTCCATCCAGACCTGCAGGGAGCGCCCCCTCCAGAGCACGCTGTGTTGGGAGGGCCCTGAGGAGGTGAGGCCTGCAGAGGCGGAGGCGGCATCAGCCGTGGGCGCCTAAAGGAGAATTTATAGTGGGAGGCAAAAAAGCCTACAGCACCTGGTATTCCCATGTGGTCTCCCATCCAAGTACTAAGCAGGCCCGACCCTGCTTAGCTTCCAGGATCAGCCGATATCGGGCGCGTTCAGGGTGGTATGGCGGTAGAAGGCTGCGGGGGCCACGGGGTGCCTCTTGAGGCTTAGCTTCCCTGGTGCTGGGGCTTGCCGACAGCCCGGCAGCCAACCCTCTCCAGCACGGCCCAGCCGCCCACCAAGGCAGGCGACAGGAGGCCTCGGGCACCCGGGATTGGCGGACTCGTGGGAGACCTCGCAGCTCAGGTCAGGCGGGACCCTCCCGGCCCACAGGAGCTTGGCCCTCTGCCCCAGATCCCGCTTGACGCCCACAAGGACGTGGCCCCGGGGGCTTAAGGGCCCGTGGCCCACGGTCCTTTGGGCATTCGCCACCCTGTCTGCCCACACAGTTCTAGGTGAAGCCCGGCCGCGGCCAGGCTGGCCCTCCTGCCCGACGGCAGTTGGCCTGAAGCCACTGGGAGGCACCATTGAGTCGGCAAGACCCCTTAGACCCAGCAAGGCCACCCTTGCCCCTCCGCCAAATGCTGAGCAAAGTTCCCTGCACCCGGTGACCGGCCGGCCCGGAGAACCATTCCCGGCCCACGACCCCACTCCCGCCCCCGGCCGTGGTGAAAGAGTGGAGGGTGGGCTTTTTCCGGAGGGAGCTGTGGAGAGACACACGGGCAGACGGGTGGCTGCGGCGTGGAGGGGCGCTGGTGTGGTCGGCCAGGTGCAGGTCGAGGGCCTCGCGGGCCTCACGATCTTCACCCGGGCCTGCGGCGGTGTCTGGGTCCGGGCCAGCCACCCCGGCAGCGGCTGGCGTGCGGTTGCCTTCCAGGGCCGCCTTCTGGGGGCATGTCCAGCCAGACCGGCGGGGATGGCCCCCTCCGGCGCACGCTGTGTCGGGAGAGGCCTGAGTAGATGAGGCCTGCAGCAGTGCCCGGCGGGAGCAGCGGAAGCCTTGAGCACCGGCGATGACAAGAAAAGGCAGATCGGGGGGCAAAAAATACTACAGCACCTAGTATTCCCAGGTGGTCTCCCATCCAGGTAGTAAACAGACCCGACCCTGCTTAGCTTCCGAGGTCAGACGAGATGGGGTGCGTTTAGGGTGGTATGGCCGTAGAAGGCAGCGGGGGCCACGGGGTGACTCTTGAGGCTCAGCTTAGCCGGTGCTGGCGAATTACCACCAGTCCGGCGACCAGCCCTCTGCTGCACGGCCCTGCTGCCTGCCCAGGCAGGCGACAGGAGGCCTCGGGGACCCGGAGGTGGCAGAGTCTTGGGCGACCTTGCAACCCTGTTTGGGCGGGAACCTCCGGACCCGTAGGCGCTTGACGCTCCACCTCAGATCCCGCTCGACGCTCACAAGGACGTGGCCTCAGAGGCTTAAGGGCCAGTGGCCTGCTGTCCCTTGGGCATTACACAACCTGTCCACCCTCACAGTTCTAGGAGCAGCCCAGCCATGGCCGGGCCGGCCTTCCTGCTCGACGGCAGTTGGCCCAAAGCCACTGGGATCCACCGTTGGGCTGCCACGGCCTCTTAGCCCCAGCAAACTACCCTTTCAGCCACGCCACCCGCCAAGCACAGTTCCGATGCCTGGAGGTCAGCCGACCTGGAGAACCAGTCACGGCCCACGACCCCGCTCCTGCCTCCAGCCGTAGCGAAACGGCAGAGGGTGGGCTTTTTCCGGAGGGAGCTGTATAGAGACACACGGGCAATTAGGTGGCTGCGGCGTGGATGCGCGCTGGTGGGGACGGCCAGTTGTAGGTCGAGGGCTTCGCGTGCCTCACGGCCTTCACCTGGGCGTGCGGCGCAGTCTGGCTGCGGGCCAGCCACCACGGGAGCGGCTGGTTTATGGCTATCTTCCAGGGCCGCCTTCTGGCCGCATTTCCATCCAGACCTGCAGGGAGCGCCCCCTCCAGAGCACGCTGTGTTGGGAGGGCCCTGAGGAGGTGAGGCCTGCAGAGGCGGAGGCGGCATCAGCCGTGGGCGCCTAAAGGAGAATTTATAGTGGGAGGCAAAAAAGCCTACAGCACCTGGTATTCCCATGTGGTCTCCCATCCAAGTACTAAGCAGGCCCGACCCTGCTTAGCTTCCAGGATCAGCCGATATCGGGCGCGTTCAGGGTGGTATGGCGGTAGAAGGCTGCGGGGGCCACGGGGTGCCTCTTGAGGCTTAGCTTCCCTGGTGCTGGGGCTTGCCGACAGCCCGGCAGCCAACCCTCTCCAGCACGGCCCAGCCGCCCACCAAGGCAGGCGACAGGAGGCCTCGGGCACCCGGGATTGGCGGACTCGTGGGAGACCTCGCAGCTCAGGTCAGGCGGGACCCTCCCGGCCCACAGGAGCTTGGCCCTCTGCCCCAGATCCCGCTTGACGCCCACAAGGACGTGGCCCCGGGGGCTTAAGGGCCCGTGGCCCACGGTCCTTTGGGCATTCGCCACCCTGTCTGCCCACACAGTTCTAGGTGAAGCCCGGCCGCGGCCAGGCTGGCCCTCCTGCCCGACGGCAGTTGGCCTGAAGCCACTGGGAGGCACCATTGAGTCGGCAAGACCCCTTAGACCCAGCAAGGCCACCCTTGCCCCTCCGCCAAATGCTGAGCAAAGTTCCCTGCACCCGGTGACCGGCCGGCCCGGAGAACCATTCCCGGCCCACGACCCCACTCCCGCCCCCGGCCGTGGTGAAAGAGTGGAGGGTGGGCTTTTTCCGGAGGGAGCTGTGGAGAGACACACGGGCAGACGGGTGGCTGCGGCGTGGAGGGGCGCTGGTGTGGTCGGCCAGGTGCAGGTCGAGGGCCTCGCGGGCCTCACGATCTTCACCCGGGCCTGCGGCGGTGTCTGGGTCCGGGCCAGCCACCCCGGCAGCGGCTGGCGTGCGGTTGCCTACCAGGGCCGCCTTCTGGGGGCATGTCCAGCCAGACCGGCGGGGATGGCCCCCTCCGGCGCACGCTGTGTCGGGAGAGGCCTGAGTAGATGAGGCCTGCAGCAGTGCCCGGCGGGGGCAGAGGAAGCCTTGAGCACCGGCGATGACAAGAAAAGGCAGATCGGGGGGCAAAAAATACTACAGCACCTAGTATTCCCAGGTGGTCTCCCATCCAGGTAGTAAACAGACCCGACCCTGCTTAGCTTCCGAGGTCAGACGAGATGGGGTGCGTTTAGGGTGGTATGGCCGTAGAAGGCAGTGGGGGCCACGGGGTGACTCTTGAGGCTCAGCTTAGCTGGTGCTGGCGAATTACCACCAGTCCGGCGACCAGCCCTCTGCTGCACGGCCCTGCTGCCTGCCCAGGCAGGCGACAGGAGGCCTCGGGGACCCGGAGGTGGCAGAGTCTTGGGCGACCTTGCAACCCTGTTCGGGCGGGAACCTCCGGACCCGGAGGCACTTGACGCTCCACCTCAGATCCCGCTCGACGCTCACAAGGACGTGGCCTCAGAGGCTTAAGGGCCAGTGGCCTGCTGTCCCTTGGGCATTACACAACCTGTCTACCCTCGCAGTTCTAGGAGCAGCCCAGCCATGGCCGGGCCGGCCTTCCTGCTCGACGGCAGTTGGCCCAAAGCCACTGGGATCCACCGTTGGGCTGCCACGGCCTCTTAGCCCCAGCAAACTACCCTTTCAGCCACGCCACCCGCCAAGCACAGTTCCGATGCCTGGAGGTCAGCCGACCTGGAGAACCAGTCACGGCCCACGACCCCGCTCCTGCCTCCAGCCGTAGCGAAACGGCAGAGGGTGGGCTTTTTCCGGAGGGAGCTGTATAGAGACACACGGGCAATTAGGTGGCTGCGGCGTGGATGCGCGCTGGTGGGGACGGCCAGTTGTAGGTCGAGGGCTTCGCGTGCCTCACGGCCTTCACCTGGGCGTGCGGCGCAGTCTGGCTGCGGGCCAGCCACCACGGGAGCGGCTGGTTTATGGCTATCTTCCAGGGCCGCCTTCTGGCCGCATTTCCATCCAGACCTGCGGGGAGCGCCCCCTCCAGAGCACGCTGTGTTGGGAGGGCCCTGAGGAGGTGAGGCCTGCAGAGGCGGAGGCGGCATCAGCCGTGGGCGCCTAAAGGAGAATTTATAGTGGGAGGCAAAAAAGCCTACAGCACCTGGTATTCCCATGTGGTCTCCCATCCAAGTACTAAGCAGGCCCGACCCTGCTTAGCTTCCAGGATCAGCCGATATCGGGCGCGTTCAGGGTGGTATGGCGGTAGAAGGCTGCGGGGGCCACGGGGTGCCTCTTGAGGCTTAGCTTCCCTGGTGCTGGGGCTTGCCGACAGCCCGGCAGCCAACCCTCTCCAGCACGGCCCAGCCGCCCACCAAGGCAGGCGACAGGAGGCCTCGGGCACCCGGGATTGGCGGACTCGTGGGAGACCTCGCAGCTCAGGTCAGGCGGGACCCTCCCGGCCCACAGGAGCTTGGCCCTCTGCCCCAGATCCCGCTTGACGCCCACAAGGACGTGGCCCCGGGGGCTTAAGGGCCCGTGGCCCACGGTCCTTTGGGCATTCGCCACCCTGTCTGCCCACACAGTTCTAGGTGAAGCCCGGCCGCGGCCAGGCTGGCCCTCCTGCCCGACGGCAGTTGGCCTGAAGCCACTGGGAGGCACCATTGAGTCGGCAAGACCCCTTAGACCCAGCAAGGCCACCCTTGCCCCTCCGCCAAATGCTGAGCAAAGTTCCCTGCACCCGGTGACTGGCCGGCCCGGAGAACCATTCCCGGCCCACGACCCCACTCCCGCCCCCGGCCGTGGTGAAAGAGTGGAGGGTGGGCTTTTTCCGGAGGGAGCTGTGGAGAGACACACGGGCAGACGGGTGGCTGCGGCGTGGAGGGGCGCTGGTGTGGTCGGCCAGGTGCAGGTCGAGGGCCTCGCGGGCCTCACGATCTTCACCCGGGCCTGCGGCGGTGTCTGGGTCCAGGCCAGCCACCCCGGCAGCGGCTGGCGTGCGGTTGCCTTCCAGGGCCGCCTTCTGGGGGCATGTCCAGCCAGACCGGCGGGGATGGCCCCCTCCGGCGCACGCTGTGTCGGGAGAGGCCTGAGTAGATGAGGCCTGCAGCAGTGCCCGGCGGGGGCAGAGGAAGCCTTGAGTACCGGCCACTACAAGAAAAGGGCAATCGGGGGGCAAAAAATACTACAGCACCTAGTATGCCCAGGGGGTCTCCCATCCAGGTAGTAAACAGACCCGACCCTGCTTAGCTTCGGAGATCAGACGAGATGGGGTGCGTATAGGGTGGTATGGCCGTAGAAGGCAGCGGGGCCCACGGGGTGCCTCTTGAGGCTCAGCTTACCTGGTGCTGGCGAATTACCGCCAGTCCGGCGACCAGCCCTCTGCAGCACGGCCCTGCGGCCCGCCCAGGCAGGCGGTAGCAGGCTTCGGGGTCCGGGGGTGGTGGAGTCTTGGACGCTCTAGCAGCTCAGTTCTGGCGGGAACATCCAGGCACATAGGCGCATGGCGAACCGCCCCAGATCCCGCTCGACGCTCACAAAGACGTGGCTCTGAAGGCTTAAGGGTCCGTGGTCCACGGTCCCTTGGGCATTCCCCACCCTGTCCACCCACGCAGTGCTAGGTGCAGTCCAGCCGCGGCCGGGCTGGCCCTCCTGCCTGAAGGCAGTTAGCCCAAAGCCACTGGGAGCCACCATTGATGCGGCACGGCCCCTTGGACCCAGCAAGGCCACCCTTGCCCACACGCCACCCGCTGAGCACAGTTCCCAGCGCATGGTGGCCGGCTGGCCCGGAGAACCGGACCGGCCCAGGACCCCGCTCCTGCCCCCGGCCATGGCGAAACAGCGGAGGGTGGGCTTTTTCCGGAGGGAGCTGTGGAGAGACACAGAGGCAGCCAGGTGGCTGCGGCGCAGATGGGCGCTGGTTGGGTTGGCCACGGGCAGGTCGAGGGCCTCGCGGGCCTCACGATCTTCACCCGGGCCTGCAGCGGAGTCTGGGTCCGGGCCAGCCACCCCGGGAGAGGCTGGGGTGCGGCTGCCTTCCAGGGCCGCCTTCTGGCGGCATGTCCACCCAGACCGGCTGGGTGGGCCCCCTCTGGCGCACGCTGTGTTGCGAGAGGCCTGAGTAGATGAGGCCTGCAGCAGTGCCCGGCAGGAGCAGCGGAAGCCTTGAGCACCGGCGATGACAAGAAAAGGCAGATCGGGGGGCAAAAAATACTACAGCACCTAGTATTCCCAGGTGGTCTCCCATCCAGGTAGTAAACAGACCCGACCCTGCTTAGCTTCCGAGGTCAGACGAGATGGGGTGCGTTTAGGGTGGTATGGCCGTAGAAGGCAGCGGGGGCCACGGGGTGACTCTTGAGGCTCAGCTTAGCTGGTGCTGGCGAATTACCACCAGTCCGGCGACCAGCCCTCTGCTGCACGGCCCTGCTGCCTGCCCAGGCAGGCGACAGGAGGCCTCGGGGACCCGGAGGTGGCAGAGTCTTGGGCGACCTTGCAACCCTGTTCGGGCGGGAACCTCCGGACCCGTAGGCGCTTGACGCTCCACCTCAGATCCCGCTCGACGCTCACAAGGACGTGGCCTCAGAGGCTTAAGGGCCAGTGGCCTGCTGTCCCTTGGGCATTACACAACCTGTCCACCCTCGCAGTTCTAGGAGCAGCCCAGCCATGGCCGGGCCGGCCTTCCTGCTCGACGGCAGTTGGCCCAAAGCCACTGGGATCCACCGTTGGGCTGCCACGGCCTCTTAGCCCCAGCAAACTACCCTTTCAGCCACGCCACCCGCCAAGCACAGTTCCGATGCCTGGAGGTCAGCCGACCTGGAGAACCAGTCACGGCCCACGACCCCGCTCCTGCCTCCAGCCGTAGCGAAACGGCAGAGGGTGGGCTTTTTCCGGAGGGAGCTGTATAGAGACACACGGGCAATTAGGTGGCTGCGGCGTGGATGCGCGCTGGTGGGGACGGCCAGTTGTAGGTCGAGGGCTTCGCGTGCCTCACGGCCTTCACCTGGGCGTGCGGCGCAGTCTGGCTGCGGGCCAGCCACCACGGGAGCGGCTGGTTTATGGCTATCTTCCAGGGCCGCCTTCTGGCCGCATTTCCATCCAGACCTGCGGGGAGCGCTCCCTCCAGAGCACGCTGTGTTGGGAGCGCCCTGAGGAGGTGAGGCCTGCAGAGGCGGAGGCGGCATCAGCCGTGGGCGCCTAAAGGAGAATTTATAGTGGGAGGCAAAAAAGCCTACAGCACCTGGTATTCCCATGTGGTCTCCCATCCAAGTACTAAGCAGGCCCGACCCTGCTTAGCTTCCAGGATCAGCCGATATCGGGCGCGTTCAGGGTGGTATGGCGGTAGAAGGCTGCGGGGGCCACGGGGTGCCTCTTGAGGCTTAGCTTCCCTGGTGCTGGGGCTTGCCGACAGCCCGGCAGCCAACCCTCTCCAGCACGGCCCAGCCGCCCACCAAGGCAGGCGACAGGAGGCCTCGGGCACCCGGGATTGGCGGACTCGTGGGAGACCTCGCAGCTCAGGTCAGGCGGGACCCTCCCGGCCCACAGGAGCTTGGCCCTCTGCCCCAGATCCCGCTTGACGCCCACAAGGACGTGGCCCCGGGGGCTTAAGGGCCCGTGGCCCACGGTCCTTCGGGCATTCGCCACCCTGTCTGCCCACACAGTTCTAGGTGAAGCCCGGCCGCGGCCAGGCTGGCCCTCCTGCCCGACGGCAGTTGGCCTGAAGCCACTGGGAGGCACCATTGAGTCGGCAAGACCCCTTAGACCCAGCAAGGCCACCCTTGCCCCTCCGCCAAATGCTGAGCAAAGTTCCCTGCACCCGGTGACCGGCCGGCCCGGAGAACCATTCCCGGCCCACGACCCCACTCCCGCCCCCGGCCGTGGTGAAAGAGTGGAGGGTGGGCTTTTTCCGGAGGGAGCTGTGGAGAGACACACGGGCAGACGGGTGGCTGCGGCGTGGAGGGGCGCTGGTGTGGTCGGCCAGGTGCAGGTCGAGGGCCTCGCGGGCCTCACGATCTTCACCCGGGCCTGCGGCGGTGTCTGGGTCCGGGCCAGCCACCCCGGCAGCGGCTGGCGTGCGGTTGCCTTCCAGGGCCGCCTTCTGGGGGCATGTCCAGCCAGACCGGCGGGGATGGCCCCCTCCGGCGCACGCTGTGTCGGGAGAGGCCTGAGTAGATGAGGCCTGCAGCAGTGCCCGGCGGGGGCAGAGGAAGCCTTGAGTACCGGCCACTACAAGAAAAGGGCAATCGGGGGGCAAAACATACTACAGCACCTAGTATGCCCAGGGGGTCTCCCATCCAGGTAGTAAACAGACCCGACCCTGCTTAGCTTCGGAGATCAGACGAGATGGGGTGCGTATAGGGTGGTATGGCCGTAGAAGGCAGCGGGGCCCACGGGGTGCCTCTTGAGGCTCAGCTTACCTGGTGCTGGCGAATTACCGCCAGTCCGGCGACCAGCCCTCTGCAGCACGGCCCTGCGGCCCGCCCAGGCAGGCGGTAGCAGGCTTCGGGGTCCGGGGGTGGTGGAGTCTTGGACGCTCTAGCAGCTCAGTTCTGGCGGGAACATCCAGGCACATAGGCGCATGGCGAACCGCCCCAGATCCCGCTCGACGCTCACAAAGACGTGGCTCTGAAGGCTTAAGGGTCCGTGGTCCACGGTCCCTTGGGCATTCCCCACCCTGTCCACCCACGCAGTGCTAGGTGCAGTCCAGCCGCGGCCGGGCTGGCCCTCCTGCCTGAAGGCAGTTAGCCCAAAGCCACTGGGAGCCACCATTGATGCGGCACGGCCCCTTGGACCCAGCAAGGCCACCCTTGCCCACACGCCACCCGCTGAGCACAGTTCCCAGCGCATGGTGGCCGGCTGGCCCGGAGAACCGGACCGGCCCAGGACCCCGCTCCCGCCCCCGGCCATGGCGAAACAGCGGAGGGTGGGCTTTTTCCGGAGGGAGCTGTGGAGAGACACAGAGGCAGCCAGGTGGCTGCGGCGCAGATGGGCGCTGGTTGGGTTGGCCACGGGCAGGTCGAGGGCCTCGCGGGCCTCACGATCTTCACCCGGGCCTGCAGCGGAGTCTGGGTCCGGGCCAGCCACCCCGGGAGAGGCTGGGGTGCGGCTGCCTTCCAGGGCCGCCTTCTGGCGGCATGTCCACCCAGACCGGCTGGGTGGGCCCCCTCTGGCGCACGCTGTGTTGCGAGAGGCCTGAGTAGATGAGGCCTGCAGCAGTGCCCGGCAGGAGCAGCGGAAGCCTTGAGCACCGGCGATGACAAGAAAAGGCAGATCGGGGGGCAAAAAATACTACAGCACCTAGTATTCCCAGGTGGTCTCCCATCCAGGTAGTAAACAGACCCGACCCTGCTTAGCTTCCGAGGTCAGACGAGATGGGGTGCGTTTAGGGTGGTATGGCCGTAGAAGGCAGCGGGGGCCACGGGGTGACTCTTGAGGCTCAGCTTAGCTGGTGCTGGCGAATTACCACCAGTCCGGCGACCAGCCCTCTGCTGCACGGCCCTGCTGCCTGCCCAGGCAGGCGACAGGAGGCCTCGGGGACCCGGAGGTGGCAGAGTCTTGGGCGACCTTGCAACCCTGTTCGGGCGGGAACCTCCGGACCCGTAGGCGCTTGACGCTCCACCTCAGATCCCGCTCGACGCTCACAAGGACGTGGCCTCAGAGGCTTAAGGGCCAGTGGCCTGCTGTCCCTTGGGCATTACACAACCTGTCCACCCTCGCAGTTCTAGGAGCAGCCCAGCCATGGCCGGGCCGGCCTTCCTGCTCGACGGCAGTTGGCCCAAAGCCACTGGGATCCACCGTTGGGCTGCCACGGCCTCTTAGCCCCAGCAAACTACCCTTTCAGCCACGCCACCCGCCAAGCACAGTTCCGATGCCTGGAGGTCAGCCGACCTGGAGAACCAGTCACGGCCCACGACCCCGCTCCTGCCTCCAGCCGTAGCGAAACGGCAGAGGGTGGGCTTTTTCCGGAGGGAGCTGTATAGAGACACACGGGCAATTAGGTGGCTGCGGCGTGGATGCGCGCTGGTGGGGACGGCCAGTTGTAGGTCGAGGGCTTCGCGTGCCTCACGGCCTTCACCTGGGCGTGCGGCGCAGTCTGGCTGCGGGCCAGCCACCACGGGAGCGGCTGGTTTATGGCTATCTTCCAGGGCCGCCTTCTGGCCGCATTTCCATCCAGACCTGCAGGGAGCGCCCCCTCCAGAGCACGCTGTGTTGGGAGGGCCCTGAGGAGGTGAGGCCTGCAGAGGCGGAGGCGGCATCAGCCGTGGGCGCCTAAAGGAGAATTTATAGTGGGAGGCAAAAAAGCCTACAGCACCTGGTATTCCCATGTGGTCTCCCATCCAAGTACTAAGCAGGCCCGACCCTGCTTAGCTTCCAGGATCAGCCGATATCGGGCGCGTTCAGGGTGGTATGGCGGTAGAAGGCTGCGGGGGCCACGGGGTGCCTCTTGAGGCTTAGCTTCCCTGGTGCTGGGGCTTGCCGACAGCCCGGCAGCCAACCCTCTCCAGCACGGCCCAGCCGCCCACCAAGGCAGGCGACAGGAGGCCTCGGGCACCCGGGATTGGCGGACTCGTGGGAGACCTCGCAGCTCAGGTCAGGCGGGACCCTCCCGGCCCACAGGAGCTTGGCCCTCTGCCCCAGATCCCGCTTGACGCCCACAAGGACGTGGCCCCGGGGGCTTAAGGGCCCGTGGCCCACGGTCCTTTGGGCATTCGCCACCCTGTCTGCCCACACAGTTCTAGGTGAAGCCCGGCCGCGGCCAGGCTGGCCCTCCTGCCCGACGGCAGTTGGCCTGAAGCCACTGGGAGGCACCATTGAGTCGGCAAGACCCCTTAGACCCAGCAAGGCCACCCTTGCCCCTCCGCCAAATGCTGAGCAAAGTTCCCTGCACCCGGTGACCGGCCGGCCCGGAGAACCATTCCCGGCCCACGACCCCACTCCCGCCCCCGGCCGTGGTGAAAGAGTGGAGGGTGGGCTTTTTCCGGAGGGAGCTGTGGAGAGACACACGGGCAGACGGGTGGCTGCGGCGTGGAGGGGCGCTGGTGTGGTCGGCCAGGTGCAGGTCGAGGGCCTCGCGGGCCTCACGATCTTCACCCGGGCCTGCGGCGGTGTCTGGGTCCGGGCCAGCCACCCCGGCAGCGGCTGGCGTGCGGTTGCCTTCCAGGGCCGCCTTCTGGGGGCATGTCCAGCCAGACCGGCGGGGATGGCCCCCTCCGGCGCACGCTGTGTCGGGAGAGGCCTGAGTAGATGAGGCCTGCAGCAGTGCCCGGCGGGAGCAGCGGAAGCCTTGAGCACCGGCGATGACAAGAAAAGGCAGATCGGGGGGCAAAAAATACTACAGCACCTAGTATTCCCAGGTGGTCTCCCATCCAGGTAGTAAACAGACCCGACCCTGCTTAGCTTCCGAGGTCAGACGAGATGGGGTGCGTTTAGGGTGGTATGGCCGTAGAAGGCAGCGGGGGCCACGGGGTGACTCTTGAGGCTCAGCTTAGCCGGTGCTGGCGAATTACCACCAGTCCGGCGACCAGCCCTCTGCTGCACGGCCCTGCTGCCTGCCCAGGCAGGCGACAGGAGGCCTCGGGGACCCGGAGGTGGCAGAGTCTTGGGCGACCTTGCAACCCTGTTTGGGCGGGAACCTCCGGACCCGTAGGCGCTTGACGCTCCACCTCAGATCCCGCTCGACGCTCACAAGGACGTGGCCTCAGAGGCTTAAGGGCCAGTGGCCTGCTGTCCCTTGGGCATTACACAACCTGTCCACCCTCACAGTTCTAGGAGCAGCCCAGCCATGGCCGGGCCGGCCTTCCTGCTCGACGGCAGTTGGCCCAAAGCCACTGGGATCCACCGTTGGGCTGCCACGGCCTCTTAGCCCCAGCAAACTACCCTTTCAGCCACGCCACCCGCCAAGCACAGTTCCGATGCCTGGAGGTCAGCCGACCTGGAGAACCAGTCACGGCCCACGACCCCGCTCCTGCCTCCAGCCGTAGCGAAACGGCAGAGGGTGGGCTTTTTCCGGAGGGAGCTGTATAGAGACACACGGGCAATTAGGTGGCTGCGGCGTGGATGCGCGCTGGTGGGGACGGCCAGTTGTAGGTCGAGGGCTTCGCGTGCCTCACGGCCTTCACCTGGGCGTGCGGCGCAGTCTGGCTGCGGGCCAGCCACCACGGGAGCGGCTGGTTTATGGCTATCTTCCAGGGCCGCCTTCTGGCCGCATTTCCATCCAGACCTGCAGGGAGCGCCCCCTCCAGAGCACGCTGTGTTGGGAGGGCCCTGAGGAGGTGAGGCCTGCAGAGGCGGAGGCGGCATCAGCCGTGGGCGCCTAAAGGAGAATTTATAGTGGGAGGCAAAAAAGCCTACAGCACCTGGTATTCCCATGTGGTCTCCCATCCAAGTACTAAGCAGGCCCGACCCTGCTTAGCTTCCAGGATCAGCCGATATCGGGCGCGTTCAGGGTGGTATGGCGGTAGAAGGCTGCGGGGGCCACGGGGTGCCTCTTGAGGCTTAGCTTCCCTGGTGCTGGGGCTTGCCGACAGCCCGGCAGCCAACCCTCTCCAGCACGGCCCAGCCGCCCACCAAGGCAGGCGACAGGAGGCCTCGGGCACCCGGGATTGGCGGACTCGTGGGAGACCTCGCAGCTCAGGTCAGGCGGGACCCTCCCGGCCCACAGGAGCTTGGCCCTCTGCCCCAGATCCCGCTTGACGCCCACAAGGACGTGGCCCCGGGGGCTTAAGGGCCCGTGGCCCACGGTCCTTTGGGCATTCGCCACCCTGTCTGCCCACACAGTTCTAGGTGAAGCCCGGCCGCGGCCAGGCTGGCCCTCCTGCCCGACGGCAGTTGGCCTGAAGCCACTGGGAGGCACCATTGAGTCGGCAAGACCCCTTAGACCCAGCAAGGCCACCCTTGCCCCTCCGCCAAATGCTGAGCAAAGTTCCCTGCACCCGGTGACCGGCCGGCCCGGAGAACCATTCCCGGCCCACGACCCCACTCCCGCCCCCGGCCGTGGTGAAAGAGTGGAGGGTGGGCTTTTTCCGGAGGGAGCTGTGGAGAGACACACGGGCAGACGGGTGGCTGCGGCGTGGAGGGGCGCTGGTGTGGTCGGCCAGGTGCAGGTCGAGGGCCTCGCGGGCCTCACGATCTTCACCCGGGCCTGCGGCGGTGTCTGGGTCCGGGCCAGCCACCCCGGCAGCGGCTGGCGTGCGGTTGCCTACCAGGGCCGCCTTCTGGGGGCATGTCCAGCCAGACCGGCGGGGATGGCCCCCTCCGGCGCACGCTGTGTCGGGAGAGGCCTGAGTAGATGAGGCCTGCAGCAGTGCCCGGCGGGGGCAGAGGAAGCCTTGAGCACCGGCGATGACAAGAAAAGGCAGATCGGGGGGCAAAAAATACTACAGCACCTAGTATTCCCAGGTGGTCTCCCATCCAGGTAGTAAACAGACCCGACCCTGCTTAGCTTCCGAGGTCAGACGAGATGGGGTGCGTTTAGGGTGGTATGGCCGTAGAAGGCAGTGGGGGCCACGGGGTGACTCTTGAGGCTCAGCTTAGCTGGTGCTGGCGAATTACCACCAGTCCGGCGACCAGCCCTCTGCTGCACGGCCCTGCTGCCTGCCCAGGCAGGCGACAGGAGGCCTCGGGGACCCGGAGGTGGCAGAGTCTTGGGCGACCTTGCAACCCTGTTCGGGCGGGAACCTCCGGACCCGGAGGCACTTGACGCTCCACCTCAGATCCCGCTCGACGCTCACAAGGACGTGGCCTCAGAGGCTTAAGGGCCAGTGGCCTGCTGTCCCTTGGGCATTACACAACCTGTCTACCCTCGCAGTTCTAGGAGCAGCCCAGCCATGGCCGGGCCGGCCTTCCTGCTCGACGGCAGTTGGCCCAAAGCCACTGGGATCCACCGTTGGGCTGCCACGGCCTCTTAGCCCCAGCAAACTACCCTTTCAGCCACGCCACCCGCCAAGCACAGTTCCGATGCCTGGAGGTCAGCCGACCTGGAGAACCAGTCACGGCCCACGACCCCGCTCCTGCCTCCAGCCGTAGCGAAACGGCAGAGGGTGGGCTTTTTCCGGAGGGAGCTGTATAGAGACACACGGGCAATTAGGTGGCTGCGGCGTGGATGCGCGCTGGTGGGGACGGCCAGTTGTAGGTCGAGGGCTTCGCGTGCCTCACGGCCTTCACCTGGGCGTGCGGCGCAGTCTGGCTGCGGGCCAGCCACCACGGGAGCGGCTGGTTTATGGCTATCTTCCAGGGCCGCCTTCTGGCCGCATTTCCATCCAGACCTGCGGGGAGCGCCCCCTCCAGAGCACGCTGTGTTGGGAGGGCCCTGAGGAGGTGAGGCCTGCAGAGGCGGAGGCGGCATCAGCCGTGGGCGCCTAAAGGAGAATTTATAGTGGGAGGCAAAAAAGCCTACAGCACCTGGTATTCCCATGTGGTCTCCCATCCAAGTACTAAGCAGGCCCGACCCTGCTTAGCTTCCAGGATCAGCCGATATCGGGCGCGTTCAGGGTGGTATGGCGGTAGAAGGCTGCGGGGGCCACGGGGTGCCTCTTGAGGCTTAGCTTCCCTGGTGCTGGGGCTTGCCGACAGCCCGGCAGCCAACCCTCTCCAGCACGGCCCAGCCGCCCACCAAGGCAGGCGACAGGAGGCCTCGGGCACCCGGGATTGGCGGACTCGTGGGAGACCTCGCAGCTCAGGTCAGGCGGGACCCTCCCGGCCCACAGGAGCTTGGCCCTCTGCCCCAGATCCCGCTTGACGCCCACAAGGACGTGGCCCCGGGGGCTTAAGGGCCCGTGGCCCACGGTCCTTTGGGCATTCGCCACCCTGTCTGCCCACACAGTTCTAGGTGAAGCCCGGCCGCGGCCAGGCTGGCCCTCCTGCCCGACGGCAGTTGGCCTGAAGCCACTGGGAGGCACCATTGAGTCGGCAAGACCCCTTAGACCCAGCAAGGCCACCCTTGCCCCTCCGCCAAATGCTGAGCAAAGTTCCCTGCACCCGGTGACTGGCCGGCCCGGAGAACCATTCCCGGCCCACGACCCCACTCCCGCCCCCGGCCGTGGTGAAAGAGTGGAGGGTGGGCTTTTTCCGGAGGGAGCTGTGGAGAGACACACGGGCAGACGGGTGGCTGCGGCGTGGAGGGGCGCTGGTGTGGTCGGCCAGGTGCAGGTCGAGGGCCTCGCGGGCCTCACGATCTTCACCCGGGCCTGCGGCGGTGTCTGGGTCCAGGCCAGCCACCCCGGCAGCGGCTGGCGTGCGGTTGCCTTCCAGGGCCGCCTTCTGGGGGCATGTCCAGCCAGACCGGCGGGGATGGCCCCCTCCGGCGCACGCTGTGTCGGGAGAGGCCTGAGTAGATGAGGCCTGCAGCAGTGCCCGGCGGGGGCAGAGGAAGCCTTGAGTACCGGCCACTACAAGAAAAGGGCAATCGGGGGGCAAAAAATACTACAGCACCTAGTATGCCCAGGGGGTCTCCCATCCAGGTAGTAAACAGACCCGACCCTGCTTAGCTTCGGAGATCAGACGAGATGGGGTGCGTATAGGGTGGTATGGCCGTAGAAGGCAGCGGGGCCCACGGGGTGCCTCTTGAGGCTCAGCTTACCTGGTGCTGGCGAATTACCGCCAGTCCGGCGACCAGCCCTCTGCAGCACGGCCCTGCGGCCCGCCCAGGCAGGCGGTAGCAGGCTTCGGGGTCCGGGGGTGGTGGAGTCTTGGACGCTCTAGCAGCTCAGTTCTGGCGGGAACATCCAGGCACATAGGCGCATGGCGAACCGCCCCAGATCCCGCTCGACGCTCACAAAGACGTGGCTCTGAAGGCTTAAGGGTCCGTGGTCCACGGTCCCTTGGGCATTCCCCACCCTGTCCACCCACGCAGTGCTAGGTGCAGTCCAGCCGCGGCCGGGCTGGCCCTCCTGCCTGAAGGCAGTTAGCCCAAAGCCACTGGGAGCCACCATTGATGCGGCACGGCCCCTTGGACCCAGCAAGGCCACCCTTGCCCACACGCCACCCGCTGAGCACAGTTCCCAGCGCATGGTGGCCGGCTGGCCCGGAGAACCGGACCGGCCCAGGACCCCGCTCCTGCCCCCGGCCATGGCGAAACAGCGGAGGGTGGGCTTTTTCCGGAGGGAGCTGTGGAGAGACACAGAGGCAGCCAGGTGGCTGCGGCGCAGATGGGCGCTGGTTGGGTTGGCCACGGGCAGGTCGAGGGCCTCGCGGGCCTCACGATCTTCACCCGGGCCTGCAGCGGAGTCTGGGTCCGGGCCAGCCACCCCGGGAGAGGCTGGGGTGCGGCTGCCTTCCAGGGCCGCCTTCTGGCGGCATGTCCACCCAGACCGGCTGGGTGGGCCCCCTCTGGCGCACGCTGTGTTGCGAGAGGCCTGAGTAGATGAGGCCTGCAGCAGTGCCCGGCAGGAGCAGCGGAAGCCTTGAGCACCGGCGATGACAAGAAAAGGCAGATCGGGGGGCAAAAAATACTACAGCACCTAGTATTCCCAGGTGGTCTCCCATCCAGGTAGTAAACAGACCCGACCCTGCTTAGCTTCCGAGGTCAGACGAGATGGGGTGCGTTTAGGGTGGTATGGCCGTAGAAGGCAGCGGGGGCCACGGGGTGACTCTTGAGGCTCAGCTTAGCTGGTGCTGGCGAATTACCACCAGTCCGGCGACCAGCCCTCTGCTGCACGGCCCTGCTGCCTGCCCAGGCAGGCGACAGGAGGCCTCGGGGACCCGGAGGTGGCAGAGTCTTGGGCGACCTTGCAACCCTGTTCGGGCGGGAACCTCCGGACCCGTAGGCGCTTGACGCTCCACCTCAGATCCCGCTCGACGCTCACAAGGACGTGGCCTCAGAGGCTTAAGGGCCAGTGGCCTGCTGTCCCTTGGGCATTACACAACCTGTCCACCCTCGCAGTTCTAGGAGCAGCCCAGCCATGGCCGGGCCGGCCTTCCTGCTCGACGGCAGTTGGCCCAAAGCCACTGGGATCCACCGTTGGGCTGCCACGGCCTCTTAGCCCCAGCAAACTACCCTTTCAGCCACGCCACCCGCCAAGCACAGTTCCGATGCCTGGAGGTCAGCCGACCTGGAGAACCAGTCACGGCCCACGACCCCGCTCCTGCCTCCAGCCGTAGCGAAACGGCAGAGGGTGGGCTTTTTCCGGAGGGAGCTGTATAGAGACACACGGGCAATTAGGTGGCTGCGGCGTGGATGCGCGCTGGTGGGGACGGCCAGTTGTAGGTCGAGGGCTTCGCGTGCCTCACGGCCTTCACCTGGGCGTGCGGCGCAGTCTGGCTGCGGGCCAGCCACCACGGGAGCGGCTGGTTTATGGCTATCTTCCAGGGCCGCCTTCTGGCCGCATTTCCATCCAGACCTGCGGGGAGCGCTCCCTCCAGAGCACGCTGTGTTGGGAGCGCCCTGAGGAGGTGAGGCCTGCAGAGGCGGAGGCGGCATCAGCCGTGGGCGCCTAAAGGAGAATTTATAGTGGGAGGCAAAAAAGCCTACAGCACCTGGTATTCCCATGTGGTCTCCCATCCAAGTACTAAGCAGGCCCGACCCTGCTTAGCTTCCAGGATCAGCCGATATCGGGCGCGTTCAGGGTGGTATGGCGGTAGAAGGCTGCGGGGGCCACGGGGTGCCTCTTGAGGCTTAGCTTCCCTGGTGCTGGGGCTTGCCGACAGCCCGGCAGCCAACCCTCTCCAGCACGGCCCAGCCGCCCACCAAGGCAGGCGACAGGAGGCCTCGGGCACCCGGGATTGGCGGACTCGTGG
The DNA here is from genome assembly GCF_965194805.1 of Balaenoptera borealis. NCBI lineage: Eukaryota > Metazoa > Chordata > Mammalia > Artiodactyla > Balaenopteridae > Balaenoptera > Balaenoptera borealis. Next base: position 27,681,799 of record NC_138874.1, on the reverse strand, counting down.
GAGACCTCGCAGCTCAGGTCAGGCGGGACCCTCCCGGCCCACAGGAGCTTGGCCCTCTGCCCCAGATCCCGCTTGACGCCCACAAGGACGTGGCCCCGGGGGCTTAAGGGCCCGTGGCCCACGGTCCTTCGGGCATTCGCCACCCTGTCTGCCCACACAGTTCTAGGTGAAGCCCGGCCGCGGCCAGGCTGGCCCTCCTGCCCGACGGCAGTTGGCCTGAAGCCACTGGGAGGCACCATTGAGTCGGCAAGACCCCTTAGACCCAGCAAGGCCACCCTTGCCCCTCCGCCAAATGCTGAGCAAAGTTCCCTGCACCCGGTGACCGGCCGGCCCGGAGAACCATTCCCGGCCCACGACCCCACTCCCGCCCCCGGCCGTGGTGAAAGAGTGGAGGGTGGGCTTTTTCCGGAGGGAGCTGTGGAGAGACACACGGGCAGACGGGTGGCTGCGGCGTGGAGGGGCGCTGGTGTGGTCGGCCAGGTGCAGGTCGAGGGCCTCGCGGGCCTCACGATCTTCACCCGGGCCTGCGGCGGTGTCTGGGTCCGGGCCAGCCACCCCGGCAGCGGCTGGCGTGCGGTTGCCTTCCAGGGCCGCCTTCTGGGGGCATGTCCAGCCAGACCGGCGGGGATGGCCCCCTCCGGCGCACGCTGTGTCGGGAGAGGCCTGAGTAGATGAGGCCTGCAGCAGTGCCCGGCGGGGGCAGAGGAAGCCTTGAGTACCGGCCACTACAAGAAAAGGGCAATCGGGGGGCAAAACATACTACAGCACCTAGTATGCCCAGGGGGTCTCCCATCCAGGTAGTAAACAGACCCGACCCTGCTTAGCTTCGGAGATCAGACGAGATGGGGTGCGTATAGGGTGGTATGGCCGTAGAAGGCAGCGGGGCCCACGGGGTGCCTCTTGAGGCTCAGCTTACCTGGTGCTGGCGAATTACCGCCAGTCCGGCGACCAGCCCTCTGCAGCACGGCCCTGCGGCCCGCCCAGGCAGGCGGTAGCAGGCTTCGGGGTCCGGGGGTGGTGGAGTCTTGGACGCTCTAGCAGCTCAGTTCTGGCGGGAACATCCAGGCACATAGGCGCATGGCGAACCGCCCCAGATCCCGCTCGACGCTCACAAAGACGTGGCTCTGAAGGCTTAAGGGTCCGTGGTCCACGGTCCCTTGGGCATTCCCCACCCTGTCCACCCACGCAGTGCTAGGTGCAGTCCAGCCGCGGCCGGGCTGGCCCTCCTGCCTGAAGGCAGTTAGCCCAAAGCCACTGGGAGCCACCATTGATGCGGCACGGCCCCTTGGACCCAGCAAGGCCACCCTTGCCCACACGCCACCCGCTGAGCACAGTTCCCAGCGCATGGTGGCCGGCTGGCCCGGAGAACCGGACCGGCCCAGGACCCCGCTCCCGCCCCCGGCCATGGCGAAACAGCGGAGGGTGGGCTTTTTCCGGAGGGAGCTGTGGAGAGACACAGAGGCAGCCAGGTGGCTGCGGCGCAGATGGGCGCTGGTTGGGTTGGCCACGGGCAGGTCGAGGGCCTCGCGGGCCTCACGATCTTCACCCGGGCCTGCAGCGGAGTCTGGGTCCGGGCCAGCCACCCCGGGAGAGGCTGGGGTGCGGCTGCCTTCCAGGGCCGCCTTCTGGCGGCATGTCCACCCAGACCGGCTGGGTGGGCCCCCTCTGGCGCACGCTGTGTTGCGAGAGGCCTGAGTAGATGAGGCCTGCAGCAGTGCCCGGCAGGAGCAGCGGAAGCCTTGAGCACCGGCGATGACAAGAAAAGGCAGATCGGGGGGCAAAAAATACTACAGCACCTAGTATTCCCAGGTGGTCTCCCATCCAGGTAGTAAACAGACCCGACCCTGCTTAGCTTCCGAGGTCAGACGAGATGGGGTGCGTTTAGGGTGGTATGGCCGTAGAAGGCAGCGGGGGCCACGGGGTGACTCTTGAGGCTCAGCTTAGCTGGTGCTGGCGAATTACCACCAGTCCGGCGACCAGCCCTCTGCTGCACGGCCCTGCTGCCTGCCCAGGCAGGCGACAGGAGGCCTCGGGGACCCGGAGGTGGCAGAGTCTTGGGCGACCTTGCAACCCTGTTCGGGCGGGAACCTCCGGACCCGTAGGCGCTTGACGCTCCACCTCAGATCCCGCTCGACGCTCACAAGGACGTGGCCTCAGAGGCTTAAGGGCCAGTGGCCTGCTGTCCCTTGGGCATTACACAACCTGTCCACCCTCGCAGTTCTAGGAGCAGCCCAGCCATGGCCGGGCCGGCCTTCCTGCTCGACGGCAGTTGGCCCAAAGCCACTGGGATCCACCGTTGGGCTGCCACGGCCTCTTAGCCCCAGCAAACTACCCTTTCAGCCACGCCACCCGCCAAGCACAGTTCCGATGCCTGGAGGTCAGCCGACCTGGAGAACCAGTCACGGCCCACGACCCCGCTCCTGCCTCCAGCCGTAGCGAAACGGCAGAGGGTGGGCTTTTTCCGGAGGGAGCTGTATAGAGACACACGGGCAATTAGGTGGCTGCGGCGTGGATGCGCGCTGGTGGGGACGGCCAGTTGTAGGTCGAGGGCTTCGCGTGCCTCACGGCCTTCACCTGGGCGTGCGGCGCAGTCTGGCTGCGGGCCAGCCACCACGGGAGTGGCTGGTTTATGGCTATCTTCCAGGGCCGCCTTCTGGCCGCATTTCCATCCAGACCTGCGGGGAGCGCTCCCTCCAGAGCACGCTGTGTTGGGAGCGCCCTGAGAAGGTGAGGCCTGCAGAGGCGGAGGCGGCATCAGCCGTGGGCGCCTAAAGGAGAATTTATAGTGGGAGGCAAAAAAGCCTACAGCACCTGGTATTCCCATGTGGTCTCCCATCCAAGTACTAAGCAGGCCCGACCCTGCTTAGCTTCCAGGATCAGCCGATATCGGGCGCGTTCAGGGTGGTATGGCGGTAGAAGGCTGCGGGGGCCACGGGGTGCCTCTTGAGGCTTAGCTTCCCTGGTGCTGGGGCTTGCCGACAGCCCGGCAGCCAACCCTCTCCAGCACGGCCCAGCCGCCCACCAAGGCAGGCGACAGGAGGCCTCGGGCACCCGGGATTGGCGGACTCGTGGGAGACCTCGCAGCTCAGGTCAGGCGGGACCCTCCCGGCCCACAGGAGCTTGGCCCTCTGCCCCAGATCCCGCTTGACGCCCACAAGGACGTGGCCCCGGGGGCTTAAGGGCCCGTGGCCCACGGTCCTTCGGGCATTCGCCACCCTGTCTGCCCACACAGTTCTAGGTGAAGCCCGGCCGCGGCCAGGCTGGCCCTCCTGCCCGACGGCAGTTGGCCTGAAGCCACTGGGAGGCACCATTGAGTCGGCAAGACCCCTTAGACCCAGCAAGGCCACCCTTGCCCCTCCGCCAAATGCTGAGCAAAGTTCCCTGCACCCGGTGACTGGCCGGCCCGGAGAACCATTCCCGGCCCACGACCCCACTCCCGCCCCCGGCCGTGGTGAAAGAGTGGAGGGTGGGCTTTTTCCGGAGGGAGCTGTGGAGAGACACACGGGCAGACGGGTGGCTGCGGCGTGGAGGGGCGCTGGTGTGGTCGGCCAGGTGCAGGTCGAGGGCCTCGCGGGCCTCACGATCTTCACCCGGGCCTGCGGCGGTGTCTGGGTCCGGGCCAGCCACCCCGGCAGCGGCTGGCGTGCGGTTGCCTTCCAGGGCCGCCTTCTGGGGGCATGTCCAGCCAGACCGGCGGGGATGGCCCCCTCCGGCGCACGCTGTGTCGGGAGAGGCCTGAGTAGATGAGGCCTGCAGCAGTGCCCGGCGGGGGCAGAGGAAGCCTTGAGTACCGGCCACTACAAGAAAAGGGCAATCGGGGGGCAAAACATACTACAGCACCTAGTATGCCCAGGGGGTCTCCCATCCAGGTAGTAAACAGACCCGACCCTGCTTAGCTTCGGAGATCAGACGAGATGGGGTGCGTATAGGGTGGTATGGCCGTAGAAGGCAGCGGGGCCCACGGGGTGCCTCTTGAGGCTCAGCTTACCTGGTGCTGGCGAATTACCGCCAGTCCGGCGACCAGCCCTCTGCAGCACGGCCCTGCGGCCCGCCCAGGCAGGCGATAGCAGGCTTCGGGGTCCGGGGGTGGTGGAGTCTTGGACGCTCTAGCAGCTCAGTTCTGGCGGGAACATCCAGGCACATAGGCGCATGGCGAAACGCCCCAGATCCCGCTCGACGCTCACAAAGACGTGGCTCTGAAGGCTTAAGGGTCCGTGGTCCACGGTCCCTTGGGCATTCCCCACCCTGTCCACCCACGCAGTGCTAGGTGCAGTCCAGCCGCGGCCGGGCTGGCCCTCCTGCCTGAAGGCAGTTAGCCCAAAGCCACTGGGAGCCACCATTGATGCGGCACGGCCCCTTGGACCCAGCAAGGCCACCCTTGCCCACACGCCACCCGCTGAGCACAGTTCCCAGCGCATGGTGGCCGGCTGGCCCGGAGAACCGGACCGGCCCAGGACCCCGCTCCCGCCCCCGGCCATGGCGAAACAGCGGAGGGTGGGCTTTTTCCGGAGGGAGCTGTGGAGAGACACAGAGGCAGCCAGGTGGCTGCGGCGCAGATGGGCGCTGGTTGGGTTGGCCACGGGCAGGTCGAGGGCCTCGCGGGCCTCACGATCTTCACCCGGGCCTGCAGCGGAGTCTGGGTCCGGGCCAGCCACCCCGGGAGAGGCTGGGGTGCGGCTGCCTTCCAGGGCCGCCTTCTGGCGGCATGTCCACCCAGACCGGCTGGGTGGGCCCCCTCTGGCGCACGCTGTGTTGCGAGAGGCCTGAGTAGATGAGGCCTGCAGCAGTGCCCGGCAGGAGCAGCGGAAGCCTTGAGCACCGGCGATGACAAGAAAAGGCAGATCGGGGGGCAAAAAATACTACAGCACCTAGTATTCCCAGGTGGTCTCCCATCCAGGTAGTAAACAGACCCGACCCTGCTTAGCTTCCGAGGTCAGACGAGATGGGGTGCGTTTAGGGTGGTATGGCCGTAGAAGGCAGCGGGGGCCACGGGGTGACTCTTGAGGCTCAGCTTAGCTGGTGCTGGCGAATTACCACCAGTCCGGCGACCAGCCCTCTGCTGCACGGCCCTGCTGCCTGCCCAGGCAGGCGACAGGAGGCCTCGGGGACCCGGAGGTGGCAGAGTCTTGGGCGACCTTGCAACCCTGTTCGGGCGGGAACCTCCGGACCCGTAGGCGCTTGACGCTCCACCTCAGATCCCGCTCGACGCTCACAAGGACGTGGCCTCAGAGGCTTAAGGGCCAGTGGCCTGCTGTCCCTTGGGCATTACACAACCTGTCCACCCTCGCAGTTCTAGGAGCAGCCCAGCCATGGCCGGGCCGGCCTTCCTGCTCGACGGCAGTTGGCCCAAAGCCACTGGGATCCACCGTTGGGCTGCCACGGCCTCTTAGCCCCAGCAAACTACCCTTTCAGCCACGCCACCCGCCAAGCACAGTTCCGATGCCTGGAGGTCAGCCGACCTGGAGAACCAGTCACGGCCCACGACCCCGCTCCTGCCTCCAGCCGTAGCGAAACGGCAGAGGGTGGGCTTTTTCCGGAGGGAGCTGTATAGAGACACACGGGCAATTAGGTGGCTGCGGCGTGGATGCGCGCTGGTGGGGACGGCCAGTTGTAGGTCGAGGGCTTCGCGTGCCTCACGGCCTTCACCTGGGCGTGCGGCGCAGTCTGGCTGCGGGCCAGCCACCACGGGAGTGGCTGGTTTATGGCTATCTTCCAGGGCCGCCTTCTGGCCGCATTTCCATCCAGACCTGCGGGGAGCGCTCCCTCCAGAGCACGCTGTGTTGGGAGCGCCCTGAGAAGGTGAGGCCTGCAGAGGCGGAGGCGGCATCAGCCGTGGGCGCCTAAAGGAGAATTTATAGTGGGAGGCAAAAAAGCCTACAGCACCTGGTATTCCCATGTGGTCTCCCATCCAAGTACTAAGCAGGCCCGACCCTGCTTAGCTTCCAGGATCAGCCGATATCGGGCGCGTTCAGGGTGGTATGGCGGTAGAAGGCTGCGGGGGCCACGGGGTGCCTCTTGAGGCTTAGCTTCCCTGGTGCTGGGGCTTGCCGACAGCCCGGCAGCCAACCCTCTCCAGCACGGCCCAGCCGCCCACCAAGGCAGGCGACAGGAGGCCTCGGGCACCCGGGATTGGCGGACTCGTGGGAGACCTCGCAGCTCAGGTCAGGCGGGACCCTCCCGGCCCACAGGAGCTTGGCCCTCTGCCCCAGATCCCGCTTGACGCCCACAAGGACGTGGCCCCGGGGGCTTAAGGGCCCGTGGCCCACGGTCCTTCGGGCATTCGCCACCCTGTCTGCCCACACAGTTCTAGGTGAAGCCCGGCCGCGGCCAGGCTGGCCCTCCTGCCCGACGGCAGTTGGCCTGAAGCCACTGGGAGGCACCATTGAGTCGGCAAGACCCCTTAGACCCAGCAAGGCCACCCTTGCCCCTCCGCCAAATGCTGAGCAAAGTTCCCTGCACCCGGTGACTGGCCGGCCCGGAGAACCATTCCCGGCCCACGACCCCACTCCCGCCCCCGGCCGTGGTGAAAGAGTGGAGGGTGGGCTTTTTCCGGAGGGAGCTGTGGAGAGACACACGGGCAGACGGGTGGCTGCGGCGTGGAGGGGCGCTGGTGTGGTCGGCCAGGTGCAGGTCGAGGGCCTCGCGGGCCTCACGATCTTCACCCGGGCCTGCGGCGGTGTCTGGGTCCGGGCCAGCCACCCCGGCAGCGGCTGGCGTGCGGTTGCCTTCCAGGGCCGCCTTCTGGGGGCATGTCCAGCCAGACCGGCGGGGATGGCCCCCTCCGGCGCACGCTGTGTCGGGAGAGGCCTGAGTAGATGAGGCCTGCAGCAGTGCCCGGCGGGGGCAGAGGAAGCCTTGAGTACCGGCCACTACAAGAAAAGGGCAATCGGGGGGCAAAACATACTACAGCACCTAGTATGCCCAGGGGGTCTCCCATCCAGGTAGTAAACAGACCCGACCCTGCTTAGCTTCGGAGATCAGACGAGATGGGGTGCGTATAGGGTGGTATGGCCGTAGAAGGCAGCGGGGCCCACGGGGTGCCTCTTGAGGCTCAGCTTACCTGGTGCTGGCGAATTACCGCCAGTCCGGCGACCAGCCCTCTGCAGCACGGCCCTGCGGCCCGCCCAGGCAGGCGATAGCAGGCTTCGGGGTCCGGGGGTGGTGGAGTCTTGGACGCTCTAGCAGCTCAGTTCTGGCGGGAACATCCAGGCACATAGGCGCATGGCGAAACGCCCCAGATCCCGCTCGACGCTCACAAAGACGTGGCTCTGAAGGCTTAAGGGTCCGTGGTCCACGGTCCCTTGGGCATTCCCCACCCTGTCCACCCACGCAGTGCTAGGTGCAGTCCAGCCGCGGCCGGGCTGGCCCTCCTGCCTGAAGGCAGTTAGCCCAAAGCCACTGGGAGCCACCATTGATGCGGCACGGCCCCTTGGACCCAGCAAGGCCACCCTTGCCCACACGCCACCCGCTGAGCACAGTTCCCAGCGCATGGTGGCCGGCTGGCCCGGAGAACCGGACCGGCCCAGGACCCCGCTCCCGCCCCCGGCCATGGCGAAACAGCGGAGGGTGGGCTTTTTCCGGAGGGAGCTGTGGAGAGACACAGAGGCAGCCAGGTGGCTGCGGCGCAGATGGGCGCTGGTTGGGTTGGCCACGGGCAGGTCGAGGGCCTCGCGGGCCTCACGATCTTCACCCGGGCCTGCAGCGGAGTCTGGGTCCGGGCCAGCCACCCCGGGAGAGGCTGGGGTGCGGCTGCCTTCCAGGGCCGCCTTCTCGCGGCATGTCCACCCAGACCGGCTGGGTGGGCCCCCTCTGGCGCACGCTGTGTTGCGAGAGGCCTGAGTAGATGAGGCCTGCAGCAGTGCCCGGCAGGAGCAGCGGAAGCCTTGAGCACCGGCGATGACAAGAAAAGGCAGATCGGGGGGCAAAAAATACTACAGCACCTAGTATTCCCAGGTGGTCTCCCATCCAGGTAGTAAACAGACCCGACCCTGCTTAGCTTCCGAGGTCAGACGAGATGGGGTGTGCTTAGGGTGGTATGGCCGTAGAAGGCAGCGGGGGCCACGGGGTGACTCTTGAGGCTCAGCTTAGCTGGTGCTGGCGAATTACCACCAGTCCGGCGACCAGCCCTCTGCTGCACGGCCCTGCTGCCTGCCCAGGCAGGCGACAGGAGGCCTCGGGGACCCGGAGGTGGCAGAGTCTTGGGCGACCTTGCAACCCTGTTCGGGCGGGAACCTCCGGACCCGTAGGCGCTTGACGCTCCACCTCAGATCCCGCTCGACGCTCACAAGGACGTGGCCTCAGAGGCTTAAGGGCCGGTGGCCTGCTGTCCCTTGGGCATTACACAACCTGTCCACCGTCGCAGTTCTAGGAGCAGCCCAGCCATGGCCGGGCCGGCCTTCCTGCTCGACGGCAGTTGGCCCAAAGCCACTGGGATCCACCGTTGGGCTGCCACGGCCTCTTAGCCCCAGCAAACTACCCTTTCAGCCACGCCACCCGCCAAGCACAGTTCCGATGCCTGGAGGTCAGCCGACCTGGAGAACCAGTCACGGCCCACGACCCCACTCCTGCCTCCAGCCGTAGCGAAACGGCAGAGGGTGGGCTTTTTCCGGAGGGAGCTGTATAGAGACACACGGGCAATTAGGTGGCTGCGGCGTGGATGCGCGCTGGTGGGGACGGCCAGTTGTAGGTCGAGGGCTTCGCGTGCCTCACGGCCTTCACCTGGGCGTGCGGCGCAGTCTGGCTGCGGGCCAGCCACCACGGGAGCGGCTGGTTTATGGCTATCTTCCAGGGCCGCCTTCTGGCCGCATTTCCATCCAGACCTGCGGGGAGCGCCCCCTCCAGAGCACGCTGTGTTGGGAGGGCCCTGAGGAGGTGAGGCCTGCAGAGGCGGAGGCGGCATCAGCCGTGGGCGCCTAAAGGAGAATTTATAGTGGGAGGCAAAAAAGCCTACAGCACCTGGTATTCCCATGTGGTCTCCCATCCAAGTACTAAGCAGGCCCGACCCTGCTTAGCTTCCAGGATCAGACGATATCGGGCGCGTTCAGGGTGGTATGGCGGTAGAAGGCTGCGGGGGCCACGGGGTGCCTCTTGAGGCTTAGCTTCCCTGGTGCTGGGGCTTGCCGACAGTCCGGCAGCCAACCCTCTCCAGCACGGCCCAGCCGCCCACCAAGGCAGGCGACAGGAGGCCTCGGGCACCCGGGATTGGCGGACTCGTGGGAGACCTCGCAGCTCAGGTCAGGCGGGACCCTCCCGGCCCACAGGAGCTTGGCCCTCTGCCCCAGATCCCGCTTGACGCCCACAAGGACGTGGCCCCGGGGGCTTAAGGGCCCGTGGCCCACGGTCCTTTGGGCATTCGCCACCCTGTCTGCCCACACAGTTCTAGGTGAAGCCCGGCCGCAGCCAGGCTGGCCCTCCTGCCCGACGGCAGTTGGCCTGAAGCCACTGGGAGGCACCATTGAGTCGGCAAGACCCCTTAGACCCAGCAAGGCCACCCTTGCCCCTCCGCCAAATGCTGAGCAAAGTTCCCTGCACCCGGTGACCGGCCGGCCCGGAGAACCATTCCCGGCCCACGACCCCACTCCCGCCCCCGGCCGTGGTGAAAGAGTGGAGTGTGGGCTTTTTCCGGAGGGAGCTGTGGAGAGACACACGGGCAGACGGGTGGCTGCGGCGTGGAGGGGCGCTGGTGTGGTCGGCCAGGTGCAGGTCGAGGGCCTCGCGGGCCTCACGATCTTCACCCGGGCCTGCGGCGGTGTCTGGGTCCGGGCCAGCCACCCCGGCAGCGGCTGGCGTGCGGTTGCCTTCCAGGGCCGCCTTCTGGGGGCATGTCCAGCCAGACCGGCGGGGATGGCCCCCTCCGGCGCACGCTGTGTCGGGAGAGGCCTGAGTAGATGAGGCCTGCAGCAGTGCCCGGCGGGGGCAGAGGAAGCCTTGAGTACCGGCCACTACAAGAAAAGGGCAATCGGGGGGCAAAAAATACTACAGCACCTAGTATTCCCAGGGGGTCTCCCATCCAGGTAGTAAACAGACCCGACCCTGCTTAGCTTCCGAGGTCAGACGAGATGGGGTGCGTTTAGGGTGGTATGGCCGTAGAAGGCAGCGGGGGCCACGGGGTGACTCTTGAGGCTCAGCTTAGCTGGTGCTGGCGAATTACCACCAGTCCGGCGACCAGCCCTCTGCTGCACGGCCCTGCTGCCTGCCCAGGCAGGCGACAGGAGGCCTCGGGGACCCGGAGGTGGCAGAGTCTTGGGCGACCTTGCAACCCTGTTCGGGCGGGAACCTCCGGACCCGGAGGCACTTGACGCTCCACCTCAGATCCCGCTCGATGCTCACAAGGACGTGGCCTCAGAGGCTTAAGGGCCAGTGGCCTGCTGTCCCTTGGGCATTACACAACCTGTCCACCCTCGCAGTTCTAGGAGCAGCCCAGCCATGGCCGGGCCGGCCTTCCTGCTCGACGGCAGTTGGCCCAAAGCCACTGGGATCCACCGTTGGGCTGCCACGGCCTCTTAGCCCCAGCAAACTACCCTTTCAGCCACGCCACCCGCCAAGCACAGTTCCGATGCCTGGAGGTCAGCCGACCTGGAGAACCAGTCACGGCCCACGACCCCGCTCCTGCCTCCAGCCGTAGCGAAACGGCAGAGGGTGGGCTTTTTCCGGAGGGAGCTGTATAGAGACACACGGGCAATTAGGTGGCTGCGGCGTGGATGCGCGCTGGTGGGGACGGCCAGTTGTAGGTCGAGGGCTTCGCGTGCCTCACGGCCTTCACCTGGGCGTGCGGCGCAGTCTGGCTGCGGGCCAGCCACCACGGGAGCGGCTGGTTTATGGCTATCTTCCAGGGCCGCCTTCTGGCCGCATTTCCATCCAGACCTGCGGGGAGCGCCCCCTCCAGAGCACGCTGTGTTGGGAGGGCCCTGAGGAGGTGAGGCCTGCAGAGGCGGAGGCGGCATCAGCCGTGGGCGCCTAAAGGAGAATTTATAGTGGGAGGCAAAAAAGCCTACAGCACCTGGTATTCCCATGTGGTCTCCCATCCAAGTACTAAGCAGGCCCGACCCTGCTTAGCTTCCAGGATCAGACGATATCGGGCGCGTTCAGGGTGGTATGGCGGTAGAAGGCTGCGGGGGCCACGGGGTGCCTCTTGAGGCTTAGCTTCCCTGGTGCTGGGGCTTGCCGACAGCCCGGCAGCCAACCCTCTCCAGCACGGCCCAGCCGCCCACCAAGGCAGGCGACAGGAGGCCTCGGGCACCCGGGATTGGCGGACTCGTGGGAGACCTCGCAGCTCAGGTCAGGCGGGACCCTCCCGGCCCACAGGAGCTTGGCCCTCTGCCCCAGATCCCGCTTGACGCCCACAAGGACGTGGCCCCGGGGGCTTAAGGGCCCGTGGCCCACGGTCCTTTGGGCATTCGCCACCCTGTCTGCCCACACAGTTCTAGGTGAAGCCCGGCCGCGGCCAGGCTGGCCCTCCTGCCCGACGGCAGTTGGCCTGAAGCCACTGGGAGGCACCATTGAGTCGGCAAGACCCCTTAGACCCAGCAAGGCCACCCTTGCCCCTCCGCCAAATGCTGAGCAAAGTTCCCTGCACCCGGTGACCGGCCGGCCCGGAGAACCATTCCCGGCCCACGACCCCACTCCCGCCCCCGGCCGTGGTGAAAGAGTGGAGGGTGGGCTTTTTCCGGAGGGAGCTGTGGAGAGACACACGGGCAGACGGGTGGCTGCGGCGTGGAGGGGCGCTGGTGTGGTCGGCCAGGTGCAGGTCGAGGGCCTCGCGGGCCTCACGATCTTCACCCGGGCCTGCGGCGGTGTCTGGGTCCGGGCCAGCCACCCCGGCAGCGGCTGGCGTGCGGTTGCCTTCCAGGGCCGCCTTCTGGGGGCATGTCCAGCCAGACCGGCGGGGATGGCCCCCTCCGGCGCACGCTGTGTCGGGAGAGGCCTGAGTAGATGAGGCCTGCAGCAGTGCCCGGCGGGAGCAGCGGAAGCCTTGAGCACCGGCGATGACAAGAAAAGGCAGATCGGGGGGCAAAAAATACTACAGCACCTAGTATTCCCAGGTGGTCTCCCATCCAGGTAGTAAACAGACCCGACCCTGCTTAGCTTCCGAGGTCAGACGAGATGGGGTGCGTTTAGGGTGGTATGGCCGTAGAAGGCAGCGGGGGCCACGGGGTGACTCTTGAGGCTCAGCTTAGCTGGTGCTGGCGAATTACCACCAGTCCGGCGACCAGCCCTCTGCTGCACGGCCCTGCTGCCTGCCCAGGCAGGCGACAGGAGGCCTCGGGGACCCGGAGGTGGCAGAGTCTTGGGCGACCTTGCAACCCTGTTCGGGCGGGAACCTCCGGACCCGTAGGCGCTTGACGCTCCACCTCAGATCCCGCTCGACGCTCACAAGGACGTGGCCTCAGAGGCTTAAGGGCCAGTGGCCTGCTGTCCCTTGGGCATTACACAACCTGTCCACCCTCGCAGTTCTAGGAGCAGCCCAGCCATGGCCGGGCCGGCCTTCCTGCTCGACGGCAGTTGGCCCAAAGCCACTGGGATCCACCGTTGGGCTGCCACGGCCTCTTAGCCCCAGCAAACTACCCTTTCAGCCACGCCACCCGCCAAGCACAGTTCCGATGCCTGGAGGTCAGCCGACCTGGAGAACCAGTCACGGCCCACGACCCCGCTCCTGCCTCCAGCCGTAGCGAAACGGCAGAGGGTGGGCTTTTTCCGGAGGGAGCTGTATAGAGACACACGGGCAATTAGGTGGCTGCGGCGTGGATGCGCGCTGGTGGGGACGGCCAGTTGTAGGTCGAGGGCTTCGCGTGCCTCACGGCCTTCACCTGGGCGTGCGGCGCAGTCTGGCTGCGGGCCAGCCACCACGGGAGCGGCTGGTTTATGGCTATCTTCCAGGGCCGCCTTCTGGCCGCATTTCCATCCAGACCTGCGGGGAGCGCCCCCTCCAGAGCACGCTGTGTTGGGAGGGCCCTGAGGAGGTGAGGCCTGCAGAGGCGGAGGCGGCATCAGCCGTGGGCGCCTAAAGGAGAATTTATAGTGGGAGGCAAAAAAGCCTACAGCACCTGGTATCCCCATGTGGTCTCCCATCCAAGTACTAAGCAGGCCCGACCCTGCTTAGCTTCCAGGATCAGACGATATCGGGCGCGTTCAGGGTGGTATGGCGGTAGAAGGCTGCGGGGGCCACGGGGTGCCTCTTGAGGCTTAGCTTCCCTGGTGCTGGGGCTTGCCGACAGCCCGGCAGCCAACCCTCTCCAGCACGGCCCAGCCGCCCACCAAGGCAGGCGACAGGAGGCCTCGGGCACCCGGGATTGGCGGACTCGTGGGAGACCTCGCAGCTCAGGTCAGGCGGGACCCTCCCGGCCCACAGGAGCTTGGCCCTCTGCCCCAGATCCCGCTTGACGCCCACAAGGACGTGGCCCCGGGGGCTTAAGGGCCCGTGGCCCACGGTCCTTTGGGCATTCGCCACCCTGTCTGCCCACACAGTTCTAGGTGAAGCCCGGCCGCGGCCAGGCTGGCCCTCCTGCCCGACGGCAGTTGGCCTGAAGCCACTGGGAGGCACCATTGAGTCGGCAAGACCCCTTAGACCCAGCAAGGCCACCCTTGCCCCTCCGCCAAATGCTGAGCAAAGTTCCCTGCACCCGGTGACCGGCCGGCCCGGAGAACCATTCCCGGCCCACGACCCCACTCCCGCCCCCGGCCGTGGTGAAAGAGTGGAGGGTGGGCTTTTTCCGGAGGGAGCTGTGGAGAGACACACGGGCAGACGGGTGGCTGCGGCGTGGAGGGGCGCTGGTGTGGTCGGCCAGGTGCAGGTCGAGGGCCTCGCGGGCCTCACGATCTTCACCCGGGCCTGCGGCGGTGTCTGGGTCCGGGCCAGCCACCCCGGCAGCGGCTGGCGTGCGGTTGCCTTCCAGGGCCGCCTTCTGGGGGCATGTCCAGCCAGACCGGCGGGGATGGCCCCCTCCGGCGCACGCTGTGTCGGGAGAGGCCTGAGTAGATGAGGCCTGCAGCAGTGCCCGGCGGGAGCAGCGGAAGCCTTGAGCACCGGTGATGACAAGAAAAGGCAGATCGGGGGGCAAAAAATACTACAGCACCTAGTATTCCCAGGTGGTCTCCCATCCAGGTAGTAAACAGACCCGACCCTGCTTAGCTTCCGAGGTCAGACGAGATGGGGTGCGTTTAGGGTGGTATGGCCGTAGAAGGCAGCGGGGGCCACGGGGTGACTCTTGAGGCTCAGCTTAGCTGGTGCTGGCGAATTACCACCAGTCCGGCGACCAGCCCTCTGCTGCACGGCCCTGCTGCCTGCCCAGGCAGGCGACAGGAGGCCTCGGGGACCCGGAGGTGGCAGAGTCTTGGGCGACCTTGCAACCCTGTTCGGGCGGGAACCTCCGGACCCGTAGGCGCTTGACGCTCCACCTCAGATCCCGCTCGACGCTCACAAGGACGTGGCCTCAGAGGCTTAAGGGCCAGTGGCCTGCTGTCCCTTGGGCATTACACAACCTGTCCACCCTCGCAGTTCTAGGAGCAGCCCAGCCATGGCCGGGCCGGCCTTCCTGCTCGACGGCAGTTGGCCCAAAGCCACTGGGATCCACCGTTGGGCTGCCACGGCCTCTTAGCCCCAGCAAACTACCCTTTCAGCCACGCCACCCGCCAAGCACAGTTCCGATGCCTGGAGGTCAGCCGACCTGGAGAACCAGTCACGGCCCACGACCCCGCTCCTGCCTCCAGCCGTAGCGAAACGGCAGAGGGTGGGCTTTTTCCGGAGGGAGCTGTATAGAGACACACGGGCAATTAGGTGGCTGCGGCGTGGATGCGCGCTGGTGGGGACGGCCAGTTGTAGGTCGAGGGCTTCGCGTGCCTCACGGCCTTCACCTGGGCGTGCGGCGCAGTCTGGCTGCGGGCCAGCCACCACGGGAGCGGCTGGTTTATGGCTATCTTCCAGGGCCGCCTTCTGGCCGCATTTCCATCCAGACCTGCGGGGAGCGCCCCCTCCAGAGCACGCTGTGTTGGGAGGGCCCTGAGGAGGTGAGGCCTGCAGAGGCGGAGGCGGCATCAGCCGTGGGCGCCTAAAGGAGAATTTATAGTGGGAGGCAAAAAAGCCTACAGCACCTGGTATTCCCATGTGGTCTCCCATCCAAGTACTAAGCAGGCCCGACCCTGCTTAGCTTCCAGGATCAGCCGATATCGGGCGCGTTCAGGGTGGTATGGCGGTAGAAGGCTGCGGGGGCCACGGGGTGCCTCTTGAGGCTTAGCTTCCCTGGTGCTGGGGCTTGCCGACAGCCCGGCAGCCAACCCTCTCCAGCACGGCCCAGCCGCCCACCAAGGCAGGCGACAGGAGGCCTCGGGCACCCGGGATTGGCGGACTCGTGGGAGACCTCGCAGCTCAGGTCAGGCGGGACCCTCCCGGCCCACAGGAGCTTGGCCCTCTGCCCCAGATCCCGCTTGACGCCCACAAGGACGTGGCCCCGGGGGCTTAAGGGCCCGTGGCCCACGGTCCTTTGGGCATTCGCCACCCTGTCTGCCCACACAGTTCTAGGTGAAGCCCGGCCGCGGCCAGGCTGGCCCTCCTGCCCGACGGCAGTTGGCCTGAAGCCACTGGGAGGCACCATTGAGTCGGCAAGACCCCTTAGACCCAGCAAGGCCACCCTTGCCCCTCCGCCAAATGCTGAGCAAAGTTCCCTGCACCCGGTGACCGGCCGGCCCGGAGAACCATTCCCGGCCCACGACCCCACTCCCGCCCCCGGCCGTGGTGAAAGAGTGGAGGGTGGGCTTTTTCCGGAGGGAGCTGTGGAGAGACACACGGGCAGACGGGTGGCTGCGGCGTGGAGGGGCGCTGGTGTGGTCGGCCAGGTGCAGGTCGAGGGCCTCGCGGGCCTCACGATCTTCACCCGGGCCTGCGGCGGTGTCTGGGTCCGGGCCAGCCACCCCGGCAGCGGCTGGCGTGCGGTTGCCTTCCAGGGCCGCCTTCTGGGGGCATGTCCAGCCAGACCGGCGGGGATGGCCCCCTCCGGCGCACGCTGTGTCGGGAGAGGCCTGAGTAGATGAGGCCTGCAGCAGTGCCCGGCGGGGGCAGAGGAAGCCTTGAGTACCGGCCACTACAAGAAAAGGGAAATCGGGGTGCAAAAAATACTACAGCACCTAGTATTCCCAGGGGGTCTCCCATCCAGGTAGTAAACAGACCCGACCCTGCTTAGCTTCCGAGGTCAGACGAGATGGGGTGCGTTTAGGGTGGTATGGCCGTAGAAGGCAGTGGGGGCCACGGGGTGACTCTTGAGGCTCAGCTTAGCTGGTGCTGGCGAATTACCACCAGTCCGGCGACCAGCCCTCTGCTGCACGGCCCTGCTGCCTGCCCAGGCAGGCGACAGGAGGCCTCGGGGACCCGGAGGTGGCAGAGTCTTGGGCGACCTTGCAACCCTGTTCGGGCGGGAACCTCCGGACCCGGAGGCACTTGACGCTCCACCTCAGATCCCGCTCGACGCTCACAAGGACGTGGCCTCAGAGGCTTAAGGGCCGGTGGCCTGCTGTCCCTTGGGCATTACACAACCTGTCCACCCTCGCAGTTCTAGGAGCAGCCCAGCCATGGCCGGGCCGGCCTTCCTGCTCGACGGCAGTTGGCCCAAAGCCACTGGGATCCACCGTTGGGCTGCCACGGCCTCTTAGCCCCAGCAAACTACCCTTTCAGCCACGCCACCCGCCAAGCACAGTTCCGATGCCTGGAGGTCAGCCGACCTGGAGAACCAGTCACGGCCCACGACCCCGCTCCTGCCTCCAGCCGTAGCGAAACGGCAGAGGGTGGGCTTTTTCCGGAGGGAGCTGTATAGAGACACACGGGCAATTAGGTGGCTGCGGCGTGGATGCGCGCTGGTGGGGACGGCCAGTTGTAGGTCGAGGGCTTCGCGTGCCTCACGGCCTTCACCTGGGCGTGCGGCGCAGTCTGGCTGCGGGCCAGCCACCACGGGAGCGGCTGGTTTATGGCTATCTTCCAGGGCCGCCTTCTGGCCGCATTTCCATCCAGACCTGCGGGGAGCGCCCCCTCCAGAGCACGCTGTGTTGGGAGGGCCCTGAGGAGGTGAGGCCTGCAGAGGCGGAGGCGGCATCAGCCGTGGGCGCCTAAAGGAGAATTTATAGTGGGAGGCAAAAAAGCCTACAGCACCTGGTATTCCCATGTGGTCTCCCATCCAAGTACTAAGCAGGCCCGACCCTGCTTAGCTTCCAGGATCAGACGATATCGGGCGCGTTCAGGGTGGTATGGCGGTAGAAGGCTGCGGGGGCCACGGGGTGCCTCTTGAGGCTTAGCTTCCCTGGTGCTGGGGCTTGCTGACAGCCCGGCAGCCAACCCTCTCCAGCACGGCCCAGCCGCCCACCAAGGCAGGCGACAGGAGGCCTCGGGCACCCGGGATTGGCGGACTCGTGGGAGACCTCGCAGCTCAGGTCAGGCGGGACCCTCCCGGCCCACAGGAGCTTGGCCCTCTGCCCCAGATCCCGCTTGACGCCCACAAGGACGTGGCCCCGGGGGCTTAAGGGCCCGTGGCCCACGGTCCTTTGGGCATTCGCCACCCTGTCTGCCCACACAGTTCTAGGTGAAGCCCGGCCGCGGCCAGGCTGGCCCTCCTGCCCGACGGCAGTTGGCCTGAAGCCACTGGGAGGCACCATTGAGTCGGCAAGACCCCTTAGACCCAGCAAGGCCACCCTTGCCCCTCCGCCAAATGCTGAGCAAAGTTCCCTGCACCCGGTGACCGGCCGGCCCGGAGAACCATTCCCGGCCCACGACCCCACTCCCGCCCCCGGCCGTGGTGAAAGAGTGGAGGGTGGGCTTTTTCCGGAGGGAGCTGTGGAGAGACACACGGGCAGACGGGTGGCTGCGGCGTGGAGGGGCGCTGGTGTGGTCGGCCAGGTGCAGGTCGAGGGCCTCGCGGGCCTCACGATCTTCACCCGGGCCTGCGGCGGTGTCTGGGTCCGGGCCAGCCACCCCGGCAGCGGCTGGCGTGCGGTTGCCTTCCAGGGCCGCCTTCTGGGGGCATGTCCAGCCAGACCGGCGGGGATGGCCCCCTCCGGCGCACGCTGTGTCGGGAGAGGCCTGAGTAGATGAGGCCTGCAGCAGTGCCCGGCGGGGGCAGAGGAAGCCTTGAGTACCGGCCACTACAAGAAAAGGGCAATCGGGGGGCAAAACATACTACAGCACCTAGTATGCCCAGGGGGTCTCCCATCCAGGTAGTAAACAGACCCGACCCTGCTTAGCTTCGGAGATCAGACGAGATGGGGTGCGTATAGGGTGGTATGGCCGTAGAAGGCAGCGGGGCCCACGGGGTGCCTCTTGAGGCTCAGCTTACCTGGTGCTGGCGAATTACCGCCAGTCCGGCGACCAGCCCTCTGCAGCACGGCCCTGCGGCCCGCCCAGGCAGGCGATAGCAGGCTTCGGGGTCCGGGGGTGGTGGAGTCTTGGACGCTCTAGCAGCTCAGTTCTGGCGGGAACATCCAGGCACATAGGCGCATGGCGAAACGCCCCAGATCCCGCTCGACGCTCACAAAGACGTGGCTCTGAAGGCTTAAGGGTCCGTGGTCCACGGTCCCTTGGGCATTCCCCACCCTGTCCACCCACGCAGTGCTAGGTGCAGTCCAGCCGCGGCCGGGCTGGCCCTCCTGCCTGAAGGCAGTTAGCCCAAAGCCACTGGGAGCCACCATTGATGCGGCACGGCCCCTTGGACCCAGCAAGGCCACCCTTGCCCACACGCCACCCGCTGAGCACAGTTCCCAGCGCATGGTGGCCGGCTGGCCCGGAGAACCGGACCGGCCCAGGACCCCGCTCCCGCCCCCGGCCATGGCGAAACAGCGGAGGGTGGGCTTTTTCCGGAGGGAGCTGTGGAGAGACACAGAGGCAGCCAGGTGGCTGCGGCGCAGATGGGCGCTGGTTGGGTTGGCCACGGGCAGGTCGAGGGCCTCGCGGGCCTCACGATCTTCACCCGGGCCTGCAGCGGAGTCTGGGTCCGGGCCAGCCACCCCGGGAGAGGCTGGGGTGCGGCTGCCTTCCAGGGCCGCCTTCTGGCGGCATGTCCACCCAGACCGGCTGGGTGGGCCCCCTCTGGCGCACGCTGTGTTGCGAGAGGCCTGAGTAGATGAGGCCTGCAGCAGTGCCCGGCGGGAGCAGCGGAAGCCTTGAGCACCGGCGATGACAAGAAAAGGCAGATCGGGGGGCAAAAAATACTACAGCACCTAGTATTCCCAGGTGGTCTCCCATCCAGGTAGTAAACAGACCCGACCCTGCTTAGCTTCCGAGGTCAGACGAGATGGGGTGCGTTTAGGGTGGTATGGCCGTAGAAGGCAGCGGGGGCCACGGGGTGACTCTTGAGGCTCAGCTTAGCTGGTGCTGGCGAATTACCACCAGTCCGGCGACCAGCCCTCTGCTGCACGGCCCTGCTGCCTGCCCAGGCAGGCGACAGGAGGCCTCGGGGACCCGGAGGTGGCAGAGTCTTGGGCGACCTTGCAACCCTGTTCGGGCGGGAACCTCCGGACCCGTAGGCGCTTGACGCTCCACCTCAGATCCCGCTCGACGCTCACAAGGACGTGGCCTCAGAGGCTTAAGGGCCGGTGGCCTGCTGTCCCTTGGGCATTACACAACCTGTCCACCCTCGCAGTTCTAGGAGCAGCCCAGCCATGGCCGGGCCGGCCTTCCTGCTCGACGGCAGTTGGCCCAAAGCCACTGGGATCCACCGTTGGGCTGCCACGGCCTCTTAGCCCCAGCAAACTACCCTTTCAGCCACGCCACCCGCCAAGCACAGTTCCGATGCCTGGAGGTCAGCCGACCTGGAGAACCAGTCACGGCCCACGACCCCACTCCTGCCTCCAGCCGTAGCGAAACGGCAGAGGGTGGGCTTTTTCCGGAGGGAGCTGTATAGAGACACACGGGCAATTAGGTGGCTGCGGCGTGGATGCGCGCTGGTGGGGACGGCCAGTTGTAGGTCGAGGGCTTCGCGTGCCTCACGGCCTTCACCTGGGCGTGCGGCGCAGTCTGGCTGCGGGCCAGCCACCACGGGAGCGGCTGGTTTATGGCTATCTTCCAGGGCCGCCTTCTGGCCGCATTTCCATCCAGACCTGCGGGGAGCGCCCCCTCCAGAGCACGCTGTGTTGGGAGGGCCCTGAGGAGGTGAGGCCTGCAGAGGCGGAGGCGGCATCAGCCGTGGGCGCCTAAAGGAGAATTTATAGTGGGAGGCAAAAAAGCCTACAGCACCTGGTATTCCCATGTGGTCTCCCATCCAAGTACTAAGCAGGCCCGACCCTGCTTAGCTTCCAGGATCAGACGATATCGGGTGCGTTCAGGGTGGTATGGCGGTAGAAGGCTGCGGGGGCCACGGGGTGCCTCTTGAGGCTTAGCTTCCCTGGTGCTGGGGCTTGCCGACAGCCCGGCAGCCAACCCTCTCCAGCACGGCCCAGCCGCCCACCAAGGCAGGCGACAGGAGGCCTCGGGCACCCGGGATTGGCGGACTCGTGGGAGACCTCGCAGCTCAGGTCAGGCGGGACCCTCCCGGCCCACAGGAGCTTGGCCCTCTGCCCCAGATCCCGCTTGACGCCCACAAGGACGTGGCCCCGGGGGCTTAAGGGCCCGTGGCCCACGGTCCTTTGGGCATTCGCCACCCTGTCTGCCCACACAGGTCTAGGTGAAGCCCGGCCGCGGCCAGGCTGGCCCTCCTGCCCAACGGCAGTTGGCCTGAAGCCACTGGGAGGCACCATTGAGTCGGCAAGACCCCTTAGACCCAGCAAGGCCACCCTTGCCCCTCCGCCAAATGCTGAGCAAAGTTCCCTGCACCCGGTGACCGGCCGGCCCGGAGAACCATTCCCGGCCCACGACCCCACTCCCGCCCCCGGCCGTGGTGAAAGAGTGGAGGGTGGGCTTTTTCCGGAGGGAGCTGTGGAGAGACACACGGGCAGACGGGTGGCTGCGGCGTGGAGGGGCGCTGGTGTGGTCGGCCAGGTGCAGGTCGAGGGCCTCGCGGGCCTCACGATCTTCACCCGGGCCTGCGGCGGTGTCTGGGTCCGGGCCAGCCACCCCGGCAGCGGCTGGCGTGCGGTTGCCTTCCAGGGCCGCCTTCTGGGGGCATGTCCAGCCAGACCGGCGGGGATGGCCCCCTCCGGCGCACGCTGTGTCGGGAGAGGCCTGAGTAGATGAGGCCTGCAGCAGTGCCCGGCGGGGGCAGAGGAAGCCTTGAGTACCGGCCACTACAAGAAAAGGGCAATCGGGGGGCAAAACATACTACAGCACCTAGTATGCCCAGGGGGTCTCCCATCCAGGTAGTAAACAGACCCGACCCTGCTTAGCTTCGGAGATCAGACGAGATGGGGTGCGTATAGGGTGGTATGGCCGTAGAAGGCAGCGGGGCCCACGGGGTGCCTCTTGAGGCTCAGCTTACCTGGTGCTGGCGAATTACCGCCAGTCCGGCGACCAGCCCTCTGCAGCACGGCCCTGCGGCCCGCCCAGGCAGGCGATAGCAGGCTTCGGGGTCCGGGGGTGGTGGAGTCTTGGACGCTCTAGCAGCTCAGTTCTGGCGGGAACATCCAGGCACATAGGCGCATGGCGAACCGCCCCAGATCCCGCTCGACGCTCACAAAGACGTGGCTCTGAAGGCTTAAGGGTCCGTGGTCCACGGTCCCTTGGGCATTCCCCACCCTGTCCACCCACGCAGTGCTAGGTGCAGTCCAGCCGCGGCCGGGCTGGCCCTCCTGCCTGAAGGCAGTTAGCCCAAAGCCACTGGGAGCCACCATTGATGCGGCACGGCCCCTTGGACCCAGCAAGGCCACCCTTGCCCACACGCCACCCGCTGAGCACAGTTCCCAGCGCATGGTGGCCGGCTGGCCCGGAGAACCGGACCGGCCCAGGACCCCGCTCCCGCCCCCGGCCATGGCGAAACAGCGGAGGGTGGGCTTTTTCCGGAGGGAGCTGTGGAGAGACACAGAGGCAGCCAGGTGGCTGCGGCGCAGATGGGCGCTGGTTGGGTTGGCCACGGGCAGGTCGAGGGCCTCGCGGGCCTCACGATCTTCACCCGGGCCTGCAGCGGAGTCTGGGTCCGGGCCAGCCACCCCGGGAGAGGCTGGGGTGCGGCTGCCTTCCAGGGCCGCCTTCTGGCGGCATGTCCACCCAGACCGGCTGGGTGGGCCCCCTCTGGCGCACGCTGTGTTGCGAGAGGCCTGAGTAGATGAGGCCTGCAGCAGTGCCCGGCGGGAGCAGCGGAAGCCTTGAGCACCGGCGATGACAAGAAAAGGCAGATCGGGGGGCAAAAAATACTACAGCACCTAGTATTCCCAGGTGGTCTCCCATCCAGGTAGTAAACAGACCCGACCCTGCTTAGCTTCCGAGGTCAGACGAGATGGGGTGCGTTTAGGGTGGTATGGCCGTAGAAGGCAGCGGGGGCCACGGGGTGACTCTTGAGGCTCAGCTTAGCTGGTGCTGGCGAATTACCACCAGTCCGGCGACCAGCCCTCTGCTGCACGGCCCTGCTGCCTGCCCAGGCAGGCGACAGGAGGCCTCGGGGACCCGGAGGTGGCAGAGTCTTGGGCGACCTTGCAACCCTGTTCGGGCGGGAACCTCCGGACCCGTAGGCGCTTGACGCTCCACCTCAGATCCCGCTCGACGCTCACAAGGACGTGGCCTCAGAGGCTTAAGGGCCAGTGGCCTGCTGTCCCTTGGGCATTACACAACCTGTCCACCCTCGCAGTTCTAGGAGCAGCCCAGCCATGGCCGGGCCGGCCTTCCTGCTCGACGGCAGTTGGCCCAAAGCCACTGGGATCCACCGTTGGGCTGCCACGGCCTCTTAGCCCCAGCAAACTACCCTTTCAGCCACGCCACCCGCCAAGCACAGTTCCGATGCCTGGAGGTCAGCCGACCTGGAGAACCAGTCACGGCCCACGACCCCGCTCCTGCCTCCAGCCGTAGCGAAACGGCAGAGGGTGGGCTTTTTCCGGAGGGAGCTGTATAGAGACACACGGGCAATTAGGTGGCTGCGGCGTGGATGCGCGCTGGTGGGGACGGCCAGTTGTAGGTCGAGGGCTTCGCGTGCCTCACGGCCTTCACCTGGGCGTGCGGCGCAGTCTGGCTGCGGGCCAGCCACCACGGGAGCGGCTGGTTTATGGCTATCTTCCAGGGCCGCCTTCTGGCCGCATTTCCATCCAGACCTGCGGGGAGCGCCCCCTCCAGAGCACGCTGTGTTGGGAGGGCCCTGAGGAGGTGAGGCCTGCAGAGGCGGAGGCGGCATCAGCCGTGGGCGCCTAAAGGAGAATTTATAGTGGGAGGCAAAAAAGCCTACAGCACCTGGTATTCCCATGTGGTCTCCCATCCAAGTACTAAGCAGGCCCGACCCTGCTTAGCTTCCAGGATCAGACGATATCGGGCGCGTTCAGGGTGGTATGGCGGTAGAAGGCTGCGGGGGCCACGGGGTGCCTCTTGAGGCTTAGCTTCCCTGGTGCTGGGGCTTGCCGACAGCCCGGCAGCCAACCCTCTCCAGCACGGCCCAGCCGCCCACCAAGGCAGGCGACAGGAGGCCTCGGGCACCCGGGATTGGCGGACTCGTGGGAGACCTCGCAGCTCAGGTCAGGCGGGACCCTCCCGGCCCACAGGAGCTTGGCCCTCTGCCCCAGATCCCGCTTGACGCCCACAAGGACGTGGCCCCGGGGGCTTAAGGGCCCGTGGCCCACGGTCCTTTGGGCATTCGCCACCCTGTCTGCCCACACAGTTCTAGGTGAAGCCCGGCCGCGGCCAGGCTGGCCCTCCTGCCCGACGGCAGTTGGCCTGAAGCCACTGGGAGGCACCATTGAGTCAGCAAGACCCCTTAGACCCAGCAAGGCCACCCTTGCCCCTCCGCCAAATGCTGAGCAAAGTTCCCTGCACCCGGTGACCGGCCGGCCCGGAGAACCATTCCCGGCCCACGACCCCACTCCCGCCCCCGGCCGTGGTGAAAGAGTGGAGGGTGGGCTTTTTCCGGAGGGAGCTGTGGAGAGACACACGGGCAGACGGGTGGCTGCGGCGTGGAGGGGCGCTGGTGTGGTCGGCCAGGTGCAGGTCGAGGGCCTCGCGGGCCTCACGATCTTCACCCGGGCCTGCGGCGGTGTCTGGGTCCGGGCCAGCCACCCCGGCAGCGGCTGGCGTGCGGTTGCCTTCCAGGGCCGCCTTCTGGGGGCATGTCCAGCCAGACCGGCGGGGATGGCCCCCTCCGGCGCACGCTGTGTCGGGAGAGGCCTGAGTAGATGAGGCCTGCAGCAGTGCCCGGCGGGGGCAGAGGAAGCCTTGAGTACCGGCCACTACAAGAAAAGGGCAATCGGGGGGCAAAACATACTACAGCACCTAGTATGCCCAGGGGGTCTCCCATCCAGGTAGTAAACAGACCCGACCCTGCTTAGCTTCGGAGATCAGACGAGATGGGGTGCGTATAGGGTGGTATGGCCGTAGAAGGCAGCGGGGCCCACGGGGTGCCTCTTGAGGCTCAGCTTACCTGGTGCTGGCGAATTCCCGCCAGTCCGGCGACCAGCCCTCTGCAGCACGGCCCTGCGGCCCGCCCAGGCAGGCGATAGCAGGCTTCGGGGTCCGGGGGTGGTGGAGTCTTGGACGCTCTAGCAGCTCAGTTCTGGCGGGAACATCCAGGCACATAGGCGCATGGCGAACCGCCCCAGATCCCGCTCGACGCTCACAAAGACGTGGCTCTGAAGGCTTAAGGGTCCGTGGTCCACGGTCCCTTGGGCATTCCCCACCCTGTCCACCCACGCAGTGCTAGGTGCAGTCCAGCCGCGGCCGGGCTGGCCCTCCTGCCTGAAGGCAGTTAGCCCAAAGCCACTGGGAGCCACCATTGATGCGGCACGGCCCCTTGGACCCAGCAAGGCCACCCTTGCCCACACGCCACCCGCTGAGCACAGTTCCCAGCGCATGGTGGCCGGCTGGCCCGGAGAACCGGACCGGCCCAGGACCCCGCTCCCGCCCCCGGCCATGGCGAAACAGCGGAGGGTGGGCTTTTTCCGGAGGGAGCTGTGGAGAGACACAGAGGCAGCCAGGTGGCTGCGGCGCAGATGGGCGCTGGTTGGGTTGGCCACGGGCAGGTCGAGGGCCTCGCGGGCCTCACGATCTTCACCCGGGCCTGCAGCGGAGTCTGGGTCCGGGCCAGCCACCCCGGGAGAGGCTGGGGTGCGGCTGCCTTCCAGGGCCGCCTTCTGGCGGCATGTCCACCCAGACCGGCTGGGTGGGCCCCCTCTGGCGCACGCTGTGTTGCGAGAGGCCTGAGTAGATGAGGCCTGCAGCAGTGCCCGGCGGGAGCAGCGGAAGCCTTGAGCACCGGCGATGACAAGAAAAGGCAGATCGGGGGGCAAAAAATACTACAGCACCTAGTATTCCCAGGTGGTCTCCCATCCAGGTAGTAAACAGACCCGACCCTGCTTAGCTTCCGAGGTCAGACGAGATGGGGTGCGTTTAGGGTGGTATGGCCGTAGAAGGCAGCGGGGGCCACGGGGTGACTCTTGAGGCTCAGCTTAGCTGGTGCTGGCGAATTACCACCAGTCTGGCGACCAGCCCTCTGCTGCACGGCCCTGCTGCCTGCCCAGGCAGGCGACAGGAGGCCTCGGGGACCCGGAGGTGGCAGAGTCTTGGGCGACCTTGCAACCCTGTTCGGGCGGGAACCTCCGGACCCGTAGGCGCTTGACGCTCCACCTCAGATCCCGCTCGACGCTCACAAGGACGTGGCCTCAGAGGCTTAAGGGCCGGTGGCCTGCTGTCCCTTGGGCATTACACAACCTGTCCACCCTCGCAGTTCTAGGAGCAGCCCAGCCATGGCCGGGCCGGCCTTCCTGCTCGACGGCAGTTGGCCCAAAGCCACTGGGATCCACCGTTGGGCTGCCACGGCCTCTTAGCCCCAGCAAACTACCCTTTCAGCCACGCCACCCGCCAAGCACAGTTCCGATGCCTGGAGGTCAGCCGACCTGGAGAACCAGTCACGGCCCACGACCCCGCTCCTGCCTCCAGCCGTAGCGAAACGGCAGAGGGTGGGCTTTTTCCGGAGGGAGCTGTATAGAGACACACGGGCAATTAGGTGGCTGCGGCGTGGATGCGCGCTGGTGGGGACGGCCAGTTGTAGGTCGAGGGCTTCGCGTGCCTCACGGCCTTCACCTGGGCGTGCGGCGCAGTCTGGCTGCGGGCCAGCCACCACGGGAGCGGCTGGTTTATGGCTATCTTCCAGGGCCGCCTTCTGGCCGCATTTCCATCCAGACCTGCGGGGAGCGCCCCCTCCAGAGCACGCTGTGTTGGGAGGGCCCTGAGGAGGTGAGGCCTGCAGAGGCGGAGGCGGCATCAGCCGTGGGCGCCTAAAGGAGAATTTATAGTGGGAGGCAAAAAAGCCTACAGCACCTGGTATTCCCATGTGGTCTCCCATCCAAGTACTAAGCAGGCCCGACCCTGCTTAGCTTCCAGGATCAGACGATATCGGGCGCGTTCAGGGTGGTATGGCGGTAGAAGGCTGCGGGGGCCACGGGGTGCCTCTTGAGGCTTAGCTTCCCTGGTGCTGGGGCTTGCCGACAGCCCGGCAGCCAACCCTCTCCAGCACGGCCCAGCCGCCCACCAAGGCAGGCGACAGGAGGCCTCGGGCACCCGGGATTGGCGGACTCGTGGGAGACCTCGCAGCTCAGGTCAGGCGGGACCCTCCCGGCCCACAGGAGCTTGGCCCTCTGCCCCAGATCCCGCTTGACGCCCACAAGGACGTGGCCCCGGGGGCTTAAGGGCCCGTGGCCCACGGTCCTTTGGGCATTCGCCACCCTGTCTGCCCACACAGTTCTAGGTGAAGCCCGGCCGCGGCCAGGCTGGCCCTCCTGCCCGACGGCAGTTGGCCTGAAGCCACTGGGAGGCACCATTGAGTCGGCAAGACCCCTTAGACCCAGCAAGGCCACCCTTGCCCCTCCGCCAA
Organism: Balaenoptera borealis; assembly: GCF_965194805.1. NCBI lineage: Eukaryota > Metazoa > Chordata > Mammalia > Artiodactyla > Balaenopteridae > Balaenoptera > Balaenoptera borealis. Next base: position 27,654,899 of record NC_138874.1, on the reverse strand, counting down.
ATGCTGAGCAAAGTTCCCTGCACCCGGTGACCGGCCGGCCCGGAGAACCATTCCCGGCCCACGACCCCACTCCCGCCCCCGGCCGTGGTGAAAGAGTGGAGGGTGGGCTTTTTCCGGAGGGAGCTGTGGAGAGACACACGGGCAGACGGGTGGCTGCGGCGTGGAGGGGCGCTGGTGTGGTCGGCCAGGTGCAGGTCGAGGGCCTCGCGGGCCTCACGATCTTCACCCGGGCCTGCGGCGGTGTCTGGGTCCGGGCCAGCCACCCCGGCAGCGGCTGGCGTGCGGTTGCCTTCCAGGGCCGCCTTCTGGGGGCATGTCCAGCCAGACCGGCGGGGATGGCCCCCTCCGGCGCACGCTGTGTCGGGAGAGGCCTGAGTAGATGAGGCCTGCAGCAGTGCCCGGCGGGAGCAGCGGAAGCCTTGAGCACCGGCGATGACAAGAAAAGGCAGATCGGGGGGCAAAAAATACTACAGCACCTAGTATTCCCAGGTGGTCTCCCATCCAGGTAGTAAACAGACCCGACCCTGCTTAGCTTCCGAGGTCAGACGAGATGGGGTGCGTTTAGGGTGGTATGGCCGTAGAAGGCAGCGGGGGCCACGGGGTGACTCTTGAGGCTCAGCTTAGCCGGTGCTGGCGAATTACCACCAGTCCGGCGACCAGCCCTCTGCTGCACGGCCCTGCTGCCTGCCCAGGCAGGCGACAGGAGGCCTCGGGGACCCGGAGGTGGCAGAGTCTTGGGCGACCTTGCAACCCTGTTTGGGCGGGAACCTCCGGACCCGTAGGCGCTTGACGCTCCACCTCAGATCCCGCTCGACGCTCACAAGGACGTGGCCTCAGAGGCTTAAGGGCCAGTGGCCTGCTGTCCCTTGGGCATTACACAACCTGTCCACCCTCACAGTTCTAGGAGCAGCCCAGCCATGGCCGGGCCGGCCTTCCTGCTCGACGGCAGTTGGCCCAAAGCCACTGGGATCCACCGTTGGGCTGCCACGGCCTCTTAGCCCCAGCAAACTACCCTTTCAGCCACGCCACCCGCCAAGCACAGTTCCGATGCCTGGAGGTCAGCCGACCTGGAGAACCAGTCACGGCCCACGACCCCGCTCCTGCCTCCAGCCGTAGCGAAACGGCAGAGGGTGGGCTTTTTCCGGAGGGAGCTGTATAGAGACACACGGGCAATTAGGTGGCTGCGGCGTGGATGCGCGCTGGTGGGGACGGCCAGTTGTAGGTCGAGGGCTTCGCGTGCCTCACGGCCTTCACCTGGGCGTGCGGCGCAGTCTGGCTGCGGGCCAGCCACCACGGGAGCGGCTGGTTTATGGCTATCTTCCAGGGCCGCCTTCTGGCCGCATTTCCATCCAGACCTGCAGGGAGCGCCCCCTCCAGAGCACGCTGTGTTGGGAGGGCCCTGAGGAGGTGAGGCCTGCAGAGGCGGAGGCGGCATCAGCCGTGGGCGCCTAAAGGAGAATTTATAGTGGGAGGCAAAAAAGCCTACAGCACCTGGTATTCCCATGTGGTCTCCCATCCAAGTACTAAGCAGGCCCGACCCTGCTTAGCTTCCAGGATCAGCCGATATCGGGCGCGTTCAGGGTGGTATGGCGGTAGAAGGCTGCGGGGGCCACGGGGTGCCTCTTGAGGCTTAGCTTCCCTGGTGCTGGGGCTTGCCGACAGCCCGGCAGCCAACCCTCTCCAGCACGGCCCAGCCGCCCACCAAGGCAGGCGACAGGAGGCCTCGGGCACCCGGGATTGGCGGACTCGTGGGAGACCTCGCAGCTCAGGTCAGGCGGGACCCTCCCGGCCCACAGGAGCTTGGCCCTCTGCCCCAGATCCCGCTTGACGCCCACAAGGACGTGGCCCCGGGGGCTTAAGGGCCCGTGGCCCACGGTCCTTTGGGCATTCGCCACCCTGTCTGCCCACACAGTTCTAGGTGAAGCCCGGCCGCGGCCAGGCTGGCCCTCCTGCCCGACGGCAGTTGGCCTGAAGCCACTGGGAGGCACCATTGAGTCGGCAAGACCCCTTAGACCCAGCAAGGCCACCCTTGCCCCTCCGCCAAATGCTGAGCAAAGTTCCCTGCACCCGGTGACCGGCCGGCCCGGAGAACCATTCCCGGCCCACGACCCCACTCCCGCCCCCGGCCGTGGTGAAAGAGTGGAGGGTGGGCTTTTTCCGGAGGGAGCTGTGGAGAGACACACGGGCAGACGGGTGGCTGCGGCGTGGAGGGGCGCTGGTGTGGTCGGCCAGGTGCAGGTCGAGGGCCTCGCGGGCCTCACGATCTTCACCCGGGCCTGCGGCGGTGTCTGGGTCCGGGCCAGCCACCCCGGCAGCGGCTGGCGTGCGGTTGCCTTCCAGGGCCGCCTTCTGGGGGCATGTCCAGCCAGACCGGCGGGGATGGCCCCCTCCGGCGCACGCTGTGTCGGGAGAGGCCTGAGTAGATGAGGCCTGCAGCAGTGCCCGGCGGGAGCAGCGGAAGCCTTGAGCACCGGCGATGACAAGAAAAGGCAGATCGGGGGGCAAAAAATACTACAGCACCTAGTATTCCCAGGTGGTCTCCCATCCAGGTAGTAAACAGACCCGACCCTGCTTAGCTTCCGAGGTCAGACGAGATGGGGTGCGTTTAGGGTGGTATGGCCGTAGAAGGCAGCGGGGGCCACGGGGTGACTCTTGAGGCTCAGCTTAGCCGGTGCTGGCGAATTACCACCAGTCCGGCGACCAGCCCTCTGCTGCACGGCCCTGCTGCCTGCCCAGGCAGGCGACAGGAGGCCTCGGGGACCCGGAGGTGGCAGAGTCTTGGGCGACCTTGCAACCCTGTTTGGGCGGGAACCTCCGGACCCGTAGGCGCTTGACGCTCCACCTCAGATCCCGCTCGACGCTCACAAGGACGTGGCCTCAGAGGCTTAAGGGCCAGTGGCCTGCTGTCCCTTGGGCATTACACAACCTGTCCACCCTCACAGTTCTAGGAGCAGCCCAGCCATGGCCGGGCCGGCCTTCCTGCTCGACGGCAGTTGGCCCAAAGCCACTGGGATCCACCGTTGGGCTGCCACGGCCTCTTAGCCCCAGCAAACTACCCTTTCAGCCACGCCACCCGCCAAGCACAGTTCCGATGCCTGGAGGTCAGCCGACCTGGAGAACCAGTCACGGCCCACGACCCCGCTCCTGCCTCCAGCCGTAGCGAAACGGCAGAGGGTGGGCTTTTTCCGGAGGGAGCTGTATAGAGACACACGGGCAATTAGGTGGCTGCGGCGTGGATGCGCGCTGGTGGGGACGGCCAGTTGTAGGTCGAGGGCTTCGCGTGCCTCACGGCCTTCACCTGGGCGTGCGGCGCAGTCTGGCTGCGGGCCAGCCACCACGGGAGCGGCTGGTTTATGGCTATCTTCCAGGGCCGCCTTCTGGCCGCATTTCCATCCAGACCTGCAGGGAGCGCCCCCTCCAGAGCACGCTGTGTTGGGAGGGCCCTGAGGAGGTGAGGCCTGCAGAGGCGGAGGCGGCATCAGCCGTGGGCGCCTAAAGGAGAATTTATAGTGGGAGGCAAAAAAGCCTACAGCACCTGGTATTCCCATGTGGTCTCCCATCCAAGTACTAAGCAGGCCCGACCCTGCTTAGCTTCCAGGATCAGCCGATATCGGGCGCGTTCAGGGTGGTATGGCGGTAGAAGGCTGCGGGGGCCACGGGGTGCCTCTTGAGGCTTAGCTTCCCTGGTGCTGGGGCTTGCCGACAGCCCGGCAGCCAACCCTCTCCAGCACGGCCCAGCCGCCCACCAAGGCAGGCGACAGGAGGCCTCGGGCACCCGGGATTGGCGGACTCGTGGGAGACCTCGCAGCTCAGGTCAGGCGGGACCCTCCCGGCGCACAGGAGCTTGGCCCTCTGCCCCAGATCCCGCTTGACGCCCACAAGGACGTGGCCCCGGGGGCTTAAGGGCCCGTGGCCCACGGTCCTTTGGGCATTCGCCACCCTGTCTGCCCACACAGTTCTAGGTGAAGCCCGGCCGCGGCCAGGCTGGCCCTCCTGCCCGACGGCAGTTGGCCTGAAGCCACTGGGAGGCACCATTGAGTCGGCAAGACCCCTTAGACCCAGCAAGGCCACCCTTGCCCCTCCGCCAAATGCTGAGCAAAGTTCCCTGCACCCGGTGACCGGCCGGCCCGGAGAACCATTCCCGGCCCACGACCCCACTCCCGCCCCCGGCCGTGGTGAAAGAGTGGAGGGTGGGCTTTTTCCGGAGGGAGCTGTGGAGAGACACACGGGCAGACGGGTGGCTGCGGCGTGGAGGGGCGCTGGTGTGGTCGGCCAGGTGCAGGTCGAGGGCCTCGCGGGCCTCACGATCTTCACCCGGGCCTGCGGCGGTGTCTGGGTCCGGGCCAGCCACCCCGGCAGCGGCTGGCGTGCGGTTGCCTACCAGGGCCGCCTTCTGGGGGCATGTCCAGCCAGACCGGCGGGGATGGCCCCCTCCGGCGCACGCTGTGTCGGGAGAGGCCTGAGTAGATGAGGCCTGCAGCAGTGCCCGGCGGGGGCAGAGGAAGCCTTGAGCACCGGCGATGACAAGAAAAGGCAGATCGGGGGGCAAAAAATACTACAGCACCTAGTATTCCCAGGTGGTCTCCCATCCAGGTAGTAAACAGACCCGACCCTGCTTAGCTTCCGAGGTCAGACGAGATGGGGTGCGTTTAGGGTGGTATGGCCGTAGAAGGCAGTGGGGGCCACGGGGTGACTCTTGAGGCTCAGCTTAGCTGGTGCTGGCGAATTACCACCAGTCCGGCGACCAGCCCTCTGCTGCACGGCCCTGCTGCCTGCCCAGGCAGGCGACAGGAGGCCTCGGGGACCCGGAGGTGGCAGAGTCTTGGGCGACCTTGCAACCCTGTTCGGGCGGGAACCTCCGGACCCGGAGGCACTTGACGCTCCACCTCAGATCCCGCTCGACGCTCACAAGGACGTGGCCTCAGAGGCTTAAGGGCCAGTGGCCTGCTGTCCCTTGGGCATTACACAACCTGTCCACCCTCGCAGTTCTAGGAGCAGCCCAGCCATGGCCGGGCCGGCCTTCCTGCTCGACGGCAGTTGGCCCAAAGCCACTGGGATCCACCGTTGGGCTGCCACGGCCTCTTAGCCCCAGCAAACTACCCTTTCAGCCACGCCACCCGCCAAGCACAGTTCCGATGCCTGGAGGTCAGCCGACCTGGAGAACCAGTCACGGCCCACGACCCCGCTCCTGCCTCCAGCCGTAGCGAAACGGCAGAGGGTGGGCTTTTTCCGGAGGGAGCTGTATAGAGACACACGGGCAATTAGGTGGCTGCGGCGTGGATGCGCGCTGGTGGGGACGGCCAGTTGTAGGTCGAGGGCTTCGCGTGCCTCACGGCCTTCACCTGGGCGTGCGGCGCAGTCTGGCTGCGGGCCAGCCACCACGGGAGCGGCTGGTTTATGGCTATCTTCCAGGGCCGCCTTCTGGCCGCATTTCCATCCAGACCTGCGGGGAGCGCCCCCTCCAGAGCACGCTGTGTTGGGAGGGCCCTGAGGAGGTGAGGCCTGCAGAGGCGGAGGCGGCATCAGCCGTGGGCGCCTAAAGGAGAATTTATAGTGGGAGGCAAAAAAGCCTACAGCACCTGGTATTCCCATGTGGTCTCCCATCCAAGTACTAAGCAGGCCCGACCCTGCTTAGCTTCCAGGATCAGCCGATATCGGGCGCGTTCAGGGTGGTATGGCGGTAGAAGGCTGCGGGGGCCACGGGGTGCCTCTTGAGGCTTAGCTTCCCTGGTGCTGGGGCTTGCCGACAGCCCGGCAGCCAACCCTCTCCAGCACGGCCCAGCCGCCCACCAAGGCAGGCGACAGGAGGCCTCGGGCACCCGGGATTGGCGGACTCGTGGGAGACCTCGCAGCTCAGGTCAGGCGGGACCCTCCCGGCCCACAGGAGCTTGGCCCTCTGCCCCAGATCCCGCTTGACGCCCACAAGGACGTGGCCCCGGGGGCTTAAGGGCCCGTGGCCCACGGTCCTTTGGGCATTCGCCACCCTGTCTGCCCACACAGTTCTAGGTGAAGCCCGGCCGCGGCCAGGCTGGCCCTCCTGCCCGACGGCAGTTGGCCTGAAGCCACTGGGAGGCACCATTGAGTCGGCAAGACCCCTTAGACCCAGCAAGGCCACCCTTGCCCCTCCGCCAAATGCTGAGCAAAGTTCCCTGCACCCGGTGACCGGCCGGCCCGGAGAACCATTCCCGGCCCACGACCCCACTCCCGCCCCCGGCCGTGGTGAAAGAGTGGAGGGTGGGCTTTTTCCGGAGGGAGCTGTGGAGAGACACACGGGCAGACGGGTGGCTGCGGCGTGGAGGGGCGCTGGTGTGGTCGGCCAGGTGCAGGTCGAGGGCCTCGCGGGCCTCACGATCTTCACCCGGGCCTGCGGCGGTGTCTGGGTCCAGGCCAGCCACCCCGGCAGCGGCTGGCGTGCGGTTGCCTTCCAGGGCCGCCTTCTGGGGGCATGTCCAGCCAGACCGGCGGGGATGGCCCCCTCCGGCGCACGCTGTGTCGGGAGAGGCCTGAGTAGATGAGGCCTGCAGCAGTGCCCGGCGGGGGCAGAGGAAGCCTTGAGTACCGGCCACTACAAGAAAAGGGCAATCGGGGGGCAAAACATACTACAGCACCTAGTATGCCCAGGGGGTCTCCCATCCAGGTAGTAAACAGACCCGACCCTGCTTAGCTTCGGAGATCAGACGAGATGGGGTGCGTATAGGGTGGTATGGCCGTAGAAGGCAGCGGGGCCCACGGGGTGCCTCTTGAGGCTCAGCTTACCTGGTGCTGGCGAATTACCGCCAGTCCGGCGACCAGCCCTCTGCAGCACGGCCCTGCGGCCCGCCCAGGCAGGCGGTAGCAGGCTTCGGGGTCCGGGGGTGGTGGAGTCTTGGACGCTCTAGCAGCTCAGTTCTGGCGGGAACATCCAGGCACATAGGCGCATGGCGAACCGCCCCAGATCCCGCTCGACGCTCACAAAGACGTGGCTCTGAAGGCTTAAGGGTCCGTGGTCCACGGTCCCTTGGGCATTCCCCACCCTGTCCACCCACGCAGTGCTAGGTGCAGTCCAGCCGCAGCCGGGCTGGCCCTCCTGCCTGAAGGCAGTTAGCCCAAAGCCACTGGGAGCCACCATTGATGCGGCACGGCCCCTTGGACCCAGCAAGGCCACCCTTGCCCACACGCCACCCGCTGAGCACAGTTCCCAGCGCATGGTGGCCGGCTGGCCCGGAGAACCGGACCGGCCCAGGACCCCGCTCCTGCCCCCGGCCATGGCGAAACAGCGGAGGGTGGGCTTTTTCCGGAGGGAGCTGTGGAGAGACACAGAGGCAGCCAGGTGGCTGCGGCGCAGATGGGCGCTGGTTGGGTTGGCCACGGGCAGGTCGAGGGCCTCGCGGGCCTCACGATCTTCACCCGGGCCTGCAGCGGAGTCTGGGTCCGGGCCAGCCACCCCGGGAGAGGCTGGGGTGCGGCTGCCTTCCAGGGCCGCCTTCTGGCGGCATGTCCACCCAGACCGGCTGGGTGGGCCCCCTCTGGCGCACGCTGTGTTGCGAGAGGCCTGAGTAGATGAGGCCTGCAGCAGTGCCCGGCAGGAGCAGCGGAAGCCTTGAGCACCGGCGATGACAAGAAAAGGCAGATCGGGGGGCAAAAAATACTACAGCACCTAGTATTCCCAGGTGGTCTCCCATCCAGGTAGTAAACAGACCCGACCCTGCTTAGCTTCCGAGGTCAGACGAGATGGGGTGCGTTTAGGGTGGTATGGCCGTAGAAGGCAGCGGGGGCCACGGGGTGACTCTTGAGGCTCAGCTTAGCTGGTGCTGGCGAATTACCACCAGTCCGGCGACCAGCCCTCTGCTGCACGGCCCTGCTGCCTGCCCAGGCAGGCGACAGGAGGCCTCGGGGACCCGGAGGTGGCAGAGTCTTGGGCGACCTTGCAACCCTGTTCGGGCGGGAACCTCCGGACCCGTAGGCGCTTGACGCTCCACCTCAGATCCCGCTCGACGCTCACAAGGACGTGGCCTCAGAGGCTTAAGGGCCAGTGGCCTGCTGTCCCTTGGGCATTACACAACCTGTCCACCCTCACAGTTCTAGGAGCAGCCCAGCCATGGCCGGGCCGGCCTTCCTGCTCGACGGCAGTTGGCCCAAAGCCACTGGGATCCACCGTTGGGCTGCCACGGCCTCTTAGCCCCAGCAAACTACCCTTTCAGCCACGCCACCCGCCAAGCACAGTTCCGATGCCTGGAGGTCAGCCGACCTGGAGAACCAGTCACGGCCCACGACCCCGCTCCTGCCTCCAGCCGTAGCGAAACGGCAGAGGGTGGGCTTTTTCCGGAGGGAGCTGTATAGAGACACACGGGCAATTAGGTGGCTGCGGCGTGGATGCGCGCTGGTGGGGACGGCCAGTTGTAGGTCGAGGGCTTCGCGTGCCTCACGGCCTTCACCTGGGCGTGCGGCGCAGTCTGGCTGCGGGCCAGCCACCACGGGAGCGGCTGGTTTATGGCTATCTTCCAGGGCCGCCTTCTGGCCGCATTTCCATCCAGACCTGCAGGGAGCGCCCCCTCCAGAGCACGCTGTGTTGGGAGGGCCCTGAGGAGGTGAGGCCTGCAGAGGCGGAGGCGGCATCAGCCGTGGGCGCCTAAAGGAGAATTTATAGTGGGAGGCAAAAAAGCCTACAGCACCTGGTATTCCCATGTGGTCTCCCATCCAAGTACTAAGCAGGCCCGACCCTGCTTAGCTTCCAGGATCAGCCGATATCGGGCGCGTTCAGGGTGGTATGGCGGTAGAAGGCTGCGGGGGCCACGGGGTGCCTCTTGAGGCTTAGCTTCCCTGGTGCTGGGGCTTGCCGACAGCCCGGCAGCCAACCCTCTCCAGCACGGCCCAGCCGCCCACCAAGGCAGGCGACAGGAGGCCTCGGGCACCCGGGATTGGCGGACTCGTGGGAGACCTCGCAGCTCAGGTCAGGCGGGACCCTCCCGGCCCACAGGAGCTTGGCCCTCTGCCCCAGATCCCGCTTGACGCCCACAAGGACGTGGCCCCGGGGGCTTAAGGGCCCGTGGCCCACGGTCCTTTGGGCATTCGCCACCCTGTCTGCCCACACAGTTCTAGGTGAAGCCCGGCCGCGGCCAGGCTGGCCCTCCTGCCCGACGGCAGTTGGCCTGAAGCCACTGGGAGGCACCATTGAGTCGGCAAGACCCCTTAGACCCAGCAAGGCCACCCTTGCCCCTCCGCCAAATGCTGAGCAAAGTTCCCTGCACCCGGTGACCGGCCGGCCCGGAGAACCATTCCCGGCCCACGACCCCACTCCCGCCCCCGGCCGTGGTGAAAGAGTGGAGGGTGGGCTTTTTCCGGAGGGAGCTGTGGAGAGACACACGGGCAGACGGGTGGCTGCGGCGTGGAGGGGCGCTGGTGTGGTCGGCCAGGTGCAGGTCGAGGGCCTCGCGGGCCTCACGATCTTCACCCGGGCCTGCGGCGGTGTCTGGGTCCGGGCCAGCCACCCCGGCAGCGGCTGGCGTGCGGTTGCCTTCCAGGGCCGCCTTCTGGGGGCATGTCCAGCCAGACCGGCGGGGATGGCCCCCTCCGGCGCACGCTGTGTCGGGAGAGGCCTGAGTAGATGAGGCCTGCAGCAGTGCCCGGCGGGAGCAGCGGAAGCCTTGAGCACCGGCGATGACAAGAAAAGGCAGATCGGGGGGCAAAAAATACTACAGCACCTAGTATTCCCAGGTGGTCTCCCATCCAGGTAGTAAACAGACCCGACCCTGCTTAGCTTCCGAGGTCAGACGAGATGGGGTGCGTTTAGGGTGGTATGGCCGTAGAAGGCAGCGGGGGCCACGGGGTGACTCTTGAGGCTCAGCTTAGCCGGTGCTGGCGAATTACCACCAGTCCGGCGACCAGCCCTCTGCTGCACGGCCCTGCTGCCTGCCCAGGCAGGCGACAGGAGGCCTCGGGGACCCGGAGGTGGCAGAGTCTTGGGCGACCTTGCAACCCTGTTTGGGCGGGAACCTCCGGACCCGTAGGCGCTTGACGCTCCACCTCAGATCCCGCTCGACGCTCACAAGGACGTGGCCTCAGAGGCTTAAGGGCCAGTGGCCTGCTGTCCCTTGGGCATTACACAACCTGTCCACCCTCACAGTTCTAGGAGCAGCCCAGCCATGGCCGGGCCGGCCTTCCTGCTCGACGGCAGTTGGCCCAAAGCCACTGGGATCCACCGTTGGGCTGCCACGGCCTCTTAGCCCCAGCAAACTACCCTTTCAGCCACGCCACCCGCCAAGCACAGTTCCGATGCCTGGAGGTCAGCCGACCTGGAGAACCAGTCACGGCCCACGACCCCGCTCCTGCCTCCAGCCGTAGCGAAACGGCAGAGGGTGGGCTTTTTCCGGAGGGAGCTGTATAGAGACACACGGGCAATTAGGTGGCTGCGGCGTGGATGCGCGCTGGTGGGGACGGCCAGTTGTAGGTCGAGGGCTTCGCGTGCCTCACGGCCTTCACCTGGGCGTGCGGCGCAGTCTGGCTGCGGGCCAGCCACCACGGGAGCGGCTGGTTTATGGCTATCTTCCAGGGCCGCCTTCTGGCCGCATTTCCATCCAGACCTGCAGGGAGCGCCCCCTCCAGAGCACGCTGTGTTGGGAGGGCCCTGAGGAGGTGAGGCCTGCAGAGGCGGAGGCGGCATCAGCCGTGGGCGCCTAAAGGAGAATTTATAGTGGGAGGCAAAAAAGCCTACAGCACCTGGTATTCCCATGTGGTCTCCCATCCAAGTACTAAGCAGGCCCGACCCTGCTTAGCTTCCAGGATCAGCCGATATCGGGCGCGTTCAGGGTGGTATGGCGGTAGAAGGCTGCGGGGGCCACGGGGTGCCTCTTGAGGCTTAGCTTCCCTGGTGCTGGGGCTTGCCGACAGCCCGGCAGCCAACCCTCTCCAGCACGGCCCAGCCGCCCACCAAGGCAGGCGACAGGAGGCCTCGGGCACCCGGGATTGGCGGACTCGTGGGAGACCTCGCAGCTCAGGTCAGGCGGGACCCTCCCGGCGCACAGGAGCTTGGCCCTCTGCCCCAGATCCCGCTTGACGCCCACAAGGACGTGGCCCCGGGGGCTTAAGGGCCCGTGGCCCACGGTCCTTTGGGCATTCGCCACCCTGTCTGCCCACACAGTTCTAGGTGAAGCCCGGCCGCGGCCAGGCTGGCCCTCCTGCCTGAAGGCAGTTAGCCCAAAGCCACTGGGAGCCACCATTGATGCGGCACGGCCCCTTGGACCCAGCAAGGCCACCCTTGCCCACACGCCACCCGCTGAGCACAGTTCCCAGCGCATGGTGGCCGGCTGGCCCGGAGAACCGGACCGGCCCAGGACCCCGCTCCCGCCCCCGGCCATGGCGAAACAGCGGAGGGTGGGCTTTTTCCGGAGGGAGCTGTGGAGAGACACAGAGGCAGCCAGGTGGCTGCGGCGCAGATGGGCGCTGGTTGGGTTGGCCACGGGCAGGTCGAGGGCCTCGCGGGCCTCACGATCTTCACCCGGGCCTGCAGCGGAGTCTGGGTCCGGGCCAGCCACCCCGGGAGAGGCTGGGGTGCGGCTGCCTTCCAGGGCCGCCTTCTGGCGGCATGTCCACCCAGACCGGCTGGGTGGGCCCCCTCTGGCGCACGCTGTGTTGCGAGAGGCCTGAGTAGATGAGGCCTGCAGCAGTGCCCGGCGGGAGCAGCGGAAGCCTTGAGCACCGGCGATGACAAGAAAAGGCAGATCGGGGGGCAAAAAATACTACAGCACCTAGTATTCCCAGGTGGTCTCCCATCCAGGTAGTAAACAGACCCGACCCTGCTTAGCTTCCGAGGTCAGACGAGATGGGGTGCGTTTAGGGTGGTATGGCCGTAGAAGGCAGCGGGGGCCACGGGGTGACTCTTGAGGCTCAGCTTAGCTGGTGCTGGCGAATTACCACCAGTCCGGCGACCAGCCCTCTGCTGCACGGCCCTGCTGCCTGCCCAGGCAGGCGACAGGAGGCCTCGGGGACCCGGAGGTGGCAGAGTCTTGGGCGACCTTGCAACCCTGTTCGGGCGGGAACCTCCGGACCCGTAGGCGCTTGACGCTCCACCTCAGATCCCGCTCGACGCTCACAAGGACGTGGCCTCAGAGGCTTAAGGGCCAGTGGCCTGCTGTCCCTTGGGCATTACACAACCTGTCCACCCTCGCAGTTCTAGGAGCAGCCCAGCCATGGCCGGGCCGGCCTTCCTGCTCGACGGCAGTTGGCCCAAAGCCACTGGGATCCACCGTTGGGCTGCCACGGCCTCTTAGCCCCAGCAAACTACCCTTTCAGCCACGCCACCCGCCAAGCACAGTTCCGATGCCTGGAGGTCAGCCGACCTGGAGAACCAGTCACGGCCCACGACCCCGCTCCTGCCTCCAGCCGTAGCGAAACGGCAGAGGGTGGGCTTTTTCCGGAGGGAGCTGTATAGAGACACACGGGCAATTAGGTGGCTGCGGCGTGGATGCGCGCTGGTGGGGACGGCCAGTTGTAGGTCGAGGGCTTCGCGTGCCTCACGGCCTTCACCTGGGCGTGCGGCGCAGTCTGGCTGCGGGCCAGCCACCACGGGAGCGGCTGGTTTATGGCTATCTTCCAGGGCCGCCTTCTGGCCGCATTTCCATCCAGACCTGCGGGGAGCGCCCCCTCCAGAGCACGCTGTGTTGGGAGGGCCCTGAGGAGGTGAGGCCTGCAGAGGCGGAGGCGGCATCAGCCGTGGGCGCCTAAAGGAGAATTTATAGTGGGAGGCAAAAAAGCCTACAGCACCTGGTATTCCCATGTGGTCTCCCATCCAAGTACTAAGCAGGCCCGACCCTGCTTAGCTTCCAGGATCAGACGATATCGGGCGCGTTCAGGGTGGTATGGCGGTAGAAGGCTGCGGGGGCCACGGGGTGCCTCTTGAGGCTTAGCTTCCCTGGTGCTGGGGCTTGCCGACAGCCCGGCAGCCAACCCTCTCCAGCACGGCCCAGCCGCCCACCAAGGCAGGCGACAGGAGGCCTCGGGCACCCGGGATTGGCGGACTCGTGGGAGACCTCGCAGCTCAGGTCAGGCGGGACCCTCCCGGCCCACAGGAGCTTGGCCCTCTGCCCCAGATCCCGCTTGACGCCCACAAGGACGTGGCCCCGGGGGCTTAAGGGCCCGTGGCCCACGGTCCTTTGGGCATTCGCCACCCTGTCTGCCCACACAGTTCTAGGTGAAGCCCGGCCGCGGCCAGGCTGGCCCTCCTGCCCGACGGCAGTTGGCCTGAAGCCACTGGGAGGCACCATTGAGTCAGCAAGACCCCTTAGACCCAGCAAGGCCACCCTTGCCCCTCCGCCAAATGCTGAGCAAAGTTCCCTGCACCCGGTGACCGGCCGGCCCGGAGAACCATTCCCGGCCCACGACCCCACTCCCGCCCCCGGCCGTGGTGAAAGAGTGGAGGGTGGGCTTTTTCCGGAGGGAGCTGTGGAGAGACACACGGGCAGACGGGTGGCTGCGGCGTGGAGGGGCGCTGGTGTGGTCGGCCAGGTGCAGGTCGAGGGCCTCGCGGGCCTCACGATCTTCACCCGGGCCTGCGGCGGTGTCTGGGTCCGGGCCAGCCACCCCGGCAGCGGCTGGCGTGCGGTTGCCTTCCAGGGCCGCCTTCTGGGGGCATGTCCAGCCAGACCGGCGGGGATGGCCCCCTCCGGCGCACGCTGTGTCGGGAGAGGCCTGAGTAGATGAGGCCTGCAGCAGTGCCCGGCGGGGGCAGAGGAAGCCTTGAGTACCGGCCACTACAAGAAAAGGGCAATCGGGGGGCAAAACATACTACAGCACCTAGTATGCCCAGGGGGTCTCCCATCCAGGTAGTAAACAGACCCGACCCTGCTTAGCTTCGGAGATCAGACGAGATGGGGTGCGTATAGGGTGGTATGGCCGTAGAAGGCAGCGGGGCCCACGGGGTGCCTCTTGAGGCTCAGCTTACCTGGTGCTGGCGAATTACCGCCAGTCCGGCGACCAGCCCTCTGCAGCACGGCCCTGCGGCCCGCCCAGGCAGGCGATAGCAGGCTTCGGGGTCCGGGGGTGGTGGAGTCTTGGACGCTCTAGCAGCTCAGTTCTGGCGGGAACATCCAGGCACATAGGCGCATGGCGAACCGCCCCAGATCCCGCTCGACGCTCACAAAGACGTGGCTCTGAAGGCTTAAGGGTCCGTGGTCCACGGTCCCTTGGGCATTCCCCACCCTGTCCACCCACGCAGTGCTAGGTGCAGTCCAGCCGCGGCCGGGCTGGCCCTCCTGCCTGAAGGCAGTTAGCCCAAAGCCACTGGGAGCCACCATTGATGCGGCACGGCCCCTTGGACCCAGCAAGGCCACCCTTGCCCACACGCCACCCGCTGAGCACAGTTCCCAGCGCATGGTGGCCGGCTGGCCCGGAGAACCGGACCGGCCCAGGACCCCGCTCCCGCCCCCGGCCATGGCGAAACAGCGGAGGGTGGGCTTTTTCCGGAGGGAGCTGTGGAGAGACACAGAGGCAGCCAGGTGGCTGCGGCGCAGATGGGCGCTGGTTGGGTTGGCCACGGGCAGGTCGAGGGCCTCGCGGGCCTCACGATCTTCACCCGGGCCTGCAGCGGAGTCTGGGTCCGGGCCAGCCACCCCGGGAGAGGCTGGGGTGCGGCTGCCTTCCAGGGCCGCCTTCTGGCGGCATGTCCACCCAGACCGGCTGGGTGGGCCCCCTCTGGCGCACGCTGTGTTGCGAGAGGCCTGAGTAGATGAGGCCTGCAGCAGTGCCCGGCGGGAGCAGCGGAAGCCTTGAGCACCGGCGATGACAAGAAAAGGCAGATCGGGGGGCAAAAAATACTACAGCACCTAGTATTCCCAGGTGGTCTCCCATCCAGGTAGTAAACAGACCCGACCCTGCTTAGCTTCCGAGGTCAGACGAGATGGGGTGCGTTTAGGGTGGTATGGCCGTAGAAGGCAGCGGGGGCCACGGGGTGACTCTTGAGGCTCAGCTTAGCTGGTGCTGGCGAATTACCACCAGTCTGGCGACCAGCCCTCTGCTGCACGGCCCTGCTGCCTGCCCAGGCAGGCGACAGGAGGCCTCGGGGACCCGGAGGTGGCAGAGTCTTGGGCGACCTTGCAACCCTGTTCGGGCGGGAACCTCCGGACCCGTAGGCGCTTGACGCTCCACCTCAGATCCCGCTCGACGCTCACAAGGACGTGGCCTCAGAGGCTTAAGGGCCGGTGGCCTGCTGTCCCTTGGGCATTACACAACCTGTCCACCCTCGCAGTTCTAGGAGCAGCCCAGCCATGGCCGGGCCGGCCTTCCTGCTCGACGGCAGTTGGCCCAAAGCCACTGGGATCCACCGTTGGGCTGCCACGGCCTCTTAGCCCCAGCAAACTACCCTTTCAGCCACGCCACCCGCCAAGCACAGTTCCGATGCCTGGAGGTCAGCCGACCTGGAGAACCAGTCACGGCCCACGACCCCGCTCCTGCCTCCAGCCGTAGCGAAACGGCAGAGGGTGGGCTTTTTCCGGAGGGAGCTGTATAGAGACACACGGGCAATTAGGTGGCTGCGGCGTGGATGCGCGCTGGTGGGGACGGCCAGTTGTAGGTCGAGGGCTTCGCGTGCCTCACGGCCTTCACCTGGGCGTGCGGCGCAGTCTGGCTGCGGGCCAGCCACCACGGGAGCGGCTGGTTTATGGCTATCTTCCAGGGCCGCCTTCTGGCCGCATTTCCATCCAGACCTGCGGGGAGCGCCCCCTCCAGAGCACGCTGTGTTGGGAGGGCCCTGAGGAGGTGAGGCCTGCAGAGGCGGAGGCGGCATCAGCCGTGGGCGCCTAAAGGAGAATTTATAGTGGGAGGCAAAAAAGCCTACAGCACCTGGTATTCCCATGTGGTCTCCCATCCAAGTACTAAGCAGGCCCGACCCTGCTTAGCTTCCAGGATCAGACGATATCGGGCGCGTTCAGGGTGGTATGGCGGTAGAAGGCTGCGGGGGCCACGGGGTGCCTCTTGAGGCTTAGCTTCCCTGGTGCTGGGGCTTGCCGACAGCCCGGCAGCCAACCCTCTCCAGCACGGCCCAGCCGCCCACCAAGGCAGGCGACAGGAGGCCTCGGGCACCCGGGATTGGCGGACTCGTGGGAGACCTCGCAGCTCAGGTCAGGCGGGACCCTCCCGGCCCACAGGAGCTTGGCCCTCTGCCCCAGATCCCGCTTGACGCCCACAAGGACGTGGCCCCGGGGGCTTAAGGGCCCGTGGCCCACGGTCCTTTGGGCATTCGCCACCCTGTCTGCCCACACAGTTCTAGGTGAAGCCCGGCCGCGGCCAGGCTGGCCCTCCTGCCCGACGGCAGTTGGCCTGAAGCCACTGGGAGGCACCATTGAGTCAGCAAGACCCCTTAGACCCAGCAAGGCCACCCTTGCCCCTCCGCCAAATGCTGAGCAAAGTTCCCTGCACCCGGTGACCGGCCGGCCCGGAGAACCATTCCCGGCCCACGACCCCACTCCCGCCCCCGGCCGTGGTGAAAGAGTGGAGGGTGGGCTTTTTCCGGAGGGAGCTGTGGAGAGACACACGGGCAGACGGGTGGCTGCGGCGTGGAGGGGCGCTGGTGTGGTCGGCCAGGTGCAGGTCGAGGGCCTCGCGGGCCTCACGATCTTCACCCGGGCCTGCGGCGGTGTCTGGGTCCGGGCCAGCCACCCCGGCAGCGGCTGGCGTGCGGTTGCCTTCCAGGGCCGCCTTCTGGGGGCATGTCCAGCCAGACCGGCGGGGATGGCCCCCTCCGGCGCACGCTGTGTCGGGAGAGGCCTGAGTAGATGAGGCCTGCAGCAGTGCCCGGCGGGGGCAGAGGAAGCCTTGAGTACCGGCCACTACAAGAAAAGGGCAATCGGGGGGCAAAACATACTACAGCACCTAGTATGCCCAGGGGGTCTCCCATCCAGGTAGTAAACAGACCCGACCCTGCTTAGCTTCGGAGATCAGACGAGATGGGGTGCGTATAGGGTGGTATGGCCGTAGAAGGCAGCGGGGCCCACGGGGTGCCTCTTGAGGCTCAGCTTACCTGGTGCTGGCGAATTACCGCCAGTCCGGCGACCAGCCCTCTGCAGCACGGCCCTGCGGCCCGCCCAGGCAGGCGATAGCAGGCTTCGGGGTCCGGGGGTGGTGGAGTCTTGGACGCTCTAGCAGCTCAGTTCTGGCGGGAACATCCAGGCACATAGGCGCATGGCGAACCGCCCCAGATCCCGCTCGACGCTCACAAAGACGTGGCTCTGAAGGCTTAAGGGTCCGTGGTCCACGGTCCCTTGGGCATTCCCCACCCTGTCCACCCACGCAGTGCTAGGTGCAGTCCAGCCGCGGCCGGGCTGGCCCTCCTGCCTGAAGGCAGTTAGCCCAAAGCCACTGGGAGCCACCATTGATGCGGCACGGCCCCTTGGACCCAGCAAGGCCACCCTTGCCCACACGCCACCCGCTGAGCACAGTTCCCAGCGCATGGTGGCCGGCTGGCCCGGAGAACCGGACCGGCCCAGGACCCCGCTCCCGCCCCCGGCCATGGCGAAACAGCGGAGGGTGGGCTTTTTCCGGAGGGAGCTGTGGAGAGACACAGAGGCAGCCAGGTGGCTGCGGCGCAGATGGGCGCTGGTTGGGTTGGCCACGGGCAGGTCGAGGGCCTCGCGGGCCTCACGATCTTCACCCGGGCCTGCAGCGGAGTCTGGGTCCGGGCCAGCCACCCCGGGAGAGGCTGGGGTGCGGCTGCCTTCCAGGGCCGCCTTCTGGCGGCATGTCCACCCAGACCGGCTGGGTGGGCCCCCTCTGGCGCACGCTGTGTTGCGAGAGGCCTGAGTAGATGAGGCCTGCAGCAGTGCCCGGCGGGAGCAGCGGAAGCCTTGAGCACCGGCGATGACAAGAAAAGGCAGATCGGGGGGCAAAAAATACTACAGCACCTAGTATTCCCAGGTGGTCTCCCATCCAGGTAGTAAACAGACCCGACCCTGCTTAGCTTCCGAGGTCAGACGAGATGGGGTGCGTTTAGGGTGGTATGGCCGTAGAAGGCAGCGGGGGCCACGGGGTGACTCTTGAGGCTCAGCTTAGCTGGTGCTGGCGAATTACCACCAGTCTGGCGACCAGCCCTCTGCTGCACGGCCCTGCTGCCTGCCCAGGCAGGCGACAGGAGGCCTCGGGGACCCGGAGGTGGCAGAGTCTTGGGCGACCTTGCAACCCTGTTCGGGCGGGAACCTCCGGACCCGTAGGCGCTTGACGCTCCACCTCAGATCCCGCTCGACGCTCACAAGGACGTGGCCTCAGAGGCTTAAGGGCCGGTGGCCTGCTGTCCCTTGGGCATTACACAACCTGTCCACCCTCGCAGTTCTAGGAGCAGCCCAGCCATGGCCGGGCCGGCCTTCCTGCTCGACGGCAGTTGGCCCAAAGCCACTGGGATCCACCGTTGGGCTGCCACGGCCTCTTAGCCCCAGCAAACTACCCTTTCAGCCACGCCACCCGCCAAGCACAGTTCCGATGCCTGGAGGTCAGCCGACCTGGAGAACCAGTCACGGCCCACGACCCCGCTCCTGCCTCCAGCCGTAGCGAAACGGCAGAGGGTGGGCTTTTTCCGGAGGGAGCTGTATAGAGACACACGGGCAATTAGGTGGCTGCGGCGTGGATGCGCGCTGGTGGGGACGGCCAGTTGTAGGTCGAGGGCTTCGCGTGCCTCACGGCCTTCACCTGGGCGTGCGGCGCAGTCTGGCTGCGGGCCAGCCACCACGGGAGCGGCTGGTTTATGGCTATCTTCCAGGGCCGCCTTCTGGCCGCATTTCCATCCAGACCTGCGGGGAGCGCCCCCTCCAGAGCACGCTGTGTTGGGAGGGCCCTGAGGAGGTGAGGCCTGCAGAGGCG
The DNA here is from genome assembly GCF_965194805.1 of Balaenoptera borealis. Lineage (NCBI taxonomy): Eukaryota > Metazoa > Chordata > Mammalia > Artiodactyla > Balaenopteridae > Balaenoptera > Balaenoptera borealis. The sequence goes on along the minus strand of NC_138874.1, from coordinate 27,636,083 downwards.
GAGGCGGCATCAGCCGTGGGCGCCTAAAGGAGAATTTATAGTGGGAGGCAAAAAAGCCTACAGCACCTGGTATTCCCATGTGGTCTCCCATCCAAGTACTAAGCAGGCCCGACCCTGCTTAGCTTCCAGGATCAGACGATATCGGGCGCGTTCAGGGTGGTATGGCGGTAGAAGGCTGCGGGGGCCACGGGGTGCCTCTTGAGGCTTAGCTTCCCTGGTGCTGGGGCTTGCCGACAGCCCGGCAGCCAACCCTCTCCAGCACGGCCCAGCCGCCCACCAAGGCAGGCGACAGGAGGCCTCGGGCACCCGGGATTGGCGGACTCGTGGGAGACCTCGCAGCTCAGGTCAGGCGGGACCCTCCCGGCCCACAGGAGCTTGGCCCTCTGCCCCAGATCCCGCTTGACGCCCACAAGGACGTGGCCCCGGGGGCTTAAGGGCCCGTGGCCCACGGTCCTTTGGGCATTCGCCACCCTGTCTGCCCACACAGTTCTAGGTGAAGCCCGGCCGCGGCCAGGCTGGCCCTCCTGCCCGACGGCAGTTGGCCTGAAGCCACTGGGAGGCACCATTGAGTCGGCAAGACCCCTTAGACCCAGCAAGGCCACCCTTGCCCCTCCGCCAAATGCTGAGCAAAGTTCCCTGCACCCGGTGACCGGCCGGCCCGGAGAACCATTCCCGGCCCACGACCCCACTCCCGCCCCCGGCCGTGGTGAAAGAGTGGAGGGTGGGCTTTTTCCGGAGGGAGCTGTGGAGAGACACACGGGCAGACGGGTGGCTGCGGCGTGGAGGGGCGCTGGTGTGGTCGGCCAGGTGCAGGTCGAGGGCCTCGCGGGCCTCACGATCTTCACCCGGGCCTGCGGCGGTGTCTGGGTCCGGGCCAGCCACCCCGGCAGCGGCTGGCGTGCGGTTGCCTTCCAGGGCCGCCTTCTGGGGGCATGTCCAGCCAGACCGGCGGGGATGGCCCCCTCCGGCGCACGCTGTGTCGGGAGAGGCCTGAGTAGATGAGGCCTGCAGCAGTGCCCGGCGGGAGCAGCGGAAGCCTTGAGCACCGGCGATGACAAGAAAAGGCAGATCGGGGGGCAAAAAATACTACAGCACCTAGTATTCCCAGGTGGTCTCCCATCCAGGTAGTAAACAGACCCGACCCTGCTTAGCTTCCGAGGTCAGACGAGATGGGGTGCGTTTAGGGTGGTATGGCCGTAGAAGGCAGCGGGGGCCACGGGGTGACTCTTGAGGCTCAGCTTAGCCGGTGCTGGCGAATTACCACCAGTCCGGCGACCAGCCCTCTGCTGCACGGCCCTGCTGCCTGCCCAGGCAGGCGACAGGAGGCCTCGGGGACCCGGAGGTGGCAGAGTCTTGGGCGACCTTGCAACCCTGTTTGGGCGGGAACCTCCGGACCCGTAGGCGCTTGACGCTCCACCTCAGATCCCGCTCGACGCTCACAAGGACGTGGCCTCAGAGGCTTAAGGGCCAGTGGCCTGCTGTCCCTTGGGCATTACACAACCTGTCCACCCTCACAGTTCTAGGAGCAGCCCAGCCATGGCCGGGCCGGCCTTCCTGCTCGACGGCAGTTGGCCCAAAGCCACTGGGATCCACCGTTGGGCTGCCACGGCCTCTTAGCCCCAGCAAACTACCCTTTCAGCCACGCCACCCGCCAAGCACAGTTCCGATGCCTGGAGGTCAGCCGACCTGGAGAACCAGTCACGGCCCACGACCCCGCTCCTGCCTCCAGCCGTAGCGAAACGGCAGAGGGTGGGCTTTTTCCGGAGGGAGCTGTATAGAGACACACGGGCAATTAGGTGGCTGCGGCGTGGATGCGCGCTGGTGGGGACGGCCAGTTGTAGGTCGAGGGCTTCGCGTGCCTCACGGCCTTCACCTGGGCGTGCGGCGCAGTCTGGCTGCGGGCCAGCCACCACGGGAGCGGCTGGTTTATGGCTATCTTCCAGGGCCGCCTTCTGGCCGCATTTCCATCCAGACCTGCAGGGAGCGCCCCCTCCAGAGCACGCTGTGTTGGGAGGGCCCTGAGGAGGTGAGGCCTGCAGAGGCGGAGGCGGCATCAGCCGTGGGCGCCTAAAGGAGAATTTATAGTGGGAGGCAAAAAAGCCTACAGCACCTGGTATTCCCATGTGGTCTCCCATCCAAGTACTAAGCAGGCCCGACCCTGCTTAGCTTCCAGGATCAGCCGATATCGGGCGCGTTCAGGGTGGTATGGCGGTAGAAGGCTGCGGGGGCCACGGGGTGCCTCTTGAGGCTTAGCTTCCCTGGTGCTGGGGCTTGCCGACAGCCCGGCAGCCAACCCTCTCCAGCACGGCCCAGCCGCCCACCAAGGCAGGCGACAGGAGGCCTCGGGCACCCGGGATTGGCGGACTCGTGGGAGACCTCGCAGCTCAGGTCAGGCGGGACCCTCCCGGCCCACAGGAGCTTGGCCCTCTGCCCCAGATCCCGCTTGACGCCCACAAGGACGTGGCCCCGGGGGCTTAAGGGCCCGTGGCCCACGGTCCTTTGGGCATTCGCCACCCTGTCTGCCCACACAGTTCTAGGTGAAGCCCGGCCGCGGCCAGGCTGGCCCTCCTGCCCGACGGCAGTTGGCCTGAAGCCACTGGGAGGCACCATTGAGTCGGCAAGACCCCTTAGACCCAGCAAGGCCACCCTTGCCCCTCCGCCAAATGCTGAGCAAAGTTCCCTGCACCCGGTGACCGGCCGGCCCGGAGAACCATTCCCGGCCCACGACCCCACTCCCGCCCCCGGCCGTGGTGAAAGAGTGGAGGGTGGGCTTTTTCCGGAGGGAGCTGTGGAGAGACACACGGGCAGACGGGTGGCTGCGGCGTGGAGGGGCGCTGGTGTGGTCGGCCAGGTGCAGGTCGAGGGCCTCGCGGGCCTCACGATCTTCACCCGGGCCTGCGGCGGTGTCTGGGTCCGGGCCAGCCACCCCGGCAGCGGCTGGCGTGCGGTTGCCTTCCAGGGCCGCCTTCTGGGGGCATGTCCAGCCAGACCGGCGGGGATGGCCCCCTCCGGCGCACGCTGTGTCGGGAGAGGCCTGAGTAGATGAGGCCTGCAGCAGTGCCCGGCGGGAGCAGCGGAAGCCTTGAGCACCGGCGATGACAAGAAAAGGCAGATCGGGGGGCAAAAAATACTACAGCACCTAGTATTCCCAGGTGGTCTCCCATCCAGGTAGTAAACAGACCCGACCCTGCTTAGCTTCCGAGGTCAGACGAGATGGGGTGCGTTTAGGGTGGTATGGCCGTAGAAGGCAGCGGGGGCCACGGGGTGACTCTTGAGGCTCAGCTTAGCCGGTGCTGGCGAATTACCACCAGTCCGGCGACCAGCCCTCTGCTGCACGGCCCTGCTGCCTGCCCAGGCAGGCGACAGGAGGCCTCGGGGACCCGGAGGTGGCAGAGTCTTGGGCGACCTTGCAACCCTGTTTGGGCGGGAACCTCCGGACCCGTAGGCGCTTGACGCTCCACCTCAGATCCCGCTCGACGCTCACAAGGACGTGGCCTCAGAGGCTTAAGGGCCAGTGGCCTGCTGTCCCTTGGGCATTACACAACCTGTCCACCCTCACAGTTCTAGGAGCAGCCCAGCCATGGCCGGGCCGGCCTTCCTGCTCGACGGCAGTTGGCCCAAAGCCACTGGGATCCACCGTTGGGCTGCCACGGCCTCTTAGCCCCAGCAAACTACCCTTTCAGCCACGCCACCCGCCAAGCACAGTTCCGATGCCTGGAGGTCAGCCGACCTGGAGAACCAGTCACGGCCCACGACCCCGCTCCTGCCTCCAGCCGTAGCGAAACGGCAGAGGGTGGGCTTTTTCCGGAGGGAGCTGTATAGAGACACACGGGCAATTAGGTGGCTGCGGCGTGGATGCGCGCTGGTGGGGACGGCCAGTTGTAGGTCGAGGGCTTCGCGTGCCTCACGGCCTTCACCTGGGCGTGCGGCGCAGTCTGGCTGCGGGCCAGCCACCACGGGAGCGGCTGGTTTATGGCTATCTTCCAGGGCCGCCTTCTGGCCGCATTTCCATCCAGACCTGCAGGGAGCGCCCCCTCCAGAGCACGCTGTGTTGGGAGGGCCCTGAGGAGGTGAGGCCTGCAGAGGCGGAGGCGGCATCAGCCGTGGGCGCCTAAAGGAGAATTTATAGTGGGAGGCAAAAAAGCCTACAGCACCTGGTATTCCCATGTGGTCTCCCATCCAAGTACTAAGCAGGCCCGACCCTGCTTAGCTTCCAGGATCAGCCAATATCGGGCGCGTTCAGGGTGGTATGGCGGTAGAAGGCTGCGGGGGCCACGGGGTGCCTCTTGAGGCTTAGCTTCCCTGGTGCTGGGGCTTGCCGACAGCCCGGCAGCCAACCCTCTCCAGCACGGCCCAGCCGCCCACCAAGGCAGGCGACAGGAGGCCTCGGGCACCCGGGATTGGCGGACTCGTGGGAGACCTCGCAGCTCAGGTCAGGCGGGACCCTCCCGGCCCACAGGAGCTTGGCCCTCTGCCCCAGATCCCGCTTGACGCCCACAAGGACGTGGCCCCGGGGGCTTAAGGGCCCGTGGCCCACGGTCCTTTGGGCATTCGCCACCCTGTCTGCCCACACAGTTCTAGGTGAAGCCCGGCCGCGGCCAGGCTGGCCCTCCTGCCCGACGGCAGTTGGCCTGAAGCCACTGGGAGGCACCATTGAGTCGGCAAGACCCCTTAGACCCAGCAAGGCCACCCTTGCCCCTCCGCCAAATGCTGAGCAAAGTTCCCTGCACCCGGTGACCGGCCGGCCCGGAGAACCATTCCCGGCCCACGACCCCACTCCCGCCCCCGGCCGTGGTGAAAGAGTGGAGGGTGGGCTTTTTCCGGAGGGAGCTGTGGAGAGACACACGGGCAGACGGGTGGCTGCGGCGTGGAGGGGCGCTGGTGTGGTCGGCCAGGTGCAGGTCGAGGGCCTCGCGGGCCTCACGATCTTCACCCGGGCCTGCGGCGGTGTCTGGGTCCGGGCCAGCCACCCCGGCAGCGGCTGGCGTGCGGTTGCCTACCAGGGCCGCCTTCTGGGGGCATGTCCAGCCAGACCGGCGGGGATGGCCCCCTCCGGCGCACGCTGTGTCGGGAGAGGCCTGAGTAGATGAGGCCTGCAGCAGTGCCCGGCGGGGGCAGAGGAAGCCTTGAGCACCGGCGATGACAAGAAAAGGCAGATCGGGGGGCAAAAAATACTACAGCACCTAGTATTCCCAGGTGGTCTCCCATCCAGGTAGTAAACAGACCCGACCCTGCTTAGCTTCCGAGGTCAGACGAGATGGGGTGCGTTTAGGGTGGTATGGCCGTAGAAGGCAGTGGGGGCCACGGGGTGACTCTTGAGGCTCAGCTTAGCTGGTGCTGGCGAATTACCACCAGTCCGGCGACCAGCCCTCTGCTGCACGGCCCTGCTGCCTGCCCAGGCAGGCGACAGGAGGCCTCGGGGACCCGGAGGTGGCAGAGTCTTGGGCGACCTTGCAACCCTGTTCGGGCGGGAACCTCCGGACCCGGAGGCACTTGACGCTCCACCTCAGATCCCGCTCGACGCTCACAAGGACGTGGCCTCAGAGGCTTAAGGGCCAGTGGCCTGCTGTCCCTTGGGCATTACACAACCTGTCTACCCTCGCAGTTCTAGGAGCAGCCCAGCCATGGCCGGGCCGGCCTTCCTGCTCGACGGCAGTTGGCCCAAAGCCACTGGGATCCACCGTTGGGCTGCCACGGCCTCTTAGCCCCAGCAAACTACCCTTTCAGCCACGCCACCCGCCAAGCACAGTTCCGATGCCTGGAGGTCAGCCGACCTGGAGAACCAGTCACGGCCCACGACCCCGCTCCTGCCTCCAGCCGTAGCGAAACGGCAGAGGGTGGGCTTTTTCCGGAGGGAGCTGTATAGAGACACACGGGCAATTAGGTGGCTGCGGCGTGGATGCGCGCTGGTGGGGACGGCCAGTTGTAGGTCGAGGGCTTCGCGTGCCTCACGGCCTTCACCTGGGCGTGCGGCGCAGTCTGGCTGCGGGCCAGCCACCACGGGAGCGGCTGGTTTATGGCTATCTTCCAGGGCCGCCTTCTGGCCGCATTTCCATCCAGACCTGCGGGGAGCGCCCCCTCCAGAGCACGCTGTGTTGGGAGGGCCCTGAGGAGGTGAGGCCTGCAGAGGCGGAGGCGGCATCAGCCGTGGGCGCCTAAAGGAGAATTTATAGTGGGAGGCAAAAAAGCCTACAGCACCTGGTATTCCCATGTGGTCTCCCATCCAAGTACTAAGCAGGCCCGACCCTGCTTAGCTTCCAGGATCAGCCGATATCGGGCGCGTTCAGGGTGGTATGGCGGTAGAAGGCTGCGGGGGCCACGGGGTGCCTCTTGAGGCTTAGCTTCCCTGGTGCTGGGGCTTGCCGACAGCCCGGCAGCCAACCCTCTCCAGCACGGCCCAGCCGCCCACCAAGGCAGGCGACAGGAGGCCTCGGGCACCCGGGATTGGCGGACTCGTGGGAGACCTCGCAGCTCAGGTCAGGCGGGACCCTCCCGGCCCACAGGAGCTTGGCCCTCTGCCCCAGATCCCGCTTGACGCCCACAAGGACGTGGCCCCGGGGGCTTAAGGGCCCGTGGCCCACGGTCCTTTGGGCATTCGCCACCCTGTCTGCCCACACAGTTCTAGGTGAAGCCCGGCCGCGGCCAGGCTGGCCCTCCTGCCCGACGGCAGTTGGCCTGAAGCCACTGGGAGGCACCATTGAGTCGGCAAGACCCCTTAGACCCAGCAAGGCCACCCTTGCCCCTCCGCCAAATGCTGAGCAAAGTTCCCTGCACCCGGTGACTGGCCGGCCCGGAGAACCATTCCCGGCCCACGACCCCACTCCCGCCCCCGGCCGTGGTGAAAGAGTGGAGGGTGGGCTTTTTCCGGAGGGAGCTGTGGAGAGACACACGGGCAGACGGGTGGCTGCGGCGTGGAGGGGCGCTGGTGTGGTCGGCCAGGTGCAGGTCGAGGGCCTCGCGGGCCTCACGATCTTCACCCGGGCCTGCGGCGGTGTCTGGGTCCAGGCCAGCCACCCCGGCAGCGGCTGGCGTGCGGTTGCCTTCCAGGGCCGCCTTCTGGGGGCATGTCCAGCCAGACCGGCGGGGATGGCCCCCTCCGGCGCACGCTGTGTCGGGAGAGGCCTGAGTAGATGAGGCCTGCAGCAGTGCCCGGCGGGGGCAGAGGAAGCCTTGAGTACCGGCCACTACAAGAAAAGGGCAATCGGGGGGCAAAAAATACTACAGCACCTAGTATGCCCAGGGGGTCTCCCATCCAGGTAGTAAACAGACCCGACCCTGCTTAGCTTCGGAGATCAGACGAGATGGGGTGCGTATAGGGTGGTATGGCCGTAGAAGGCAGCGGGGCCCACGGGGTGCCTCTTGAGGCTCAGCTTACCTGGTGCTGGCGAATTACCGCCAGTCCGGCGACCAGCCCTCTGCAGCACGGCCCTGCGGCCCGCCCAGGCAGGCGGTAGCAGGCTTCGGGGTCCGGGGGTGGTGGAGTCTTGGACGCTCTAGCAGCTCAGTTCTGGCGGGAACATCCAGGCACATAGGCGCATGGCGAACCGCCCCAGATCCCGCTCGACGCTCACAAAGACGTGGCTCTGAAGGCTTAAGGGTCCGTGGTCCACGGTCCCTTGGGCATTCCCCACCCTGTCCACCCACGCAGTGCTAGGTGCAGTCCAGCCGCGGCCGGGCTGGCCCTCCTGCCTGAAGGCAGTTAGCCCAAAGCCACTGGGAGCCACCATTGATGCGGCACGGCCCCTTGGACCCAGCAAGGCCACCCTTGCCCACACGCCACCCGCTGAGCACAGTTCCCAGCGCATGGTGGCCGGCTGGCCCGGAGAACCGGACCGGCCCAGGACCCCGCTCCTGCCCCCGGCCATGGCGAAACAGCGGAGGGTGGGCTTTTTCCGGAGGGAGCTGTGGAGAGACACAGAGGCAGCCAGGTGGCTGCGGCGCAGATGGGCGCTGGTTGGGTTGGCCACGGGCAGGTCGAGGGCCTCGCGGGCCTCACGATCTTCACCCGGGCCTGCAGCGGAGTCTGGGTCCGGGCCAGCCACCCCGGGAGAGGCTGGGGTGCGGCTGCCTTCCAGGGCCGCCTTCTGGCGGCATGTCCACCCAGACCGGCTGGGTGGGCCCCCTCTGGCGCACGCTGTGTTGCGAGAGGCCTGAGTAGATGAGGCCTGCAGCAGTGCCCGGCAGGAGCAGCGGAAGCCTTGAGCACCGGCGATGACAAGAAAAGGCAGATCGGGGGGCAAAAAATACTACAGCACCTAGTATTCCCAGGTGGTCTCCCATCCAGGTAGTAAACAGACCCGACCCTGCTTAGCTTCCGAGGTCAGACGAGATGGGGTGCGTTTAGGGTGGTATGGCCGTAGAAGGCAGCGGGGGCCACGGGGTGACTCTTGAGGCTCAGCTTAGCTGGTGCTGGCGAATTACCACCAGTCCGGCGACCAGCCCTCTGCTGCACGGCCCTGCTGCCTGCCCAGGCAGGCGACAGGAGGCCTCGGGGACCCGGAGGTGGCAGAGTCTTGGGCGACCTTGCAACCCTGTTCGGGCGGGAACCTCCGGACCCGTAGGCGCTTGACGCTCCACCTCAGATCCCGCTCGACGCTCACAAGGACGTGGCCTCAGAGGCTTAAGGGCCAGTGGCCTGCTGTCCCTTGGGCATTACACAACCTGTCCACCCTCGCAGTTCTAGGAGCAGCCCAGCCATGGCCGGGCCGGCCTTCCTGCTCGACGGCAGTTGGCCCAAAGCCACTGGGATCCACCGTTGGGCTGCCACGGCCTCTTAGCCCCAGCAAACTACCCTTTCAGCCACGCCACCCGCCAAGCACAGTTCCGATGCCTGGAGGTCAGCCGACCTGGAGAACCAGTCACGGCCCACGACCCCGCTCCTGCCTCCAGCCGTAGCGAAACGGCAGAGGGTGGGCTTTTTCCGGAGGGAGCTGTATAGAGACACACGGGCAATTAGGTGGCTGCGGCGTGGATGCGCGCTGGTGGGGACGGCCAGTTGTAGGTCGAGGGCTTCGCGTGCCTCACGGCCTTCACCTGGGCGTGCGGCGCAGTCTGGCTGCGGGCCAGCCACCACGGGAGCGGCTGGTTTATGGCTATCTTCCAGGGCCGCCTTCTGGCCGCATTTCCATCCAGACCTGCGGGGAGCGCTCCCTCCAGAGCACGCTGTGTTGGGAGCGCCCTGAGGAGGTGAGGCCTGCAGAGGCGGAGGCGGCATCAGCCGTGGGCGCCTAAAGGAGAATTTATAGTGGGAGGCAAAAAAGCCTACAGCACCTGGTATTCCCATGTGGTCTCCCATCCAAGTACTAAGCAGGCCCGACCCTGCTTAGCTTCCAGGATCAGCCGATATCGGGCGCGTTCAGGGTGGTATGGCGGTAGAAGGCTGCGGGGGCCACGGGGTGCCTCTTGAGGCTTAGCTTCCCTGGTGCTGGGGCTTGCCGACAGCCCGGCAGCCAACCCTCTCCAGCACGGCCCAGCCGCCCACCAAGGCAGGCGACAGGAGGCCTCGGGCACCCGGGATTGGCGGACTCGTGGGAGACCTCGCAGCTCAGGTCAGGCGGGACCCTCCCGGCCCACAGGAGCTTGGCCCTCTGCCCCAGATCCCGCTTGACGCCCACAAGGACGTGGCCCCGGGGGCTTAAGGGCCCGTGGCCCACGGTCCTTCGGGCATTCGCCACCCTGTCTGCCCACACAGTTCTAGGTGAAGCCCGGCCGCGGCCAGGCTGGCCCTCCTGCCCGACGGCAGTTGGCCTGAAGCCACTGGGAGGCACCATTGAGTCGGCAAGACCCCTTAGACCCAGCAAGGCCACCCTTGCCCCTCCGCCAAATGCTGAGCAAAGTTCCCTGCACCCGGTGACCGGCCGGCCCGGAGAACCATTCCCGGCCCACGACCCCACTCCCGCCCCCGGCCGTGGTGAAAGAGTGGAGGGTGGGCTTTTTCCGGAGGGAGCTGTGGAGAGACACACGGGCAGACGGGTGGCTGCGGCGTGGAGGGGCGCTGGTGTGGTCGGCCAGGTGCAGGTCGAGGGCCTCGCGGGCCTCACGATCTTCACCCGGGCCTGCGGCGGTGTCTGGGTCCGGGCCAGCCACCCCGGCAGCGGCTGGCGTGCGGTTGCCTTCCAGGGCCGCCTTCTGGGGGCATGTCCAGCCAGACCGGCGGGGATGGCCCCCTCCGGCGCACGCTGTGTCGGGAGAGGCCTGAGTAGATGAGGCCTGCAGCAGTGCCCGGCGGGGGCAGAGGAAGCCTTGAGTACCGGCCACTACAAGAAAAGGGCAATCGGGGGGCAAAACATACTACAGCACCTAGTATGCCCAGGGGGTCTCCCATCCAGGTAGTAAACAGACCCGACCCTGCTTAGCTTCGGAGATCAGACGAGATGGGGTGCGTATAGGGTGGTATGGCCGTAGAAGGCAGCGGGGCCCACGGGGTGCCTCTTGAGGCTCAGCTTACCTGGTGCTGGCGAATTACCGCCAGTCCGGCGACCAGCCCTCTGCAGCACGGCCCTGCGGCCCGCCCAGGCAGGCGGTAGCAGGCTTCGGGGTCCGGGGGTGGTGGAGTCTTGGACGCTCTAGCAGCTCAGTTCTGGCGGGAACATCCAGGCACATAGGCGCATGGCGAACCGCCCCAGATCCCGCTCGACGCTCACAAAGACGTGGCTCTGAAGGCTTAAGGGTCCGTGGTCCACGGTCCCTTGGGCATTCCCCACCCTGTCCACCCACGCAGTGCTAGGTGCAGTCCAGCCGCGGCCGGGCTGGCCCTCCTGCCTGAAGGCAGTTAGCCCAAAGCCACTGGGAGCCACCATTGATGCGGCACGGCCCCTTGGACCCAGCAAGGCCACCCTTGCCCACACGCCACCCGCTGAGCACAGTTCCCAGCGCATGGTGGCCGGCTGGCCCGGAGAACCGGACCGGCCCAGGACCCCGCTCCCGCCCCCGGCCATGGCGAAACAGCGGAGGGTGGGCTTTTTCCGGAGGGAGCTGTGGAGAGACACAGAGGCAGCCAGGTGGCTGCGGCGCAGATGGGCGCTGGTTGGGTTGGCCACGGGCAGGTCGAGGGCCTCGCGGGCCTCACGATCTTCACCCGGGCCTGCAGCGGAGTCTGGGTCCGGGCCAGCCACCCCGGGAGAGGCTGGGGTGCGGCTGCCTTCCAGGGCCGCCTTCTGGCGGCATGTCCACCCAGACCGGCTGGGTGGGCCCCCTCTGGCGCACGCTGTGTTGCGAGAGGCCTGAGTAGATGAGGCCTGCAGCAGTGCCCGGCAGGAGCAGCGGAAGCCTTGAGCACCGGCGATGACAAGAAAAGGCAGATCGGGGGGCAAAAAATACTACAGCACCTAGTATTCCCAGGTGGTCTCCCATCCAGGTAGTAAACAGACCCGACCCTGCTTAGCTTCCGAGGTCAGACGAGATGGGGTGCGTTTAGGGTGGTATGGCCGTAGAAGGCAGCGGGGGCCACGGGGTGACTCTTGAGGCTCAGCTTAGCTGGTGCTGGCGAATTACCACCAGTCCGGCGACCAGCCCTCTGCTGCACGGCCCTGCTGCCTGCCCAGGCAGGCGACAGGAGGCCTCGGGGACCCGGAGGTGGCAGAGTCTTGGGCGACCTTGCAACCCTGTTCGGGCGGGAACCTCCGGACCCGTAGGCGCTTGACGCTCCACCTCAGATCCCGCTCGACGCTCACAAGGACGTGGCCTCAGAGGCTTAAGGGCCAGTGGCCTGCTGTCCCTTGGGCATTACACAACCTGTCCACCCTCGCAGTTCTAGGAGCAGCCCAGCCATGGCCGGGCCGGCCTTCCTGCTCGACGGCAGTTGGCCCAAAGCCACTGGGATCCACCGTTGGGCTGCCACGGCCTCTTAGCCCCAGCAAACTACCCTTTCAGCCACGCCACCCGCCAAGCACAGTTCCGATGCCTGGAGGTCAGCCGACCTGGAGAACCAGTCACGGCCCACGACCCCGCTCCTGCCTCCAGCCGTAGCGAAACGGCAGAGGGTGGGCTTTTTCCGGAGGGAGCTGTATAGAGACACACGGGCAATTAGGTGGCTGCGGCGTGGATGCGCGCTGGTGGGGACGGCCAGTTGTAGGTCGAGGGCTTCGCGTGCCTCACGGCCTTCACCTGGGCGTGCGGCGCAGTCTGGCTGCGGGCCAGCCACCACGGGAGTGGCTGGTTTATGGCTATCTTCCAGGGCCGCCTTCTGGCCGCATTTCCATCCAGACCTGCGGGGAGCGCTCCCTCCAGAGCACGCTGTGTTGGGAGCGCCCTGAGAAGGTGAGGCCTGCAGAGGCGGAGGCGGCATCAGCCGTGGGCGCCTAAAGGAGAATTTATAGTGGGAGGCAAAAAAGCCTACAGCACCTGGTATTCCCATGTGGTCTCCCATCCAAGTACTAAGCAGGCCCGACCCTGCTTAGCTTCCAGGATCAGCCGATATCGGGCGCGTTCAGGGTGGTATGGCGGTAGAAGGCTGCGGGGGCCACGGGGTGCCTCTTGAGGCTTAGCTTCCCTGGTGCTGGGGCTTGCCGACAGCCCGGCAGCCAACCCTCTCCAGCACGGCCCAGCCGCCCACCAAGGCAGGCGACAGGAGGCCTCGGGCACCCGGGATTGGCGGACTCGTGGGAGACCTCGCAGCTCAGGTCAGGCGGGACCCTCCCGGCCCACAGGAGCTTGGCCCTCTGCCCCAGATCCCGCTTGACGCCCACAAGGACGTGGCCCCGGGGGCTTAAGGGCCCGTGGCCCACGGTCCTTCGGGCATTCGCCACCCTGTCTGCCCACACAGTTCTAGGTGAAGCCCGGCCGCGGCCAGGCTGGCCCTCCTGCCCGACGGCAGTTGGCCTGAAGCCACTGGGAGGCACCATTGAGTCGGCAAGACCCCTTAGACCCAGCAAGGCCACCCTTGCCCCTCCGCCAAATGCTGAGCAAAGTTCCCTGCACCCGGTGACTGGCCGGCCCGGAGAACCATTCCCGGCCCACGACCCCACTCCCGCCCCCGGCCGTGGTGAAAGAGTGGAGGGTGGGCTTTTTCCGGAGGGAGCTGTGGAGAGACACACGGGCAGACGGGTGGCTGCGGCGTGGAGGGGCGCTGGTGTGGTCGGCCAGGTGCAGGTCGAGGGCCTCGCGGGCCTCACGATCTTCACCCGGGCCTGCGGCGGTGTCTGGGTCCGGGCCAGCCACCCCGGCAGCGGCTGGCGTGCGGTTGCCTTCCAGGGCCGCCTTCTGGGGGCATGTCCAGCCAGACCGGCGGGGATGGCCCCCTCCGGCGCACGCTGTGTCGGGAGAGGCCTGAGTAGATGAGGCCTGCAGCAGTGCCCGGCGGGGGCAGAGGAAGCCTTGAGTACCGGCCACTACAAGAAAAGGGCAATCGGGGGGCAAAACATACTACAGCACCTAGTATGCCCAGGGGGTCTCCCATCCAGGTAGTAAACAGACCCGACCCTGCTTAGCTTCGGAGATCAGACGAGATGGGGTGCGTATAGGGTGGTATGGCCGTAGAAGGCAGCGGGGCCCACGGGGTGCCTCTTGAGGCTCAGCTTACCTGGTGCTGGCGAATTACCGCCAGTCCGGCGACCAGCCCTCTGCAGCACGGCCCTGCGGCCCGCCCAGGCAGGCGATAGCAGGCTTCGGGGTCCGGGGGTGGTGGAGTCTTGGACGCTCTAGCAGCTCAGTTCTGGCGGGAACATCCAGGCACATAGGCGCATGGCGAAACGCCCCAGATCCCGCTCGACGCTCACAAAGACGTGGCTCTGAAGGCTTAAGGGTCCGTGGTCCACGGTCCCTTGGGCATTCCCCACCCTGTCCACCCACGCAGTGCTAGGTGCAGTCCAGCCGCGGCCGGGCTGGCCCTCCTGCCTGAAGGCAGTTAGCCCAAAGCCACTGGGAGCCACCATTGATGCGGCACGGCCCCTTGGACCCAGCAAGGCCACCCTTGCCCACACGCCACCCGCTGAGCACAGTTCCCAGCGCATGGTGGCCGGCTGGCCCGGAGAACCGGACCGGCCCAGGACCCCGCTCCCGCCCCCGGCCATGGCGAAACAGCGGAGGGTGGGCTTTTTCCGGAGGGAGCTGTGGAGAGACACAGAGGCAGCCAGGTGGCTGCGGCGCAGATGGGCGCTGGTTGGGTTGGCCACGGGCAGGTCGAGGGCCTCGCGGGCCTCACGATCTTCACCCGGGCCTGCAGCGGAGTCTGGGTCCGGGCCAGCCACCCCGGGAGAGGCTGGGGTGCGGCTGCCTTCCAGGGCCGCCTTCTGGCGGCATGTCCACCCAGACCGGCTGGGTGGGCCCCCTCTGGCGCACGCTGTGTTGCGAGAGGCCTGAGTAGATGAGGCCTGCAGCAGTGCCCGGCAGGAGCAGCGGAAGCCTTGAGCACCGGCGATGACAAGAAAAGGCAGATCGGGGGGCAAAAAATACTACAGCACCTAGTATTCCCAGGTGGTCTCCCATCCAGGTAGTAAACAGACCCGACCCTGCTTAGCTTCCGAGGTCAGACGAGATGGGGTGCGTTTAGGGTGGTATGGCCGTAGAAGGCAGCGGGGGCCACGGGGTGACTCTTGAGGCTCAGCTTAGCTGGTGCTGGCGAATTACCACCAGTCCGGCGACCAGCCCTCTGCTGCACGGCCCTGCTGCCTGCCCAGGCAGGCGACAGGAGGCCTCGGGGACCCGGAGGTGGCAGAGTCTTGGGCGACCTTGCAACCCTGTTCGGGCGGGAACCTCCGGACCCGTAGGCGCTTGACGCTCCACCTCAGATCCCGCTCGACGCTCACAAGGACGTGGCCTCAGAGGCTTAAGGGCCAGTGGCCTGCTGTCCCTTGGGCATTACACAACCTGTCCACCCTCGCAGTTCTAGGAGCAGCCCAGCCATGGCCGGGCCGGCCTTCCTGCTCGACGGCAGTTGGCCCAAAGCCACTGGGATCCACCGTTGGGCTGCCACGGCCTCTTAGCCCCAGCAAACTACCCTTTCAGCCACGCCACCCGCCAAGCACAGTTCCGATGCCTGGAGGTCAGCCGACCTGGAGAACCAGTCACGGCCCACGACCCCGCTCCTGCCTCCAGCCGTAGCGAAACGGCAGAGGGTGGGCTTTTTCCGGAGGGAGCTGTATAGAGACACACGGGCAATTAGGTGGCTGCGGCGTGGATGCGCGCTGGTGGGGACGGCCAGTTGTAGGTCGAGGGCTTCGCGTGCCTCACGGCCTTCACCTGGGCGTGCGGCGCAGTCTGGCTGCGGGCCAGCCACCACGGGAGTGGCTGGTTTATGGCTATCTTCCAGGGCCGCCTTCTGGCCGCATTTCCATCCAGACCTGCGGGGAGCGCTCCCTCCAGAGCACGCTGTGTTGGGAGCGCCCTGAGAAGGTGAGGCCTGCAGAGGCGGAGGCGGCATCAGCCGTGGGCGCCTAAAGGAGAATTTATAGTGGGAGGCAAAAAAGCCTACAGCACCTGGTATTCCCATGTGGTCTCCCATCCAAGTACTAAGCAGGCCCGACCCTGCTTAGCTTCCAGGATCAGCCGATATCGGGCGCGTTCAGGGTGGTATGGCGGTAGAAGGCTGCGGGGGCCACGGGGTGCCTCTTGAGGCTTAGCTTCCCTGGTGCTGGGGCTTGCCGACAGCCCGGCAGCCAACCCTCTCCAGCACGGCCCAGCCGCCCACCAAGGCAGGCGACAGGAGGCCTCGGGCACCCGGGATTGGCGGACTCGTGGGAGACCTCGCAGCTCAGGTCAGGCGGGACCCTCCCGGCCCACAGGAGCTTGGCCCTCTGCCCCAGATCCCGCTTGACGCCCACAAGGACGTGGCCCCGGGGGCTTAAGGGCCCGTGGCCCACGGTCCTTCGGGCATTCGCCACCCTGTCTGCCCACACAGTTCTAGGTGAAGCCCGGCCGCGGCCAGGCTGGCCCTCCTGCCCGACGGCAGTTGGCCTGAAGCCACTGGGAGGCACCATTGAGTCGGCAAGACCCCTTAGACCCAGCAAGGCCACCCTTGCCCCTCCGCCAAATGCTGAGCAAAGTTCCCTGCACCCGGTGACTGGCCGGCCCGGAGAACCATTCCCGGCCCACGACCCCACTCCCGCCCCCGGCCGTGGTGAAAGAGTGGAGGGTGGGCTTTTTCCGGAGGGAGCTGTGGAGAGACACACGGGCAGACGGGTGGCTGCGGCGTGGAGGGGCGCTGGTGTGGTCGGCCAGGTGCAGGTCGAGGGCCTCGCGGGCCTCACGATCTTCACCCGGGCCTGCGGCGGTGTCTGGGTCCGGGCCAGCCACCCCGGCAGCGGCTGGCGTGCGGTTGCCTTCCAGGGCCGCCTTCTGGGGGCATGTCCAGCCAGACCGGCGGGGATGGCCCCCTCCGGCGCACGCTGTGTCGGGAGAGGCCTGAGTAGATGAGGCCTGCAGCAGTGCCCGGCGGGGGCAGAGGAAGCCTTGAGTACCGGCCACTACAAGAAAAGGGCAATCGGGGGGCAAAACATACTACAGCACCTAGTATGCCCAGGGGGTCTCCCATCCAGGTAGTAAACAGACCCGACCCTGCTTAGCTTCGGAGATCAGACGAGATGGGGTGCGTATAGGGTGGTATGGCCGTAGAAGGCAGCGGGGCCCACGGGGTGCCTCTTGAGGCTCAGCTTACCTGGTGCTGGCGAATTACCGCCAGTCCGGCGACCAGCCCTCTGCAGCACGGCCCTGCGGCCCGCCCAGGCAGGCGATAGCAGGCTTCGGGGTCCGGGGGTGGTGGAGTCTTGGACGCTCTAGCAGCTCAGTTCTGGCGGGAACATCCAGGCACATAGGCGCATGGCGAAACGCCCCAGATCCCGCTCGACGCTCACAAAGACGTGGCTCTGAAGGCTTAAGGGTCCGTGGTCCACGGTCCCTTGGGCATTCCCCACCCTGTCCACCCACGCAGTGCTAGGTGCAGTCCAGCCGCGGCCGGGCTGGCCCTCCTGCCTGAAGGCAGTTAGCCCAAAGCCACTGGGAGCCACCATTGATGCGGCACGGCCCCTTGGACCCAGCAAGGCCACCCTTGCCCACACGCCACCCGCTGAGCACAGTTCCCAGCGCATGGTGGCCGGCTGGCCCGGAGAACCGGACCGGCCCAGGACCCCGCTCCCGCCCCCGGCCATGGCGAAACAGCGGAGGGTGGGCTTTTTCCGGAGGGAGCTGTGGAGAGACACAGAGGCAGCCAGGTGGCTGCGGCGCAGATGGGCGCTGGTTGGGTTGGCCACGGGCAGGTCGAGGGCCTCGCGGGCCTCACGATCTTCACCCGGGCCTGCAGCGGAGTCTGGGTCCGGGCCAGCCACCCCGGGAGAGGCTGGGGTGCGGCTGCCTTCCAGGGCCGCCTTCTCGCGGCATGTCCACCCAGACCGGCTGGGTGGGCCCCCTCTGGCGCACGCTGTGTTGCGAGAGGCCTGAGTAGATGAGGCCTGCAGCAGTGCCCGGCAGGAGCAGCGGAAGCCTTGAGCACCGGCGATGACAAGAAAAGGCAGATCGGGGGGCAAAAAATACTACAGCACCTAGTATTCCCAGGTGGTCTCCCATCCAGGTAGTAAACAGACCCGACCCTGCTTAGCTTCCGAGGTCAGACGAGATGGGGTGTGCTTAGGGTGGTATGGCCGTAGAAGGCAGCGGGGGCCACGGGGTGACTCTTGAGGCTCAGCTTAGCTGGTGCTGGCGAATTACCACCAGTCCGGCGACCAGCCCTCTGCTGCACGGCCCTGCTGCCTGCCCAGGCAGGCGACAGGAGGCCTCGGGGACCCGGAGGTGGCAGAGTCTTGGGCGACCTTGCAACCCTGTTCGGGCGGGAACCTCCGGACCCGTAGGCGCTTGACGCTCCACCTCAGATCCCGCTCGACGCTCACAAGGACGTGGCCTCAGAGGCTTAAGGGCCGGTGGCCTGCTGTCCCTTGGGCATTACACAACCTGTCCACCGTCGCAGTTCTAGGAGCAGCCCAGCCATGGCCGGGCCGGCCTTCCTGCTCGACGGCAGTTGGCCCAAAGCCACTGGGATCCACCGTTGGGCTGCCACGGCCTCTTAGCCCCAGCAAACTACCCTTTCAGCCACGCCACCCGCCAAGCACAGTTCCGATGCCTGGAGGTCAGCCGACCTGGAGAACCAGTCACGGCCCACGACCCCACTCCTGCCTCCAGCCGTAGCGAAACGGCAGAGGGTGGGCTTTTTCCGGAGGGAGCTGTATAGAGACACACGGGCAATTAGGTGGCTGCGGCGTGGATGCGCGCTGGTGGGGACGGCCAGTTGTAGGTCGAGGGCTTCGCGTGCCTCACGGCCTTCACCTGGGCGTGCGGCGCAGTCTGGCTGCGGGCCAGCCACCACGGGAGCGGCTGGTTTATGGCTATCTTCCAGGGCCGCCTTCTGGCCGCATTTCCATCCAGACCTGCGGGGAGCGCCCCCTCCAGAGCACGCTGTGTTGGGAGGGCCCTGAGGAGGTGAGGCCTGCAGAGGCGGAGGCGGCATCAGCCGTGGGCGCCTAAAGGAGAATTTATAGTGGGAGGCAAAAAAGCCTACAGCACCTGGTATTCCCATGTGGTCTCCCATCCAAGTACTAAGCAGGCCCGACCCTGCTTAGCTTCCAGGATCAGACGATATCGGGCGCGTTCAGGGTGGTATGGCGGTAGAAGGCTGCGGGGGCCACGGGGTGCCTCTTGAGGCTTAGCTTCCCTGGTGCTGGGGCTTGCCGACAGTCCGGCAGCCAACCCTCTCCAGCACGGCCCAGCCGCCCACCAAGGCAGGCGACAGGAGGCCTCGGGCACCCGGGATTGGCGGACTCGTGGGAGACCTCGCAGCTCAGGTCAGGCGGGACCCTCCCGGCCCACAGGAGCTTGGCCCTCTGCCCCAGATCCCGCTTGACGCCCACAAGGACGTGGCCCCGGGGGCTTAAGGGCCCGTGGCCCACGGTCCTTTGGGCATTCGCCACCCTGTCTGCCCACACAGTTCTAGGTGAAGCCCGGCCGCAGCCAGGCTGGCCCTCCTGCCCGACGGCAGTTGGCCTGAAGCCACTGGGAGGCACCATTGAGTCGGCAAGACCCCTTAGACCCAGCAAGGCCACCCTTGCCCCTCCGCCAAATGCTGAGCAAAGTTCCCTGCACCCGGTGACCGGCCGGCCCGGAGAACCATTCCCGGCCCACGACCCCACTCCCGCCCCCGGCCGTGGTGAAAGAGTGGAGTGTGGGCTTTTTCCGGAGGGAGCTGTGGAGAGACACACGGGCAGACGGGTGGCTGCGGCGTGGAGGGGCGCTGGTGTGGTCGGCCAGGTGCAGGTCGAGGGCCTCGCGGGCCTCACGATCTTCACCCGGGCCTGCGGCGGTGTCTGGGTCCGGGCCAGCCACCCCGGCAGCGGCTGGCGTGCGGTTGCCTTCCAGGGCCGCCTTCTGGGGGCATGTCCAGCCAGACCGGCGGGGATGGCCCCCTCCGGCGCACGCTGTGTCGGGAGAGGCCTGAGTAGATGAGGCCTGCAGCAGTGCCCGGCGGGGGCAGAGGAAGCCTTGAGTACCGGCCACTACAAGAAAAGGGCAATCGGGGGGCAAAAAATACTACAGCACCTAGTATTCCCAGGGGGTCTCCCATCCAGGTAGTAAACAGACCCGACCCTGCTTAGCTTCCGAGGTCAGACGAGATGGGGTGCGTTTAGGGTGGTATGGCCGTAGAAGGCAGCGGGGGCCACGGGGTGACTCTTGAGGCTCAGCTTAGCTGGTGCTGGCGAATTACCACCAGTCCGGCGACCAGCCCTCTGCTGCACGGCCCTGCTGCCTGCCCAGGCAGGCGACAGGAGGCCTCGGGGACCCGGAGGTGGCAGAGTCTTGGGCGACCTTGCAACCCTGTTCGGGCGGGAACCTCCGGACCCGGAGGCACTTGACGCTCCACCTCAGATCCCGCTCGATGCTCACAAGGACGTGGCCTCAGAGGCTTAAGGGCCAGTGGCCTGCTGTCCCTTGGGCATTACACAACCTGTCCACCCTCGCAGTTCTAGGAGCAGCCCAGCCATGGCCGGGCCGGCCTTCCTGCTCGACGGCAGTTGGCCCAAAGCCACTGGGATCCACCGTTGGGCTGCCACGGCCTCTTAGCCCCAGCAAACTACCCTTTCAGCCACGCCACCCGCCAAGCACAGTTCCGATGCCTGGAGGTCAGCCGACCTGGAGAACCAGTCACGGCCCACGACCCCGCTCCTGCCTCCAGCCGTAGCGAAACGGCAGAGGGTGGGCTTTTTCCGGAGGGAGCTGTATAGAGACACACGGGCAATTAGGTGGCTGCGGCGTGGATGCGCGCTGGTGGGGACGGCCAGTTGTAGGTCGAGGGCTTCGCGTGCCTCACGGCCTTCACCTGGGCGTGCGGCGCAGTCTGGCTGCGGGCCAGCCACCACGGGAGCGGCTGGTTTATGGCTATCTTCCAGGGCCGCCTTCTGGCCGCATTTCCATCCAGACCTGCGGGGAGCGCCCCCTCCAGAGCACGCTGTGTTGGGAGGGCCCTGAGGAGGTGAGGCCTGCAGAGGCGGAGGCGGCATCAGCCGTGGGCGCCTAAAGGAGAATTTATAGTGGGAGGCAAAAAAGCCTACAGCACCTGGTATTCCCATGTGGTCTCCCATCCAAGTACTAAGCAGGCCCGACCCTGCTTAGCTTCCAGGATCAGACGATATCGGGCGCGTTCAGGGTGGTATGGCGGTAGAAGGCTGCGGGGGCCACGGGGTGCCTCTTGAGGCTTAGCTTCCCTGGTGCTGGGGCTTGCCGACAGCCCGGCAGCCAACCCTCTCCAGCACGGCCCAGCCGCCCACCAAGGCAGGCGACAGGAGGCCTCGGGCACCCGGGATTGGCGGACTCGTGGGAGACCTCGCAGCTCAGGTCAGGCGGGACCCTCCCGGCCCACAGGAGCTTGGCCCTCTGCCCCAGATCCCGCTTGACGCCCACAAGGACGTGGCCCCGGGGGCTTAAGGGCCCGTGGCCCACGGTCCTTTGGGCATTCGCCACCCTGTCTGCCCACACAGTTCTAGGTGAAGCCCGGCCGCGGCCAGGCTGGCCCTCCTGCCCGACGGCAGTTGGCCTGAAGCCACTGGGAGGCACCATTGAGTCGGCAAGACCCCTTAGACCCAGCAAGGCCACCCTTGCCCCTCCGCCAAATGCTGAGCAAAGTTCCCTGCACCCGGTGACCGGCCGGCCCGGAGAACCATTCCCGGCCCACGACCCCACTCCCGCCCCCGGCCGTGGTGAAAGAGTGGAGGGTGGGCTTTTTCCGGAGGGAGCTGTGGAGAGACACACGGGCAGACGGGTGGCTGCGGCGTGGAGGGGCGCTGGTGTGGTCGGCCAGGTGCAGGTCGAGGGCCTCGCGGGCCTCACGATCTTCACCCGGGCCTGCGGCGGTGTCTGGGTCCGGGCCAGCCACCCCGGCAGCGGCTGGCGTGCGGTTGCCTTCCAGGGCCGCCTTCTGGGGGCATGTCCAGCCAGACCGGCGGGGATGGCCCCCTCCGGCGCACGCTGTGTCGGGAGAGGCCTGAGTAGATGAGGCCTGCAGCAGTGCCCGGCGGGAGCAGCGGAAGCCTTGAGCACCGGCGATGACAAGAAAAGGCAGATCGGGGGGCAAAAAATACTACAGCACCTAGTATTCCCAGGTGGTCTCCCATCCAGGTAGTAAACAGACCCGACCCTGCTTAGCTTCCGAGGTCAGACGAGATGGGGTGCGTTTAGGGTGGTATGGCCGTAGAAGGCAGCGGGGGCCACGGGGTGACTCTTGAGGCTCAGCTTAGCTGGTGCTGGCGAATTACCACCAGTCCGGCGACCAGCCCTCTGCTGCACGGCCCTGCTGCCTGCCCAGGCAGGCGACAGGAGGCCTCGGGGACCCGGAGGTGGCAGAGTCTTGGGCGACCTTGCAACCCTGTTCGGGCGGGAACCTCCGGACCCGTAGGCGCTTGACGCTCCACCTCAGATCCCGCTCGACGCTCACAAGGACGTGGCCTCAGAGGCTTAAGGGCCAGTGGCCTGCTGTCCCTTGGGCATTACACAACCTGTCCACCCTCGCAGTTCTAGGAGCAGCCCAGCCATGGCCGGGCCGGCCTTCCTGCTCGACGGCAGTTGGCCCAAAGCCACTGGGATCCACCGTTGGGCTGCCACGGCCTCTTAGCCCCAGCAAACTACCCTTTCAGCCACGCCACCCGCCAAGCACAGTTCCGATGCCTGGAGGTCAGCCGACCTGGAGAACCAGTCACGGCCCACGACCCCGCTCCTGCCTCCAGCCGTAGCGAAACGGCAGAGGGTGGGCTTTTTCCGGAGGGAGCTGTATAGAGACACACGGGCAATTAGGTGGCTGCGGCGTGGATGCGCGCTGGTGGGGACGGCCAGTTGTAGGTCGAGGGCTTCGCGTGCCTCACGGCCTTCACCTGGGCGTGCGGCGCAGTCTGGCTGCGGGCCAGCCACCACGGGAGCGGCTGGTTTATGGCTATCTTCCAGGGCCGCCTTCTGGCCGCATTTCCATCCAGACCTGCGGGGAGCGCCCCCTCCAGAGCACGCTGTGTTGGGAGGGCCCTGAGGAGGTGAGGCCTGCAGAGGCGGAGGCGGCATCAGCCGTGGGCGCCTAAAGGAGAATTTATAGTGGGAGGCAAAAAAGCCTACAGCACCTGGTATCCCCATGTGGTCTCCCATCCAAGTACTAAGCAGGCCCGACCCTGCTTAGCTTCCAGGATCAGACGATATCGGGCGCGTTCAGGGTGGTATGGCGGTAGAAGGCTGCGGGGGCCACGGGGTGCCTCTTGAGGCTTAGCTTCCCTGGTGCTGGGGCTTGCCGACAGCCCGGCAGCCAACCCTCTCCAGCACGGCCCAGCCGCCCACCAAGGCAGGCGACAGGAGGCCTCGGGCACCCGGGATTGGCGGACTCGTGGGAGACCTCGCAGCTCAGGTCAGGCGGGACCCTCCCGGCCCACAGGAGCTTGGCCCTCTGCCCCAGATCCCGCTTGACGCCCACAAGGACGTGGCCCCGGGGGCTTAAGGGCCCGTGGCCCACGGTCCTTTGGGCATTCGCCACCCTGTCTGCCCACACAGTTCTAGGTGAAGCCCGGCCGCGGCCAGGCTGGCCCTCCTGCCCGACGGCAGTTGGCCTGAAGCCACTGGGAGGCACCATTGAGTCGGCAAGACCCCTTAGACCCAGCAAGGCCACCCTTGCCCCTCCGCCAAATGCTGAGCAAAGTTCCCTGCACCCGGTGACCGGCCGGCCCGGAGAACCATTCCCGGCCCACGACCCCACTCCCGCCCCCGGCCGTGGTGAAAGAGTGGAGGGTGGGCTTTTTCCGGAGGGAGCTGTGGAGAGACACACGGGCAGACGGGTGGCTGCGGCGTGGAGGGGCGCTGGTGTGGTCGGCCAGGTGCAGGTCGAGGGCCTCGCGGGCCTCACGATCTTCACCCGGGCCTGCGGCGGTGTCTGGGTCCGGGCCAGCCACCCCGGCAGCGGCTGGCGTGCGGTTGCCTTCCAGGGCCGCCTTCTGGGGGCATGTCCAGCCAGACCGGCGGGGATGGCCCCCTCCGGCGCACGCTGTGTCGGGAGAGGCCTGAGTAGATGAGGCCTGCAGCAGTGCCCGGCGGGAGCAGCGGAAGCCTTGAGCACCGGTGATGACAAGAAAAGGCAGATCGGGGGGCAAAAAATACTACAGCACCTAGTATTCCCAGGTGGTCTCCCATCCAGGTAGTAAACAGACCCGACCCTGCTTAGCTTCCGAGGTCAGACGAGATGGGGTGCGTTTAGGGTGGTATGGCCGTAGAAGGCAGCGGGGGCCACGGGGTGACTCTTGAGGCTCAGCTTAGCTGGTGCTGGCGAATTACCACCAGTCCGGCGACCAGCCCTCTGCTGCACGGCCCTGCTGCCTGCCCAGGCAGGCGACAGGAGGCCTCGGGGACCCGGAGGTGGCAGAGTCTTGGGCGACCTTGCAACCCTGTTCGGGCGGGAACCTCCGGACCCGTAGGCGCTTGACGCTCCACCTCAGATCCCGCTCGACGCTCACAAGGACGTGGCCTCAGAGGCTTAAGGGCCAGTGGCCTGCTGTCCCTTGGGCATTACACAACCTGTCCACCCTCGCAGTTCTAGGAGCAGCCCAGCCATGGCCGGGCCGGCCTTCCTGCTCGACGGCAGTTGGCCCAAAGCCACTGGGATCCACCGTTGGGCTGCCACGGCCTCTTAGCCCCAGCAAACTACCCTTTCAGCCACGCCACCCGCCAAGCACAGTTCCGATGCCTGGAGGTCAGCCGACCTGGAGAACCAGTCACGGCCCACGACCCCGCTCCTGCCTCCAGCCGTAGCGAAACGGCAGAGGGTGGGCTTTTTCCGGAGGGAGCTGTATAGAGACACACGGGCAATTAGGTGGCTGCGGCGTGGATGCGCGCTGGTGGGGACGGCCAGTTGTAGGTCGAGGGCTTCGCGTGCCTCACGGCCTTCACCTGGGCGTGCGGCGCAGTCTGGCTGCGGGCCAGCCACCACGGGAGCGGCTGGTTTATGGCTATCTTCCAGGGCCGCCTTCTGGCCGCATTTCCATCCAGACCTGCGGGGAGCGCCCCCTCCAGAGCACGCTGTGTTGGGAGGGCCCTGAGGAGGTGAGGCCTGCAGAGGCGGAGGCGGCATCAGCCGTGGGCGCCTAAAGGAGAATTTATAGTGGGAGGCAAAAAAGCCTACAGCACCTGGTATTCCCATGTGGTCTCCCATCCAAGTACTAAGCAGGCCCGACCCTGCTTAGCTTCCAGGATCAGCCGATATCGGGCGCGTTCAGGGTGGTATGGCGGTAGAAGGCTGCGGGGGCCACGGGGTGCCTCTTGAGGCTTAGCTTCCCTGGTGCTGGGGCTTGCCGACAGCCCGGCAGCCAACCCTCTCCAGCACGGCCCAGCCGCCCACCAAGGCAGGCGACAGGAGGCCTCGGGCACCCGGGATTGGCGGACTCGTGGGAGACCTCGCAGCTCAGGTCAGGCGGGACCCTCCCGGCCCACAGGAGCTTGGCCCTCTGCCCCAGATCCCGCTTGACGCCCACAAGGACGTGGCCCCGGGGGCTTAAGGGCCCGTGGCCCACGGTCCTTTGGGCATTCGCCACCCTGTCTGCCCACACAGTTCTAGGTGAAGCCCGGCCGCGGCCAGGCTGGCCCTCCTGCCCGACGGCAGTTGGCCTGAAGCCACTGGGAGGCACCATTGAGTCGGCAAGACCCCTTAGACCCAGCAAGGCCACCCTTGCCCCTCCGCCAAATGCTGAGCAAAGTTCCCTGCACCCGGTGACCGGCCGGCCCGGAGAACCATTCCCGGCCCACGACCCCACTCCCGCCCCCGGCCGTGGTGAAAGAGTGGAGGGTGGGCTTTTTCCGGAGGGAGCTGTGGAGAGACACACGGGCAGACGGGTGGCTGCGGCGTGGAGGGGCGCTGGTGTGGTCGGCCAGGTGCAGGTCGAGGGCCTCGCGGGCCTCACGATCTTCACCCGGGCCTGCGGCGGTGTCTGGGTCCGGGCCAGCCACCCCGGCAGCGGCTGGCGTGCGGTTGCCTTCCAGGGCCGCCTTCTGGGGGCATGTCCAGCCAGACCGGCGGGGATGGCCCCCTCCGGCGCACGCTGTGTCGGGAGAGGCCTGAGTAGATGAGGCCTGCAGCAGTGCCCGGCGGGGGCAGAGGAAGCCTTGAGTACCGGCCACTACAAGAAAAGGGAAATCGGGGTGCAAAAAATACTACAGCACCTAGTATTCCCAGGGGGTCTCCCATCCAGGTAGTAAACAGACCCGACCCTGCTTAGCTTCCGAGGTCAGACGAGATGGGGTGCGTTTAGGGTGGTATGGCCGTAGAAGGCAGTGGGGGCCACGGGGTGACTCTTGAGGCTCAGCTTAGCTGGTGCTGGCGAATTACCACCAGTCCGGCGACCAGCCCTCTGCTGCACGGCCCTGCTGCCTGCCCAGGCAGGCGACAGGAGGCCTCGGGGACCCGGAGGTGGCAGAGTCTTGGGCGACCTTGCAACCCTGTTCGGGCGGGAACCTCCGGACCCGGAGGCACTTGACGCTCCACCTCAGATCCCGCTCGACGCTCACAAGGACGTGGCCTCAGAGGCTTAAGGGCCGGTGGCCTGCTGTCCCTTGGGCATTACACAACCTGTCCACCCTCGCAGTTCTAGGAGCAGCCCAGCCATGGCCGGGCCGGCCTTCCTGCTCGACGGCAGTTGGCCCAAAGCCACTGGGATCCACCGTTGGGCTGCCACGGCCTCTTAGCCCCAGCAAACTACCCTTTCAGCCACGCCACCCGCCAAGCACAGTTCCGATGCCTGGAGGTCAGCCGACCTGGAGAACCAGTCACGGCCCACGACCCCGCTCCTGCCTCCAGCCGTAGCGAAACGGCAGAGGGTGGGCTTTTTCCGGAGGGAGCTGTATAGAGACACACGGGCAATTAGGTGGCTGCGGCGTGGATGCGCGCTGGTGGGGACGGCCAGTTGTAGGTCGAGGGCTTCGCGTGCCTCACGGCCTTCACCTGGGCGTGCGGCGCAGTCTGGCTGCGGGCCAGCCACCACGGGAGCGGCTGGTTTATGGCTATCTTCCAGGGCCGCCTTCTGGCCGCATTTCCATCCAGACCTGCGGGGAGCGCCCCCTCCAGAGCACGCTGTGTTGGGAGGGCCCTGAGGAGGTGAGGCCTGCAGAGGCGGAGGCGGCATCAGCCGTGGGCGCCTAAAGGAGAATTTATAGTGGGAGGCAAAAAAGCCTACAGCACCTGGTATTCCCATGTGGTCTCCCATCCAAGTACTAAGCAGGCCCGACCCTGCTTAGCTTCCAGGATCAGACGATATCGGGCGCGTTCAGGGTGGTATGGCGGTAGAAGGCTGCGGGGGCCACGGGGTGCCTCTTGAGGCTTAGCTTCCCTGGTGCTGGGGCTTGCTGACAGCCCGGCAGCCAACCCTCTCCAGCACGGCCCAGCCGCCCACCAAGGCAGGCGACAGGAGGCCTCGGGCACCCGGGATTGGCGGACTCGTGGGAGACCTCGCAGCTCAGGTCAGGCGGGACCCTCCCGGCCCACAGGAGCTTGGCCCTCTGCCCCAGATCCCGCTTGACGCCCACAAGGACGTGGCCCCGGGGGCTTAAGGGCCCGTGGCCCACGGTCCTTTGGGCATTCGCCACCCTGTCTGCCCACACAGTTCTAGGTGAAGCCCGGCCGCGGCCAGGCTGGCCCTCCTGCCCGACGGCAGTTGGCCTGAAGCCACTGGGAGGCACCATTGAGTCGGCAAGACCCCTTAGACCCAGCAAGGCCACCCTTGCCCCTCCGCCAAATGCTGAGCAAAGTTCCCTGCACCCGGTGACCGGCCGGCCCGGAGAACCATTCCCGGCCCACGACCCCACTCCCGCCCCCGGCCGTGGTGAAAGAGTGGAGGGTGGGCTTTTTCCGGAGGGAGCTGTGGAGAGACACACGGGCAGACGGGTGGCTGCGGCGTGGAGGGGCGCTGGTGTGGTCGGCCAGGTGCAGGTCGAGGGCCTCGCGGGCCTCACGATCTTCACCCGGGCCTGCGGCGGTGTCTGGGTCCGGGCCAGCCACCCCGGCAGCGGCTGGCGTGCGGTTGCCTTCCAGGGCCGCCTTCTGGGGGCATGTCCAGCCAGACCGGCGGGGATGGCCCCCTCCGGCGCACGCTGTGTCGGGAGAGGCCTGAGTAGATGAGGCCTGCAGCAGTGCCCGGCGGGGGCAGAGGAAGCCTTGAGTACCGGCCACTACAAGAAAAGGGCAATCGGGGGGCAAAACATACTACAGCACCTAGTATGCCCAGGGGGTCTCCCATCCAGGTAGTAAACAGACCCGACCCTGCTTAGCTTCGGAGATCAGACGAGATGGGGTGCGTATAGGGTGGTATGGCCGTAGAAGGCAGCGGGGCCCACGGGGTGCCTCTTGAGGCTCAGCTTACCTGGTGCTGGCGAATTACCGCCAGTCCGGCGACCAGCCCTCTGCAGCACGGCCCTGCGGCCCGCCCAGGCAGGCGATAGCAGGCTTCGGGGTCCGGGGGTGGTGGAGTCTTGGACGCTCTAGCAGCTCAGTTCTGGCGGGAACATCCAGGCACATAGGCGCATGGCGAAACGCCCCAGATCCCGCTCGACGCTCACAAAGACGTGGCTCTGAAGGCTTAAGGGTCCGTGGTCCACGGTCCCTTGGGCATTCCCCACCCTGTCCACCCACGCAGTGCTAGGTGCAGTCCAGCCGCGGCCGGGCTGGCCCTCCTGCCTGAAGGCAGTTAGCCCAAAGCCACTGGGAGCCACCATTGATGCGGCACGGCCCCTTGGACCCAGCAAGGCCACCCTTGCCCACACGCCACCCGCTGAGCACAGTTCCCAGCGCATGGTGGCCGGCTGGCCCGGAGAACCGGACCGGCCCAGGACCCCGCTCCCGCCCCCGGCCATGGCGAAACAGCGGAGGGTGGGCTTTTTCCGGAGGGAGCTGTGGAGAGACACAGAGGCAGCCAGGTGGCTGCGGCGCAGATGGGCGCTGGTTGGGTTGGCCACGGGCAGGTCGAGGGCCTCGCGGGCCTCACGATCTTCACCCGGGCCTGCAGCGGAGTCTGGGTCCGGGCCAGCCACCCCGGGAGAGGCTGGGGTGCGGCTGCCTTCCAGGGCCGCCTTCTGGCGGCATGTCCACCCAGACCGGCTGGGTGGGCCCCCTCTGGCGCACGCTGTGTTGCGAGAGGCCTGAGTAGATGAGGCCTGCAGCAGTGCCCGGCGGGAGCAGCGGAAGCCTTGAGCACCGGCGATGACAAGAAAAGGCAGATCGGGGGGCAAAAAATACTACAGCACCTAGTATTCCCAGGTGGTCTCCCATCCAGGTAGTAAACAGACCCGACCCTGCTTAGCTTCCGAGGTCAGACGAGATGGGGTGCGTTTAGGGTGGTATGGCCGTAGAAGGCAGCGGGGGCCACGGGGTGACTCTTGAGGCTCAGCTTAGCTGGTGCTGGCGAATTACCACCAGTCCGGCGACCAGCCCTCTGCTGCACGGCCCTGCTGCCTGCCCAGGCAGGCGACAGGAGGCCTCGGGGACCCGGAGGTGGCAGAGTCTTGGGCGACCTTGCAACCCTGTTCGGGCGGGAACCTCCGGACCCGTAGGCGCTTGACGCTCCACCTCAGATCCCGCTCGACGCTCACAAGGACGTGGCCTCAGAGGCTTAAGGGCCGGTGGCCTGCTGTCCCTTGGGCATTACACAACCTGTCCACCCTCGCAGTTCTAGGAGCAGCCCAGCCATGGCCGGGCCGGCCTTCCTGCTCGACGGCAGTTGGCCCAAAGCCACTGGGATCCACCGTTGGGCTGCCACGGCCTCTTAGCCCCAGCAAACTACCCTTTCAGCCACGCCACCCGCCAAGCACAGTTCCGATGCCTGGAGGTCAGCCGACCTGGAGAACCAGTCACGGCCCACGACCCCACTCCTGCCTCCAGCCGTAGCGAAACGGCAGAGGGTGGGCTTTTTCCGGAGGGAGCTGTATAGAGACACACGGGCAATTAGGTGGCTGCGGCGTGGATGCGCGCTGGTGGGGACGGCCAGTTGTAGGTCGAGGGCTTCGCGTGCCTCACGGCCTTCACCTGGGCGTGCGGCGCAGTCTGGCTGCGGGCCAGCCACCACGGGAGCGGCTGGTTTATGGCTATCTTCCAGGGCCGCCTTCTGGCCGCATTTCCATCCAGACCTGCGGGGAGCGCCCCCTCCAGAGCACGCTGTGTTGGGAGGGCCCTGAGGAGGTGAGGCCTGCAGAGGCGGAGGCGGCATCAGCCGTGGGCGCCTAAAGGAGAATTTATAGTGGGAGGCAAAAAAGCCTACAGCACCTGGTATTCCCATGTGGTCTCCCATCCAAGTACTAAGCAGGCCCGACCCTGCTTAGCTTCCAGGATCAGACGATATCGGGTGCGTTCAGGGTGGTATGGCGGTAGAAGGCTGCGGGGGCCACGGGGTGCCTCTTGAGGCTTAGCTTCCCTGGTGCTGGGGCTTGCCGACAGCCCGGCAGCCAACCCTCTCCAGCACGGCCCAGCCGCCCACCAAGGCAGGCGACAGGAGGCCTCGGGCACCCGGGATTGGCGGACTCGTGGGAGACCTCGCAGCTCAGGTCAGGCGGGACCCTCCCGGCCCACAGGAGCTTGGCCCTCTGCCCCAGATCCCGCTTGACGCCCACAAGGACGTGGCCCCGGGGGCTTAAGGGCCCGTGGCCCACGGTCCTTTGGGCATTCGCCACCCTGTCTGCCCACACAGGTCTAGGTGAAGCCCGGCCGCGGCCAGGCTGGCCCTCCTGCCCAACGGCAGTTGGCCTGAAGCCACTGGGAGGCACCATTGAGTCGGCAAGACCCCTTAGACCCAGCAAGGCCACCCTTGCCCCTCCGCCAAATGCTGAGCAAAGTTCCCTGCACCCGGTGACCGGCCGGCCCGGAGAACCATTCCCGGCCCACGACCCCACTCCCGCCCCCGGCCGTGGTGAAAGAGTGGAGGGTGGGCTTTTTCCGGAGGGAGCTGTGGAGAGACACACGGGCAGACGGGTGGCTGCGGCGTGGAGGGGCGCTGGTGTGGTCGGCCAGGTGCAGGTCGAGGGCCTCGCGGGCCTCACGATCTTCACCCGGGCCTGCGGCGGTGTCTGGGTCCGGGCCAGCCACCCCGGCAGCGGCTGGCGTGCGGTTGCCTTCCAGGGCCGCCTTCTGGGGGCATGTCCAGCCAGACCGGCGGGGATGGCCCCCTCCGGCGCACGCTGTGTCGGGAGAGGCCTGAGTAGATGAGGCCTGCAGCAGTGCCCGGCGGGGGCAGAGGAAGCCTTGAGTACCGGCCACTACAAGAAAAGGGCAATCGGGGGGCAAAACATACTACAGCACCTAGTATGCCCAGGGGGTCTCCCATCCAGGTAGTAAACAGACCCGACCCTGCTTAGCTTCGGAGATCAGACGAGATGGGGTGCGTATAGGGTGGTATGGCCGTAGAAGGCAGCGGGGCCCACGGGGTGCCTCTTGAGGCTCAGCTTACCTGGTGCTGGCGAATTACCGCCAGTCCGGCGACCAGCCCTCTGCAGCACGGCCCTGCGGCCCGCCCAGGCAGGCGATAGCAGGCTTCGGGGTCCGGGGGTGGTGGAGTCTTGGACGCTCTAGCAGCTCAGTTCTGGCGGGAACATCCAGGCACATAGGCGCATGGCGAACCGCCCCAGATCCCGCTCGACGCTCACAAAGACGTGGCTCTGAAGGCTTAAGGGTCCGTGGTCCACGGTCCCTTGGGCATTCCCCACCCTGTCCACCCACGCAGTGCTAGGTGCAGTCCAGCCGCGGCCGGGCTGGCCCTCCTGCCTGAAGGCAGTTAGCCCAAAGCCACTGGGAGCCACCATTGATGCGGCACGGCCCCTTGGACCCAGCAAGGCCACCCTTGCCCACACGCCACCCGCTGAGCACAGTTCCCAGCGCATGGTGGCCGGCTGGCCCGGAGAACCGGACCGGCCCAGGACCCCGCTCCCGCCCCCGGCCATGGCGAAACAGCGGAGGGTGGGCTTTTTCCGGAGGGAGCTGTGGAGAGACACAGAGGCAGCCAGGTGGCTGCGGCGCAGATGGGCGCTGGTTGGGTTGGCCACGGGCAGGTCGAGGGCCTCGCGGGCCTCACGATCTTCACCCGGGCCTGCAGCGGAGTCTGGGTCCGGGCCAGCCACCCCGGGAGAGGCTGGGGTGCGGCTGCCTTCCAGGGCCGCCTTCTGGCGGCATGTCCACCCAGACCGGCTGGGTGGGCCCCCTCTGGCGCACGCTGTGTTGCGAGAGGCCTGAGTAGATGAGGCCTGCAGCAGTGCCCGGCGGGAGCAGCGGAAGCCTTGAGCACCGGCGATGACAAGAAAAGGCAGATCGGGGGGCAAAAAATACTACAGCACCTAGTATTCCCAGGTGGTCTCCCATCCAGGTAGTAAACAGACCCGACCCTGCTTAGCTTCCGAGGTCAGACGAGATGGGGTGCGTTTAGGGTGGTATGGCCGTAGAAGGCAGCGGGGGCCACGGGGTGACTCTTGAGGCTCAGCTTAGCTGGTGCTGGCGAATTACCACCAGTCCGGCGACCAGCCCTCTGCTGCACGGCCCTGCTGCCTGCCCAGGCAGGCGACAGGAGGCCTCGGGGACCCGGAGGTGGCAGAGTCTTGGGCGACCTTGCAACCCTGTTCGGGCGGGAACCTCCGGACCCGTAGGCGCTTGACGCTCCACCTCAGATCCCGCTCGACGCTCACAAGGACGTGGCCTCAGAGGCTTAAGGGCCAGTGGCCTGCTGTCCCTTGGGCATTACACAACCTGTCCACCCTCGCAGTTCTAGGAGCAGCCCAGCCATGGCCGGGCCGGCCTTCCTGCTCGACGGCAGTTGGCCCAAAGCCACTGGGATCCACCGTTGGGCTGCCACGGCCTCTTAGCCCCAGCAAACTACCCTTTCAGCCACGCCACCCGCCAAGCACAGTTCCGATGCCTGGAGGTCAGCCGACCTGGAGAACCAGTCACGGCCCACGACCCCGCTCCTGCCTCCAGCCGTAGCGAAACGGCAGAGGGTGGGCTTTTTCCGGAGGGAGCTGTATAGAGACACACGGGCAATTAGGTGGCTGCGGCGTGGATGCGCGCTGGTGGGGACGGCCAGTTGTAGGTCGAGGGCTTCGCGTGCCTCACGGCCTTCACCTGGGCGTGCGGCGCAGTCTGGCTGCGGGCCAGCCACCACGGGAGCGGCTGGTTTATGGCTATCTTCCAGGGCCGCCTTCTGGCCGCATTTCCATCCAGACCTGCGGGGAGCGCCCCCTCCAGAGCACGCTGTGTTGGGAGGGCCCTGAGGAGGTGAGGCCTGCAGAGGCGGAGGCGGCATCAGCCGTGGGCGCCTAAAGGAGAATTTATAGTGGGAGGCAAAAAAGCCTACAGCACCTGGTATTCCCATGTGGTCTCCCATCCAAGTACTAAGCAGGCCCGACCCTGCTTAGCTTCCAGGATCAGACGATATCGGGCGCGTTCAGGGTGGTATGGCGGTAGAAGGCTGCGGGGGCCACGGGGTGCCTCTTGAGGCTTAGCTTCCCTGGTGCTGGGGCTTGCCGACAGCCCGGCAGCCAACCCTCTCCAGCACGGCCCAGCCGCCCACCAAGGCAGGCGACAGGAGGCCTCGGGCACCCGGGATTGGCGGACTCGTGGGAGACCTCGCAGCTCAGGTCAGGCGGGACCCTCCCGGCCCACAGGAGCTTGGCCCTCTGCCCCAGATCCCGCTTGACGCCCACAAGGACGTGGCCCCGGGGGCTTAAGGGCCCGTGGCCCACGGTCCTTTGGGCATTCGCCACCCTGTCTGCCCACACAGTTCTAGGTGAAGCCCGGCCGCGGCCAGGCTGGCCCTCCTGCCCGACGGCAGTTGGCCTGAAGCCACTGGGAGGCACCATTGAGTCAGCAAGACCCCTTAGACCCAGCAAGGCCACCCTTGCCCCTCCGCCAAATGCTGAGCAAAGTTCCCTGCACCCGGTGACCGGCCGGCCCGGAGAACCATTCCCGGCCCACGACCCCACTCCCGCCCCCGGCCGTGGTGAAAGAGTGGAGGGTGGGCTTTTTCCGGAGGGAGCTGTGGAGAGACACACGGGCAGACGGGTGGCTGCGGCGTGGAGGGGCGCTGGTGTGGTCGGCCAGGTGCAGGTCGAGGGCCTCGCGGGCCTCACGATCTTCACCCGGGCCTGCGGCGGTGTCTGGGTCCGGGCCAGCCACCCCGGCAGCGGCTGGCGTGCGGTTGCCTTCCAGGGCCGCCTTCTGGGGGCATGTCCAGCCAGACCGGCGGGGATGGCCCCCTCCGGCGCACGCTGTGTCGGGAGAGGCCTGAGTAGATGAGGCCTGCAGCAGTGCCCGGCGGGGGCAGAGGAAGCCTTGAGTACCGGCCACTACAAGAAAAGGGCAATCGGGGGGCAAAACATACTACAGCACCTAGTATGCCCAGGGGGTCTCCCATCCAGGTAGTAAACAGACCCGACCCTGCTTAGCTTCGGAGATCAGACGAGATGGGGTGCGTATAGGGTGGTATGGCCGTAGAAGGCAGCGGGGCCCACGGGGTGCCTCTTGAGGCTCAGCTTACCTGGTGCTGGCGAATTACCGCCAGTCCGGCGACCAGCCCTCTGCAGCACGGCCCTGCGGCCCGCCCAGGCAGGCGATAGCAGGCTTCGGGGTCCGGGGGTGGTGGAGTCTTGGACGCTCTAGCAGCTCAGTTCTGGCGGGAACATCCAGGCACATAGGCGCATGGCGAACCGCCCCAGATCCCGCTCGACGCTCACAAAGACGTGGCTCTGAAGGCTTAAGGGTCCGTGGTCCACGGTCCCTTGGGCATTCCCCACCCTGTCCACCCACGCAGTGCTAGGTGCAGTCCAGCCGCGGCCGGGCTGGCCCTCCTGCCTGAAGGCAGTTAGCCCAAAGCCACTGGGAGCCACCATTGATGCGGCACGGCCCCTTGGACCCAGCAAGGCCACCCTTGCCCACACGCCACCCGCTGAGCACAGTTCCCAGCGCATGGTGGCCGGCTGGCCCGGAGAACCGGACCGGCCCAGGACCCCGCTCCCGCCCCCGGCCATGGCGAAACAGCGGAGGGTGGGCTTTTTCCGGAGGGAGCTGTGGAGAGACACAGAGGCAGCCAGGTGGCTGCGGCGCAGATGGGCGCTGGTTGGGTTGGCCACGGGCAGGTCGAGGGCCTCGCGGGCCTCACGATCTTCACCCGGGCCTGCAGCGGAGTCTGGGTCCGGGCCAGCCACCCCGGGAGAGGCTGGGGTGCGGCTGCCTTCCAGGGCCGCCTTCTGGCGGCATGTCCACCCAGACCGGCTGGGTGGGCCCCCTCTGGCGCACGCTGTGTTGCGAGAGGCCTGAGTAGATGAGGCCTGCAGCAGTGCCCGGCGGGAGCAGCGGAAGCCTTGAGCACCGGCGATGACAAGAAAAGGCAGATCGGGGGGCAAAAAATACTACAGCACCTAGTATTCCCAGGTGGTCTCCCATCCAGGTAGTAAACAGACCCGACCCTGCTTAGCTTCCGAGGTCAGACGAGATGGGGTGCGTTTAGGGTGGTATGGCCGTAGAAGGCAGCGGGGGCCACGGGGTGACTCTTGAGGCTCAGCTTAGCTGGTGCTGGCGAATTACCACCAGTCTGGCGACCAGCCCTCTGCTGCACGGCCCTGCTGCCTGCCCAGGCAGGCGACAGGAGGCCTCGGGGACCCGGAGGTGGCAGAGTCTTGGGCGACCTTGCAACCCTGTTCGGGCGGGAACCTCCGGACCCGTAGGCGCTTGACGCTCCACCTCAGATCCCGCTCGACGCTCACAAGGACGTGGCCTCAGAGGCTTAAGGGCCGGTGGCCTGCTGTCCCTTGGGCATTACACAACCTGTCCACCCTCGCAGTTCTAGGAGCAGCCCAGCCATGGCCGGGCCGGCCTTCCTGCTCGACGGCAGTTGGCCCAAAGCCACTGGGATCCACCGTTGGGCTGCCACGGCCTCTTAGCCCCAGCAAACTACCCTTTCAGCCACGCCACCCGCCAAGCACAGTTCCGATGCCTGGAGGTCAGCCGACCTGGAGAACCAGTCACGGCCCACGACCCCGCTCCTGCCTCCAGCCGTAGCGAAACGGCAGAGGGTGGGCTTTTTCCGGAGGGAGCTGTATAGAGACACACGGGCAATTAGGTGGCTGCGGCGTGGATGCGCGCTGGTGGGGACGGCCAGTTGTAGGTCGAGGGCTTCGCGTGCCTCACGGCCTTCACCTGGGCGTGCGGCGCAGTCTGGCTGCGGGCCAGCCACCACGGGAGCGGCTGGTTTATGGCTATCTTCCAGGGCCGCCTTCTGGCCGCATTTCCATCCAGACCTGCGGGGAGCGCCCCCTCCAGAGCACGCTGTGTTGGGAGGGCCCTGAGGAGGTGAGGCCTGCAGAGGCGGAGGCGGCATCAGCCGTGGGCGCCTAAAGGAGAATTTATAGTGGGAGGCAAAAAAGCCTACAGCACCTGGTATTCCCATGTGGTCTCCCATCCAAGTACTAAGCAGGCCCGACCCTGCTTAGCTTCCAGGATCAGACGATATCGGGCGCGTTCAGGGTGGTATGGCGGTAGAAGGCTGCGGGGGCCACGGGGTGCCTCTTGAGGCTTAGCTTCCCTGGTGCTGGGGCTTGCCGACAGCCCGGCAGCCAACCCTCTCCAGCACGGCCCAGCCGCCCACCAAGGCAGGCGACAGGAGGCCTCGGGCACCCGGGATTGGCGGACTCGTGGGAGACCTCGCAGCTCAGGTCAGGCGGGACCCTCCCGGCCCACAGGAGCTTGGCCCTCTGCCCCAGATCCCGCTTGACGCCCACAAGGACGTGGCCCCGGGGGCTTAAGGGCCCGTGGCCCACGGTCCTTTGGGCATTCGCCACCCTGTCTGCCCACACAGTTCTAGGTGAAGCCCGGCCGCGGCCAGGCTGGCCCTCCTGCCCGACGGCAGTTGGCCTGAAGCCACTGGGAGGCACCATTGAGTCGGCAAGACCCCTTAGACCCAGCAAGGCCACCCTTGC
Organism: Balaenoptera borealis; assembly: GCF_965194805.1. Taxonomy (NCBI): domain Eukaryota; kingdom Metazoa; phylum Chordata; class Mammalia; order Artiodactyla; family Balaenopteridae; genus Balaenoptera; species Balaenoptera borealis. The sequence goes on along the minus strand of NC_138874.1, from coordinate 27,599,663 downwards.
CCCTCCGCCAAATGCTGAGCAAAGTTCCCTGCACCCGGTGACCGGCCGGCCCGGAGAACCATTCCCGGCCCACGACCCCACTCCCGCCCCCGGCCGTGGTGAAAGAGTGGAGGGTGGGCTTTTTCCGGAGGGAGCTGTGGAGAGACACACGGGCAGACGGGTGGCTGCGGCGTGGAGGGGCGCTGGTGTGGTCGGCCAGGTGCAGGTCGAGGGCCTCGCGGGCCTCACGATCTTCACCCGGGCCTGCGGCGGTGTCTGGGTCCGGGCCAGCCACCCCGGCAGCGGCTGGCGTGCGGTTGCCTTCCAGGGCCGCCTTCTGGGGGCATGTCCAGCCAGACCGGCGGGGATGGCCCCCTCCGGCGCACGCTGTGTCGGGAGAGGCCTGAGTAGATGAGGCCTGCAGCAGTGCCCGGCGGGAGCAGCGGAAGCCTTGAGCACCGGCGATGACAAGAAAAGGCAGATCGGGGGGCAAAAAATACTACAGCACCTAGTATTCCCAGGTGGTCTCCCATCCAGGTAGTAAACAGACCCGACCCTGCTTAGCTTCCGAGGTCAGACGAGATGGGGTGCGTTTAGGGTGGTATGGCCGTAGAAGGCAGCGGGGGCCACGGGGTGACTCTTGAGGCTCAGCTTAGCCGGTGCTGGCGAATTACCACCAGTCCGGCGACCAGCCCTCTGCTGCACGGCCCTGCTGCCTGCCCAGGCAGGCGACAGGAGGCCTCGGGGACCCGGAGGTGGCAGAGTCTTGGGCGACCTTGCAACCCTGTTTGGGCGGGAACCTCCGGACCCGTAGGCGCTTGACGCTCCACCTCAGATCCCGCTCGACGCTCACAAGGACGTGGCCTCAGAGGCTTAAGGGCCAGTGGCCTGCTGTCCCTTGGGCATTACACAACCTGTCCACCCTCACAGTTCTAGGAGCAGCCCAGCCATGGCCGGGCCGGCCTTCCTGCTCGACGGCAGTTGGCCCAAAGCCACTGGGATCCACCGTTGGGCTGCCACGGCCTCTTAGCCCCAGCAAACTACCCTTTCAGCCACGCCACCCGCCAAGCACAGTTCCGATGCCTGGAGGTCAGCCGACCTGGAGAACCAGTCACGGCCCACGACCCCGCTCCTGCCTCCAGCCGTAGCGAAACGGCAGAGGGTGGGCTTTTTCCGGAGGGAGCTGTATAGAGACACACGGGCAATTAGGTGGCTGCGGCGTGGATGCGCGCTGGTGGGGACGGCCAGTTGTAGGTCGAGGGCTTCGCGTGCCTCACGGCCTTCACCTGGGCGTGCGGCGCAGTCTGGCTGCGGGCCAGCCACCACGGGAGCGGCTGGTTTATGGCTATCTTCCAGGGCCGCCTTCTGGCCGCATTTCCATCCAGACCTGCAGGGAGCGCCCCCTCCAGAGCACGCTGTGTTGGGAGGGCCCTGAGGAGGTGAGGCCTGCAGAGGCGGAGGCGGCATCAGCCGTGGGCGCCTAAAGGAGAATTTATAGTGGGAGGCAAAAAAGCCTACAGCACCTGGTATTCCCATGTGGTCTCCCATCCAAGTACTAAGCAGGCCCGACCCTGCTTAGCTTCCAGGATCAGCCGATATCGGGCGCGTTCAGGGTGGTATGGCGGTAGAAGGCTGCGGGGGCCACGGGGTGCCTCTTGAGGCTTAGCTTCCCTGGTGCTGGGGCTTGCCGACAGCCCGGCAGCCAACCCTCTCCAGCACGGCCCAGCCGCCCACCAAGGCAGGCGACAGGAGGCCTCGGGCACCCGGGATTGGCGGACTCGTGGGAGACCTCGCAGCTCAGGTCAGGCGGGACCCTCCCGGCCCACAGGAGCTTGGCCCTCTGCCCCAGATCCCGCTTGACGCCCACAAGGACGTGGCCCCGGGGGCTTAAGGGCCCGTGGCCCACGGTCCTTTGGGCATTCGCCACCCTGTCTGCCCACACAGTTCTAGGTGAAGCCCGGCCGCGGCCAGGCTGGCCCTCCTGCCCGACGGCAGTTGGCCTGAAGCCACTGGGAGGCACCATTGAGTCGGCAAGACCCCTTAGACCCAGCAAGGCCACCCTTGCCCCTCCGCCAAATGCTGAGCAAAGTTCCCTGCACCCGGTGACCGGCCGGCCCGGAGAACCATTCCCGGCCCACGACCCCACTCCCGCCCCCGGCCGTGGTGAAAGAGTGGAGGGTGGGCTTTTTCCGGAGGGAGCTGTGGAGAGACACACGGGCAGACGGGTGGCTGCGGCGTGGAGGGGCGCTGGTGTGGTCGGCCAGGTGCAGGTCGAGGGCCTCGCGGGCCTCACGATCTTCACCCGGGCCTGCGGCGGTGTCTGGGTCCGGGCCAGCCACCCCGGCAGCGGCTGGCGTGCGGTTGCCTTCCAGGGCCGCCTTCTGGGGGCATGTCCAGCCAGACCGGCGGGGATGGCCCCCTCCGGCGCACGCTGTGTCGGGAGAGGCCTGAGTAGATGAGGCCTGCAGCAGTGCCCGGCGGGAGCAGCGGAAGCCTTGAGCACCGGCGATGACAAGAAAAGGCAGATCGGGGGGCAAAAAATACTACAGCACCTAGTATTCCCAGGTGGTCTCCCATCCAGGTAGTAAACAGACCCGACCCTGCTTAGCTTCCGAGGTCAGACGAGATGGGGTGCGTTTAGGGTGGTATGGCCGTAGAAGGCAGCGGGGGCCACGGGGTGACTCTTGAGGCTCAGCTTAGCCGGTGCTGGCGAATTACCACCAGTCCGGCGACCAGCCCTCTGCTGCACGGCCCTGCTGCCTGCCCAGGCAGGCGACAGGAGGCCTCGGGGACCCGGAGGTGGCAGAGTCTTGGGCGACCTTGCAACCCTGTTTGGGCGGGAACCTCCGGACCCGTAGGCGCTTGACGCTCCACCTCAGATCCCGCTCGACGCTCACAAGGACGTGGCCTCAGAGGCTTAAGGGCCAGTGGCCTGCTGTCCCTTGGGCATTACACAACCTGTCCACCCTCACAGTTCTAGGAGCAGCCCAGCCATGGCCGGGCCGGCCTTCCTGCTCGACGGCAGTTGGCCCAAAGCCACTGGGATCCACCGTTGGGCTGCCACGGCCTCTTAGCCCCAGCAAACTACCCTTTCAGCCACGCCACCCGCCAAGCACAGTTCCGATGCCTGGAGGTCAGCCGACCTGGAGAACCAGTCACGGCCCACGACCCCGCTCCTGCCTCCAGCCGTAGCGAAACGGCAGAGGGTGGGCTTTTTCCGGAGGGAGCTGTATAGAGACACACGGGCAATTAGGTGGCTGCGGCGTGGATGCGCGCTGGTGGGGACGGCCAGTTGTAGGTCGAGGGCTTCGCGTGCCTCACGGCCTTCACCTGGGCGTGCGGCGCAGTCTGGCTGCGGGCCAGCCACCACGGGAGCGGCTGGTTTATGGCTATCTTCCAGGGCCGCCTTCTGGCCGCATTTCCATCCAGACCTGCAGGGAGCGCCCCCTCCAGAGCACGCTGTGTTGGGAGGGCCCTGAGGAGGTGAGGCCTGCAGAGGCGGAGGCGGCATCAGCCGTGGGCGCCTAAAGGAGAATTTATAGTGGGAGGCAAAAAAGCCTACAGCACCTGGTATTCCCATGTGGTCTCCCATCCAAGTACTAAGCAGGCCCGACCCTGCTTAGCTTCCAGGATCAGCCGATATCGGGCGCGTTCAGGGTGGTATGGCGGTAGAAGGCTGCGGGGGCCACGGGGTGCCTCTTGAGGCTTAGCTTCCCTGGTGCTGGGGCTTGCCGACAGCCCGGCAGCCAACCCTCTCCAGCACGGCCCAGCCGCCCACCAAGGCAGGCGACAGGAGGCCTCGGGCACCCGGGATTGGCGGACTCGTGGGAGACCTCGCAGCTCAGGTCAGGCGGGACCCTCCCGGCGCACAGGAGCTTGGCCCTCTGCCCCAGATCCCGCTTGACGCCCACAAGGACGTGGCCCCGGGGGCTTAAGGGCCCGTGGCCCACGGTCCTTTGGGCATTCGCCACCCTGTCTGCCCACACAGTTCTAGGTGAAGCCCGGCCGCGGCCAGGCTGGCCCTCCTGCCCGACGGCAGTTGGCCTGAAGCCACTGGGAGGCACCATTGAGTCGGCAAGACCCCTTAGACCCAGCAAGGCCACCCTTGCCCCTCCGCCAAATGCTGAGCAAAGTTCCCTGCACCCGGTGACCGGCCGGCCCGGAGAACCATTCCCGGCCCACGACCCCACTCCCGCCCCCGGCCGTGGTGAAAGAGTGGAGGGTGGGCTTTTTCCGGAGGGAGCTGTGGAGAGACACACGGGCAGACGGGTGGCTGCGGCGTGGAGGGGCGCTGGTGTGGTCGGCCAGGTGCAGGTCGAGGGCCTCGCGGGCCTCACGATCTTCACCCGGGCCTGCGGCGGTGTCTGGGTCCGGGCCAGCCACCCCGGCAGCGGCTGGCGTGCGGTTGCCTACCAGGGCCGCCTTCTGGGGGCATGTCCAGCCAGACCGGCGGGGATGGCCCCCTCCGGCGCACGCTGTGTCGGGAGAGGCCTGAGTAGATGAGGCCTGCAGCAGTGCCCGGCGGGGGCAGAGGAAGCCTTGAGCACCGGCGATGACAAGAAAAGGCAGATCGGGGGGCAAAAAATACTACAGCACCTAGTATTCCCAGGTGGTCTCCCATCCAGGTAGTAAACAGACCCGACCCTGCTTAGCTTCCGAGGTCAGACGAGATGGGGTGCGTTTAGGGTGGTATGGCCGTAGAAGGCAGTGGGGGCCACGGGGTGACTCTTGAGGCTCAGCTTAGCTGGTGCTGGCGAATTACCACCAGTCCGGCGACCAGCCCTCTGCTGCACGGCCCTGCTGCCTGCCCAGGCAGGCGACAGGAGGCCTCGGGGACCCGGAGGTGGCAGAGTCTTGGGCGACCTTGCAACCCTGTTCGGGCGGGAACCTCCGGACCCGGAGGCACTTGACGCTCCACCTCAGATCCCGCTCGACGCTCACAAGGACGTGGCCTCAGAGGCTTAAGGGCCAGTGGCCTGCTGTCCCTTGGGCATTACACAACCTGTCCACCCTCGCAGTTCTAGGAGCAGCCCAGCCATGGCCGGGCCGGCCTTCCTGCTCGACGGCAGTTGGCCCAAAGCCACTGGGATCCACCGTTGGGCTGCCACGGCCTCTTAGCCCCAGCAAACTACCCTTTCAGCCACGCCACCCGCCAAGCACAGTTCCGATGCCTGGAGGTCAGCCGACCTGGAGAACCAGTCACGGCCCACGACCCCGCTCCTGCCTCCAGCCGTAGCGAAACGGCAGAGGGTGGGCTTTTTCCGGAGGGAGCTGTATAGAGACACACGGGCAATTAGGTGGCTGCGGCGTGGATGCGCGCTGGTGGGGACGGCCAGTTGTAGGTCGAGGGCTTCGCGTGCCTCACGGCCTTCACCTGGGCGTGCGGCGCAGTCTGGCTGCGGGCCAGCCACCACGGGAGCGGCTGGTTTATGGCTATCTTCCAGGGCCGCCTTCTGGCCGCATTTCCATCCAGACCTGCGGGGAGCGCCCCCTCCAGAGCACGCTGTGTTGGGAGGGCCCTGAGGAGGTGAGGCCTGCAGAGGCGGAGGCGGCATCAGCCGTGGGCGCCTAAAGGAGAATTTATAGTGGGAGGCAAAAAAGCCTACAGCACCTGGTATTCCCATGTGGTCTCCCATCCAAGTACTAAGCAGGCCCGACCCTGCTTAGCTTCCAGGATCAGCCGATATCGGGCGCGTTCAGGGTGGTATGGCGGTAGAAGGCTGCGGGGGCCACGGGGTGCCTCTTGAGGCTTAGCTTCCCTGGTGCTGGGGCTTGCCGACAGCCCGGCAGCCAACCCTCTCCAGCACGGCCCAGCCGCCCACCAAGGCAGGCGACAGGAGGCCTCGGGCACCCGGGATTGGCGGACTCGTGGGAGACCTCGCAGCTCAGGTCAGGCGGGACCCTCCCGGCCCACAGGAGCTTGGCCCTCTGCCCCAGATCCCGCTTGACGCCCACAAGGACGTGGCCCCGGGGGCTTAAGGGCCCGTGGCCCACGGTCCTTTGGGCATTCGCCACCCTGTCTGCCCACACAGTTCTAGGTGAAGCCCGGCCGCGGCCAGGCTGGCCCTCCTGCCCGACGGCAGTTGGCCTGAAGCCACTGGGAGGCACCATTGAGTCGGCAAGACCCCTTAGACCCAGCAAGGCCACCCTTGCCCCTCCGCCAAATGCTGAGCAAAGTTCCCTGCACCCGGTGACCGGCCGGCCCGGAGAACCATTCCCGGCCCACGACCCCACTCCCGCCCCCGGCCGTGGTGAAAGAGTGGAGGGTGGGCTTTTTCCGGAGGGAGCTGTGGAGAGACACACGGGCAGACGGGTGGCTGCGGCGTGGAGGGGCGCTGGTGTGGTCGGCCAGGTGCAGGTCGAGGGCCTCGCGGGCCTCACGATCTTCACCCGGGCCTGCGGCGGTGTCTGGGTCCAGGCCAGCCACCCCGGCAGCGGCTGGCGTGCGGTTGCCTTCCAGGGCCGCCTTCTGGGGGCATGTCCAGCCAGACCGGCGGGGATGGCCCCCTCCGGCGCACGCTGTGTCGGGAGAGGCCTGAGTAGATGAGGCCTGCAGCAGTGCCCGGCGGGGGCAGAGGAAGCCTTGAGTACCGGCCACTACAAGAAAAGGGCAATCGGGGGGCAAAACATACTACAGCACCTAGTATGCCCAGGGGGTCTCCCATCCAGGTAGTAAACAGACCCGACCCTGCTTAGCTTCGGAGATCAGACGAGATGGGGTGCGTATAGGGTGGTATGGCCGTAGAAGGCAGCGGGGCCCACGGGGTGCCTCTTGAGGCTCAGCTTACCTGGTGCTGGCGAATTACCGCCAGTCCGGCGACCAGCCCTCTGCAGCACGGCCCTGCGGCCCGCCCAGGCAGGCGGTAGCAGGCTTCGGGGTCCGGGGGTGGTGGAGTCTTGGACGCTCTAGCAGCTCAGTTCTGGCGGGAACATCCAGGCACATAGGCGCATGGCGAACCGCCCCAGATCCCGCTCGACGCTCACAAAGACGTGGCTCTGAAGGCTTAAGGGTCCGTGGTCCACGGTCCCTTGGGCATTCCCCACCCTGTCCACCCACGCAGTGCTAGGTGCAGTCCAGCCGCGGCCGGGCTGGCCCTCCTGCCTGAAGGCAGTTAGCCCAAAGCCACTGGGAGCCACCATTGATGCGGCACGGCCCCTTGGACCCAGCAAGGCCACCCTTGCCCACACGCCACCCGCTGAGCACAGTTCCCAGCGCATGGTGGCCGGCTGGCCCGGAGAACCGGACCGGCCCAGGACCCCGCTCCCGCCCCCGGCCATGGCGAAACAGCGGAGGGTGGGCTTTTTCCGGAGGGAGCTGTGGAGAGACACAGAGGCAGCCAGGTGGCTGCGGCGCAGATGGGCGCTGGTTGGGTTGGCCACGGGCAGGTCGAGGGCCTCGCGGGCCTCACGATCTTCACCCGGGCCTGCAGCGGAGTCTGGGTCCGGGCCAGCCACCCCGGGAGAGGCTGGGGTGCGGCTGCCTTCCAGGGCCGCCTTCTGGCGGCATGTCCACCCAGACCGGCTGGGTGGGCCCCCTCTGGCGCACGCTGTGTTGCGAGAGGCCTGAGTAGATGAGGCCTGCAGCAGTGCCCGGCGGGAGCAGCGGAAGCCTTGAGCACCGGCGATGACAAGAAAAGGCAGATCGGGGGGCAAAAAATACTACAGCACCTAGTATTCCCAGGTGGTCTCCCATCCAGGTAGTAAACAGACCCGACCCTGCTTAGCTTCCGAGGTCAGACGAGATGGGGTGCGTTTAGGGTGGTATGGCCGTAGAAGGCAGCGGGGGCCACGGGGTGACTCTTGAGGCTCAGCTTAGCTGGTGCTGGCGAATTACCACCAGTCTGGCGACCAGCCCTCTGCTGCACGGCCCTGCTGCCTGCCCAGGCAGGCGACAGGAGGCCTCGGGGACCCGGAGGTGGCAGAGTCTTGGGCGACCTTGCAACCCTGTTCGGGCGGGAACCTCCGGACCCGTAGGCGCTTGACGCTCCACCTCAGATCCCGCTCGACGCTCACAAGGACGTGGCCTCAGAGGCTTAAGGGCCGGTGGCCTGCTGTCCCTTGGGCATTACACAACCTGTCCACCCTCGCAGTTCTAGGAGCAGCCCAGCCATGGCCGGGCCGGCCTTCCTGCTCGACGGCAGTTGGCCCAAAGCCACTGGGATCCACCGTTGGGCTGCCACGGCCTCTTAGCCCCAGCAAACTACCCTTTCAGCCACGCCACCCGCCAAGCACAGTTCCGATGCCTGGAGGTCAGCCGACCTGGAGAACCAGTCACGGCCCACGACCCCGCTCCTGCCTCCAGCCGTAGCGAAACGGCAGAGGGTGGGCTTTTTCCGGAGGGAGCTGTATAGAGACACACGGGCAATTAGGTGGCTGCGGCGTGGATGCGCGCTGGTGGGGACGGCCAGTTGTAGGTCGAGGGCTTCGCGTGCCTCACGGCCTTCACCTGGGCGTGCGGCGCAGTCTGGCTGCGGGCCAGCCACCACGGGAGCGGCTGGTTTATGGCTATCTTCCAGGGCCGCCTTCTGGCCGCATTTCCATCCAGACCTGCGGGGAGCGCCCCCTCCAGAGCACGCTGTGTTGGGAGGGCCCTGAGGAGGTGAGGCCTGCAGAGGCGGAGGCGGCATCAGCCGTGGGCGCCTAAAGGAGAATTTATAGTGGGAGGCAAAAAAGCCTACAGCACCTGGTATTCCCATGTGGTCTCCCATCCAAGTACTAAGCAGGCCCGACCCTGCTTAGCTTCCAGGATCAGACGATATCGGGCGCGTTCAGGGTGGTATGGCGGTAGAAGGCTGCGGGGGCCACGGGGTGCCTCTTGAGGCTTAGCTTCCCTGGTGCTGGGGCTTGCCGACAGCCCGGCAGCCAACCCTCTCCAGCACGGCCCAGCCGCCCACCAAGGCAGGCGACAGGAGGCCTCGGGCACCCGGGATTGGCGGACTCGTGGGAGACCTCGCAGCTCAGGTCAGGCGGGACCCTCCCGGCCCACAGGAGCTTGGCCCTCTGCCCCAGATCCCGCTTGACGCCCACAAGGACGTGGCCCCGGGGGCTTAAGGGCCCGTGGCCCACGGTCCTTTGGGCATTCGCCACCCTGTCTGCCCACACAGTTCTAGGTGAAGCCCGGCCGCGGCCAGGCTGGCCCTCCTGCCCGACGGCAGTTGGCCTGAAGCCACTGGGAGGCACCATTGAGTCGGCAAGACCCCTTAGACCCAGCAAGGCCACCCTTGCCCCTCCGCCAAATGCTGAGCAAAGTTCCCTGCACCCGGTGACCGGCCGGCCCGGAGAACCATTCCCGGCCCACGACCCCACTCCCGCCCCCGGCCGTGGTGAAAGAGTGGAGGGTGGGCTTTTTCCGGAGGGAGCTGTGGAGAGACACACGGGCAGACGGGTGGCTGCGGCGTGGAGGGGCGCTGGTGTGGTCGGCCAGGTGCAGGTCGAGGGCCTCGCGGGCCTCACGATCTTCACCCGGGCCTGCGGCGGTGTCTGGGTCCGGGCCAGCCACCCCGGCAGCGGCTGGCGTGCGGTTGCCTTCCAGGGCCGCCTTCTGGGGGCATGTCCAGCCAGACCGGCGGGGATGGCCCCCTCCGGCGCACGCTGTGTCGGGAGAGGCCTGAGTAGATGAGGCCTGCAGCAGTGCCCGGCGGGAGCAGCGGAAGCCTTGAGCACCGGCGATGACAAGAAAAGGCAGATCGGGGGGCAAAAAATACTACAGCACCTAGTATTCCCAGGTGGTCTCCCATCCAGGTAGTAAACAGACCCGACCCTGCTTAGCTTCCGAGGTCAGACGAGATGGGGTGCGTTTAGGGTGGTATGGCCGTAGAAGGCAGCGGGGGCCACGGGGTGACTCTTGAGGCTCAGCTTAGCCGGTGCTGGCGAATTACCACCAGTCCGGCGACCAGCCCTCTGCTGCACGGCCCTGCTGCCTGCCCAGGCAGGCGACAGGAGGCCTCGGGGACCCGGAGGTGGCAGAGTCTTGGGCGACCTTGCAACCCTGTTTGGGCGGGAACCTCCGGACCCGTAGGCGCTTGACGCTCCACCTCAGATCCCGCTCGACGCTCACAAGGACGTGGCCTCAGAGGCTTAAGGGCCAGTGGCCTGCTGTCCCTTGGGCATTACACAACCTGTCCACCCTCACAGTTCTAGGAGCAGCCCAGCCATGGCCGGGCCGGCCTTCCTGCTCGACGGCAGTTGGCCCAAAGCCACTGGGATCCACCGTTGGGCTGCCACGGCCTCTTAGCCCCAGCAAACTACCCTTTCAGCCACGCCACCCGCCAAGCACAGTTCCGATGCCTGGAGGTCAGCCGACCTGGAGAACCAGTCACGGCCCACGACCCCGCTCCTGCCTCCAGCCGTAGCGAAACGGCAGAGGGTGGGCTTTTTCCGGAGGGAGCTGTATAGAGACACACGGGCAATTAGGTGGCTGCGGCGTGGATGCGCGCTGGTGGGGACGGCCAGTTGTAGGTCGAGGGCTTCGCGTGCCTCACGGCCTTCACCTGGGCGTGCGGCGCAGTCTGGCTGCGGGCCAGCCACCACGGGAGCGGCTGGTTTATGGCTATCTTCCAGGGCCGCCTTCTGGCCGCATTTCCATCCAGACCTGCAGGGAGCGCCCCCTCCAGAGCACGCTGTGTTGGGAGGGCCCTGAGGAGGTGAGGCCTGCAGAGGCGGAGGCGGCATCAGCCGTGGGCGCCTAAAGGAGAATTTATAGTGGGAGGCAAAAAAGCCTACAGCACCTGGTATTCCCATGTGGTCTCCCATCCAAGTACTAAGCAGGCCCGACCCTGCTTAGCTTCCAGGATCAGCCGATATCGGGCGCGTTCAGGGTGGTATGGCGGTAGAAGGCTGCGGGGGCCACGGGGTGCCTCTTGAGGCTTAGCTTCCCTGGTGCTGGGGCTTGCCGACAGCCCGGCAGCCAACCCTCTCCAGCACGGCCCAGCCGCCCACCAAGGCAGGCGACAGGAGGCCTCGGGCACCCGGGATTGGCGGACTCGTGGGAGACCTCGCAGCTCAGGTCAGGCGGGACCCTCCCGGCCCACAGGAGCTTGGCCCTCTGCCCCAGATCCCGCTTGACGCCCACAAGGACGTGGCCCCGGGGGCTTAAGGGCCCGTGGCCCACGGTCCTTTGGGCATTCGCCACCCTGTCTGCCCACACAGTTCTAGGTGAAGCCCGGCCGCGGCCAGGCTGGCCCTCCTGCCCGACGGCAGTTGGCCTGAAGCCACTGGGAGGCACCATTGAGTCGGCAAGACCCCTTAGACCCAGCAAGGCCACCCTTGCCCCTCCGCCAAATGCTGAGCAAAGTTCCCTGCACCCGGTGACCGGCCGGCCCGGAGAACCATTCCCGGCCCACGACCCCACTCCCGCCCCCGGCCGTGGTGAAAGAGTGGAGGGTGGGCTTTTTCCGGAGGGAGCTGTGGAGAGACACACGGGCAGACGGGTGGCTGCGGCGTGGAGGGGCGCTGGTGTGGTCGGCCAGGTGCAGGTCGAGGGCCTCGCGGGCCTCACGATCTTCACCCGGGCCTGCGGCGGTGTCTGGGTCCGGGCCAGCCACCCCGGCAGCGGCTGGCGTGCGGTTGCCTTCCAGGGCCGCCTTCTGGGGGCATGTCCAGCCAGACCGGCGGGGATGGCCCCCTCCGGCGCACGCTGTGTCGGGAGAGGCCTGAGTAGATGAGGCCTGCAGCAGTGCCCGGCGGGAGCAGCGGAAGCCTTGAGCACCGGCGATGACAAGAAAAGGCAGATCGGGGGGCAAAAAATACTACAGCACCTAGTATTCCCAGGTGGTCTCCCATCCAGGTAGTAAACAGACCCGACCCTGCTTAGCTTCCGAGGTCAGACGAGATGGGGTGCGTTTAGGGTGGTATGGCCGTAGAAGGCAGCGGGGGCCACGGGGTGACTCTTGAGGCTCAGCTTAGCCGGTGCTGGCGAATTACCACCAGTCCGGCGACCAGCCCTCTGCTGCACGGCCCTGCTGCCTGCCCAGGCAGGCGACAGGAGGCCTCGGGGACCCGGAGGTGGCAGAGTCTTGGGCGACCTTGCAACCCTGTTTGGGCGGGAACCTCCGGACCCGTAGGCGCTTGACGCTCCACCTCAGATCCCGCTCGACGCTCACAAGGACGTGGCCTCAGAGGCTTAAGGGCCAGTGGCCTGCTGTCCCTTGGGCATTACACAACCTGTCCACCCTCACAGTTCTAGGAGCAGCCCAGCCATGGCCGGGCCGGCCTTCCTGCTCGACGGCAGTTGGCCCAAAGCCACTGGGATCCACCGTTGGGCTGCCACGGCCTCTTAGCCCCAGCAAACTACCCTTTCAGCCACGCCACCCGCCAAGCACAGTTCCGATGCCTGGAGGTCAGCCGACCTGGAGAACCAGTCACGGCCCACGACCCCGCTCCTGCCTCCAGCCGTAGCGAAACGGCAGAGGGTGGGCTTTTTCCGGAGGGAGCTGTATAGAGACACACGGGCAATTAGGTGGCTGCGGCGTGGATGCGCGCTGGTGGGGACGGCCAGTTGTAGGTCGAGGGCTTCGCGTGCCTCACGGCCTTCACCTGGGCGTGCGGCGCAGTCTGGCTGCGGGCCAGCCACCACGGGAGCGGCTGGTTTATGGCTATCTTCCAGGGCCGCCTTCTGGCCGCATTTCCATCCAGACCTGCAGGGAGCGCCCCCTCCAGAGCACGCTGTGTTGGGAGGGCCCTGAGGAGGTGAGGCCTGCAGAGGCGGAGGCGGCATCAGCCGTGGGCGCCTAAAGGAGAATTTATAGTGGGAGGCAAAAAAGCCTACAGCACCTGGTATTCCCATGTGGTCTCCCATCCAAGTACTAAGCAGGCCCGACCCTGCTTAGCTTCCAGGATCAGCCGATATCGGGCGCGTTCAGGGTGGTATGGCGGTAGAAGGCTGCGGGGGCCACGGGGTGCCTCTTGAGGCTTAGCTTCCCTGGTGCTGGGGCTTGCCGACAGCCCGGCAGCCAACCCTCTCCAGCACGGCCCAGCCGCCCACCAAGGCAGGCGACAGGAGGCCTCGGGCACCCGGGATTGGCGGACTCGTGGGAGACCTCGCAGCTCAGGTCAGGCGGGACCCTCCCGGCGCACAGGAGCTTGGCCCTCTGCCCCAGATCCCGCTTGACGCCCACAAGGACGTGGCCCCGGGGGCTTAAGGGCCCGTGGCCCACGGTCCTTTGGGCATTCGCCACCCTGTCTGCCCACACAGTTCTAGGTGAAGCCCGGCCGCGGCCAGGCTGGCCCTCCTGCCCGACGGCAGTTGGCCTGAAGCCACTGGGAGGCACCATTGAGTCGGCAAGACCCCTTAGACCCAGCAAGGCCACCCTTGCCCCTCCGCCAAATGCTGAGCAAAGTTCCCTGCACCCGGTGACCGGCCGGCCCGGAGAACCATTCCCGGCCCACGACCCCACTCCCGCCCCCGGCCGTGGTGAAAGAGTGGAGGGTGGGCTTTTTCCGGAGGGAGCTGTGGAGAGACACACGGGCAGACGGGTGGCTGCGGCGTGGAGGGGCGCTGGTGTGGTCGGCCAGGTGCAGGTCGAGGGCCTCGCGGGCCTCACGATCTTCACCCGGGCCTGCGGCGGTGTCTGGGTCCGGGCCAGCCACCCCGGCAGCGGCTGGCGTGCGGTTGCCTACCAGGGCCGCCTTCTGGGGGCATGTCCAGCCAGACCGGCGGGGATGGCCCCCTCCGGCGCACGCTGTGTCGGGAGAGGCCTGAGTAGATGAGGCCTGCAGCAGTGCCCGGCGGGGGCAGAGGAAGCCTTGAGCACCGGCGATGACAAGAAAAGGCAGATCGGGGGGCAAAAAATACTACAGCACCTAGTATTCCCAGGTGGTCTCCCATCCAGGTAGTAAACAGACCCGACCCTGCTTAGCTTCCGAGGTCAGACGAGATGGGGTGCGTTTAGGGTGGTATGGCCGTAGAAGGCAGTGGGGGCCACGGGGTGACTCTTGAGGCTCAGCTTAGCTGGTGCTGGCGAATTACCACCAGTCCGGCGACCAGCCCTCTGCTGCACGGCCCTGCTGCCTGCCCAGGCAGGCGACAGGAGGCCTCGGGGACCCGGAGGTGGCAGAGTCTTGGGCGACCTTGCAACCCTGTTCGGGCGGGAACCTCCGGACCCGGAGGCACTTGACGCTCCACCTCAGATCCCGCTCGACGCTCACAAGGACGTGGCCTCAGAGGCTTAAGGGCCAGTGGCCTGCTGTCCCTTGGGCATTACACAACCTGTCCACCCTCGCAGTTCTAGGAGCAGCCCAGCCATGGCCGGGCCGGCCTTCCTGCTCGACGGCAGTTGGCCCAAAGCCACTGGGATCCACCGTTGGGCTGCCACGGCCTCTTAGCCCCAGCAAACTACCCTTTCAGCCACGCCACCCGCCAAGCACAGTTCCGATGCCTGGAGGTCAGCCGACCTGGAGAACCAGTCACGGCCCACGACCCCGCTCCTGCCTCCAGCCGTAGCGAAACGGCAGAGGGTGGGCTTTTTCCGGAGGGAGCTGTATAGAGACACACGGGCAATTAGGTGGCTGCGGCGTGGATGCGCGCTGGTGGGGACGGCCAGTTGTAGGTCGAGGGCTTCGCGTGCCTCACGGCCTTCACCTGGGCGTGCGGCGCAGTCTGGCTGCGGGCCAGCCACCACGGGAGCGGCTGGTTTATGGCTATCTTCCAGGGCCGCCTTCTGGCCGCATTTCCATCCAGACCTGCGGGGAGCGCCCCCTCCAGAGCACGCTGTGTTGGGAGGGCCCTGAGGAGGTGAGGCCTGCAGAGGCGGAGGCGGCATCAGCCGTGGGCGCCTAAAGGAGAATTTATAGTGGGAGGCAAAAAAGCCTACAGCACCTGGTATTCCCATGTGGTCTCCCATCCAAGTACTAAGCAGGCCCGACCCTGCTTAGCTTCCAGGATCAGCCGATATCGGGCGCGTTCAGGGTGGTATGGCGGTAGAAGGCTGCGGGGGCCACGGGGTGCCTCTTGAGGCTTAGCTTCCCTGGTGCTGGGGCTTGCCGACAGCCCGGCAGCCAACCCTCTCCAGCACGGCCCAGCCGCCCACCAAGGCAGGCGACAGGAGGCCTCGGGCACCCGGGATTGGCGGACTCGTGGGAGACCTCGCAGCTCAGGTCAGGCGGGACCCTCCCGGCCCACAGGAGCTTGGCCCTCTGCCCCAGATCCCGCTTGACGCCCACAAGGACGTGGCCCCGGGGGCTTAAGGGCCCGTGGCCCACGGTCCTTTGGGCATTCGCCACCCTGTCTGCCCACACAGTTCTAGGTGAAGCCCGGCCGCGGCCAGGCTGGCCCTCCTGCCCGACGGCAGTTGGCCTGAAGCCACTGGGAGGCACCATTGAGTCGGCAAGACCCCTTAGACCCAGCAAGGCCACCCTTGCCCCTCCGCCAAATGCTGAGCGAAGTTCCCTGCACCCGGTGACCGGCCGGCCCGGAGAACCATTCCCGGCCCACGACCCCACTCCCGCCCCCGGCCGTGGTGAAAGAGTGGAGGGTGGGCTTTTTCCGGAGGGAGCTGTGGAGAGACACACGGGCAGACGGGTGGCTGCGGCGTGGAGGGGCGCTGGTGTGGTCGGCCAGGTGCAGGTCGAGGGCCTCGCGGGCCTCACGATCTTCACCCGGGCCTGCGGCGGTGTCTGGGTCCAGGCCAGCCACCCCGGCAGCGGCTGGCGTGCGGTTGCCTTCCAGGGCCGCCTTCTGGGGGCATGTCCAGCCAGACCGGCGGGGATGGCCCCCTCCGGCGCACGCTGTGTCGGGAGAGGCCTGAGTAGATGAGGCCTGCAGCAGTGCCCGGCGGGGGCAGAGGAAGCCTTGAGTACCGGCCACTACAAGAAAAGGGCAATCGGGGGGCAAAACATACTACAGCACCTAGTATGCCCAGGGGGTCTCCCATCCAGGTAGTAAACAGACCCGACCCTGCTTAGCTTCGGAGATCAGACGAGATGGGGTGCGTATAGGGTGGTATGGCCGTAGAAGGCAGCGGGGCCCACGGGGTGCCTCTTGAGGCTCAGCTTACCTGGTGCTGGCGAATTACCGCCAGTCCGGCGACCAGCCCTCTGCAGCACGGCCCTGCGGCCCGCCCAGGCAGGCGGTAGCAGGCTTCGGGGTCCGGGGGTGGTGGAGTCTTGGACGCTCTAGCAGCTCAGTTCTGGCGGGAACATCCAGGCACATAGGCGCATGGCGAACCGCCCCAGATCCCGCTCGACGCTCACAAAGACGTGGCTCTGAAGGCTTAAGGGTCCGTGGTCCACGGTCCCTTGGGCATTCCCCACCCTGTCCACCCACGCAGTGCTAGGTGCAGTCCAGCCGCAGCCGGGCTGGCCCTCCTGCCTGAAGGCAGTTAGCCCAAAGCCACTGGGAGCCACCATTGATGCGGCACGGCCCCTTGGACCCAGCAAGGCCACCCTTGCCCACACGCCACCCGCTGAGCACAGTTCCCAGCGCATGGTGGCCGGCTGGCCCGGAGAACCGGACCGGCCCAGGACCCCGCTCCCGCCCCCGGCCATGGCGAAACAGCGGAGGGTGGGCTTTTTCCGGAGGGAGCTGTGGAGAGACACAGAGGCAGCCAGGTGGCTGCGGCGCAGATGGGCGCTGGTTGGGTTGGCCACGGGCAGGTCGAGGGCCTCGCGGGCCTCACGATCTTCACCCGGGCCTGCAGCGGAGTCTGGGTCCGGGCCAGCCACCCCGGGAGAGGCTGGGGTGCGGCTGCCTTCCAGGGCCGCCTTCTGGCGGCATGTCCACCCAGACCGGCTGGGTGGGCCCCCTCTGGCGCACGCTGTGTTGCGAGAGGCCTGAGTAGATGAGGCCTGCAGCAGTGCCCGGCAGGAGCAGCGGAAGCCTTGAGCACCGGCGATGACAAGAAAAGGCAGATCGGGGGGCAAAAAATACTACAGCACCTAGTATTCCCAGGTGGTCTCCCATCCAGGTAGTAAACAGACCCGACCCTGCTTAGCTTCCGAGGTCAGACGAGATGGGGTGCGTTTAGGGTGGTATGGCCGTAGAAGGCAGCGGGGGCCACGGGGTGACTCTTGAGGCTCAGCTTAGCTGGTGCTGGCGAATTACCACCAGTCCGGCGACCAGCCCTCTGCTGCACGGCCCTGCTGCCTGCCCAGGCAGGCGACAGGAGGCCTCGGGGACCCGGAGGTGGCAGAGTCTTGGGCGACCTTGCAACCCTGTTCGGGCGGGAACCTCCGGACCCGTAGGCGCTTGACGCTCCACCTCAGATCCCGCTCGACGCTCACAAGGACGTGGCCTCAGAGGCTTAAGGGCCAGTGGCCTGCTGTCCCTTGGGCATTACACAACCTGTCCACCCTCACAGTTCTAGGAGCAGCCCAGCCATGGCCGGGCCGGCCTTCCTGCTCGACGGCAGTTGGCCCAAAGCCACTGGGATCCACCGTTGGGCTGCCACGGCCTCTTAGCCCCAGCAAACTACCCTTTCAGCCACGCCACCCGCCAAGCACAGTTCCGATGCCTGGAGGTCAGCCGACCTGGAGAACCAGTCACGGCCCACGACCCCGCTCCTGCCTCCAGCCGTAGCGAAACGGCAGAGGGTGGGCTTTTTCCGGAGGGAGCTGTATAGAGACACACGGGCAATTAGGTGGCTGCGGCGTGGATGCGCGCTGGTGGGGACGGCCAGTTGTAGGTCGAGGGCTTCGCGTGCCTCACGGCCTTCACCTGGGCGTGCGGCGCAGTCTGGCTGCGGGCCAGCCACCACGGGAGCGGCTGGTTTATGGCTATCTTCCAGGGCCGCCTTCTGGCCGCATTTCCATCCAGACCTGCAGGGAGCGCCCCCTCCAGAGCACGCTGTGTTGGGAGGGCCCTGAGGAGGTGAGGCCTGCAGAGGCGGAGGCGGCATCAGCCGTGGGCGCCTAAAGGAGAATTTATAGTGGGAGGCAAAAAAGCCTACAGCACCTGGTATTCCCATGTGGTCTCCCATCCAAGTACTAAGCAGGCCCGACCCTGCTTAGCTTCCAGGATCAGCCGATATCGGGCGCGTTCAGGGTGGTATGGCGGTAGAAGGCTGCGGGGGCCACGGGGTGCCTCTTGAGGCTTAGCTTCCCTGGTGCTGGGGCTTGCCGACAGCCCGGCAGCCAACCCTCTCCAGCACGGCCCAGCCGCCCACCAAGGCAGGCGACAGGAGGCCTCGGGCACCCGGGATTGGCGGACTCGTGGGAGACCTCGCAGCTCAGGTCAGGCGGGACCCTCCCGGCCCACAGGAGCTTGGCCCTCTGCCCCAGATCCCGCTTGACGCCCACAAGGACGTGGCCCCGGGGGCTTAAGGGCCCGTGGCCCACGGTCCTTTGGGCATTCGCCACCCTGTCTGCCCACACAGTTCTAGGTGAAGCCCGGCCGCGGCCAGGCTGGCCCTCCTGCCCGACGGCAGTTGGCCTGAAGCCACTGGGAGGCACCATTGAGTCGGCAAGACCCCTTAGACCCAGCAAGGCCACCCTTGCCCCTCCGCCAAATGCTGAGCAAAGTTCCCTGCACCCGGTGACCGGCCGGCCCGGAGAACCATTCCCGGCCCACGACCCCACTCCCGCCCCCGGCCGTGGTGAAAGAGTGGAGGGTGGGCTTTTTCCGGAGGGAGCTGTGGAGAGACACACGGGCAGACGGGTGGCTGCGGCGTGGAGGGGCGCTGGTGTGGTCGGCCAGGTGCAGGTCGAGGGCCTCGCGGGCCTCACGATCTTCACCCGGGCCTGCGGCGGTGTCTGGGTCCGGGCCAGCCACCCCGGCAGCGGCTGGCGTGCGGTTGCCTTCCAGGGCCGCCTTCTGGGGGCATGTCCAGCCAGACCGGCGGGGATGGCCCCCTCCGGCGCACGCTGTGTCGGGAGAGGCCTGAGTAGATGAGGCCTGCAGCAGTGCCCGGCGGGAGCAGCGGAAGCCTTGAGCACCGGCGATGACAAGAAAAGGCAGATCGGGGGGCAAAAAATACTACAGCACCTAGTATTCCCAGGTGGTCTCCCATCCAGGTAGTAAACAGACCCGACCCTGCTTAGCTTCCGAGGTCAGACGAGATGGGGTGCGTTTAGGGTGGTATGGCCGTAGAAGGCAGCGGGGGCCACGGGGTGACTCTTGAGGCTCAGCTTAGCCGGTGCTGGCGAATTACCACCAGTCCGGCGACCAGCCCTCTGCTGCACGGCCCTGCTGCCTGCCCAGGCAGGCGACAGGAGGCCTCGGGGACCCGGAGGTGGCAGAGTCTTGGGCGACCTTGCAACCCTGTTTGGGCGGGAACCTCCGGACCCGTAGGCGCTTGACGCTCCACCTCAGATCCCGCTCGACGCTCACAAGGACGTGGCCTCAGAGGCTTAAGGGCCAGTGGCCTGCTGTCCCTTGGGCATTACACAACCTGTCCACCCTCACAGTTCTAGGAGCAGCCCAGCCATGGCCGGGCCGGCCTTCCTGCTCGACGGCAGTTGGCCCAAAGCCACTGGGATCCACCGTTGGGCTGCCACGGCCTCTTAGCCCCAGCAAACTACCCTTTCAGCCACGCCACCCGCCAAGCACAGTTCCGATGCCTGGAGGTCAGCCGACCTGGAGAACCAGTCACGGCCCACGACCCCGCTCCTGCCTCCAGCCGTAGCGAAACGGCAGAGGGTGGGCTTTTTCCGGAGGGAGCTGTATAGAGACACACGGGCAATTAGGTGGCTGCGGCGTGGATGCGCGCTGGTGGGGACGGCCAGTTGTAGGTCGAGGGCTTCGCGTGCCTCACGGCCTTCACCTGGGCGTGCGGCGCAGTCTGGCTGCGGGCCAGCCACCACGGGAGCGGCTGGTTTATGGCTATCTTCCAGGGCCGCCTTCTGGCCGCATTTCCATCCAGACCTGCAGGGAGCGCCCCCTCCAGAGCACGCTGTGTTGGGAGGGCCCTGAGGAGGTGAGGCCTGCAGAGGCGGAGGCGGCATCAGCCGTGGGCGCCTAAAGGAGAATTTATAGTGGGAGGCAAAAAAGCCTACAGCACCTGGTATTCCCATGTGGTCTCCCATCCAAGTACTAAGCAGGCCCGACCCTGCTTAGCTTCCAGGATCAGCCGATATCGGGCGCGTTCAGGGTGGTATGGCGGTAGAAGGCTGCGGGGGCCACGGGGTGCCTCTTGAGGCTTAGCTTCCCTGGTGCTGGGGCTTGCCGACAGCCCGGCAGCCAACCCTCTCCAGCACGGCCCAGCCGCCCACCAAGGCAGGCGACAGGAGGCCTCGGGCACCCGGGATTGGCGGACTCGTGGGAGACCTCGCAGCTCAGGTCAGGCGGGACCCTCCCGGCGCACAGGAGCTTGGCCCTCTGCCCCAGATCCCGCTTGACGCCCACAAGGACGTGGCCCCGGGGGCTTAAGGGCCCGTGGCCCACGGTCCTTTGGGCATTCGCCACCCTGTCTGCCCACACAGTTCTAGGTGAAGCCCGGCCGCGGCCAGGCTGGCCCTCCTGCCCGACGGCAGTTGGCCTGAAGCCACTGGGAGGCACCATTGAGTCGGCAAGACCCCTTAGACCCAGCAAGGCCACCCTTGCCCCTCCGCCAAATGCTGAGCAAAGTTCCCTGCACCCGGTGACCGGCCGGCCCGGAGAACCATTCCCGGCCCACGACCCCACTCCCGCCCCCGGCCGTGGTGAAAGAGTGGAGGGTGGGCTTTTTCCGGAGGGAGCTGTGGAGAGACACACGGGCAGACGGGTGGCTGCGGCGTGGAGGGGCGCTGGTGTGGTCGGCCAGGTGCAGGTCGAGGGCCTCGCGGGCCTCACGATCTTCACCCGGGCCTGCGGCGGTGTCTGGGTCCGGGCCAGCCACCCCGGCAGCGGCTGGCGTGCGGTTGCCTACCAGGGCCGCCTTCTGGGGGCATGTCCAGCCAGACCGGCGGGGATGGCCCCCTCCGGCGCACGCTGTGTCGGGAGAGGCCTGAGTAGATGAGGCCTGCAGCAGTGCCCGGCGGGGGCAGAGGAAGCCTTGAGCACCGGCGATGACAAGAAAAGGCAGATCGGGGGGCAAAAAATACTACAGCACCTAGTATTCCCAGGTGGTCTCCCATCCAGGTAGTAAACAGACCCGACCCTGCTTAGCTTCCGAGGTCAGACGAGATGGGGTGCGTTTAGGGTGGTATGGCCGTAGAAGGCAGTGGGGGCCACGGGGTGACTCTTGAGGCTCAGCTTAGCTGGTGCTGGCGAATTACCACCAGTCCGGCGACCAGCCCTCTGCTGCACGGCCCTGCTGCCTGCCCAGGCAGGCGACAGGAGGCCTCGGGGACCCGGAGGTGGCAGAGTCTTGGGCGACCTTGCAACCCTGTTCGGGCGGGAACCTCCGGACCCGGAGGCACTTGACGCTCCACCTCAGATCCCGCTCGACGCTCACAAGGACGTGGCCTCAGAGGCTTAAGGGCCAGTGGCCTGCTGTCCCTTGGGCATTACACAACCTGTCCACCCTCGCAGTTCTAGGAGCAGCCCAGCCATGGCCGGGCCGGCCTTCCTGCTCGACGGCAGTTGGCCCAAAGCCACTGGGATCCACCGTTGGGCTGCCACGGCCTCTTAGCCCCAGCAAACTACCCTTTCAGCCACGCCACCCGCCAAGCACAGTTCCGATGCCTGGAGGTCAGCCGACCTGGAGAACCAGTCACGGCCCACGACCCCGCTCCTGCCTCCAGCCGTAGCGAAACGGCAGAGGGTGGGCTTTTTCCGGAGGGAGCTGTATAGAGACACACGGGCAATTAGGTGGCTGCGGCGTGGATGCGCGCTGGTGGGGACGGCCAGTTGTAGGTCGAGGGCTTCGCGTGCCTCACGGCCTTCACCTGGGCGTGCGGCGCAGTCTGGCTGCGGGCCAGCCACCACGGGAGCGGCTGGTTTATGGCTATCTTCCAGGGCCGCCTTCTGGCCGCATTTCCATCCAGACCTGCGGGGAGCGCCCCCTCCAGAGCACGCTGTGTTGGGAGGGCCCTGAGGAGGTGAGGCCTGCAGAGGCGGAGGCGGCATCAGCCGTGGGCGCCTAAAGGAGAATTTATAGTGGGAGGCAAAAAAGCCTACAGCACCTGGTATTCCCATGTGGTCTCCCATCCAAGTACTAAGCAGGCCCGACCCTGCTTAGCTTCCAGGATCAGCCGATATCGGGCGCGTTCAGGGTGGTATGGCGGTAGAAGGCTGCGGGGGCCACGGGGTGCCTCTTGAGGCTTAGCTTCCCTGGTGCTGGGGCTTGCCGACAGCCCGGCAGCCAACCCTCTCCAGCACGGCCCAGCCGCCCACCAAGGCAGGCGACAGGAGGCCTCGGGCACCCGGGATTGGCGGACTCGTGGGAGACCTCGCAGCTCAGGTCAGGCGGGACCCTCCCGGCCCACAGGAGCTTGGCCCTCTGCCCCAGATCCCGCTTGACGCCCACAAGGACGTGGCCCCGGGGGCTTAAGGGCCCGTGGCCCACGGTCCTTTGGGCATTCGCCACCCTGTCTGCCCACACAGTTCTAGGTGAAGCCCGGCCGCGGCCAGGCTGGCCCTCCTGCCCGACGGCAGTTGGCCTGAAGCCACTGGGAGGCACCATTGAGTCGGCAAGACCCCTTAGACCCAGCAAGGCCACCCTTGCCCCTCCGCCAAATGCTGAGCAAAGTTCCCTGCACCCGGTGACCGGCCGGCCCGGAGAACCATTCCCGGCCCACGACCCCACTCCCGCCCCCGGCCGTGGTGAAAGAGTGGAGGGTGGGCTTTTTCCGGAGGGAGCTGTGGAGAGACACACGGGCAGACGGGTGGCTGCGGCGTGGAGGGGCGCTGGTGTGGTCGGCCAGGTGCAGGTCGAGGGCCTCGCGGGCCTCACGATCTTCACCCGGGCCTGCGGCGGTGTCTGGGTCCAGGCCAGCCACCCCGGCAGCGGCTGGCGTGCGGTTGCCTTCCAGGGCCGCCTTCTGGGGGCATGTCCAGCCAGACCGGCGGGGATGGCCCCCTCCGGCGCACGCTGTGTCGGGAGAGGCCTGAGTAGATGAGGCCTGCAGCAGTGCCCGGCGGGGGCAGAGGAAGCCTTGAGTACCGGCCACTACAAGAAAAGGGCAATCGGGGGGCAAAACATACTACAGCACCTAGTATGCCCAGGGGGTCTCCCATCCAGGTAGTAAACAGACCCGACCCTGCTTAGCTTCGGAGATCAGACGAGATGGGGTGCGTATAGGGTGGTATGGCCGTAGAAGGCAGCGGGGCCCACGGGGTGCCTCTTGAGGCTCAGCTTACCTGGTGCTGGCGAATTACCGCCAGTCCGGCGACCAGCCCTCTGCAGCACGGCCCTGCGGCCCGCCCAGGCAGGCGGTAGCAGGCTTCGGGGTCCGGGGGTGGTGGAGTCTTGGACGCTCTAGCAGCTCAGTTCTGGCGGGAACATCCAGGCACATAGGCGCATGGCGAACCGCCCCAGATCCCGCTCGACGCTCACAAAGACGTGGCTCTGAAGGCTTAAGGGTCCGTGGTCCACGGTCCCTTGGGCATTCCCCACCCTGTCCACCCACGCAGTGCTAGGTGCAGTCCAGCCGCAGCCGGGCTGGCCCTCCTGCCTGAAGGCAGTTAGCCCAAAGCCACTGGGAGCCACCATTGATGCGGCACGGCCCCTTGGACCCAGCAAGGCCACCCTTGCCCACACGCCACCCGCTGAGCACAGTTCCCAGCGCATGGTGGCCGGCTGGCCCGGAGAACCGGACCGGCCCAGGACCCCGCTCCTGCCCCCGGCCATGGCGAAACAGCGGAGGGTGGGCTTTTTCCGGAGGGAGCTGTGGAGAGACACAGAGGCAGCCAGGTGGCTGCGGCGCAGATGGGCGCTGGTTGGGTTGGCCACGGGCAGGTCGAGGGCCTCGCGGGCCTCACGATCTTCACCCGGGCCTGCAGCGGAGTCTGGGTCCGGGCCAGCCACCCCGGGAGAGGCTGGGGTGCGGCTGCCTTCCAGGGCCGCCTTCTGGCGGCATGTCCACCCAGACCGGCTGGGTGGGCCCCCTCTGGCGCACGCTGTGTTGCGAGAGGCCTGAGTAGATGAGGCCTGCAGCAGTGCCCGGCAGGAGCAGCGGAAGCCTTGAGCACCGGCGATGACAAGAAAAGGCAGATCGGGGGGCAAAAAATACTACAGCACCTAGTATTCCCAGGTGGTCTCCCATCCAGGTAGTAAACAGACCCGACCCTGCTTAGCTTCCGAGGTCAGACGAGATGGGGTGCGTTTAGGGTGGTATGGCCGTAGAAGGCAGCGGGGGCCACGGGGTGACTCTTGAGGCTCAGCTTAGCTGGTGCTGGCGAATTACCACCAGTCCGGCGACCAGCCCTCTGCTGCACGGCCCTGCTGCCTGCCCAGGCAGGCGACAGGAGGCCTCGGGGACCCGGAGGTGGCAGAGTCTTGGGCGACCTTGCAACCCTGTTCGGGCGGGAACCTCCGGACCCGTAGGCGCTTGACGCTCCACCTCAGATCCCGCTCGACGCTCACAAGGACGTGGCCTCAGAGGCTTAAGGGCCAGTGGCCTGCTGTCCCTTGGGCATTACACAACCTGTCCACCCTCGCAGTTCTAGGAGCAGCCCAGCCATGGCCGGGCCGGCCTTCCTGCTCGACGGCAGTTGGCCCAAAGCCACTGGGATCCACCGTTGGGCTGCCACGGCCTCTTAGCCCCAGCAAACTACCCTTTCAGCCACGCCACCCGCCAAGCACAGTTCCGATGCCTGGAGGTCAGCCGACCTGGAGAACCAGTCACGGCCCACGACCCCGCTCCTGCCTCCAGCCGTAGCGAAACGGCAGAGGGTGGGCTTTTTCCGGAGGGAGCTGTATAGAGACACACGGGCAATTAGGTGGCTGCGGCGTGGATGCGCGCTGGTGGGGACGGCCAGTTGTAGGTCGAGGGCTTCGCGTGCCTCACGGCCTTCACCTGGGCGTGCGGCGCAGTCTGGCTGCGGGCCAGCCACCACGGGAGCGGCTGGTTTATGGCTATCTTCCAGGGCCGCCTTCTGGCCGCATTTCCATCCAGACCTGCGGGGAGCGCTCCCTCCAGAGCACGCTGTGTTGGGAGCGCCCTGAGGAGGTGAGGCCTGCAGAGGCGGAGGCGGCATCAGCCGTGGGCGCCTAAAGGAGAATTTATAGTGGGAGGCAAAAAAGCCTACAGCACCTGGTATTCCCATGTGGTCTCCCATCCAAGTACTAAGCAGGCCCGACCCTGCTTAGCTTCCAGGATCAGACGATATCGGGCGCGTTCAGGGTGGTATGGCGGTAGAAGGCTGCGGGGGCCACGGGGTGCCTCTTGAGGCTTAGCTTCCCTGGTGCTGGGGCTTGCCGACAGCCCGGCAGCCAACCCTCTCCAGCACGGCCCAGCCGCCCACCAAGGCAGGCGACAGGAGGCCTCGGGCACCCGGGATTGGCGGACTCGTGGGAGACCTCGCAGCTCAGGTCAGGCGGGACCCTCCCGGCCCACAGGAGCTTGGCCCTCTGCCCCAGATCCCGCTTGACGCCCACAAGGACGTGGCCCCGGGGGCTTAAGGGCCCGTGGCCCACGGTCCTTTGGGCATTCGCCACCCTGTCTGCCCACACAGTTCTAGGTGAAGCCCGGCCGCGGCCAGGCTGGCCCTCCTGCCCGACGGCAGTTGGCCTGAAGCCACTGGGAGGCACCATTGAGTCGGCAAGACCCCTTAGACCCAGCAAGGCCACCCTTGCCCCTCCGCCAAATGCTGAGCAAAGTTCCCTGCACCCGGTGACTGGCCGGCCCGGAGAACCATTCCCGGCCCACGACCCCACTCCCGCCCCCGGCCGTGGTGAAAGAGTGGAGGGTGGGCTTTTTCCGGAGGGAGCTGTGGAGAGACACACGGGCAGACGGGTGGCTGCGGCGTGGAGGGGCGCTGGTGTGGTCGGCCAGGTGCAGGTCGAGGGCCTCGCGGGCCTCACGATCTTCACCCGGGCCTGCGGCGGTGTCTGGGTCCGGGCCAGCCACCCCGGCAGCGGCTGGCGTGCGGTTGCCTTCCAGGGCCGCCTTCTGGGGGCATGTCCAGCCAGACCGGCGGGGATGGCCCCCTCCGGCGCACGCTGTGTCGGGAGAGGCCTGAGTAGATGAGGCCTGCAGCAGTGCCCGGCGGGGGCAGAGGAAGCCTTGAGTACCGGCCACTACAAGAAAAGGGCAATCGGGGGGCAAAACATACTACAGCACCTAGTATGCCCAGGGGGTCTCCCATCCAGGTAGTAAACAGACCCGACCCTGCTTAGCTTCGGAGATCAGACGAGATGGGGTGCGTATAGGGTGGTATGGCCGTAGAAGGCAGCGGGGCCCACGGGGTGCCTCTTGAGGCTCAGCTTACCTGGTGCTGGCGAATTACCGCCAGTCCGGCGACCAGCCCTCTGCAGCACGGCCCTGCGGCCCGCCCAGGCAGGCGATAGCAGGCTTCGGGGTCCGGGGGTGGTGGAGTCTTGGACGCTCTAGCAGCTCAGTTCTGGCGGGAACATCCAGGCACATAGGCGCATGGCGAACCGCCCCAGATCCCGCTCGACGCTCACAAAGACGTGGCTCTGAAGGCTTAAGGGTCCGTGGTCCACGGTCCCTTGGGCATTCCCCACCCTGTCCACCCACGCAGTGCTAGGTGCAGTCCAGCCGCGGCCGGGCTGGCCCTCCTGCCTGAAGGCAGTTAGCCCAAAGCCACTGGGAGCCACCATTGATGCGGCACGGCCCCTTGGACCCAGCAAGGCCACCCTTGCCCACACGCCACCCGCTGAGCACAGTTCCCAGCGCATGGTGGCCGGCTGGCCCGGAGAACCGGACCGGCCCAGGACCCCGCTCCCGCCCCCGGCCATGGCGAAACAGCGGAGGGTGGGCTTTTTCCGGAGGGAGCTGTGGAGAGACACAGAGGCAGCCAGGTGGCTGCGGCGCAGATGGGCGCTGGTTGGGTTGGCCACGGGCAGGTCGAGGGCCTCGCGGGCCTCACGATCTTCACCCGGGCCTGCAGCGGAGTCTGGGTCCGGGCCAGCCACCCCGGGAGAGGCTGGGGTGCGGCTGCCTTCCAGGGCCGCCTTCTCGCGGCATGTCCACCCAGACCGGCTGGGTGGGCCCCCTCTGGCGCACGCTGTGTTGCGAGAGGCCTGAGTAGATGAGGCCTGCAGCAGTGCCCGGCAGGAGCAGCGGAAGCCTTGAGCACCGGCGATGACAAGAAAAGGCAGATCGGGGGGCAAAAAATACTACAGCACCTAGTATTCCCAGGTGGTCTCCCATCCAGGTAGTAAACAGACCCGACCCTGCTTAGCTTCCGAGGTCAGACGAGATGGGGTGTGCTTAGGGTGGTATGGCCGTAGAAGGCAGCGGGGGCCACGGGGTGACTCTTGAGGCTCAGCTTAGCTGGTGCTGGCGAATTACCACCAGTCCGGCGACCAGCCCTCTGCTGCACGGCCCTGCTGCCTGCCCAGGCAGGCGACAGGAGGCCTCGGGGACCCGGAGGTGGCAGAGTCTTGGGCGACCTTGCAACCCTGTTCGGGCGGGAACCTCCGGACCCGTAGGCGCTTGACGCTCCACCTCAGATCCCGCTCGACGCTCACAAGGACGTGGCCTCAGAGGCTTAAGGGCCGGTGGCCTGCTGTCCCTTGGGCATTACACAACCTGTCCACCGTCGCAGTTCTAGGAGCAGCCCAGCCATGGCCGGGCCGGCCTTCCTGCTCGACGGCAGTTGGCCCAAAGCCACTGGGATCCACCGTTGGGCTGCCATGGCCTCTTAGCCCCAGCAAACTACCCTTTCAGCCACGCCACCCACCAAGCACAGTTCCGATGCCTGGAGGTCAGCCGACCTGGAGAACCAGTCACGGCCCACGACCCCACTCCTGCCTCCAGCCGTAGCGAAACGGCAGAGGGTGGGCTTTTTCCGGAGGGAGCTGTATAGAGACACACGGGCAATTAGGTGGCTGCGGCGTGGATGCGCGCTGGTGGGGACGGCCAGTTGTAGGTCGAGGGCTTCGCGTGCCTCACGGCCTTCACCTGGGCGTGCGGCGCAGTCTGGCTGCGGGCCAGCCACCACGGGAGCGGCTGGTTTATGGCTATCTTCCAGGGCCGCCTTCTGGCCGCATTTCCATCCAGACCTGCGGGGAGCGCCCCCTCCAGAGCACGCTGTGTTGGGAGGGCCCTGAGGAGGTGAGGCCTGCAGAGGCGGAGGCGGCATCAGCCGTGGGCGCCTAAAGGAGAATTTACAGTGGGAGGCAAAAAAGCCTACAGCACCTGGTATTCCCATGTGGTCTCCCATCCAAGTACTAAGCAGGCCCGACCCTGCTTAGCTTCCAGGATCAGACGATATCGGGCGCGTTCAGGGTGGTATGGCGGTAGAAGGCTGCGGGGGCCACGGGGTGCCTCTTGAGGCTTAGCTTCCCTGGTGCTGGGGCTTGCCGACAGCCCGGCAGCCAACCCTCTCCAGCACGGCCCAGCCGCCCACCAAGGCAGGCGACAGGAGGCCTCGGGCACCCGGGATTGGCGGACTCGTGGGAGACCTCGCAGCTCAGGTCAGGCGGGACCCTCCCGGCCCACAGGAGCTTGGCCCTCTGCCCCAGATCCCGCTTGACGCCCACAAGGACGTGGCCCCGGGGGCTTAAGGGCCCGTGGCCCACGGTCCTTTGGGCATTCGCCACCCTGTCTGCCCACACAGTTCTAGGTGAAGCCCGGCCGCGGCCAGGCTGGCCCTCCTGCCCGACGGCAGTTGGCCTGAAGCCACTGGGAGGCACCATTGAGTCGGCAAGACCCCTTAGACCCAGCAAGGCCACCCTTGCCCCTCCGCCAAATGCTGAGCAAAGTTCCCTGCACCCGGTGACCGGCCGGCCCGGAGAACCATTCCCGGCCCACGACCCCACTCCCGCCCCCGGCCGTGGTGAAAGAGTGGAGGGTGGGCTTTTTCCGGAGGGAGCTGTGGAGAGACACACGGGCAGACGGGTGGCTGCGGCGTGGAGGGGCGCTGGTGTGGTCGGCCAGGTGCAGGTCGAGGGCCTCGCGGGCCTCACGATCTTCACCCGGGCCTGCGGCGGTGTCTGGGTCCGGGCCAGCCACCCCGGCAGCGGCTGGCGTGCGGTTGCCTTCCAGGGCCGCCTTCTGGGGGCATGTCCAGCCAGACCGGCGGGGATGGCCCCCTCCGGCGCACGCTGTGTCGGGAGAGGCCTGAGTAGATGAGGCCTGCAGCAGTGCCCGGCGGGGGCAGAGGAAGCCTTGAGTACCGGCCACTACAAGAAAAGGGAAATCGGGGGGCAAAAAATACTACAGCACCTAGTATTCCCAGGGGGTCTCCCATCCAGGTAGTAAACAGACCCGACCCTGCTTAGCTTCCGAGGTCAGACGAGATGGGGTGCGTTTAGGGTGGTATGGCCGTAGAAGGCAGTGGGGGCCACGGGGTGACTCTTGAGGCTCAGCTTAGCTGGTGCTGGCGAATTACCACCAGTCCGGCGACCAGCCCTCTGCTGCACGGCCCTGCTGCCTGCCCAGGCAGGCGACAGGAGGCCTCGGGGACCCGGAGGTGGCAGAGTCTTGGGCGACCTTGCAACCCTGTTCGGGCGGGAACCTCCGGACCCGTAGGCGCTTGACGCTCCACCTCAGATCCCGCTCGACGCTCACAAGGACGTGGCCTCAGAGGCTTAAGGGCCAGTGGCCTGCTGTCCCTTGGGCATTACACAACCTGTCCACCCTCGCAGTTCTAGGAGCAGCCCAGCCATGGCCGGGCCGGCCTTCCTGCTCGACGGCAGTTGGCCCAAAGCCACTGGGATCCACCGTTGGGCTGCCACGGCCTCTTAGCCCCAGCAAACTACCCTTTCAGCCACGCCACCCGCCAAGCACAGTTCCGATGCCTGGAGGTCAGCCGACCTGGAGAACCAGTCACGGCCCACGACCCCGCTCCTGCCTCCAGCCGTAGCGAAACGGCAGAGGGTGGGCTTTTTCCGGAGGGAGCTGTATAGAGACACACGGGCAATTAGGTGGCTGCGGCGTGGATGCGCGCTGGTGGGGACGGCCAGTTGTAGGTCGAGGGCTTCGCGTGCCTCACGGCCTTCACCTGGGCGTGCGGCGCAGTCTGGCTGCGGGCCAGCCACCACGGGAGCGGCTGGTTTATGGCTATCTTCCAGGGCCGCCTTCTGGCCGCATTTCCATCCAGACCTGCGGGGAGCGCCCCCTCCAGAGCACGCTGTGTTGGGAGGGCCCTGAGGAGGTGAGGCCTGCAGAGGCGGAGGCGGCATCAGCCGTGGGCGCCTAAAGGAGAATTTACAGTGGGAGGCAAAAAAGCCTACAGCACCTGGTATTCCCATGTGGTCTCCCATCCAAGTACTAAGCAGGCCCGACCCTGCTTAGCTTCCAGGATCAGACGATATCGGGCGCGTTCAGGGTGGTATGGCGGTAGAAGGCTGCGGGGGCCACGGGGTGCCTCTTGAGGCTTAGCTTCCCTGGTGCTGGGGCTTGCCGACAGCCCGGCAGCCAACCCTCTCCAGCACGGCCCAGCCGCCCACCAAGGCAGGCGACAGGAGGCCTCGGGCACCCGGGATTGGCGGACTCGTGGGAGACCTCGCAGCTCAGGTCAGGCGGGACCCTCCCGGCCCACAGGAGCTTGGCCCTCTGCCCCAGATCCCGCTTGACGCCCACAAGGACGTGGCCCCGGGGGCTTAAGGGCCCGTGGCCCACGGTCCTTTGGGCATTCGCCACCCTGTCTGCCCACACAGTTCTAGGTGAAGCCCGGCCGCGGCCAGGCTGGCCCTCCTGCCCGACGGCAGTTGGCCTGAAGCCACTGGGAGGCACCATTGAGTCGGCAAGACCCCTTAGACCCAGCAAGGCCACCCTTGCCCCTCCGCCAAATGCTGAGCAAAGTTCCCTGCACCCGGTGACCGGCCGGCCCGGAGAACCATTCCCGGCCCACGACCCCACTCCCGCCCCCGGCCGTGGTGAAAGAGTGGAGGGTGGGCTTTTTCCGGAGGGAGCTGTGGAGAGACACACGGGCAGACGGGTGGCTGCGGCGTGGAGGGGCGCTGGTGTGGTCGGCCAGGTGCAGGTCGAGGGCCTCGCGGGCCTCACGATCTTCACCCGGGCCTGCGGCGGTGTCTGGGTCCGGGCCAGCCACCCCGGCAGCGGCTGGCGTGCGGTTGCCTTCCAGGGCCGCCTTCTGGGGGCATGTCCAGCCAGACCGGCGGGGATGGCCCCCTCCGGCGCACGCTGTGTCGGGAGAGGCCTGAGTAGATGAGGCCTGCAGCAGTGCCCGGCGGGGGCAGAGGAAGCCTTGAGTACCGGCCACTACAAGAAAAGGGAAATCGGGGGGCAAAAAATACTACAGCACCTAGTATTCCCAGGGGGTCTCCCATCCAGGTAGTAAACAGACCCGACCCTGCTTAGCTTCCGAGGTCAGACGAGATGGGGTGCGTTTAGGGTGGTATGGCCGTAGAAGGCAGTGGGGGCCACGGGGTGACTCTTGAGGCTCAGCTTAGCTGGTGCTGGCGAATTACCACCAGTCCGGCGACCAGCCCTCTGCTGCACGGCCCTGCTGCCTGCCCAGGCAGGCGACAGGAGGCCTCGGGGACCCGGAGGTGGCAGAGTCTTGGGCGACCTTGCAACCCTGTTCGGGCGGGAACCTCCGGACCCGTAGGCGCTTGACGCTCCACCTCAGATCCCGCTCGACGCTCACAAGGACGTGGCCTCAGAGGCTTAAGGGCCAGTGGCCTGCTGTCCCTTGGGCATTACACAACCTGTCCACCCTCGCAGTTCTAGGAGCAGCCCAGCCATGGCCGGGCCGGCCTTCCTGCTCGACGGCAGTTGGCCCAAAGCCACTGGGATCCACCGTTGGGCTGCCACGGCCTCTTAGCCCCAGCAAACTACCCTTTCAGCCACGCCACCCGCCAAGCACAGTTCCGATGCCTGGAGGTCAGCCGACCTGGAGAACCAGTCACGGCCCACGACCCCGCTCCTGCCTCCAGCCGTAGCGAAACGGCAGAGGGTGGGCTTTTTCCGGAGGGAGCTGTATAGAGACACACGGGCAATTAGGTGGCTGCGGCGTGGATGCGCGCTGGTGGGGACGGCCAGTTGTAGGTCGAGGGCTTCGCGTGCCTCACGGCCTTCACCTGGGCGTGCGGCGCAGTCTGGCTGCGGGCCAGCCACCACGGGAGCGGCTGGTTTATGGCTATCTTCCAGGGCCGCCTTCTGGCCGCATTTCCATCCAGACCTGCGGGGAGCGCCCCCTCCAGAGCACGCTGTGTTGGGAGGGCCCTGAGGAGGTGAGGCCTGCAGAGGCGGAGGCGGCATCAGCCGTGGGCGCCTAAAGGAGAATTTATAGTGGGAGGCAAAAAAGCCTACAGCACCTGGTATTCCCATGTGGTCTCCCATCCAAGTACTAAGCAGGCCCGACCCTGCTTAGCTTCCAGGATCAGACGATATCGGGCGCGTTCAGGGTGGTATGGCGGTAGAAGGCTGCGGGGGCCACGGGGTGCCTCTTGAGGCTTAGCTTCCCTGGTGCTGGGGCTTGCCGACAGCCCGGCAGCCAAACCTCTCCAGCACGGCCCAGCCGCCCACCAAGGCAGGCGACAGGAGGCCTCGGGCACCCGGGATTGGCGGACTCGTGGGAGACCTCGCAGCTCAGGTCAGGCGGGACCCTCCCGGCCCACAGGAGCTTGGCCCTCTGCCCCAGATCCCGCTTGACGCCCACAAGGACGTGGCCCCGGGGGCTTAAGGGCCCGTGGCCCACGGTCCTTTGGGCATTCGCCACCCTGTCTGCCCACACAGTTCTAGGTGAAGCCCGGCCGCGGCCAGGCTGGCCCTCCTGCCCGACGGCAGTTGGCCTGAAGCCACTGGGAGGCACCATTGAGTCGGCAAGACCCCTTAGACCCAGCAAGGCCACCCTTGCCCCTCCGCCAAATGCTGAGCAAAGTTCCCTGCACCCGGTGACCGGCCGGCCCGGAGAACCATTCCCGGCCCACGACCCCACTCCCGCCCCCGGCCGTGGTGAAAGAGTGGAGGGTGGGCTTTTTCCGGAGGGAGCTGTGGAGAGACACACGGGCAGACGGGTGGCTGCGGCGTGGAGGGGCGCTGGTGTGGTCGGCCAGGTGCAGGTCGAGGGCCTCGCGGGCCTCACGATCTTCACCCGGGCCTGCGGCGGTGTCTGGGTCCGGGCCAGCCACCCCGGCAGCGGCTGGCGTGCGGTTGCCTTCCAGGGCCGCCTTCTGGGGGCATGTCCAGCCAGACCGGCGGGGATGGCCCCCTCCGGCGCACGCTGTGTCGGGAGAGGCCTGAGTAGATGAGGCCTGCAGCAGTGCCCGGCGGGGGCAGAGGAAGCCTTGAGTACCGGCCACTACAAGAAAAGGGCAATCGGGGGGCAAAACATACTACAGCACCTAGTATGCCCAGGGGGTCTCCCATCCAGGTAGTAAACAGACCCGACCCTGCTTAGCTTCGGAGATCAGACGAGATGGGGTGCGTATAGGGTGGTATGGCCGTAGAAGGCAGCGGGGCCCACGGGGTGCCTCTTGAGGCTCAGCTTACCTGGTGCTGGCGAATTACCGCCAGTCCGGCGACCAGCCCTCTGCAGCACGGCCCTGCGGCCCGCCCAGGCAGGCGATAGCAGTCTTTGGGGTCCGGGTGTGGTGGAGTCTTGGACGCTCTAGCAGCTCAGTTCTGGCGGGAACATCCAGGCACATAGGCGCATGGCGAACCGCCCTAGATCCCGCTCGACGCTCACAAAGACGTGGCTCTGAAGGCTTAAGGGTCTGTGGTCCACGGTCCCTTGGGCATTCCCCACCCTGTCCACCCACGCAGTGCTAGGTGCAGTCCAGCCGCGGCCGGGCTGGCCCTCCTGCCTGAAGGCAGTTAGCCCAAAGCCACTGGGAGCCACCATTGATGCGGCACGGCCCCTTGGACCCAGCAAGGCCACCCTTGCCCACACGCCACCCGCTGAGCACAGTTCCCAGCGCATGGTGGCCGGCTGGCCCGGAGAACCGGACCGGCCCAGGACCCCGCTCCCGCCCCCGGCCATGGCGAAACAGCGGAGGGTGGGCTTTTTCCGGAGGGAGCTGTGGAGAGACACAGAGGCAGCCAGGTGGCTGCGGCGCAGATGGGCGCTGGTTGGGTTGGCCACGGGCAGGTCGAGGGCCTCGCGGGCCTCACGATCTTCACCCGGGCCTGCAGCGGAGTCTGGGTCCGGGCCAGCCACCCCGGGAGAGGCTGGGGTGCGGCTGCCTTCCAGGGCCGCCTTCTGGCGGCATGTCCACCCAGACCGGCTGGGTGGGCCCCCTCTGGCGCACGCTGTGTTGCGAGAGGCCTGAGTAGATGAGGCCTTCAGCAGTGCCCGGCGGGAGCAGCGGAAGCCTTGAGCACCGGCGATGACAAGAAAAGGCAGATCGGGGGGCAAAAAATACTACAGCACCTAGTATTCCCAGGTGGTCTCCCATCCAGGTAGTAAACAGACCCGACCCTGCTTAGCTTCCGAGGTCAGACGAGATGGGGTGCGTTTAGGGTGGTATGGCCGTAGAAGGCAGCGGGGGCCACGGGGTGACTCTTGAGGCTCAGCTTAGCTGGTGCTGGCGAATTACCACCAGTCCGGCGACCAGCCCTCTGCTGCACGGCCCTGCTGCCTGCCCAGGCAGGCGACAGGAGGCCTCGGGGACCCGGAGGTGGCAGAGTCTTGGGCGACCTTGCAACCCTGTTCGGGCGGGAACCTCCGGACCCGTAGGCGCTTGACGCTCCACCTCAGATCCCGCTCGACGCTCACAAGGACGTGGCCTCAGAGGCTTAAGGGCCGGTGGCCTGCTGTCCCTTGGGCATTACACAACCTGTCCACCCTCGCAGTTCTAGGAGCAGCCCAGCCATGGCCGGGCCGGCCTTCCTGCTCGACGGCAGTTGGCCCAAAGCCACTGGGATCCACCGTTGGGCTGCCACGGCCTCTTAGCCCCAGCAAACTACCCTTTCAGCCACGCCACCCGCCAAGCACAGTTCCGATGCCTGGAGGTCAGCCGACCTGGAGAACCAGTCACGGCCCACGACCCCGCTCCTGCCTCCAGCCGTAGCGAAACGGCAGAGGGTGGGCTTTTTCCGGAGGGAGCTGTATAGAGACACACGGGCAATTAGGTGGCTGCGGCGTGGATGCGCGCTGGTGGGGACGGCCAGTTGTAGGTCGAGGGCTTCGCGTGCCTCACGGCCTTCACCTGGGCGTGCGGCGCAGTCTGGCTGCGGGCCAGCCACCACGGGAGCGGCTGGTTTATGGCTATCTTCCAGGGCCGCCTTCTGGCCGCATTTCCATCCAGACCTGCGGGGAGCGCCCCCTCCAGAGCACGCTGTGTTGGGAGGGCCCTGAGGAGGTGAGGCCTGCAGAGGCGGAGGCGGCATCAGCCGTGGGCGCCTAAAGGAGAATTTATAGTGGGAGGCAAAAAAGCCTACAGCACCTGGTATTCCCATGTGGTCTCCCATCCAAGTACTAAGCAGGCCCGACCCTGCTTAGCTTCCAGGATCAGACGATATCGGGCGCGTTCAGGGTGGTATGGCGGTAGAAGGCTGCGGGGGCCACGGGGTGCCTCTTGAGGCTTAGCTTCCCTGGTGCTGGGGCTTGCCGACAGCCCAGCAGCCAACCCTCTCCAGCACGGCCCAGCCGCCCACCAAGGCAGGCGACAGGAGGCCTCGGGCACCCGGGATTGGCGGACTCGTGGGAGACCTCGCAGCTCAGGTCAGGCGGGACCCTCCCGGCCCACAGGAGCTTGGCCCTCTGCCCCAGATCCCGCTTGACGCCCACAAGGACGTGGCCCCGGGGGCTTAAGGGCCCGTGGCCCACGGTCCTTTGGGCATTCGCCACCCTGTCTGCCCACACAGTTCTAGGTGAAGCCCGGCCGCGGCCAGGCTGGCCCTCCTGCCCGACGGCAGTTGGCCTGAAGCCACTGGGAGGCACCATTGAGTCGGCAAGACCCCTTAGACCCAGCAAGGCCACCCTTGCCCCTCCGCCAAATGCTGAGCAAAGTTCCCTGCACCTGGTGACCGGCCGGCCCGGAGAACCATTCCCGGCCCACGACCCCACTCCCGCCCCCGGCCGTGGTGAAAGAGTGGAGGGTGGGCTTTTTCCGGAGGGAGCTGTGGAGAGACACACGGGCAGACGGGTGGCTGCGGCGTGGAGGGGCGCTGGTGTGGTCGGCCAGGTGCAGGTCGAGGGCCTCGCGGGCCTCACGATCTTCACCCGGGCCTGCGGCGGTGTCTGGGTCCGGGCCAGCCACCCCGGCAGCGGCTGGCGTGCGGTTGCCTTCCAGGGCCGCCTTCTGGGGGCATGTCCAGCCAGACCGGCGGGGATGGCCCCCTCCGGCGCACGCTGTGTCGGGAGAGGCCTGAGTAGATGAGGCCTGCAGCAGTGCCCGGCGGGGGCAGAGGAAGCCTTGAGTACCGGCCACTACAAGAAAAGGGCAATCGGGGGGCAAAACATACTACAGCACCTAGTATGCCCAGGGGGTCTCCCATCCAGGTAGTAAACAGACCCGACCCTGCTTAGCTTCGGAGATCAGACGAGATGGGGTGCGTATAGGGTGGTATGGCCGTAGAAGGCAGCGGGGCCCACGGGGTGCCTCTTGAGGCTCAGCTTACCTGGTGCTGGCGAATTACCGCCAGTCCGGCGACCAGCCCTCTGCAGCACGGCCCTGCGGCCCGCCCAGGCAGGCGATAGCAGGCTTCGGGGTCCGGGGGTGGTGGAGTCTTGGACGCTCTAGCAGCTCAGTTCTGGCGGGAACATCCAGGCACATAGGCGCATGGCGAAACGCCCCAGATCCCGCTCGACGCTCACAAAGACGTGGCTCTGAAGGCTTAAGGGTCCGTGGTCCACGGTCCCTTGGGCATTCCCCACCCTGTCCACCCACGCAGTGCTAGGTGCAGTCCAGCCGCGGCCGGGCTGGCCCTCCTGCCTGAAGGCAGTTAGCCCAAAGCCACTGGGAGCCACCATTGATGCGGCACGGCCCCTTGGACCCAGCAAGGCCACCGTTGCCCACACGCCACCCGCTGAGCACAGTTCCCAGCGCATGGTGGCCGGCTGGCCCGGAGAACCGGACCGGCCCAGGACCCCGCTCCCGCCCCCGGCCATGGCGAAACAGCGGAGGGTGGGCTTTTTCCGGAGGGAGCTGTGGAGAGACACAGAGGCAGCCAGGTGGCTGCGGCGCAGATGGGCGCTGGTTGGGTTGGCCACGGGCAGGTCGAGGGCCTCGCGGGCCTCACGATCTTCACCCGGGCCTGCAGCGGAGTCTGGGTCCGGGCCAGCCACCCCGGGAGAGGCTGGGGTGCGGCTGCCTTCCAGGGCCGCCTTCTGGCGGCATGTCCACCCAGACCGGCTGGGTGGGCCCCCTCTGGCGCACGCTGTGTTGCGAGAGGCCTGAGTAGATGAGGCCTGCAGCAGTGCCCGGCGGGAGCAGCGGAAGCCTTGAGCACCGGCGATGACAAGAAAAGGCAGATCGGGGGGCAAAAAATACTACAGCACCTAGTATTCCCAGGTGGTCTCCCATCCAGGTAGTAAACAGACCCGACCCTGCTTAGCTTCTGAGGTCAGACGAGATGGGGTGCGCTTAGGGTGGTATGGCCGTAGAAGGCAGCGGGGGCCACGGGGTGACTCTTGAGGCTCAGCTTAGCTGGTGCTGGCGAATTACCACCAGTCCGGCGACCAGCCCTCTGCTGCACGGCCCTGCTGCCTGCCCAGGCAGGCGACAGGAGGCCTCGGGGACCCGGAGGTGGCAGAGTCTTGGGCGACCTTGCAACCCTGTTCGGGCGGGAACCTCCGGACCCGTAGGCGCTTGACGCTCCACCTCAGATCCCGCTCGACGCTCACAAGGACGTGGCCTCAGAGGCTTAAGGGCCAGTGGCCTGCTGTCCCTTGGGCATTACACAACCTGTCCACCCTCGCAGTTCTAGGAGCAGCCCAGCCATGGCCGGGCCGGCCTTCCTGCTCGACGGCAGTTGGCCCCAAGCCACTGGGATCCACCGTTGGGCTGCCACGGCCTCTTAGCCCCAGCAAACTACCCTTTCAGCCACGCCACCCGCCAAGCACAGTTCCGATGCCTGGAGGTCAGCCGACCTGGAGAACCAGTCACGGCCCACGACCCCGCTCCTGCCTCCAGCCGTAGCGAAACGGCAGAGGGTGGGCTTTTTCCGGAGGGAGCTGTATAGAGACACGGGCAATTAGGTGGCTGCGGCGTGGATGCGCGCTGGTGGGGACGGCCAGTTGTAGGTCGAGGGCTTCGCGTGCCTCACGGCCTTCACCTGGGCGTGCGGCGCAGTCTGGCTGCGGGCCAGCCACCACGGGAGCGGCTGGTTTATGGCTATCTTCCAGGGCCGCCTTCTGGCCGCATTTCCATCCAGACCTGTGGGGAGCGCCCCCTCCAGAGCACGCTGTGTTGGGAGGGCCCTGAGGAGGTGAGGCCTGCAGAGGCGGAGGCGGCATCAGCCGTGGGCGCCTAAAGGAGAATTTATAGTGGGAGGCAAAAAAGCCTACAGCACCTGGTATTCCCATGTGGTCTCCCATCCAAGTACTAAGCAGGCCCGACCCTGCTTAGCTTCCAGGATCAGACGATATCGGGCGCGTTCAGGGTGGTATGGCGGTAGAAGGCTGCGGGGGCCACGGGGTGCCTCTTGAGGCTTAGCTTCCCTGGTGCTGGGGCTTGCCGACAGCCCGGCAGCCAACCCTCTCCAGCACGGCCCAGCCGCCCACCAAGGCAGGCGACAGGAGGCCTCGGGCACCCGGGATTGGCGGACTCGTGGGAGACCTCGCAGCTCAGGTCAGGCGGGACCCTCCCGGCCCACAGGAGCTTGGCCCTCTGCCCCAGATCCCGCTTGACGCCCACAAGGACGTGGCCCCGGGGGCTTAAGGGCCCGTGGCCCACGGTCCTTTGGGCATTCGCCACCCTGTCTGCCCACACAGTTCTAGGTGAAGCCCGGCCGCGGCCAGGCTGGCCCTCCTGCCCGACGGCAGTTGGCCTGAAGCCACTGGGAGGCACCATTGAGTCGGCAAGACCCCTTAGACCCAGCAAGGCCACCCTTGCCCCTCCGCCAAATGCTGAGCAAAGTTCCCTGCACCCGGTGACCGGCCGGCCCGGAGAACCATTCCCGGCCCACGACCCCACTCCCGCCCCCGGCCGTGGTGAAAGAGTGGAGGGTGGGCTTTTTCCGGAGGGAGCTGTGGAGAGACACACGGGCAGACGGGTGGCTGCGGCGTGGAGGGGCGCTGGTGTGGTCGGCCAGGTGCAGGTCGAGGGCCTCGCGGGCCTCACGATCTTCACCCGGGCCTGCGGCGGTGTCTGGGTCCGGGCCAGCCACCCCGGCAGCGGCTGGCGTGCGGTTGCCTTCCAGGGCCGCCTTCTGGGGGCATGTCCAGCCAGACCGGCGGGGATGGCCCCCTCCGGCGCACGCTGTGTCGGGAGAGGCCTGAGTAGATGAGGCCTGCAGCAGTGCCCGGCGGGGGCAGAGGAAGCCTTGAGTACCGGCCACTACAAGAAAAGGGCAATCGGGGGGCAAAAAACACTACAGCACCTAGTATGCCCAGGGGGTCTCCCATCCAGGTAGTAAACAGACCCGACCCTGCTTAGCTTCGGAGATCAGACGAGATGGGGTGCGTATAGGGTGGTATGGCCGTAGAAGGCAGCGGGGCCCACGGGGTGCCTCTTGAGGCTCAGCTTACCTGGTGCTGGCGAATTACCGCCAGTCCGGCGACCAGCCCTCTGCAGCACGGCCCTGCGGCCCGCCCAGGCAGGCGATAGCAGGCTTCGGGGTCCGGGGGTGGTGGAGTCTTGGACGCTCTAGCAGCTCAGTTCTGGCGGGAACATCCAGGCACATAGGCGCATGGCGAACCGCCCCAGATCCCGCTCGACGCTCACAAAGACGTGGCTCTGAAGGCTTAAGGGTCCGTGGTCCACGGTCCCTTGGGCATTCCCCACCCTGTCCACCCACGCAGTGCTAGGTGCAGTCCAGCCGCGGCCGGGCTGGCCCTCCTGCCTGAAGGCAGTTAGCCCAAAGCCACTGGGAGCCACCATTGATGCGGCACGGCCCCTTGGACCCAGCAAGGCCACCCTTGCCCACACGCCACCCGCTGAGCACAGTTCCCAGCGCATGGTG
The DNA here is from genome assembly GCF_965194805.1 of Balaenoptera borealis. Taxonomy (NCBI): domain Eukaryota; kingdom Metazoa; phylum Chordata; class Mammalia; order Artiodactyla; family Balaenopteridae; genus Balaenoptera; species Balaenoptera borealis. The sequence continues at coordinate 27,559,724 of NC_138874.1, read as the reverse complement.
GCCGGCTGGCCCGGAGAACCGGACCGGCCCAGGACCCCGCTCTCGCCCCCGGCCATGGCGAAACAGCGGAGGGTGGGCTTTTTCCGGAGGGAGCTGTGGAGAGACACAGAGGCAGCCAGGTGGCTGCGGCGCAGATGGGCGCTGGTTGGGTTGGCCACGGGCAGGTCGAGGGCCTCGCGGGCCTCACGATCTTCACCCGGGCCTGCAGCGGAGTCTGGGTCCGGGCCAGCCACCCCGGGAGAGGCTGGGGTGCGGCTGCCTTCCAGGGCCGCCTTCTGGCGGCATGTCCACCCAGACCGGCTGGGTGGGCCCCCTCTGGCGCACGCTGTGTTGCGAGAGGCCTGAGTAGATGAGGCCTGCAGCAGTGCCCGGCGGGAGCAGCGGAAGCCTTGAGCACCGGCGATGACAAGAAAAGGCAGATCGGGGGGCAAAAAATACTACAGCACCTAGTATTCCCAGGTGGTCTCCCATCCAGGTAGTAAACAGACCCGACCCTGCTTAGCTTCCGAGGTCAGACGAGATGGGGTGCGTTTAGGGTGGTATGGCCGTAGAAGGCAGCGGGGGCCACGGGGTGACTCTTGAGGCTCAGCTTAGCTGGTGCTGGCGAATTACCACCAGTCCGGCGACCAGCCCTCTGCTGCACGGCCCTGCTGCCTGCCCAGGCAGGCGACAGGAGGCCTCGGGGACCCGGAGGTGGCAGAGTCTTGGGCGACCTTGCAACCCTGTTCGGGCGGGAACCTCCGGACCCGTAGGCGCTTGACGCTCCACCTCAGATCCCGCTCGACGCTCACAAGGACGTGGCCTCAGAGGCTTAAGGGCCGGTGGCCTGCTGTCCCTTGGGCATTACACAACCTGTCCACCCTCGCAGTTCTAGGAGCAGCCCAGCCATGGCCGGGCCGGCCTTCCTGCTCGACGGCAGTTGGCCCAAAGCCACTGGGATCCACCGTTGGGCTGCCACGGCCTCTTAGCCCCAGCAAACTACCCTTTCAGCCACGCCACCCGCCAAGCACAGTTCCGATGCCTGGAGGTCAGCCGACCTGGAGAACCAGTCACGGCCCACGATCCCGCTCCTGCCTCCAGCCGTAGCGAAACGGCAGAGGGTGGGCTTTTTCCGGAGGGAGCTGTATAGAGACACACGGGCAATTAGGTGGCTGCGGCGTGGATGCGCGCTGGTGGGGACGGCCAGTTGTAGGTCGAGGGCTTCGCGTGCCTCACGGCCTTCACCTGGGCGTGCGGCGCAGTCTGGCTGCGGGCCAGCCACCACGGGAGCGGCTGGTTTATGGCTATCTTCCAGGGCCGCCTTCTGGCCGCATTTCCATCCAGACCTGCGGGGAGCGCCCCCTCCAGAGCACGCTGTGTTGGGAGGGCCCTGAGGAGGTGAGGCCTGCAGAGGCGGAGGCGGCATCAGCCGTGGGCGCCTAAAGGAGAATTTATAGTGGGAGGCAAAAAAGCCTACAGCACCTGGTATTCCCATGTGGTCTCCCATCCAAGTACTAAGCAGGCCCGACCCTGCTTAGCTTCCAGGATCAGACGATATCGGGCGCGTTCAGGGTGGTATGGCGGTAGAAGGCTGCGGGGGCCACGGGGTGCCTCTTGAGGCTTAGCTTCCCTGGTGCTGGGGCTTGCCGACAGCCCGGCAGCCAACCCTCTCCAGCACGGCCCAGCCGCCCACCAAGGCAGGCGACAGGAGGCCTCGGGCACCCGGGATTGGCGGACTCGTGGGAGACCTCGCAGCTCAGGTCAGGCGGGACCCTCCCGGCCCACAGGAGCTTGGCCCTCTGCCCCAGATCCCGCTTGACGCCCACAAGGACGTGGCCCCGGGGGCTTAAGGGCCCGTGGCCCACGGTCCTTTGGGCATTCGCCACCCTGTCTGCCCACACAGTTCTAGGTGAAGCCCGGCCGCGGCCAGGCTGGCCCTCCTGCCCGACGGCAGTTGGCCTGAAGCCACTGGGAGGCACCATTGAGTCGGCAAGACCCCTTAGACCCAGCAAGGCCACCCTTGCCCCTCCGCCAAATGCTGAGCAAAGTTCCCTGCACCCGGTGACCGGCCGGCCCGGAGAACCATTCCCGGCCCACGACCCCACTCCCGCCCCCGGCCGTGGTGAAAGAGTGGAGGGTGGGCTTTTTCCGGAGGGAGCTGTGGAGAGACACACGGGCAGACGGGTGGCTGCGGCGTGGAGGGGCGCTGGTGTGGTCGGCCAGGTGCAGGTCGAGGGCCTCGCGGGCCTCACGATCTTCACCCGGGCCTGCGGCGGTGTCTGGGTCCGGGCCAGCCACCCCGGCAGCGGCTGGCGTGCGGTTGCCTTCCAGGGCCGCCTTCTGGGGGCATGTCCAGCCAGACCGGCGGGGATGGCCCCCTCCGGCGCACGCTGTGTCGGGAGAGGCCTGAGTAGATGAGGCCTGCAGCAGTGCCCGGCGGGGGCAGAGGAAGCCTTGAGTACCGGCCACTACAAGAAAAGGGCAATCGGGGGGCAAAACATACTACAGCACCTAGTATGCCCAGGGGGTCTCCCATCCAGGTAGTAAACAGACCCGACCCTGCTTAGCTTCGGAGATCAGACGAGATGGGGTGCGTATAGGGTGGTATGGCCGTAGAAGGCAGCGGGGCCCACGGGGTGCCTCTTGAGGCTCAGCTTACCTGGTGCTGGCGAATTACCGCCAGTCCGGCGACCAGCCCTCTGCAGCACGGCCCTGCGGCCCGCCCAGGCAGGCGATAGCAGGCTTCGGGGTCCGGGGGTGGTGGAGTCTTGGACGCTCTAGCAGCTCAGTTCTGGCGGGAACATCCAGGCACATAGGCGCATGGCGAACCGCCCCAGATCCCGCTCGACGCTCACAAAGACGTGGCTCTGAAGGCTTAAGGGTCCGTGGTCCACGGTCCCTTGGGCATTCCCCACCCTGTCCACCCACGCAGTGCTAGGTGCAGTCCAGCCGCGGCCGGGCTGGCCCTCCTGCCTGAAGGCAGTTAGCCCAAAGCCACTGGGAGCCACCATTGATGCGGCACGGCCCCTTGGACCCAGCAAGGCCACCCTTGCCCACACGCCACCCGCTGAGCACAGTTCCCAGCGCATGGTGGCCGGCTGGCCCGGAGAACCGGACCGGCCCAGGACCCCGCTCCCGCCCCCGGCCATGGCGAAACAGCGGAGGGTGGGCTTTTTCCGGAGGGAGCTGTGGAGAGACACAGAGGCAGCCAGGTGGCTGCGGCGCAGATGGGCGCTGGTTGGGTTGGCCACGGGCAGGTCGAGGGCCTCGCGGGCCTCACGATCTTCACCCGGGCCTGCAGCGGAGTCTGGGTCCGGGCCAGCCACCCCGGGAGAGGCTGGGGTGCGGCTGCCTTCCAGGGCCGCCTTCTGGCGGCATGTCCACCCAGACCGGCTGGGTGGGCCCCCTCTGGCGCACGCTGTGTTGCGAGAGGCCTGAGTAGATGAGGCCTGCAGCAGTGCCCGGCGGGAGCAGCGGAAGCCTTGAGCACCGGCGATGACAAGAAAAGGCAGATCGGGGGGCAAAAAATACTACAGCACCTAGTATTCCCAGGTGGTCTCCCATCCAGGTAGTAAACAGACCCGACCCTGCTTAGCTTCCGAGGTCAGACGAGATGGGGTGCGCTTAGGGTGGTATGGCCGTAGAAGGCAGGGGGGGCCACGGGGTGACTCTTGAGGCTCAGCTTAGCTGGTGCTGGCGAATTACCACCAGTCCGGCGACCAGCCCTCTGCTGCACGGCCCTGCTGCCTGCCCAGGCAGGCGACAGGAGGCCTCGGGGACCCGGAGGTGGCAGAGTCTTGGGCGACCTTGCAACCCTGTTCGGGCGGGAACCTCCGGACCCGTAGGCGCTTGACGCTCCACCTCAGATCCCGCTCGACGCTCACAAGGACGTGGCCTCAGAGGCTTAAGGGCCAGTGGCCTGCTGTCCCTTGGGCATTACACAACCTGTCCACCCTCGCAGTTCTAGGAGCAGCCCAGCCATGGCCGGGCCGGCCTTCCTGCTCGACGGCAGTTGGCCCAAAGCCACTGGGATCCACCGTTGGGCTGCCACGGCCTCTTAGCCCCAGCAAACTACCCTTTCAGCCACGCCACCCGCCAAGCACAGTTCCGATGCCTGGAGGTCAGCCGACCTGGAGAACCAGTCACAGCCCACGACCCCGCTCCTGCCTCCAGCCGTAGCGAAACGGCAGAGGGTGGGCTTTTTCCGGAGGGAGCTGTATAGAGACACACTGGCAATTAGGTGGCTGCGGCGTGGATGCGCGCTGGTGGGGACGGCCAGTTGTAGGTCGAGGGCTTCGCGTGCCTCACGGCCTTCACCTGGGCGTGCGGCGCAGTCTGGCTGCGGGCCAGCCACCACGGGAGCGGCTGGTTTATGGCTATCTTCCAGGGCCGCCTTCTGGCCGCATTTCCATCCAGACCTGCGGGGAGCGCCCCCTCCAGAGCACGCTGTGTTGGGAGGGCCCTGAGGAGGTGAGGCCTGCAGAGGCGGAGGCGGCATCAGCCGTGGGCGCCTAAAGGAGAATTTATAGTGGGAGGCAAAAAAGCCTACAGCACCTGGTATTCCCATGTGGTCTCCCATCCAAGTACTAAGCAGGCCCGACCCTGCTTAGCTTCCAGGATCAGACGATATCAGGCGCGTTCAGGGTGGTATGGCGGTAGAAGGCTGCGGGGGCCACGGGGTGCCTCTTGAGGCTTAGCTTCCCTGGTGCTGGGGCTTGCCGACAGCCCGGCAGCCAACCCTCTCCAGCACGGCCCAGCCGCCCACCAAGGCAGGCGACAGGAGGCCTCGGGCACCCGGGATTGGCGGACTCGTGGGAGACCTCGCAGCTCAGGTCAGGCGGGACCCTCCCGGCCCACAGGAGCTTGGCCCTCTGCCCCAGATCCCGCTTGACGCCCACAAGGACGTGGCCCCGGGGGCTTAAGGGCCCGTGGCCCACGGTCCTTTGGGCATTCGCCACCCTGTCTGCCCACACAGTTCTAGGTGAAGCCCGGCCGCGGCCAGGCTGGCCCTCCTGCCCGACGGCAGTTGGCCTGAAGCCACTGGGAGGCACCATTGAGTCGGCAAGACCCCTTAGACCCAGCAAGGCCACCCTTGCCCCTCCGCCAAATGCTGAGCAAAGTTCCCTGCACCCGGTGACCGGCCGGCCCGGAGAACCATTCCCGGCCCACGACCCCACTCCCGCCCCCGGCCGTGGTGAAAGAGTGGAGGGTGGGCTTTTTCCGGAGGGAGCTGTGGAGAGACACACGGGCAGACGGGTGGCTGCGGCGTGGAGGGGCGCTGGTGTGGTCGGCCAGGTGCAGGTCGAGGGCCTCGCGGGCCTCACGATCTTCACCCGGGCCTGCGGCGGTGTCTGGGTCCGGGCCAGCCACCCCGGCAGCGGCTGGCGTGCGGTTGCCTTCCAGGGCCGCCTTCTGGGGGCATGTCCAGCCAGACCGGCGGGGATGGCCCCCTCCGGCGCACGCTGTGTCGGGAGAGGCCTGAGTAGATGAGGCCTGCAGCAGTGCCCGGCGGGGGCAGAGGAAGCCTTGAGTACCGGCCACTACAAGAAAAGGGCAATCGGGGGGCAAAACATACTACAGCACCTAGTATGCCCAGGGGGTCTCCCATCCAGGTAGTAAACAGACCCGACCCTGCTTAGCTTCGGAGATCAGACGAGATGGGGTGCGTATAGGGTGGTATGGCCGTAGAAGGCAGCGGGGCCCACGGGGTGCCTCTTGAGGCTCAGCTTACCTGGTGCTGGCGAATTACTGCCAGTCCGGCGACCAGCCCTCTGCAGCACGGCCCTGCGGCCCGCCCAGGCAGGCGATAGCAGGCTTCGGGGTCCGGGGGTGGTGGAGTCTTGGATGCTCTAGCAGCTCAGTTCTGGCGGGAACATCCAGGCACATAGGCGCATGGCGAACCGCCCCAGATCCCGCTCGACGCTCACAAAGACGTGGCTCTGAAGGCTTAAGGGTCCGTGGTCCACGGTCCCTTGGGCATTCCCCACCCTGTCCACCCACGCAGTGCTAGGTGCAGTCCAGCCGCGGCCGGGCTGGCCCTCCTGCCTGAAGGCAGTTAGCCCAAAGCCACTGGGAGCCACCATTGATGCGGCACGGCCCCTTGGACCCAGCAAGGCCACCCTTGCCCACACGCCACCCGCTGAGCACAGTTCCCAGCGCATGGTGGCCGGCTGGCCCGGAGAACCGGACCGGCCCAGGACCCCGCTCCCGCCCCCGGCCATGGCGAAACAGCGGAGGGTGGGCTTTTTCCGGAGGGAGCTGTGGAGAGACACAGAGGCAGCCAGGTGGCTGCGGCGCAGATGGGCGCTGGTTGGGTTGGCCACGGGCAGGTCGAGGGCCTCGCGGGCCTCACGATCTTCACCCGGGCCTGCAGCGGAGTCTGGGTCCGGGCCAGCCACCCCGGGAGAGGCTGGGGTGCGGCTGCCTTCCAGGGCCGCCTTCTGGCGGCATGTCCACCCAGACCGGCTGGGTGGGCCCCCTCTGGCGCACGCTGTGTTGCGAGAGGCCTGAGTAGATGAGGCCTGCAGCAGTGCCCGGCGGGAGCAGCGGAAGCCTTGAGCACCGGCGATGACAAGAAAAGGCAGATCGGGGGGCAAAAAATACTACAGCACCTAGTATTCCCAGGTGGTCTCCCATCCAGGTAGTAAACAGACCCGACCCTGCTTAGCTTCCGAGGTCAGACGAGATGGGGTGCGTTTAGGGTGGTATGGCCGTAGAAGGCAGCGGGGGCCACGGGGTGACTCTTGAGGCTCAGCTTAGCTGGTGCTGGCGAATTACCACCAGTCCGGCGACCAGCCCTCTGCTGCACGGCCCTGCTGCCTGCCCAGGCAGGCGACAGGAGGCCTCGGGGACCCGGAGGTGGCAGAGTCTTGGGCGACCTTGCAACCCTGTTCGGGCGGGAACCTCCGGACCCGTAGGCGCTTGACGCTCCACCTCAGATCCCGCTCGACGCTCACAAGGACGTGGCCTCAGAGGCTTAAGGGCCAGTGGCCTGCTGTCCCTTGGGCATTACACAACCTGTCCACCCTCGCAGTTCTAGGAGCAGCCCAGCCATGGCCGGGCCGGCCTTCCTGCTCGACGGCAGTTGGCCCAAAGCCACTGGGATCCACCGTTGGGCTGCCACGGCCTCTTAGCCCCAGCAAACTACCCTTTCAGCCACGCCACCCGCCAAGCACAGTTCCGATGCCTGGAGGTCAGCCGACCTGGAGAACCAGTCACGGCCCACGACCCCGCTCCTGCCTCCAGCCGTAGCGAAACGGCAGAGGGTGGGCTTTTTCCGGAGGGAGCTGTATAGAGACACGGGCAATTAGGTGGCTGCGGCGTGGATGCGCGCTGGTGGGGACGGCCAGTTGTAGGTCGAGGGCTTCGCGTGCCTCACGGCCTTCACCTGGGCGTGCGGCGCAGTCTGGCTGCGGGCCAGCCACCACGGGAGCGGCTGGTTTATGGCTATCTTCCAGGGCCGCCTTCTGGCCGCATTTCCATCCAGACCTGCGGGGAGCGCCCCCTCCAGAGCACGCTGTGTTGGGAGGGCCCTGAGGAGGTGAGGCCTGCAGAGGCGGAGGCGGCATCAGCCGTGGGCGCCTAAAGGAGAATTTATAGTGGGAGGCAAAAAAGCCTACAGCACCTGGTATTCCCATGTGGTCTCCCATCCAAGTACTAAGCAGGCCCGACCCTGCTTAGCTTCCAGGATCAGACGATATCAGGCGCGTTCAGGGTGGTATGGCGGTAGAAGGCTGCGGGGGCCACGGGGTGCCTCTTGAGGCTTAGCTTCCCTGGTGCTGGGGCTTGCCGACAGCCCGGCAGCCAACCCTCTCCAGCACGGCCCAGCCGCCCACCAAGGCAGGCGACAGGAGGCCTCGGGCACCCGGGATTGGCGGACTCGTGGGAGACCTCGCAGCTCAGGTCAGGCGGGACCCTCCCGGCCCACAGGAGCTTGGCCCTCTGCCCCAGATCCCGCTTGACGCCCACAAGGACGTGGCCCCGGGGGCTTAAGGGCCCGTGGCCCACGGTCCTTTGGGCATTCGCCACCCTGTCTGCCCACACAGTTCTAGGTGAAGCCCGGCCGCGGCCAGGCTGGCCCTCCTGCCCGACGGCAGTTGGCCTGAAGCCACTGGGAGGCACCATTGAGTCGGCAAGACCCCTTAGACCCAGCAAGGCCACCCTTGCCCCTCCGCCAAATGCTGAGCAAAGTTCCCTGCACCCGGTGACCGGCCGGCCCGGAGAACCATTCCCGGCCCACGACCCCACTCCCGCCCCCGGCCGTGGTGAAAGAGTGGAGGGTGGGCTTTTTCCGGAGGGAGCTGTGGAGAGACACACGGGCAGACGGGTGGCTGCGGCGTGGAGGGGCGCTGGTGTGGTCGGCCAGGTGCAGGTCGAGGGCCTCGCGGGCCTCACGATCTTCACCCGGGCCTGCGGCGGTGTCTGGGTCCGGGCCAGCCACCCCGGCAGCGGCTGGCGTGCGGTTGCCTTCCAGGGCCGCCTTCTGGGGGCATGTCCAGCCAGACCGGCGGGGATGGCCCCCTCCGGCGCACGCTGTGTCGGGAGAGGCCTGAGTAGATGAGGCCTGCAGCAGTGCCCGGCGGGGGCAGAGGAAGCCTTGAGTACCGGCCACTACAAGAAAAGGGCAATCGGGGGGCAAAACATACTACAGCACCTAGTATGCCCAGGGGGTCTCCCATCCAGGTAGTAAACAGACCCGACCCTGCTTAGCTTCGGAGATCAGACGAGATGGGGTGCGTATAGGGTGGTATGGCCGTAGAAGGCAGCGGGGCCCACGGGGTGCCTCTTGAGGCTCAGCTTACCTGGTGCTGGCGAATTACCGCCAGTCCGGCGACCAGCCCTCTGCAGCACGGCCCTGCGGCCCGCCCAGGCAGGCGATAGCAGGCTTCGGGGTCCGGGGGTGGTGGAGTCTTGGACGCTCTAGCAGCTCAGTTCTGGCGGGAACATCCAGGCACATAGGCGCATGGCGAACCGCCCCAGATCCCGCTCGACGCTCACAAAGACGTGGCTCTGAAGGCTTAAGGGTCCGTGGTCCACGGTCCCTTGGGCATTCCCCACCCTGTCCACCCACGCAGTGCTAGGTGCAGTCCAGCCGCGGCCGGGCTGGCCCTCCTGCCTGAAGGCAGTTAGCCCAAAGCCACTGGGAGCCACCATTGATGCGGCACGGCCCCTTGGACCCAGCAAGGCCACCCTTGCCCACACGCCACCCGCTGAGCACAGTTCCCAGCGCATGGTGGCCGGCTGGCCCGGAGAACCGGACCGGCCCAGGACCCCGCTCCCGCCCCCGGCCATGGCGAAACAGCGGAGGGTGGGCTTTTTCCGGAGGGAGCTGTGGAGAGACACAGAGGCAGCCAGGTGGCTGCGGCGCAGATGGGCGCTGGTTGGGTTGGCCACGGGCAGGTCGAGGGCCTCGCGGGCCTCACGATCTTCACCCGGGCCTGCAGCGGAGTCTGGGTCCGGGCCAGCCACCCCGGGAGAGGCTGGGGTGCGGCTGCCTTCCAGGGCCGCCTTCTGGCGGCATGTCCAGCCAGACCGGCTGGGTGGGCCCCCTCTGGCGCACGCTGTGTTGCGAGAGGCCTGAGTAGATGAGGCCTGCAGCAGTGCCCGGCGGGAGCAGCGGAAGCCTTGAGCACCGGCGATGACAAGAAAAGGCAGATCGGGGGGCAAAAAATACTACAGCACCTAGTATTCCCAGGTGGTCTCCCATCCAGGTAGTAAACAGACCCGACCCTGCTTAGCTTCCGAGGTCAGACGAGATGGGGTGCGTTTAGGGTGGTATGGCCGTAGAAGGCAGCGGGGGCCACGGGGTGACTCCTGAGGCTCAGCTTAGCTGGTGCTGGCGAATTACCACCAGTCCGGCGACCAGCCCTCTGCTGCACGGCCCTGCTGCCTGCCCAGGCAGGCGACAGGAGGCCTCGGGGACCCGGAGGTGGCAGAGTCTTGGGCGACCTTGCAACCCTGTTCGGGCGGGAACCTCCGGACCCGTAGGCGCTTGACGCTCCACCTCAGATCCCGCTCGACGCTCACAAGGACGTGGCCTCAGAGGCTTAAGGGCCAGTGGCCTGCTGTCCCTTGGGCATTACACAACCTGTCCACCCTCGCAGTTCTAGGAGCAGCCCAGCCATGGCCGGGCCGGCCTTCCTGCTCGACGGCAGTTGGCCCAAAGCCACTGGGATCCACCGTTGGGCTGCCACGGCCTCTTAGCCCCAGCAAACTACCCTTTCAGCCACGCCACCCGCCAAGCACAGTTCCGATGCCTGGAGGTCAGCCGACCTGGAGAACCAGTCACGGCCCATGACCCCGCTCCTGCCTCCAGCCGTAGCGAAACGGCAGAGGGTGGGCTTTTTCCGGAGGGAGCTGTATAGAGACACACGGGCAATTAGGTGGCTGCGGCGTGGATGCGCGCTGGTGGGGACGGCCAGTTGTAGGTCGAGGGCTTCGCGTGCCTCACGGCCTTCACCTGGGCGTGCGGCGCAGTCTGGCTGCGGGCCAGCCACCACGGGAGCGGCTGGTTTATGGCTATCTTCCAGGGCCGCCTTCTGGCCGCATTTCCATCCAGACCTGCGGGGAGCGCCCCCTCCAGAGCACGCTGTGTTGGGAGGGCCCTGAGGAGGTGAGGCCTGCAGAGGCGGAGGCGGCATCAGCCGTGGGCGCCTAAAGGAGAATTTATAGTGGGAGGCAAAAAAGCCTACAGCACCTGGTATTCCCATGTGGTCTCCCATCCAAGTACTAAGCAGGCCCGACCCTGCTTAGCTTCCAGGATCAGACGATATCGGGCGCGTTCAGGGTGGTATGGCGGTAGAAGGCTGCGGGGGCCACGGGGTGCCTCTTGAGGCTTAGCTTCCCTGGTGCTGGGGCTTGCCGACAGCCCGGCAGCCAACCCTCTCCAGCACGGCCCAGCCGCCCACCAAGGCAGGCGACAGGAGGCCTCGGGCACCCGGGATTGGCGGACTCGTGGGAGACCTCGCAGCTCAGGTCAGGCGGGACCCTCCCGGCCCACAGGAGCTTGGCCCTCTGCCCCAGATCCCGCTTGACGCCCACAAGGACGTGGCCCCGGGGGCTTAAGGGCCCGTGGCCCACGGTCCTTTGGGCATTCGCCACCCTGTCTGCCCACACAGTTCTAGGTGAAGCCCGGCCGCGGCCAGGCTGGCCCTCCTGCCCGACGGCAGTTGGCCTGAAGCCACTGGGAGGCACCATTGAGTCGGCAAGACCCCTTAGACCCAGCAAGGCCACCCTTGCCCCTCCGCCAAATGCTGAGCAAAGTTCCCTGCACCCGGTGACCGGCCGGCCCGGAGAACCATTCCCGGCCCACGACCCCACTCCCGCCCCCGGCCGTGGTGAAAGAGTGGAGGGTGGGCTTTTTCCGGAGGGAGCTGTGGAGAGACACACGGGCAGACGGGTGGCTGCGGCGTGGAGGGGCGCTGGTGTGGTCGGCCAGGTGCAGGTCGAGGGCCTCGCGGGCCTCACGATCTTCACCCGGGCCTGCGGCGGTGTCTGGGTCCGGGCCAGCCACCCCGGCAGCGGCTGGCGTGCGGTTGCCTTCCAGGGCCGCCTTCTGGGGGCATGTCCAGCCAGACCGGCGGGGATGGCCCCCTCCGGCGCACGCTGTGTCGGGAGAGGCCTGAGTAGATGAGGCCTGCAGCAGTGCCCGGCGGGAGCAGCGGAAGCCTTGAGCACCGGTGATGACAAGAAAAGGCAGATCGGGGGGCAAAAAATACTACAGCACCTAGTATTCCCAGGTGGTCTCCCATCCAGGTAGTAAACAGACCCGACCCTGCTTAGCTTCCGAGGTCAGACGAGATGGGGTGCGTTTAGGGTGGTATGGCCGTAGAAGGCAGTGGGGGCCACGGGGTGACTCTTGAGGCTCAGCTTAGCTGGTGCTGGCGAATTACCACCAGTCCGGCGACCAGCCCTCTGCTTCACGGCCCTGCTGCCTGCCCAGGCAGGCGACAGGAGGCCTCGGGGACCCGGAGGTGGCAGAGTCTTGGGCGACCTTGCAACCCTGTTCGGGCGGGAACCTCCGGACCCGGAGGCACTTGACGCTCCACCTCAGATCCCGCTCGACGCTCACAAGGACGTGGCCTCAGAGGCTTAAGGGCCAGTGGCCTGCTGTCCCTTGGGCATTACACAACCTGTCCACCCTCGCAGTTCTAGGAGCAGCCCAGCCATGGCCGGGCCGGCCTTCCTGCTCGACGGCAGTTGGCCCAAAGCCACTGGGATCCACCGTTGGGCTGCCACGGCCTCTTAGCCCCAGCAAACTACCCTTTCAGCCACGCCACCCGCCAAGCACAGTTCCGATGCCTGGAGGTCAGCCGACCTGGAGAACCAGTCACGGCCCACGACCCCGCTCCTGCCTCCAGCCGTAGCGAAACGGCAGAGGGTGGGCTTTTTCCGGAGGGAGCTGTATAGAGACACGGGCAATTAGGTGGCTGCGGCGTGGATGCGCGCTGGTGGGGACGGCCAGTTGTAGGTCGAGGGCTTCGCGTGCCTCACGGCCTTCACCTGGGCGTGCGGCGCAGTCTGGCTGCGGGCCAGCCACCACGGGAGCGGCTGGTTTATGGCTATCTTCCAGGGCCGCCTTCTGGCCGCATTTCCATCCAGACCTGCGGGGAGCGCCCCCTCCAGAGCACGCTGTGTTGGGAGGGCCCTGAGGAGGTGAGGCCTGCAGAGGCGGAGGCGGCATCAGCCGTGGGCGCCTAAAGGAGAATTTATAGTGGGAGGCAAAAAAGCCTACAGCACCTGGTATTCCCATGTGGTCTCCCATCCAAGTACTAAGCAGGCCCGACCCTGCTTAGCTTCCAGGATCAGACGATATCAGGCGCGTTCAGGGTGGTATGGCGGTAGAAGGCTGCGGGGGCCACGGGGTGCCTCTTGAGGCTTAGCTTCCCTGGTGCTGGGGCTTGCCGACAGCCCGGCAGCCAACCCTCTCCAGCACGGCCCAGCCGCCCACCAAGGCAGGCGACAGGAGGCCTCGGGCACCCGGGATTGGCGGACTCGTGGGAGACCTCGCAGCTCAGGTCAGGCGGGACCCTCCCGGCCCACAGGAGCTTGGCCCTCTGCCCCAGATCCCGCTTGACGCCCACAAGGACGTGGCCCCGGGGGCTTAAGGGCCCGTGGCCCACGGTCCTTTGGGCATTCGCCACCCTGTCTGCCCACACAGTTCTAGGTGAAGCCCGGCCGCGGCCAGGCTGGCCCTCCTGCCCGACGGCAGTTGGCCTGAAGCCACTGGGAGGCACCATTGAGTCGGCAAGACCCCTTAGACCCAGCAAGGCCACCCTTGCCCCTCCGCCAAATGCTGAGCAAAGTTCCCTGCACCCGGTGACCGGCCGGCCCGGAGAACCATTCCCGGCCCACGACCCCACTCCCGCCCCCGGCCGTGGTGAAAGAGTGGAGGGTGGGCTTTTTCCGGAGGGAGCTGTGGAGAGACACACGGGCAGACGGGTGGCTGCGGCGTGGAGGGGCGCTGGTGTGGTCGGCCAGGTGCAGGTCGAGGGCCTCGCGGGCCTCACGATCTTCACCCGGGCCTGCGGCGGTGTCTGGGTCCGGGCCAGCCACCCCGGCAGTGGCTGGCGTGCGGTTGCCTTCCAGGGCCGCCTTCTGGGGGCATGTCCAGCCAGACCGGCGGGGATGGCCCCCTCCGGCGCACGCTGTGTCGGGAGAGGCCTGAGTAGATGAGGCCTGCAGCAGTGCCCGGCGGGAGCAGCGGAAGCCTTGAGCACCGGTGATGACAAGAAAAGGCAGATCGGGGGGCAAAAAATACTACAGCACCTAGTATTCCCAGGTGGTCTCCCATCCAGGTAGTAAACAGACCCGACCCTGCTTAGCTTCCGAGGTCAGACGAGATGGGGTGCGTTTAGGGTGGTATGGCCGTAGAAGGCAGTGGGGGCCACGGGGTGACTCTTGAGGCTCAGCTTAGCTGGTGCTGGCGAATTACCACCAGTCCGGCGACCAGCCCTCTGCTTCACGGCCCTGCTGCCTGCCCAGGCAGGCGACAGGAGGCCTCGGGGACCCGGAGGTGGCAGAGTCTTGGGCGACCTTGCAACCCTGTTCGGGCGGGAACCTCCGGACCCGGAGGCACTTGACGCTCCACCTCAGATCCCGCTCGACGCTCACAAGGACGTGGCCTCAGAGGCTTAAGGGCCAGTGGCCTGCTGTCCCTTGGGCATTACACAACCTGTCCACCCTCGCAGTTCTAGGAGCAGCCCAGCCATGGCCGGGCCGGCCTTCCTGCTCGACGGCAGTTGGCCCAAAGCCACTGGGATCCACCGTTGGGCTGCCACGGCCTCTTAGCCCCAGCAAACTACCCTTTCAGCCACGCCACCCGCCAAGCACAGTTCCGATGCCTGGAGGTCAGCCGACCTGGAGAACCAGTCACGGCCCACGACCCCGCTCCTGCCTCCAGCCGTAGCGAAACGGCAGAGGGTGGGCTTTTTCCGGAGGGAGCTGTATAGAGACACACGGGCAATTAGGTGGCTGCGGCGTGGATGCGCGCTGGTGGGGACGGCCAGTTGTAGGTCGAGGGCTTCGCGTGCCTCACGGCCTTCACCTGGGCGTGCGGCGCAGTCTGGCTGCGGGCCAGCCACCACGGGAGCGGCTGGTTTATGGCTATCTTCCAGGGCCGCCTTCTGGCCGCATTTCCATCCAGACCTGCGGGGAGCGCCCCCTCCAGAGCACGCTGTGTTGGGAGGGCCCTGAGGAGGTGAGGCCTGCAGAGGCGGAGGCGGCATCAGCCGTGGGCGCCTAAAGGAGAATTTATAGTGGGAGGCAAAAAAGCCTACAGCACCTGGTATTCCCATGTGGTCTCCCATCCAAGTACTAAGCAGGCCCGACCCTGCTTAGCTTCCAGGATCAGCCGATATCGGGCGCGTTCAGGGTGGTATGGCGGTAGAAGGCTGCGGGGGCCACGGGGTGCCTCTTGAGGCTTAGCTTCCCTGGTGCTGGGGCTTGCCGACAGCCCGGCAGCCAACCCTCTCCAGCACGGCCCAGCCGCCCACCAAGGCAGGCGACAGGAGGCCTCGGGCACCCGGGATTGGCGGACTCGTGGGAGACCTCGCAGCTCAGGTCAGGCGGGACCCTCCCGGCCCACAGGAGCTTGGCCCTCTGCCCCAGATCCCGCTTGACGCCCACAAGGACGTGGCCCCGGGGGCTTAAGGGCCCGTGGCCCACGGTCCTTTGGGCATTCGCCACCCTGTCTGCCCACACAGTTCTAGGTGAAGCCCGGCCGCGGCCAGGCTGGCCCTCCTGCCCGACGGCAGTTGGCCTGAAGCCACTGGGAGGCACCATTGAGTCGGCAAGACCCCTTAGACCCAGCAAGGCCACCCTTGCCCCTCCGCCAAATGCTGAGCAAAGTTCCCTGCACCCGGTGACCGGCCGGCCCGGAGAACCATTCCCGGCCCACGACCCCACTCCCGCCCCCG
This sequence comes from Balaenoptera borealis, assembly GCF_965194805.1. Classification (NCBI taxonomy): domain Eukaryota; kingdom Metazoa; phylum Chordata; class Mammalia; order Artiodactyla; family Balaenopteridae; genus Balaenoptera; species Balaenoptera borealis. The sequence continues at coordinate 27,544,329 of NC_138874.1, read as the reverse complement.
GCCGTGGTGAAAGAGTGGAGGGTGGGCTTTTTCCGGAGGGAGCTGTGGAGAGACACACGGGCAGACGGGTGGCTGCGGCGTGGAGGGGCGCTGGTGTGGTCGGCCAGGTGCAGGTCGAGGGCCTCGCGGGCCTCACGATCTTCACCCGGGCCTGCGGCGGTGTCTGGGTCCGGGCCAGCCACCCCGGCAGCGGCTGGCGTGCGGTTGCCTTCCAGGGCCGCCTTCTGGGGGCATGTCCAGCCAGACCGGCGGGGATGGCCCCCTCCGGTGCACGCTGTGTCGGGAGAGGCCTGAGTAGATGAGGCCTGCAGCAGTGCCCGGCGGGGGCAGAGGAAGCCTTGAGTACCGGCCACTACAAGAAAAGGGCAATCGGGGGGCAAAAAATACTACAGCACCTAGTATGCCCAGGGGGTCTCCCATCCAGGTAGTAAACAGACCCGACCCTGCTTAGCTTCGGAGATCAGACGAGATGGGGTGCGTATAGGGTGGTATGGCCGTAGAAGGCAGCGGGGCCCACGGGGTGCCTCTTGAGGCTCAGCTTACCTGGTGCTGGCGAATTACCGCCAGTCCGGCGACCAGCCCTCTGCAGCACGGCCCTGCGGCCCGCCCAGGCAGGCGATAGCAGGCTTCGGGGTCCGGGGGTGGTGGAGTCTTGGACGCTCTAGCAGCTCAGTTCTGGCGGGAACATCCAGGCACATAGGCGCATGGCGAACCGCCCCAGATCCCGCTCGACGCTCACAAAGACGTGGCTCTGAAGGCTTAAGGGTCCGTGGTCCACGGTCCCTTGGGCATTCCCCACCCTGTCCACCCACGCAGTGCTAGGTGCAGTCCAGCCGCGGCCGGGCTGGCCCTCCTGCCTGAAGGCAGTTAGCCCAAAGCCACTGGGAGCCACCATTGATGCGGCACGGCCCCTTGGACCCAGCAAGGCCACCCTTGCCCACACGCCACCCGCTGAGCACAGTTCCCAGCGCATGGTGGCCGGCTGGCCCGGAGAACCGGACCGGCCCAGGACCCCGCTCCCGCCCCCGGCCATGGCGAAACAGCGGAGGGTGGGCTTTTTCCGGAGGGAGCTGTGGAGAGACACAGAGGCAGCCAGGTGGCTGCGGCGCAGATGGGCGCTGGTTGGGTTGGCCACGGGCAGGTCGAGGGCCTCGCGGGCCTCACGATCTTCACCCGGGCCTGCAGCGGAGTCTGGGTCCGGGCCAGCCACCCCGGGAGAGGCTGGGGTGCGGCTGCCTTCCAGGGCCGCCTTCTGGCGGCATGTCCACCCAGACCGGCTGGGTGGGCCCCCTCTGGCGCACGCTGTGTTGCGAGAGGCCTGAGTAGATGAGGCCTGCAGCAGTGCCCGGCAGGAGCAGCGGAAGCCTTGAGCACCGGCGATGACAAGAAAAGGCAGATCGGGGGGCAAAAAATACTACAGTACCTAGTATTCCCAGGTGGTCTCCCATCCAGGTAGTAAACAGACCCGACCCTGCTTAGCTTCCGAGGTCAGACGAGATGGGGTGCGCTTAGGGTGGTATGGCCGTAGAAGGCAGTGGGGGCCACGGGGTGACTCTTGAGGCTCAGCTTAGCTGGTGCTGGCGAATTACCACCAGTCCGGCGACCAGCCCTCTGCTGCACGGCCCTGCTGCCTGCCCAGGCAGGCGACAGGAGGCCTCGGGGACCCGGAGGTGGCAGAGTCTTGGGCGACCTTGCAACCCTGTTCGGGCGGGAACCTCCGGACCCGTAGGCGCTTGACGCTCCACCTCAGATCCCGCTCGACGCTCACAAGGACGTGGCCTCAGAGGCTTAAGGGCCGGTGGCCTGCTGTCCCTTGGGCATTACACAACCTGTCCACCCTCGCAGTTCTAGGAGCAGCCCAGCCATGGCCGGGCCGGCCTTCCTGCTCGACGGCAGTTGGCCCAAAGCCACTGGGATCCACCGTTGGGCTGCCACGGCCTCTTAGCCCCAGCAAACTACCCTTTCAGCCACGCCACCCGCCAAGCACAGTTCCGATGCCTGGAGGTCAGCCGACCTGGAGAACCAGTCACGGCCCACGACCCCGCTCCTGCCTCCAGCCGTAGCGAAACGGCAGAGGGTGGGCTTTTTCCGGAGGGAGCTGTATAGAGACACACGGGCAATTAGGTGGCTGCGGCGTGGATGCGCGCTGGTGGGGACGGCCAGTTGTAGGTCGAGGGCTTCGCGTGCCTCACGGCCTTCACCTGGGCGTGCGGCGCAGTCTGGCTGCGGGCCAGCCACCACGGGAGCGGCTGGTTTATGGCTATCTTCCAGGGCCGCCTTCTGGCCGCATTTCCATCCAGACCTGCGGGGAGCGCCCCCTCCAGAGCACGCTGTGTTGGGAGGGCCCTGAGGAGGTGAGGCCTGCAGAGGCGGAGGTGGCATCAGCCATGGGCGCCTAAAGGAGAATTTATAGTGGGAGGCAAAAAAGCCTACAGCACCTGGTATTCCCATGTGGTCTCCCATCCAAGTACTAAGCAGGCCCGACCCTGCTTAGCTTCCAGGATCAGACGATATCGGGCGCGTTCAGGGTGGTATGGCGGTAGAAGGCTGCGGGGGCCACGGGGTGCCTCTTGAGGCTTAGCTTCCCTGGTGCTGGGGCTTGCCGACAGCCCGGCAGCCAACCCTCTCCAGCACGGCCCAGCCGCCCACCAAGGCAGGCGACAGGAGGCCTCGGGCACCCGGGATTGGCGGACTCGTGGGAGACCTCGCAGCTCAGGTCAGGCGGGACCCTCCCGGCGCACAGGAGCTTGGCCCTCTGCCCCAGATCCCGCTTGACGCCCACAAGGACGTGGCCCCGGGGGCTTAAGGGCCCGTGGCCCACGGTCCTTTGGGCATTCGCCACCCTGTCTGCCCACACAGTTCTAGGTGAAGCCCGGCCGCGGCCAGGCTGGCCCTCCTGCCCGACGGCAGTTGGCCTGAAGCCACTGGGAGGCACCATTGAGTCGGCAAGACCCCTTAGACCCAGCAAGGCCACCCTTGCCCCTCCGCCAAATGCTGAGCAAAGTTCCCTGCACCCGGTGACCGGCCGGCCCGGAGAACCATTCCCGGCCCACGACCCCACTCCCGCCCCCGGCCGTGGTGAAAGAGTGGAGGGTGGGCTTTTTCCGGAGGGAGCTGTGGAGAGACACACGGGCAGACGGGTGGCTGCGGCGTGGAGGGGCGCTGGTGTGGTCGGCCAGGTGCAGGTCGAGGGCCTCGCGGGCCTCACGATCTTCACCCGGGCCTGCGGCGGTGTCTGGGTCCGGGCCAGCCACCCCGGCAGCGGCTGGCGTGCGGTTGCCTTCCAGGGCCGCCTTCTGGGGGCATGTCCAGCCAGACCGGCGGGGATGGCCCCCTCCGGCGCACGCTGTGTCGGGAGAGGCCTGAGTAGATGAGGCCTGCAGCAGTGCCCGGCGGGGGCAGAGGACGCCTTGAGTACCGGCCACTACAAGAAAAGGGCAATCGGGGGGCAAAAGATACTACAGCACCTAGTATGCCCAGGGGGTCTCCCATCCAGGTAGTAAACAGACCCGACCCTGCTTAGCTTCGGAGATCAGACGAGATGGGGTGCGTATAGGGTGGTATGGCCGCAGAAGGCAGCAGGGCCCACGGGGTGCCTCTTGAGGCTCAGCTTACCTGGTGCTGGCGAATTACCGCCAGTCCGGCGACCAGCCCTCTGCAGCACGGCCCTGCGGCCCGCCCAGGCAGGCGATAGCAGGCTTCGGGGTCCGGGGGTGGTGGAGTCTTGGACGCTCTAGCAGCTCAGTTCTGGCGGGAACATCCAGGCACATAGGCGCATGGCGAACCGCCCCAGATCCCGCTCGACGCTCACAAAGACGTGGCTCTGAAGGCTTAAGGGTCCGTGGTCCACGGTCCCTTGGGCATTCCCCACCCTGTCCACCCACGCAGTGCTAGGTGCAGTCCAGCCGCGGCCGGGCTGGCCCTCCTGCCTGAAGGCAGTTAGCCCAAAGCCACTGGGAGCCACCATTGATGCGGCACGGCCCCTTGGACCCAGCAAGGCCACCCTTGCCCACACGCCACCCGCTGAGCACAGTTCCCAGTGCATGGTGGCCGGCTGGCCCGGAGAACCGGACCGGCCCAGGACCCCGCTCCCGCCCCCGGCCATGGCGAAACAGCGGAGGGTGGGCTTTTTCCGGAGGGAGCTGTGGAGAGACACAGAGGCAGCCAGGTGGCTGCGGCGCAGATGGGCGCTGGTTGGGTTGGCCACGGGCAGGTCGAGGGCCTCGCGGGCCTCACGATCTTCACCCGGGCCTGCAGCGGAGTCTGGGTCCGGGCCAGCCACCCCGGGAGAGGCTGGGGTGCGGCTGCCTTCCAGGGCCGCCTTCTGGCGGCATGTCCACCCAGACCGGCTGGGTGGGCCCCCTCTGGCGCACGCTGTGTTGCGAGAGGCCTGAGTAGATGAGGCCTGCAGCAGTGCCCGGCAGGAGCAGCGGAAGCCTTGAGCACCGGCGATGACAAGAAAAGGCAGATCGGGGGGCAAAAAATACTACAGCACCTAGTATTCCCAGGTGGTCTCCCATCCAGGTAGTAAACAGACCCGACCCTGCTTAGCTTCCGAGGTCAGACGAGATGGGGTGCGCTTAGGGTGGTATGGCCGTAGAAGGCAGCGGGGGCCACGGGGTGACTCTTGAGGCTCAGCTTAGCTGGTGCTGGCGAATTACCACCAGTCCGGCGACCAGCCCTCTGCTGCACGGCCCTGCTGCCTGCCCAGGCAGGCGACAGGAGGCCCCGGGGACCCGGAGGTGGCAGAGTCTTGGGCGACCTTGCAACCCTGTTCGGGCGGGAACCTCCGGACCCGTAGGCACTTGACGCTCCACCTCAGATCCCGCTCGACGCTCACAAGGACGTGGCCTCAGAGGCTTAAGGGCCGGTGGCCTGCTGTCCCTTGGGCATTACACAACCTGTCCACCCTCGCAGTTCTAGGAGCAGCCCAGCCATGGCCGGGCCGGCCTTCCTGCTCGACGGCAGTTGGCCCAAAGCCACTGGGATCCACCGTTGGGCTGCCACGGCCTCTTAGCCCCAGCAAACTACCCTTTCAGCCACGCCACCCGCCAAGCACAGTTCCGATGCCTGGAGGTCAGCCGACCTGGAAAACCAGTCACGGCCCACGACCCCGCTCCTGCCTCCAGCCGTAGCGAAACGGCAGAGGGTGGGCTTGTTCCGGAGGGAGCTGTATAGAGACACACGGGCAATTAGGTGGCTGCGGCGTGGATGCGCGCTGGTGGGGATGGCCAGTTGTAGGTCGAGGGCTTCGCGTGCCTCACGGCCTTCACCTGGGCGTGCGGCGCAGTCTGGCTGCGGGCCAGCCACCACGGGAGCGGCTGGTTTATGGCTATCTTCCAGGGCCACCTTCTGGCCGCATTTCCATCCAGACCTGCGGGGAGCGCCCCCTCCAGAGCACGCTGTGTTGGGAGGGCCCTGAGGAGGTGAGGCCTGCAGAGGCGGAGGTGGCATCAGCCGTGGGCGCCTAAAGGAGAATTTATAGTGGGAGGCAAAAAAGCCTACAGCACCTGGTATTCCCATGTGGTCTCCCATCCAAGTACTAAGCAGGCCCGACCCTGCTTAGCTTCCAGGATCAGACGATATCGGGCGCGTTCAGGGTGGTATGGCGGTAGAAGGCTGCGGGGGCCACGGGGTGCCTCTTGAGGCTTAGCTTCCCTGGTGCTGGGGCTTGCCGACAGCCCGGCAGCCAACCCTCTCCAGCACGGCCCAGCCGCCCACCAAGGCAGGCGACAGGAGGCCTCGGGCACCCGGGATTGGCGGACTCGTGGGAGACCTCGCAGCTCAGGTCAGGCGGGACCCTCCCGGCCCACAGGAGCTTGGCCCTCTGCCCCAGATCCCGCTTGACGCCCACAAGGACGTGGCCCCGGGGGCTTAAGGGCCCATGGCCCACGGTCCTTTGGGTATTCGCCACCCTGTCTGCCCACACAGTTCTAGGTGAAGCCCGGCCGCGGCCAGGCTGGCCCTCCTGCCCGACGGCAGTTGGCCTGAAGCCACTGGGAGGCACCATTGAGTCGGCAAGACCCCTTAGACCCAGCAAGGCCACCCTTGCCCCTCCGCCAAATGCTGAGCAAAGTTCCCTGCACCCGGTGACCGGCCAGCCCGGAGAACCATTCCCGGCCCACGACCCCACTCCCGCCCCCGGCCGTGGTGAAAGAGTGGAGTGTGGGCTTTTTCCGGAGGGAGCTGTGGAGACACACACGGGCAGACGGGTGGCTGCGGCGTGGAGGGGCGCTGGTGTGGTCGGCCAGGTGCAGGTCGAGGGCCTCGCGGGCCTCACGATCTTCACCCGGGCCTGCGGCGGTGTCTGGGTCCGGGCCAGCCACCCCGGCAGCGGCTGGCGTGCGGTTGCCTTCCAGGGCCGCCTTCTGGGGGCATGTCCAGCCAGACCAGCGGGGATGGCCCCCTCCGGCGCACGCTGTGTCGGGAGAGGCCTGAGTAGATGAGGCCTGCAGCAGTGCCCGGCGGGGGCAGAGGAAGCCTTGAGTACCGGCCACTACAAGAAAAGGGCAATCGGGGGGCAAAAAATACTACAGCACCTAGTATTCCCAGGGGGTCTCCCATCCAGGTAGTAAACAGACCCGACCCTGCTTAGCTTCGGAGATCAGACGAGATGGGGTGCGTATAGGGTGGTATGGCCGTAGAAGGCAGCGGGGCCCACGGGGTGCCTCTTGAGGCTCAGCTTACCTGGTGCTGGCGAATTACCGCCAGTCCGGCGACCAGCCCTCTGCAGCACGGCCCTGCGGCCCGCCCAGGCAGGCGATAGCAGGCTTCGGGGTCCGGGGGTGGTGGAGTCTTGGACGCTCTAGCAGCTCAGTTCTGGCGGGAACATCCAGGCACATAGGCGCATGGCGAACCGCCCCAGATCCCGCTCGACGCTCACAAAGACGTGGCTCTGAAGGCTTAAGGGTCCGTGGTCCACGGTCCCTTGGGCATTCCCCACCCTGTCCACCCACGCAGTGCTAGGTGCAGTCCAGCCGCGGCCGGGCTGGCCCTCCTGCCTGAAGGCAGTTAGCCCAAAGCCACTGGGAGCCACCATTGATGCGGCACGGCCCCTTGGACCCAGCAAGGCCACCCTTGCCCACACGCCACCCGCTGAGCACAGTTCCCAGCGCATGGTGGCCGGCTGGCCCGGAGAACCGGACCGGCCCAGGACCCCGCTCCCGCCCCCGGCCATGGCGAAACAGCGGAGGGTGGGCTTTTTCCGGAGGGAGCTGTGGAGAGACACAGAGGCAGCCAGGTGGCTGCGGCGCAGATGGGCGCTGGTTGGGTTGGCCACGGGCAGGTCGAGGGCCTCGCGGGCCTCACGATCTTCACCCGGGCCTGCAGCGGAGTCTGGGTCCGGGCCAGCCACCCCGGGAGAGGCTGGGGTGCGGCTGCCTTCCAGGGCCGCCTTCTGGCGGCATGTCCACCCAGACCGGCTGGGTGGGCCCCCTCTGGCGCACGCTGTGTTGCGAGAGGCCTGAGTAGATGAGGCCTGCAGCAGTGCCCGGCAGGAGCAGCGGAAGCCTTGAGCACCGGCGATGACAAGAAAAGGCAGATCGGGGGGCAAAAAATACTACAGCACCTAGTATTCCCAGGTGGTCTCCCATCCAGGTAGTAAACAGACCCGACCCTGCTTAGCTTCCGAGGTCAGACGAGATGGGGTGCGCTTAGGGTGGTATGGCCGTAGAAGGCAGCGGGGGCCACGGGGTGACTCTTGAGGCTCAGCTTAGCTGGTGCTGGCGAATTACCACCAGTCCGGCGACCAGCCCTCTGCTGCACGGCCCTGCTGCCTGCCCAGGCAGGCGACAGGAGGCCTCGGGGACCCGGAGGTGGCAGAGTCTTGGGCGACCTTGCAACCCTGTTCGGGCGGGAACCTCCGGACCCGTAGGCGCTTGACGCTCCACCTCAGATCCCGCTCGACGCTCACAAGGACGTGGCCTCAGAGGCTTAAGGGCCGGTGGCCTGCTGTCCCTTGGGCATTACACAACCTGTCCACCCTCGCAGTTCTAGGAGCAGCCCAGCCATGGCCGGGCCGGCCTTCCTGCTCGACGGCAGTTGGCCCAAAGCCACTGGGATCCACCGTTGGGCTGCCACGGCCTCTTAGCCCCAGCAAACTACCCTTTCAGCCACGCCACCCGCCAAGCACAGTTCCGATGCCTGGAGGTCAGCCGACCTGGAGAACCAGTCACGGCCCACGACCCCACTCCTGCCTCCAGCCGTAGCGAAACGGCAGAGGGTGGGCTTTTTCCGGAGGGAGCTGTATAGAGACACACGGGCAATTAGGTGGCTGCGGCGTGGATGCGCGCTGGTGGGGACGGCCAGTTGTAGGTCGAGGGCTTCGCGTGCCTCACGGCCTTCACCTGGGCGTGCGGCGCAGTCTGGCTGCGGGCCAGCCACCACGGGAGCGGCTGGTTTATGGCTATCTTCCAGGGCCGCCTTCTGGCCGCATTTCCATCCAGACCTGCGGGGAGCGCCCCCTCCAGAGCACGCTGTGTTGGGAGGGCCCTGAGGAGGTGAGGCCTGCAGAGGCGGAGGCGGCATCAGCCGTGGGCGCCTAAAGGAGAATTTATAGTGGGAGGCAAAAAAGCCTACAGCACCTGGTATTCCCATGTGGTCTCCCATCCAAGTACTAAGCAGGCCCGACCCTGCTTAGCTTCCAGGATCAGACGATATCGGGCGCGTTCAGGGTGGTATGGCGGTAGAAGGCTGCGGGGGCCACGGGGTGCCTCTTGAGGCTTAGCTTCCCTGGTGCTGGGGCTTGCCGACAGCCCGGCAGCCAACCCTCTCCAGCACGGCCCAGCCGCCCACCAAGGCAGGCGACAGGAGGCCTCGGGCACCCGGGATTGGCGGACTCGTGGGAGACCTCGCAGCTCAGGTCAGGCGGGACCCTCCCGGCCCACAGGAGCTTGGCCCTCTGCCCCAGATCCCGCTTGACGCCCACAAGGACGTGGCCCCGGGGGCTTAAGGGCCCGTGGCCCACGGTCCTTTGGGCATTCGCCACCCTGTCTGCCCACACAGTTCTAGGTGAAGCCCGGCCGCGGCCAGGCTGGCCCTCCTGCCCGACGGCAGTTGGCCTGAAGCCACTGGGAGGCACCATTGAGTCGGCAAGACCCCTTAGACCCAGCAAGGCCACCCTTGCCCCTCCGCCAAATGCTGAGCAAAATTCCCTGCACCCGGTGACCGGCCGGCCCGGAGAACCATTCCCGGCCCACGACCCCACTCCCGCCCCCGGCCGTGGTGAAAGAGTGGAGGGTGGGCTTTTTCCGGAGGGAGCTGTGGAGAGACACACGGGCAGACGGGTGGCTGCGGCGTGGAGGGGCGCTGGTGTGGTCGGCCAGGTGCAGGTCGAGGGCCTCGCGGGCCTCACGATCTTCACCCGGGCCTGCGGCGGTGTCTGGGTCCGGGCCAGCCACCCCGGCAGCGGCTGGCGTGCGGTTGCCTTCCAGGGCCGCCTTCTGGGGGCATGTCCAGCCAGACCGGCGGGGATGGCCCCCTCCGGCGCACGCTGTGTCGGGAGAGGCCTGAGTAGATGAGGCCTGCAGCAGTGCCCGGCGGGGGCAGAGGAAGCCTTGAGCACCGGCGATGACAAGAAAAGGCAGATCGGGGGGCAAAAAATACTACAGCACCTAGTATTCCCAGGTGGTCTCCCATCCAGGTAGTAAACAGACCCGACCCTGCTTAGCTTCCGAGGTCAGACGAGATGGGGTGCGTTTAGGGTGGTATGGCCGTAGAAGGCAGTGGGGGCCACGGGGTGACTCTTGAGGCTCAGCTTAGCTGGTGCTGGCGAATTACCACCAGTCCGGCGACCAGCCCTCTGCTGCACGGCCCTGCTGCCTGCCCAGGCAGGTGACAGGAGGCCTCGGGGACCCGGAGGTGGCAGAGTCTTGGGCGACCTTGCAACCCTGTTCGGGCGGGAACCTCCGGACCCGTAGGCACTTGACGCTCCACCTCAGATCCCGCTCGACGCTCACAAGGACGTGGCCTCAGAGGCTTAAGGGCCAGTGGCCTGCTGTCCCTTGGGCATTACACAACCTGTCCACCCTCGCAGTTCTAGGAGCAGCCCAGCCATGGCCGGGCCGGCCTTCCTGCTCGACGGCAGTTGGCCCAAAGCCACTGGGATCCACCGTTGGGCTGCCACGGCCTCTTAGCCCCAGCAAACTACCCTTTCAGCCACGCCACCCGCCAAGCACAGTTCCGATGCCTGGAGGTCAGCCGACCTGGAGAACCAGTCACGGCCCACGACCCCGCTCCTGCCTCCAGCCGTAGCGAAACGGCAGAGGGTGGGCTTTTTCCGGAGGGAGCTGTATAGAGACACACGGGCAATTAGGTGGCTGCGGCGTGGCTGCGCGCTGGTGGGGACGGCCAGTTGTAGGTCGAGGGCTTCGCGTGCCTCACGGCCTTCACCTGGGCGTGCGGCGCAGTCTGGCTGCGGGCCAGCCACCACGGGAGCGGCTGGTTTATGGCTATCTTCCAGGGCCGCCTTCTGGCCGCATTTCCATCCAGACCTGCGGGGAGCGCCCCCTCCAGAGCACGCTGTGTTGGGAGGGCCCTGAGGAGGTGAGGCCTGCAGAGGCGGAGGCGGCATCAGCCGTGGGTGCCTAAAGGAGAATTTATAGTGGGAGGCAAAAAAGCCTACAGCACCTGGTATTCCCATGTGGTCTCCCATCCAAGTACTAAGCAGGCCCGACCCTGCTTAGCTTCCAGGATCAGACGATATCGGGCGCGTTCAGGGTGGTATGGCGGTAGAAGGCTGCGGGGGCCACGGGGTGCCTCTTGAGGCTTAGCTTCCCTGGTGCTGGGGCTTGCCGACAGCCCGGCAGCCAACCCTCTCCAGCACGGCCCAGCCGCCCACCAAGGCAGGCGACAGGAGGCCTCGGGCACCCGGGATTGGCGGACTCGTGGGAGACCTCGCAGCTCAGGTCAGGCGGGACCCTCCCGGCCCACAGGAGCTTGGCCCTCTGCCCCAGATCCCGCTTGACGCCCACAAGGACGTGGCCCCGGGGGCTTAAGGGCCCGTGGCCCACGGTCCTTTGGGCATTCGCCACCCTGTCTGCCCACACAGTTCTAGGTGAAGCCCGGCCGCGGCCAGGCTGGCCCTCCTGCCCGACGGCAGTTGGCCTGAAGCCACTGGGAGGCACCATTGAGTCGGCAAGACCCCTTAGACCCAGCAAGGCCACCCTTGCCCCTCCGCCAAATGCTGAGCAAAGTTCCCTGCACCCGGTGACCGGCCGGCCTGGAGAACCATTCCCGGCCCACGACCCCACTCCCGCCCCCGGCCGTGGTGAAAGAGTGGAGGGTGGGCTTTTTCCGGAGGGAGCTGTGGAGAGACACACGGGCAGACGGGTGGCTGCGGCGTGGAGGGGCGCTGGTGTGGTCGGCCAGGTGCAGGTCGAGGGCCTCGCGGGCCTCACGATCTTCACCCGGGCCTGCGGTGGTGTCTGGGTCCGGGCCAGCCACCCCGGCAGCGGCTGGCGTGCGGTTGCCTTCCAGGGCCGCCTTCTGGGGGCATGTCCAGCCAGACCGGCGGGGATGGCCCCCTCCGGCGCACGCTGTGTCGGGAGAGGCCTGAGTAGATGAGGCCTGCAGCAGTGCCCGGCGGGGGCAGAGGAAGCCTTGAGTACCGGCCACTACAAGAAAAGGGCAATCGGGGGGCAAAAGATACTACAGCACCTAGTATTCCCAGGGGGTCTCCCATCCAGGTAGTAAACAGACCCGACCCTGCTTAGCTTCGGAGATCAGACGAGATGGGGTGCGTATAGGGTGGTATGGCCGTAGAAGGCAGCGGGGCCCACGGGGTGCCTCTTGAGGCTCAGCTTACCTGGTGCTGGCGAATTACCGCCAGTCCGGCGACCAGCCCTCTGCAGCACGGCCCTGCGGCCCGCCCAGGCAGGCGATAGCAGGCTTCGGGGTCCGGGGGTGGTGGAGTCTTGGACGCTCTAGCAGCTCAGTTCTGGCGGGAACATCCAGGCACATAGGCGCATGGCGAACCGCCCCAGATCCCGCTCGACGCTCACAAAGACGTGGCTCTGAAGGCTTAAGGGTCCGTGGTCCACGGTCCCTTGGGCATTCCCCACCCTGTCCACCCACGCAGTGCTAGGTGCAGTCCAGCCGCGGCCGGGCTGGCCCTCCTGCCTGAAGGCAGTTAGCCCAAAGCCACTGGGAGCCACCATTGATGCGGCACGGCCCCTTGGACCCAGCAAGGCCACCCTTGCCCACACGCCACCCGCTGAGCACAGTTCCCAGCGCATGGTGGCCGGCTGGCCCGGAGAACCGGACCGGCCCAGGACCCCGCTCCCGCCCCCGGCCATGGCGAAACAGCGGAGGGTGGGCTTTTTCCGGAGGGAGCTGTGGAGAGACACAGAGGCAGCCAGGTGGCTGCGGCGCAGATGGGCGCTGGTTGGGTTGGCCACGGGCAGGTCGAGGGCCTCGCGGGCCTCACGATCTTCACCCGGGCCTGCAGCGGAGTCTGGGTCCGGGCCAGCCACCCCGGGAGAGGCTGGGGTGCGGCTGCCTTCCAGGGCCGCCTTCTGGCGGCATGTCCGCCCAGACCGGCTGGGTGGGCCCCCTCTGGCGCACGCTGTGTTGCGAGAGGCCTGAGTAGATGAGGCCTGCAGCAGTGCCCGGCAGGAGCAGCGGAAGCCTTGAGCACCGGCGATGACAAGAAAAGGCAGATCGGGGGGCAAAAAATACTACAGTACCTAGTATTCCCAGGTGGTCTCCCATCCAGGTAGTAAACAGACCCGACCCTGCTTAGCTTCCGAGGTCAGACGAGATGGGGTGCGCTTAGGGTGGTATGGCCGTAGAAGGCAGCGGGGGCCACGGGGTGACTCTTGAGGCTCAGCTTAGCTGGTGCTGGCGAATTACCACCAGTCCGGCGACCAGCCCTCTGCTGCACGGCCCTGCTGCCTGCCCAGGCAGGCGACAGGAGGCCTCGGGGACCCGGAGGTGGCAGAGTCTTGGGCGACCTTGCAACCCTGTTCGGGCGGGAACCTCCGGACCCGTAGGCGCTTGACGCTCCACCTCAGATCCCGCTCGACGCTCACAAGGACGTGGCCTCAGAGGCTTAAGGGCCGGTGGCCTGCTGTCCCTTGGGCATTACACAACCTGTCCACCCTCGCAGTTCTAGGAGCAGCCCAGCCATGGCCGGGCCGGCCTTCCTGCTCGACGGCAGTTGGCCCAAAGCCACTGGGATCCACCGTTGGGCTGCCACGGCCTCTTAGCCCCAGCAAACTACCCTTTCAGCCACGCCACCCGCCAAGCACAGTTCCGATGCCTGGAGGTCAGCCGACCTGGAGAACCAGTCACGGCCCACGACCCCGCTCCTGCCTCCAGCCGTAGCGAAACGGCAGAGGGTGGGCTTTTTCCGGAGGGAGCTGTATAGAGACACACGGGCAATTAGGTGGCTGCGGCATGGATGCGCGCTGGTGGGGACGGCCAGTTGTAGGTCGAGGGCTTCGCGTGCCTCACGGCCTTCACCTGGGCGTGCGGCGCAGTCTGGCTGCGGGCCAGCCACCACGGGAGCGGCTGCTTTATGGCTATCTTCCAGGGCCGCCTTCTGGCCGCATTTCCATCCAGACCTGCGGGGAGCGCCCCCTCCAGAGCACGCTGTGTTGGGAGGGCCCTGAGGAGGTGAGGCCTGCAGAGGCGGAGGCGGCATCAGCCGTGGGCGCCTAAAGGAGAATTTATAGTGGGAGGCAAAAAAGCCTACAGCACCTGGTATTCCCATGTGGTCTCCCATCCAAGTACTAAGCAGGCCCGACCCTGCTTAGCTTCCAGGATCAGACGATATCGGGCGCGTTCAGGGTGGTATGGCGGTAGAAGGCTGCGGGGGCCACGGGGTGCCTCTTGAGGCTTAGCTTCCCTGGTGCTGGGGCTTGCCGACAGCCCGGCAGCCAACCCTCTCCAGCACGGCCCAGCCGCCCACCAAGGCAGGCGACAGGAGGCCTCGGGCACCCGGGATTGGCGGACTCGTGGGAGACCTCGCAGCTCAGGTCAGGCGGGACCCTCCCGGCCCACAGGAGCTTGGCCCTCTGCCCCAGATCCCGCTTGACGCCCACAAGGACGTGGCCCCGGGGGCTTAAGGGCCCGTGGCCCACGGTCCTTTGGGCATTCGCCACCCTGTCTGCCCACACAGTTCTAGGTGAAGCCCGGCCGCGGCCAGGCTGGCCCTCCTGCCCGACGGCAGTTGGCCTGAAGCCACTGGGAGGCACCATTGAGTCGGCAAGACCCCTTAGACCCAGCAAGGCCACCCTTGCCCCTCCGCCAAATGCTGAGCAAAGTTCCCTGCACCCGGTGACCGGCCGGCCCGGAGAACCATTCCCGGCCCACGACCCCACTCCCGCCCCCGGCCGTGGTGAAAGAGTGGAGGGTGGGCTTTTTCCGGAGGGAGCTGTGGAGAGACACACGGGCAGACGGGTGGCTGCGGTGTGGAGGGGCGCTGGTGTGGTCGGCCAGGTGCAGGTCGAGGGCCTCGCGGGCCTCACGATCTTCACCTGGGCCTGCGGCGGTGTCTGGGTCCGGGCCAGCCACCCCGGCAGCGGCTGGCGTGCGGTTGCCTTCCAGGGCCGCCTTCTGGGGGCATGTCCAGCCAGACCGGCGGGGATGGCCCCATCCGGCGCACGCTGTGTCGGGAGAGGCCTGAGTAGATGAGGCCTGCAGCAGTGCCCGGCGGGAGCAGCGGAAGCCTTGAGCACCGGCGATGACAAGAAAAGGCAGATCGGGGGGCAAAAAATACTACAGCGCCTAGTATTCCCAGGTGGTCTCCCATCCAGGTAGTAAACAGACCCGACCCTGCTTAGCTTCCGAGGTCAGACGAGATGGGGTGCGTTTAGGGTGGTATGGCCGTAGAAGGCAGCGGGGGCCACGGGGTGACTCTTGAGGCTCAGCTTAGCTGGTGCTGGCGAATTACCACCAGTCCGGCGACCAGCCCTCTGCTGCACGGCCCTGCTGCCTGCCCAGGCAGGCGACAGGAGGCCTCGGGGACCCGGAGGTGGCAGAGTCTTGGGCGACCTTGCAACCCTGTTCGGGCGGGAACCTCCGGACCCGTAGGCACTTGACGCTCCACCTCAGATCCCACTCGACGCTCACAAGGACGTGGCCTCAGAGGCTTAAGGGCCAGTGGCCTGCTGTCCCTTGGGCATTACACAACCTGTCCACCCTCGCAGTTCTAGGAGCAGCCCAGCCATGGCCGGGCCGGCTTTCCTGCTCGACGGCAGTTGGCCCAAAGCCACTGGGATCCACCGTTGGGCTGCCACGGCCTCTTAGCCCCAGCAAACTACCCTTTCAGCCACGCCACCCGCCAAGCACAGTTCCGATGCCTGGAGGTCAGCCGACCTGGAAAACCAGTCACGGCCCACGACCCCGCTCCTGCCTCCAGCCGTAGCGAAACGGCAGAGGGTGGGCTTTTTCCGGAGGGAGCTGTATAGAGACACACGGGCAATTAGGTGGCTGCGGCGTGGATGCGCGCTGGTGGGGATGGCCAGTTGTAGGTCGAGGGCTTCGCGTGCCTCACGGCCTTCACCTGGGCGTGCGGCGCAGTCTGGCTGCGGGCCAGCCACCACGGGAGCGGCTGGTTTATGGCTATCTTCCAGGGCCACCTTCTGGCCGCATTTCCATCCAGACCTGCGGGGAGCGCCCCCTCCAGAGCACGCTGTGTTGGGAGGGCCCTGAGGAGGTGAGGCCTGCAGAGGCGGAGGCGGCATCAGCCGTGGGCGCCTAAAGGAGAATTTATAGTGGGAGGCAAAAAAGCCTACAGCACCTGGTATTCCCATGTGGTCTCCCATCCAAGTACTAAGCAGGCCCGACCCTGCTTAGCTTCCAGGATCAGACGATATCGGGCGCGTTCAGGGTGGTATGGCGGTAGAAGGCTGCGGGGGCCACGGGGTGCCTCTTGAGGCTTAGCTTCCCTGGTGCTGGGGCTTGCCGACAGCCCGGCAGCCAACCCTCTCCAGCACGGCCCAGCCGCCCACCAAGGCAGGCGACAGGAGGCCTCGGGCACCCGGGATTGGCGGACTCGTGGGAGACCTCGCAGCTCAGGTCAGGCGGGACCCTCCCGGCCCACAGGAGCTTGGCCCTCTGCCCCAGATCCCGCTTGACGCCCACAAGGACGTGGCCCCGGGGGCTTAAGGGCCCGTGGCCCACGGTCCTTTGGGCATTCGCCACCCTGTCTGCCCACACAGTTCTAGGTGAAGCCCGGCCGCGGCCAGGCTGGCCCTCCTGCCCGACGGCAGTTGGCCTGAAGCCACTGGGAGGCACCATTGAGTCGGCAAGACCCCTTAGACCCAGCAAGGCCACCCTTGCCCCTCCGCCAAATGCTGAGCAAAGTTCCCTGCACCCGGTGACCGGCCGGCCTGGAGAACCATTCCCGGCCCACGACCCCACTCCCGCCCCCGGCCGTGGTGAAAGAGTGGAGGGTGGGCTTTTTCCGGAGGGAGCTGTGGAGAGACACACGGGCAGACGGGTGGCTGCGGCGTGGAGGGGCGCTGGTGTGGTCGGCCAGGTGCAGGTCGAGGGCCTCGCGGGCCTCACGATCTTCACCCGGGCCTGCGGCGGTGTCTGGGTCCGGGCCAGCCACCCCGGCAGCGGCTGGCGTGCGGTTGCCTTCCAGGGCCGCCTTCTGGGGGCATGTCCAGCCAGACCGGCGGGGATGGCCCCCTCCGGCGCACGCTGTGTCGGGAGAGGCCTGAGTAAATGAGGCCTGCAGCAGTGCCCGGCGGGGGCAGAGGAAGCCTTGAGTACCGGCCACTACAAGAAAAGGGCAATCGGGGGGCAAAAAATACTACAGCACCTAGTATGCCCAGGGGGTCTCCCATCCAGGTAGTAAACAGACCCGACCCTGCTTAGCTTCGGAGATCAGACGAGATGGGGTGCGTATAGGGTGGTATGGCCGTAGAAGGCAGCGGGGCCCACGGGGTGCCTCTTGAGGCTCAGCTTACCTGGTGCTGGCGAATTACCGCCAGTCCGGCGACCAGCCCTCTGCAGCACGGCCCTGCGGCCCGCCCAGGCAGGCGATAGCAGGCTTCGGGGTCCGGGGGTGGTGGAGTCTTGGACGCTCTAGCAGCTCAGTTCTGGCGGGAACATCCAGGCACATAGGCGCATGGCGAACCGCCCCAGATCCCGCTCGACGCTCACAAAGACGTGGCTCTGAAGGCTTAAGGGTCCGTGGTCCACGGTCCCTTGGGCATTCCCCACCCTGTCCACCCACGCAGTGCTAGGTGCAGTCCAGCCGCGGCCGGGCTGGCCCTCCTGCCTGAAGGCAGTTAGCCCAAAGCCACTGGGAGCCACCATTGATGCGGCACGGCCCCTTGGACCCAGCAAGGCCACCCTTGCCCACACGCCACCCGCTGAGCACAGTTCCCAGCGCATGGTGGCCGGCTGGCCCGGAGAACCGGACCGGCCCAGGACCCCGCTCCCGCCCCCGGCCATGGCGAAACAGCGGAGGGTGGGCTTTTTCCGGAGGGAGCTGTGGAGAGACACAGAGGCAGCCAGGTGGCTGCGGCGCAGATGGGCGCTGGTTGGGTTGGCCACGGGCAGGTCGAGGGCCTCGCGGGCCTCACGATCTTCACCCGGGCCTGCAGCGGAGTCTGGGTCCGGGCCAGCCACCCCGGGAGAGGCTGGGGTGCGGCTGCCTTCCAGGGCCGCCTTCTGGCGGCATGTCCACCCAGACCGGCTGGGTGGGCCCCCTCTGGCGCACGCTGTGTTGCGAGAGGCCTGAGTAGATGAGGCCTGCAGCAGTGCCCGGCAGGAGCAGCGGAAGCCTTGAGCACCGGCGATGACAAGAAAAGGCAGATCGGGGGGCAAAAAATACTACAGTACCTAGTATTCCCAGGTGGTCTCCCATCCAGGTAGTAAACAGACCCGACCCTGCTTAGCTTCCGAGGTCAGACGAGATGGGGTGCGCTTAGGGTGGTATGGCCGTAGAAGGCAGCGGGGGCCACGGGGTGACTCTTGAGGCTCAGCTTAGCTGGTGCTGGCGAATTACCACCAGTCCGGCGACCAGCCCTCTGCTGCACGGCCCTGCTGCCTGCCCAGGCAGGCGACAGGAGGCCTCGGGGACCCGGAGGTGGCAGAGTCTTGGGCGACCTTGCAACCCTGTTCGGGCGGGAACCTCCGGACCCGTAGGCGCTTGACGCTCCACCTCAGATACCGCTCGACGCTCACAAGGACGTGGCCTCAGAGGCTTAAGGGCCGGTGGCCTGCTGTCCCTTGGGCATTACACAACCTGTCCACCCTCGCAGTTCTAGGAGCAGCCCAGCCATGGCCGGGCCGGCCTTCCTGCTCGACGGCAGTTGGCCCAAAGCCACTGGGATCCACCGTTGGGCTGCCACGGCCTCTTAGCCCCAGCAAACTACCCTTTCAGCCACGCCACCCGCCAAGCACAGTTCCGATGCCTGGAGGTCAGCCGACCTGGAGAACCAGTCACGGCCCACGACCCCGCTCCTGCCTCCAGCCGTAGCGAAACGGCAGAGGGTGGGCTTTTTCCGGAGGGAGCTGTATAGAGACACACGGGCAATTAGGTGGCTGCGGCATGGATGCGCGCTGGTGGGGACGGCCAGTTGTAGGTCGAGGGCTTCGCGTGCCTCACGGCCTTCACCTGGGCGTGCGGCGCAGTCTGGCTGCGGGCCAGCCACCACGGGAGCGGCTGGTTTATGGCTATCTTCCAGGGCCGCCTTCTGGCCGCATTTCCATCCAGACCTGCGGGGAGCGCCCCCTCCAGAGCACGCTGTGTTGGGAGGGCCCTGAGGAGGTGAGGCCTGCAGAGGCGGAGGCGGCATCAGCCGTGGGCGCCTAAAGGAGAATTTATAGTGGGAGGCAAAAAAGCCTACAGCACCTGGTATTCCCATGTGGTCTCCCATCCAAGTACTAAGCAGGCCCGACCCTGCTTAGCTTCCAGGATCAGATGATATCGGGCGCGTTCAGGGTGGTATGGCGGTAGAAGGCTGCGGGGGCCACGGGGTGCCTCTTGAGGCTTAGCTTCCCTGGTGCTGGGGCTTGCCGACAGCCCGGCAGCCAACCCTCTCCAGCACGGCCCAGCCGCCCACCAAGGCAGGCGACAGGAGGCCTCGGGCACCCGGGATTGGCGGACTCGTGGGAGACCTCGCAGCTCAGGTCAGGCGGGACCCTCCCGGCCCACAGGAGCTTGGCCCTCTGCCCCAGATCCCGCTTGACGCCCACAAGGACGTGGCCCCGGGGGCTTAAGGGCCCGTGGCCCACGGTCCTTTGGGCATTCGCCACCCTGTCTGCCCACACAGTTCTAGGTGAAGCCCGGCCGCGGCCAGGCTGGCCCTCCTGCCCGACGGCAGTTGGCCTGAAGCCACTGGGAGGCACCATTGAGTCGGCAAGACCCCTTAGACCCAGCAAGGCCACCCTTGCCCCTCCGCCAAATGCTGAGCAAAGTTCCCTGCACCCGGTGACCGGCCGGCCCGGAGAACCATTCCCGGCCCACGACCCCACTCCCGCCCCCGGCCGTGGTGAAAGAGTGGAGGGTGGGCTTTTTCCGGAGGGAGCTGTGGAGAGACACACGGGCAGACGGGTGGCTGCGGTGTGGAGGGGCGCTGGTGTGGTCGGCCAGGTGCAGGTCGAGGGCCTCGCGGGCCTCACGATCTTCACCTGGGCCTGCGGCGGTGTCTGGGTCCGGGCCAGCCACCCCGGCAGCGGCTGGCGTGCGGTTGCCTTCCAGGGCCGCCTTCTGGGGGCATGTCCAGCCAGACCGGCGGGGATGGCCCCCTCCGGCGCACGCTGTGTCGGGAGAGGCCTGAGTAGATGAGGCCTGCAGCAGTGCCCGGCGGGAGCAGCGGAAGCCTTGAGCACCGGCGATGACAAGAAAAGGCAGATCGGGGGGCAAAAAATACTACAGCGCCTAGTATTCCCAGGTGGTCTCCCATCCAGGTAGTAAACAGACCCGACCCTGCTTAGCTTCCAAGGTCAGACGAGATGGGGTGCGTTTAGGGTGGTATGGCCGTAGAAGGCAGCGGGGGCCACGGGGTGACTCTTGAGGCTCAGCTTAGCTGGTGCTGGCGAATTACCACCAGTCCGGCGACCAGCCCTCTGCTGCACGGCCCTGCTGCCTGCCCAGGCAGGCGACAGGAGGCCTCGGGGACCCGGAGGTGGCAGAGTCTTGGGCGACCTTGCAACCCTGTTCGGGCGGGAACCTCCGGACCCGTAGGCACTTGACGCTCCACCTCAGATCCCACTCGACGCTCACAAGGACGTGGCCTCAGAGGCTTAAGGGCCAGTGGCCTGCTGTCCCTTGGGCATTACACAACCTGTCCACCCTCGCAGTTCTAGGAGCAGCCCAGCCATGGCCGGGCCGGCTTTCCTGCTCGACGGCAGTTGGCCCAAAGCCACTGGGATCCACCGTTGGGCTGCCACGGCCTCTTAGCCCCAGCAAACTACCCTTTCAGCCACGCCACCCGCCAAGCACAGTTCCGATGCCTGGAGGTCAGCCGACCTGGAAAACCAGTCACGGCCCACGACCCCGCTCCTGCCTCCAGCCGTAGCGAAACGGCAGAGGGTGGGCTTTTTCCGGAGGGAGCTGTATAGAGACACACGGGCAATTAGGTGGCTGCGGCGTGGATGCGCGCTGGTGGGGATGGCCAGTTGTAGGTCGAGGGCTTCGCGTGCCTCACGGCCTTCACCTGGGCGTGCGGCGCAGTCTGGCTGCGGGCCAGCCACCACGGGAGCGGCTGGTTTATGGCTATCTTCCAGGGCCACCTTCTGGCCGCATTTCCATCCAGACCTGCGGGGAGCGCCCCCTCCAGAGCACGCTGTGTTGGGAGGGCCCTGAGGAGGTGAGGCCTGCAGAGGCGGAGGCAGCATCAGCCGTGGGCGCCTAAAGGAGAATTTATAGTGGGAGGCAAAAAAGCCTACAGCACCTGGTATTCCCATGTGGTCTCCCATCCAAGTACTAAGCAGGCCCGACCCTGCTTAGCTTCCAGGATCAGACGATATCGGGCTAGTTCAGGGTGGTATGGCGGTAGAAGGCTGCGGGGGCCACGGGGTGCCTCTTGAGGCTTAGCTTCCCTGGTGCTGGGGCTTGCCGACAGCCCGGCAGCCAACCCTCTCCAGCACGGCCCAGCCGCCCACCAAGGCAGGCGACAGGAGGCCTCGGGCACCCGGGATTGGCGGACTCGTGGGAGACCTCGCAGCTCAGGTCAGGCGGGACCCTCCCGGCCCACAGGAGCTTGGCCCTCTGCCCCAGATCCCGCTTGACGCCCACAAGGACGTGGCCCCGGGGGCTTAAGGGCCCGTGGCCCACGGTCCTTTGGGCATTCGCCACCCTGTCTGCCCACACAGTTCTAGGTGAAGCCCGGCCGCGGCCAGGCTGGCCCTCCTGCCCGACGGCAGTTGGCCTGAAGCCACTGGGAGGCACCATTGAGTCGGCAAGACCCCTTAGACCCAGCAAGGCCACCCTTGCCCCTCCGCCAAATGCTGAGCAAAGTTCCCTGCACCCGGTGACCGGCCGGCCCGGAGAACCATTCCCGGCCCACGACCCCACTCCCGCCCCCGGCCGTGGTGAAAGAGTGGAGGGTGGGCTTTTTCCGGAGGGAGCTGTGGAGAGACACATGGGCAGACGGGTGGCTGCGGCGTGGAGGGGCGCTGGTGTGGTCGGCCAGGTGCAGGTCGAGGGCCTCGCGGGCCTCACGATCTTCACCCGGGCCTGCGGCGGTGTCTGGGTCCGGGCCAGCCACCCCGGCAGCGGCTGGCGTGCGGTTGCCTTCCAGGGCCGCCTTCTGGGGGCATGTCCAGCCAGACCGGCGGGGATGGCCCCCTCCGGCGCACGCTGTGTCGGGAGAGGCCTGAGTAGATGAGGCCTGCAGCAGTGCCCGGCGGGGGCAGAGGAAGCCTTGAGTACCGGCCACTACAAGAAAAGGGCAATCGGGGGGCAAAAAATACTACAGCACCTAGTATGCCCAGGGGGTCTCCCATCCAGGTAGTAAACAGACCCGACCCTGCTTAGCTTCGGAGATCAGACGAGATGGGGTGCGTATAGGGTGGTATGGCCGTAGAAGGCAGCGGGGCCCACGGGGTGCCTCTTGAGGCTCAGCTTACCTGGTGCTGGCGAATTACCGCCAGTCCGGCGACCAGCCCTCTGCAGCACGGCCCTGCGGCCCGCCCAGGCAGGCGGTAGCAGGCTTCGGGGTCCGGGGGTGGTGGAGTCTTGGACGCTCTAGCAGCTCAGTTCTGGCGGGAACATCCAGGCACATAGGCGCATGGCGAACCGCCCCAGATCCCGCTCGACGCTCACAAAGACGTGGCTCTGAAGGCTTAAGGGTCCGTGGTCCACGGTCCCTTGGGCATTCCCCACCCTGTCCACCCACGCAGTGCTAGGTGCAGTCCAGCCGCGGCCGGGCTGGCCCTCCTGCCTGAAGGCAGTTAGCCCAAAGCCACTGGGAGCCACCATTGATGCGGCACGGCCCCTTGGACCCAGCAAGGCCACCCTTGCCCACACGCCACCCGCTGAGCACAGTTCCCAGCGCATGGTGGCCGGCTGGCCCGGAGAACCGGACCGGCCCAGGACCCCGCTCCCGCCCCCGGCCATGGCGAAACAGCGGAGGGTGGGCTTTTTCCGGAGGGAGCTGTGGAGAGACACAGAGGCAGCCAGGTGGCTGCGGCGCAGATGGGCGCTGGTTGGGTTGGCCACGGGCAGGTCGAGGGCCTCGCGGGCCTCACGATCTTCACCCGGGCCTGCAGCGGAGTCTGGGTCCGGGCCAGCCACCCCGGGAGAGGCTGGGGTGCGGCTGCCTTCCAGGGCCGCCTTCTGGCGGCATGTCCACCCAGACCGGCTGGGTGGGCCCCCTCTGGCGCACGCTGTGTTGCGAGAGGCCTGAGTAGATGAGGCCTGCAGCAGTGCCCGGCAGGAGCAGCGGAAGCCTTGAGCACCGGCGATGACAAGAAAAGGCAGATCGGGGGGCAAAAAATACTACAGCACCTAGTATTCCCAGGTGGTCTCCCATCCAGGTAGTAAACAGACCCGACCCTGCTTAGCTTCCGAGGTCAGACGAGATGGGGTGCGCTTAGGGTGGTATGGCCGTAGAAGGCAGCGGGGGCCACGGGGTGACTCTTGAGGCTCAGCTTAGCTGGTGCTGGCGAATTACCACCAGTCCGGCGACCAGCCCTCTGCTGCACGGCCCTGCTGCCTGCCCAGGCAGGCGACAGGAGGCCTCGGGGACCCGGAGGTGGCAGAGTCTTGGGCGACCTTGCAACCCTGTTCGGGCGGGAACCTCCGGACCCGTAGGCACTTGACGCTCCACCTCAGATCCCGCTCGACGCTCACAAGGACGTGGCCTCAGAGGCTTAAGGGCCAGTGGCCTGCTGTCCCTTGGGCATTACACAACCTGTCCACCCTCGCAGTTCTAGGAGCAGCCCAGCCATGGCCGGGCCGGCCTTCCTGCTCGACGGCAGTTGGCCCAAAGCCACTGGGATCCACCGTTGGGCTGCCACGGCCTCTTAGCCCCAGCAAACTACCCTTTCAGCCACGCCACCCGCCAAGCACAGTTCCGATGCCTGGAGGTCAGCCGACCTGGAGAACCAGTCACGGCCCACGACCCCACTCCTGCCTCCAGCCGTAGCGAAACGGCAGAGGGTGGGCTTTTTCCGGAGGGAGCTGTATAGAGACACACGGGCAATTAGGTGGCTGCGGCGTGGCTGCGCGCTGGTGGGGACGGCCAGTTGTAGGTCGAGGGCTTCGCGTGCCTCACGGCCTTCACCTGGGCGTGCGGCGCAGTCTGGCTGCGGGCCAGCCACCACGGGAGCGGCTGGTTTATGGCTATCTTCCAGGGCCGCCTTCTGGCCGCATTTCCATCCAGACCTGCGGGGAGCGCCCCCTCCAGAGCACGCTGTGTTGGGAGGGCCCTGAGGAGGTGAGGCCTGCAGAGGCGGAGGCGGCATCAGCCGTGGGCGCCTAAAGGAGAATTTATAGTGGGAGGCAAAAAAGCCTACAGCACCTGGTATTCCCATGTGGTCTCCCATCCAAGTACTAAGCAGGCCCGACCCTGCTTAGCTTCCAGGATCAGACGATATCGGGCGCGTTCAGGGTGGTATGGCGGTAGAAGGCTGCGGGGGCCACGGGGTGCCTCTTGAGGCTTAGCTTCCCTGGTGCTGGGGCTTGCCGACAGCCCGGCAGCCAACCCTCTCCAGCACGGCCCAGCCGCCCACCAAGGCAGGCGACAGGAGGCCTCGGGCACCCGGGATTGGCGGACTCGTGGGAGACCTCGCAGCTCAGGTCAGGCGGGACCCTCCCGGCCCACAGGAGCTTGGCCCTCTGCCCCAGATCCCGCTTGACGCCCACAAGGACGTGGCCCCGGGGGCTTAAAGGCCCGTGGCCCACGGTCCTTTGGGCATTCGCCACCCTGTCTGCCCACACAGTTCTAGGTGAAGCCCGGCCGCGGCCAGGCTGGCCCTCCTGCCCGACGGCAGTTGGCCTGAAGCCACTGGGAGGCACCATTGAGTTGGCAAGACCCCTTAGACCCAGCAAGGCCACCCTTGCCCCTCCGCCAAATGCTGAGCAAAATTCCCTGCACCCGGTGACCGGCCGGCCCGGAGAACCATTCCCGGCCCACGACCCCACTCCCGCCCCCGGCCGTGGTGAAAGAGTGGAGGGTGGGCTTTTTCCGGAGGGAGCTGTGGAGAGACACACGGGCAGACGGGTGGCTGCGGCGTGGAGGGGCGCTGGTGTGGTCGGCCAGGTGCAGGTCGAGGGCCTCGCGGGCCTCACGATCTTCACCCGGGCCTGCGGCGGTGTCTGGGTCCGGGCCAGCCACCCCGGCAGCGGCTGGCGTGCGGTTGCCTTCCAGGGCCGCCTTCTGGGGGCATGTCCAGCCAGACCGGCGGGGATGGCCCCCTCCGGCGCACGCTGTGTCGGGAGAGGCCTGAGTAGATGAGGCCTGCAGCAGTGCCCGGCGGGGGCAGAGGAAGCCTTGAGCACCGGCGATGACAAGAAAAGGCAGATCGGGGGGCAAAAAATACTACAGCACCTAGTATTCCCAGGTGGTCTCCCATCCAGGTAGTAAACAGACCCGACCCTGCCTAGCCTCCGAGGTCAGACGAGATGGGGTGCGTTTAGGGTGGTATGGCCGTAGAAGGCAGTGGGGGCCACGGGGTGACTCTTGAGGCTCAGCTTAGCTGGTGCTGGCGAATTACCA
This sequence comes from Balaenoptera borealis, assembly GCF_965194805.1. Lineage (NCBI taxonomy): Eukaryota > Metazoa > Chordata > Mammalia > Artiodactyla > Balaenopteridae > Balaenoptera > Balaenoptera borealis. The sequence goes on along the minus strand of NC_138874.1, from coordinate 27,519,202 downwards.
CCAGTCCGGCGACCAGCCCTCTGCTGCACGGCCCTGCTGCCTGCCCAGGCAGGCGACAGGAGGCCTCGGGGACCCGGAGGTGGCAGAGTCTTGGGCGACCTTGCAACCCTGTTCGGGCGGGAACCTCCGGACCCGTAGGCGCTTGACGCTCCACCTCAGATCCCGCTCGACGCTCACAAGGACGTGGCCTCAGAGGCTTAAGGGCCAGTGGCCTGCTGTCCCTTGGGCATTACACAACCTGTCCACCCTCGCAGTTCTAGGAGCAGCCCAGCCATGGCCGGGCCGGCCTTCCTGCTCGACGGCAGTTGGCCCAAAGCCACTGGGATCCACCGTTGGGCTGCCACGGCCTCTTAGCCCCAGCAAACTACCCTTTCAGCCACGCCACCCGCCAAGCACAGTTCCGATGCCTGGAGGTCAGCCGACCTGGAGAACCAGTCACGGCCCACGACCCCGCTCCTGCCTCCAGCCGTAGCGAAACGGCAGAGGGTGGGCTTTTTCCGGAGGGAGCTGTATAGAGACACACGGGCAATTAGGTGGCTGCGGCGTGGATGCGCGCTGGTGGGGACGGCCAGTTGTAGGTCGAGGGCTTCGCGTGCCTCACGGCCTTCACCTGGGCGTGCGGCGCAGTCTGGCTGCGGGCCAGCCACCACGGGAGCGGCTGGTTTATGGCTATCTTCCAGGGCCGCCTTCTGGCCGCATTTCCATCCAGACCTGCGGGGAGCGCCCCCTCCAGAGCACGCTGTGTTGGGAGGGCCCTGAGGAGGTGAGGCCTGCAGAGGCGGAGGCGGCATCAGCCGTGGGCGCCTAAAGGAGAATTTATAGTGGGAGGCAAAAAAGCCTACAGCACCTGGTATTCCCATGTGGTCTCCCATCCAAGTACTAAGCAGGCCCGACCCTGCTTAGCTTCCAGGATCAGATGATATCGGGCGCGTTCAGGGTGGTATGGCGGTAGAAGGCTGCGGGGGCCACGGGGTGCCTCTTGAGGCTTAGCTTCCCTGGTGCTGGGGCTTGCCGACAGCCCGGCAGCCAACCCTCTCCAGCACGGCCCAGCCGCCCACCAAGGCAGGCGACAGGAGGCCTCGGGCACCCGGGATTGGCGGACTCGTGGGAGACCTCGCAGCTCAGGTCAGGCGGGACCCTCCCGGCCCACAGGAGCTTGGCCCTCTGCCCCAGATCCCGCTTGACGCCCACAAGGACGTGGCCCCGGGGGCTTAAGGGCCCGTGGCCCACGGTCCTTTGGGTATTCGCCACCCTGTCTGCCCACACAGTTCTAGGTGAAGCCCGGCCGCGGCCAGGCTGGCCCTCCTGCCCGACGGCAGTTGGCCTGAAGCCACTGGGAGGCACCATTGAGTCGGCAAGACCCCTTAGACCCAGCAAGGCCACCCTTGCCCCTCCGCCAAATGCTGAGCAAAGTTCCCTGCACCCGGTGACCGGCCGGCCCGGAGAACCATTCCCGGCCCACGACCCCACTCCCGCCCCCGGCCGTGGTGAAAGAGTGGAGGGTGGGCTTTTTCCGGAGGGAGCTGTGGAGAGACACACGGGCAGACGGGTGGCTGCGGCGTGGAGGGGCGCTGGTGTGGTCGGCCAGGTGCAGGTCGAGGGCCTCGCGGGCCTCACGATCTTCACCCGGGCCTGCGGCGGTGTCTGGGTCCGGGCCAGCCACCCCGGCAGCGGCTGGCGTGCGGTTGCCTTCCAGGGCCGCCTTCTGGGGGCATGTCCAGCCAGACCGGCGGGGATGGCCCCCTCCGGCGCACGCTGTGTCGGGAGAGGCCTGAGTAGATGAGGCCTGCAGCAGTGCCCGGCGGGGGCAGAGGAAGCCTTGAGTACCGGCCACTACAAGAAAAGGGCAATCAGGGGGCAAAAAATACTACAGCACCTAGTATGCCCAGGGGGTCTCCCATCCAGGTAGTAAACAGACCCGACCCTGCTTAGCTTCGGAGATCAGACGAGATGGGGTGCGTATAGGGTGGTATGGCCGTAGAAGGCAGCAGGGCCCACGGGGTGCCTCTTGAGGCTCAGCTTACCTGGTGCTGGCGAATTACCGCCAGTCCGGCGACCAGCCCTCTGCAGCACGGCCCTGCGGCCCGCCCAGGCAGGCGATAGCAGGCTTCGGGGTCCGGGGGTGGTGGAGTCTTGGACGCTCTAGCAGCTCAGTTCTGGCGGGAACATCCAGGCACATAGGCGCATGGCGAACCGCCCCAGATCCCGCTCGACGCTCACAAAGACGTGGCTCTGAAGGCTTAAGGGTCCGTGGTCCACGGTCCCTTGGGCATTCCCCACCCTGTCCACCCACGCAGTGCTAGGTGCAGTCCAGCCGCGGCCGGGCTGGCCCTCCTGCCTGAAGGCAGTTAGCCCAAAGCCACTGGGAGCCACCATTGATGCGGCACGGCCCCTTGGACCCAGCAAGGCCACCCTTGCCCACACGCCACCCGCTGAGCACAGTTCCCAGCGCATGGTGGCCGGCTGGCCCGGAGAACCGGACCGGCCCAGGACCCCGCTCCCGCCCCCGGCCATGGCGAAACAGCGGAGGGTGGGCTTTTTCCGGAGGGAGCTGTGGAGAGACACAGAGGCAGCCAGGTGGCTGCGGCGCAGATGGGCGCTGGTTGGGTTGGCCACGGGCAGGTCGAGGGCCTCGCGGGCCTCTCGATCTTCACCCGGGCCTGCAGCGGAGTCTGGGTCCGGGCCAGCCACCCCGGGAGAGGCTGGGGTGCGGCTGCCTTCCAGGGCCGCCTTCTGGCGGCATGTCCACCCAGACCGGCTGGGTGGGCCCCCTCTGGCGCACGCTGTGTTGCGAGAGGCCTGAGTAGATGAGGCCTGCAGCAGTGCCCGGCAGGAGCAGCGGAAGCCTTGAGCACCGGCGATGACAAGAAAAGGCAGATCGGGGGGCAAAAAATACTACAGCACCTAGTATTCCCAGGTGGTCTCCCATCCAGGTAGTAAACAGACCCGACCCTGCTTAGCTTCCGAGGTCAGACGAGATGGGGTGCGTTTAGGGTGGTATGGCCGTAGAAGGCAGCGGGGCCACGGGGTGACTCTTGAGGCTCAGCTTAGCTGGTGCTGGCGAATTACCACCAGTCCGGCGACCAGCCCTCTGCTGCACGGCCCTGCTGCCTGCCCAGGCAGGCGACAGGAGGCCTCGGGGACCCGGAGGTGGCAGAGTCTTGGGCGACCTTGCAACCCTGTTCGGGCGGGAACCTCCGGACCCGTAGGCGCTTGACGCTCCACCTCAGATCCCGCTTGACGCTCACAAGGACGTGGCCTCAGAGGCTTAAGGGCCGGTGGCCTGCTGTCCCTTGGGCATTACACAACCTGTCCACCCTCGCAGTTCTAGGAGCAGCCCAGCCATGGCCGGGCCGGCCTTCCTGCTCGACGGCAGTTGGCCCAAAGCCACTGGGATCCACCGTTGGGCTGCCACGGCCTCTTAGCCCCAGCAAACTACCCTTTCAGCCACGCCACCCGCCAAGCACAGTTCCGATGCCTGGAGGTCAGCCGACCTGGAGAACCAGTCACGGCCCACGACCCCGCTCCTGCCTCCAGCCGTAGCGAAACGGCAGAGGGTGGGCTTTTTCCGGAGGGAGCTGTATAGAGACACACGGGCAATTAGGTGGCTGCGGCGTGGATGCGCGCTGGTGGGGACGGCCAGTTGTAGGTCGAGGGCTTCGCGTGCCTCACGGCCTTCACCTGGGCGTGCGGCGCAGTCTGGCTGCGGGCCAGCCACCACGGGAGCGGCTGGTTTATGGCTATCTTCCAGGGCCGCCTTCTGGCCGCATTTCCATCCAGACCTGCGGAGAGCGCCCCCTCCAGAGCACGCTGTGTTGGGGTGGCCCTGAGGAGGTGAGGCCTGCAGAGGCGGAGGCGGCATCAGCCGTGGGCGCCTAAAGGAGAATTTATAGTGGGAGGCAAAAAAGCCTACAGCACCTGGTATTCCCATGTGGTCTCCCATCCAAGTACTAAGCAGGCCCGACCCTGCTTAGCTTCCAGGATCAGCCGATATCGGGCGCGTTCAGGGTGGTATGGCGGTAGAAGGCTGCGGGGGCCACGGGGTGCCTCTTGAGGCTTAGCTTCCCTGGTGCTGGGGCTTGCCGACAGCCCGGCAGCCAACCCTCTCCAGCACGGCCCAGCCGCCCACCAAGGCAGGCGACAGGAGGCCTCGGGCACCCGGGATTGGCGGACTCGTGGGAATCCTCGCAGCTCAGGTCAGGCGGGACCCTCCTGGCCCACAGGAGCTTGGCCCTCTGCCCCAGATCCCGCTTGACGCCCACAAGGACGTGGCCCCGGGGGCTTAAGGGCCCGTGGCCCACGGTCCTTTGGGCATTCGCCACCCTGTCTGCCCACACAGTTCTAGGTGAAGCCCGGCCGCGGCCAGGCTGGCCCTCCTGCCCGATGGCAGTTGGCCTGAAGCCACTGGGAGGCACCATTGAGTCGGCAAGACCCCTTAGACCCAGCAAGGCCACCCTTGCCCCTCCGCCAAATGCTGAGCAAAGTTCCCTGCACCCGGTGACCGGCCGGCCCGGAGAACCATTCCCGGCCCACGACCCCACTCCCGCCCCCGGCCGTGGTGAAAGAGTGGAGGGTGGGCTTTTTCCGGAGGGAGCTGTGGAGAGACACACGGGCAGACGGGTGGCTGCGGCGTGGAGGGGCGCTGGTGTGGTCGGCCAGGTGCAGGTCGAGGGCCTCGCGGGCCTCACGATCTTCACCTGGGCCTGCGGCGGTGTCTGGGTCCGGGCCAGCCACCCCGGCAGCGGCTGGCGGGCGGTTGCCTTCCAGGGCCGCCTTCTGGGGGCATGTCCAGCCAGACCGGCGGGGATGGCCCCCTCCGGCGCACGCTGTGTCGGGAGAGGCCTGAGTAGATGAGGCCTGCAGCAGTGCCCGGCGGGAGCAGCGGAAGCCTTGAGCACCGGCGATGACAAGAAGAGGCAGATCGGGGGGCAAAAAATACTACAGCACCTAGTATTCCCAGGTGGTCTCCCATCCAGGTAGTAAACAGACCCGACCCTGCTTAGCTTCCGAGGTGAGACGAGATGGGGTGCGTTTAGGGTGGTATGGCCGTAGAAGGCAGCGGGGGCCACGGGGTGACTCTTGAGGCTCAGCTTAGCTGGTGCTGGCGAATTACCACCAGTCCGGCGACCAGCCCTCTGCTGCACGGCCCTGCTGCCTGCCCAGGCAGGCGACAGGAGGCCTCGGGGACCCGGAGGTGGCAGAGTCTTGGGCGACCTTGCAACCCTGTTCGGGCGGGAACCTCCGGACCCGTAGGCACTTGACGCTCCACCTCAGATCCCACTCGACGCTCACAAGGACGTGGCCTCAGAGGCTTAAGGGCCGGTGGCCTGCTGTCCCTTGGGCATTACACAACCTGTCCACCCTCGCAGTTCTAGGAGCAGCCCAGCCATGGCCGGGCCGGCCTTCCTGCTCGACGGCAGTTGGCCCAAAGCCACTGGGATCCACCGTTGGGCTGCCACGGCCTCTTAGCCCCAGCAAACTACCCTTTCAGCCACGCCACCCGCCAAGCACAGTTCCGATGCCTGGAGGTCAGCCGACCTGGAGAACCAGTCACGGCCCACGACCCCGCTCCTGCCTCCAGCCGTAGCGAAACGGCAGAGGGTGGGCTTTTTCCGGAGGGAGCTGTATAGAGACACACGGGCAATTAGGTGGCTGCGGCGTGGATGCGCGCTGGTGGGGACGGCCAGTTGTAGGTCGAGGGCTTCGCGTGCCTCACGGCCTTCACCTGGGCGTGCGGCGCAGTCTGGCTGCGGGCCAGCCACCACGGGAGCGGCTGGTTTATGGCTATCTTCCAGGGCCGCCTTCTGGCCGCATTTCCATCCAGACCTGCGGGGAGCGCCCCCTCCAGAGCACGCTGTGTTGGGAGGGCCCTGAGGAGGTGAGGCCTGCAGAGGCGGAGGCGGCATCAGCCGTGGGCGCCTAAAGGAGAATTTATAGTGGGAGGCAAAAAAGCCTACAGCACCTGGTATTCCCATGTGGTCTCCCATCCAAGTACTAAGCAGGCCCGACCCTGCTTAGCTTCCAGGATCAGACGATATCGGGCGCGTTCAGGGTGGTATGGCGGTAGAAGGCTGCGGGGGCCACGGGGTGCCTCTTGAGGCTTAGCTTCCCTGGTGCTGGGGCTTGCCGACAGCCCGGCAGCCAACCCTCTCCAGCACGGCCCAGCCGCCCACCAAGGCAGGCGACAGGAGGCCTCGGGCACCCGGGATTGGCGGACTCGTGGGAGACCTCGCAGCTCAGGTCAGGCGGGACCCTCCCGGCCCACAGGAGCTTGGCCCTCTGCCCCAGATCCCGCTTGACGCCCACAAGGACGTGGCCCCGGGGGCTTAAGGGCCCGTGGCCCACGGTCCTTTGGGCATTCGCCACCCTGTCTGCCCACACAGTTCTAGGTGAAGCCCGGCCGCGGCCAGGCTGGCCCTCCTGCCCGACGGCAGTTGGCCTGAAGCCACTGGGAGGCACCATTGAGTCGGCAAGACCCCTTAGACCCAGCAAGGCCACCCTTGCCCCTCCGCCAAATGCTGAGCAAAGTTCCCTGCACCCGGTGACCGGCCGGCCCGGAGAACCATTCCCGGCCCACGACCCCACTCCCGCCCCCGGCCGTGGTGAAAGAGTGGAGGGTGGGCTTTTTCCGGAGGGAGCTGTGGAGAGACACACGGGCAGACGGGTGGCTGCGGCGTGGAGGGGCGCTGGTGTGGTCGGCCAGGTGCAGGTCGAGGGCCTCGCGGGCCTCACGATCTTCACCCGGGCCTGCGGCGGTGTCTGGGTCCGGGCCAGCCACCCCGGCAGCGGCTGGCGTGCGGTTGCCTTCCAGGGCCGCCTTCTGGGGGCATGTCCAGCCAGACCGGCGGGGATGGCCCCCTCCGGCGCACGCTGTGTCGGGAGAGGCCTGAGTAGATGAGGCCTGCAGCAGTGCCCGGCGGGGGCAGAGGAAGCCTTGAGTACCGGCCACTACAAGAAAAGGGCAATCGGGGGGCAAAAAATACTACAGCACCTAGTATGCCCAGGGGGTCTCCCATCCAGGTAGTAAACAGACCCGACCCTGCTTAGCTTCGGAGATCAGACGAGATGGGGTGCGTATAGGGTGGTATGGCCGTAGAAGGCAGCGGGGCCCACGGGGTGCCTCTTGAGGCTCAGCTTACCTGGTGCTGGCGAATTACCGCCAGTCCGGCGACCAGCCCTCTGCAGCACGGCCCTGCGGCCCGCCCAGGCAGGCGATAGCAGGCTTCGGGGTCCGGGGGTGGTGGAGTCTTGGACGCTCTAGCAGCTCAGTTCTGGCGGGAACATCCAGGCACATAGGCGCATGGCGAACCGCCCCAGATCCCGCTCGACGCTCACAAAGACGTGGCTCTGAAGGCTTAAGGGTCCGTGGTCCACGGTCCCTTGGGCATTCCCCACCCTGTCCACCCACGCAGTGCTAGGTGCAGTCCAGCCGCGGCCGGGCTGGCCCTCCTGCCTGAAGGCAGTTAGCCCAAAGCCACTGGGAGCCACCATTGATGCGGCACGGCCCCTTGGACCCAGCAAGGCCACCCTTGCCCACACGCCACCCGCTGAGCACAGTTCCCAGCGCATGGTGGCCGGCTGGCCCGGAGAACCGGACCGGCCCAGGACCCCGCTCCCGCCCCCGGCCATGGCGAAACAGCGGAGGGTGGGCTTTTTCCGGAGGGAGCTGTGGAGAGACACAGAGGCAGCCAGGTGGCTGCGGCGCAGATGGGCGCTGGTTGGGTTGGCCACGGGCAGGTCGAGGGCCTCGCGGGCCTCACGATCTTCACCCGGGCCTGCAGCGGAGTCTGGGTCCGGGCCAGCCACCCCGGGAGAGGCTGGGGTGCGGCTGCCTTCCAGGGCCGCCTTCTGGCGGCATGTCCACCCAGACCGGCTGGGTGGGCCCCCTCTGGCGCACGCTGTGTTGCGAGAGGCCTGAGTAGATGAGGCCTGCAGCAGTGCCCGGCAGGAGCAGCGGAAGCCTTGAGCACCGGCGATGACAAGAAAAGGCAGATCGGGGGGCAAAAAATACTACAGTACCTAGTATTCCCAGGTGGTCTCCCATCCAGGTAGTAAACAGACCCGACCCTGCTTAGCTTCCGAGGTCAGACGAGATGGGGTGCGCTTAGGGTGGTATGGCCGTAGAAGGCAGTGGGGGCCACGGGGTGACTCTTGAGGCTCAGCTTAGCTGGTGCTGGCGAATTACCACCAGTCCGGCGACCAGCCCTCTGCTGCACGGCCCTGTTGCCTGCCCAGGCAGGCGACAGGAGGCCTCGGGGACCCGGAGGTGGCAGAGTCTTGGGCGACCTTGCAACCCTGTTCGGGCGGGAACCTCCGGACCCGTAGGCGCTTGACGCTCCACCTCAGATCCCGCTCGACGCTCACAAGGACGTGGCCTCAGAGGCTTAAGGGCCGGTGGCCTGCTGTCCCTTGGGCATTACACAACCTGTCCACCCTCGCAGTTCTAGGAGCAGCCCAGCCATGGCCGGGCCGGCCTTCCTGCTCGACGGCAGTTGGCCCAAAGCCACTGGGATCCACCGTTGGGCTGCCACGGCCTCTTAGCCCCAGCAAACTACCCTTTCAGCCACGCCACCCGCCAAGCACAGTTCCGATGCCTGGAGGTCAGCCGACCTGGAGAACCAGTCACGGCCCACGACCCCGCTCCTGCCTCCAGCCGTAGCGAAATGGCAGAGGGTGGGCTTTTTCCGCAGGGAGCTGTATAGAGACACACGGGCAATTAGGTGGCTGCGGCGTGGATGCGCGCTGGTGGGGACGGCCAGTTGTAGGTCGAGGGCTTCGCGTGCCTCACGGCCTTCACCTGGGCGTGCGGCGCAGTCTGGCTGCGGGCCAGCCACCACGGGAGTGGCTGGTTTATGGCTATCTTCCAGGGCCGCCTTCTGGCCGCATTTCCATCCAGACCTGCGGGGAGCGCCCCCTCCAGAGCACGCTGTGTTGGGAGGGCCCTGAGGAGGTGAGGCCTGCAGAGGCGGAGGCGGCATCAGCCGTGGGCGCCTAAAGGAGAATTTATAGTGGGAGGCAAAAAAGCCTACAGCACCTGGTATTCCCATGTGGTCTCCCATCCAAGTACTAAGCAGGCCCGACCCTGCTTAGCTTCCAGGATCAGACGATATCGGGCGCGTTCAGGGTGGTATGGCGGTAGAAGGCTGCGGGGGCCACGGGGTGCCTCTTGAGGCTTAGCTTCCCTGGTGCTGGGGCTTGCCGACAGCCCGGCAGCCAACCCTCTCCAGCACGGCCCAGCCGCCCACCAAGGCAGGCGACAGGAGGCCTCGGGCACCCGGGATTGGCGGACTCGTGGGAGACCTCGCAGCTCAGGTCAGGCGGGACCCTCCCGGCCCACAGGAGCTTGGCCCTCTGCCCCAGATCCCGCTTGACGCCCACAAGGACGTGGCCCCGGGGGCTTAAGGGCCCGTGGCCCACGGTCCTTTGGGCATTCGCCACCCTGTCTGCCCACACAGTTCTAGGTGAAGCCCGGCCGCGGCCAGGCTGGCCCTCCTGCCCGACGGCAGTTGGCCTGAAGCCACTGGGAGGCACCATTGAGTCGGCAAGACCCCTTAGACCCAGCAAGGCCACCCTTGCCCCTCCGCCAAATGCTGAGCAAAGTTCCCTGCACCCGGTGACCGGCCAGCCCGGAGAACCATTCCCGGCCCACGACCCCACTCCCGCCCCCGGCCGTGGTGAAAGAGTGGAGGGTGGGCTTTTTCCGGAGGGAGCTGTGGAGAGACACACGGGCAGACGGGTGGCTGCGGCGTGGAGGGGCGCTGGTGTGGTCGGCCAGGTGCAGGTCGAGGGCCTCGCGGGCCTCACGATCTTCACCCGGGCCTGCGGCGGTGTCTGGGTCCGGGCCAGCCACCCCGGCAGCGGCTGGCGTGCGGTTGCCTTCCAGGGCCGCCTTCTGGGGGCATGTCCAGCCAGACCGGCGGGGATGGCCCCCTCCGGCGCACGCTGTGTCGGGAGAGGCCTGAGTAGATGAGGCCTGCAGCAGTGCCCGGCGGGGGCAGAGGACGCCTTGAGTACCGGCCACTACAAGAAAAGGGCAATCGGGGGGCAAAAGATACTACAGCACCTAGTATGCCCAGGGGGTCTCCCATCCAGGTAGTAAACAGACCCGACCCTGCTTAGCTTCGGAGATCAGACGAGATGGGGTGCGTATAGGGTGGTATGGCCGTAGAAGGCAGCGGGGCCCACGGGGTGCCTCTTGAGGCTCAGCTTACCTGGTGCTGGCGAATTACCGCCAGTCCGGCGACCAGCCCTCTGCAGCACGGCCCTGCGGCCCGCCCAGGCAGGCGATAGCAGGCTTCGGGGTCCGGGGGTGGTGGAGTCTTGGACGCTCTAGCAGCTCAGTTCTGGCGGGAACATCCAGGCACATAGGCGCATGGCGAACCGCCCCAGATCCCGCTCGACGCTCACAAAGACGTGGCTCTGAAGGCTTAAGGGTCCGTGGTCCACGGTCCCTTGGGCATTCCCCACCCTGTCCACCCACGCAGTGCTAGGTGCAGTCCAGCCGCGGCCGGGCTGGCCCTCCTGCCTGAAGGCAGTTAGCCCAAAGCCACTGGGAGCCACCATTGATGCGGCACGGCCCCTTGGACCCAGCAAGGCCACCCTTGCCCACACGCCACCCGCTGAGCACAGTTCCCAGTGCATGGTGGCCGGCTGGCCCGGAGAACCGGACCGGCCCAGGACCCCGCTCCCGCCCCCGGCCATGGCGAAACAGCGGAGGGTGGGCTTTTTCCGGAGGGAGCTGTGGAGAGACACAGAGGCAGCCAGGTGGCTGCGGCGCAGATGGGCGCTGGTTGGGTTGGCCACGGGCAGGTCGAGGGCCTCGCGGGCCTCACGATCTTCACCCGGGCCTGCAGCGGAGTCTGGGTCCGGGCCAGCCACCCCGGGAGAGGCTGGGGTGCGGCTGCCTTCCAGGGCCGCCTTCTGGCGGCATGTCCACCCAGACCGGCTGGGTGGGCCCCCTCTGGCGCACGCTGTGTTGCGAGAGGCCTGAGTAGATGAGGCCTGCAGCAGTGCCCGGCAGGAGCAGCGGAAGCCTTGAGCACCGGCGATGACAAGAAAAGGCAGATCGGGGGGCAAAAAATACTACAGCACCTAGTATTCCCAGGTGGTCTCCCATCCAGGTAGTAAACAGACCCGACCCTGCTTAGCTTCCGAGGTCAGACGAGATGGGGTGCGCTTAGGGTGGTATGGCCGTAGAAGGCAGCGGGGGCCACGGGGTGACTCTTGAGGCTCAGCTTAGCTGGTGCTGGCGAATTACCACCAGTCCGGCGACCAGCCCTCTGCTGCACGGCCCTGCTGCCTGCCCAGGCAGGCGACAGGAGGCCCCGGGGACCCGGAGGTGGCAGAGTCTTGGGCGACCTTGCAACCCTGTTCGGGCGGGAACCTCCGGACCCGTAGGCACTTGACGCTCCACCTCAGATCCCGCTCGACGCTCACAAGGACGTGGCCTCAGAGGCTTAAGGGCCAGTGGCCTGCTGTCCCTTGTGCATTACACAACCTGTCCACCCTCGCAGTTCTAGGAGCAGCCCAGCCATGGCCGGGCCGGCTTTCCTGCTCGACGGCAGTTGGCCCAAAGCCACTGGGATCCACCGTTGGGCTGCCACGGCCTCTTAGCCCCAGCAAACTACCCTTTCAGCCACGCCACCCGCCAAGCACAGTTCCGATGCCTGGAGGTCAGCCGACCTGGAAAACCAGTCACGGCCCACGACCCCGCTCCTGCCTCCAGCCGTAGCGAAACGGCAGAGGGTGGGCTTTTTCCGGAGGGAGCTGTATAGAGACACACGGGCAATTAGGTGGCTGCGGCGTGGATGCGCGCTGGTGGGGATGGCCAGTTGTAGGTCGAGGGCTTCGCGTGCCTCACGGCCTTCACCTGGGCGTGCGGCGCAGTCTGGCTGCGGGCCAGCCACCACGGGAGCGGCTGGTTTATGGCTATCTTCCAGGGCCACCTTCTGGCCGCATTTCCATCCAGACCTGCGGGGAGCGCCCCCTCCAGAGCACGCTGTGTTGGGAGGGCCCTGAGGAGGTGAGGCCTGCAGAGGCGGAGGTGGCATCAGCCGTGGGCGCCTAAAGGAGAATTTATAGTGGGAGGCAAAAAAGCCTACAGCACCTGGTATTCCCATGTGGTCTCCCATCCAAGTACTAAGCAGGCCCGACCCTGCTTAGCTTCCAGGATCAGACGATATCGGGCGCGTTCAGGGTGGTATGGTGGTAGAAGGCTGCGGGGGCCACGGGGTGCCTCTTGAGGCTTAGCTTCCCTGGTGCTGGGGCTTGCCGACAGCCCGGCAGCCAACCCTCTCCAGCACGGCCCAGCCGCCCACCAAGGCAGGCGACAGGAGGCCTCGGGCACCCGGGATTGGCGGACTCGTGGGAGACCTCGCAGCTCAGGTCAGGCGGGACCCTCCCGGCGCACAGGAGCTTGGCCCTCTGCCCCAGATCCCGCTTGACGCCCACAAGGACGTGGCCCCGGGGGCTTAAGGGCCCATGGCCCACGGTCCTTTGGGTATTCGCCACCCTGTCTGCCCACACAGTTCTAGGTGAAGCCCGGCCGCGGCCAGGCTGGCCCTCCTGCCCGACGGCAGTTGGCCTGAAGCCACTGGGAGGCACCATTGAGTCGGCAAGACCCCTTAGACCCAGCAAGGCCACCCTTGCCCCTCCGCCAAATGCTGAGCAAAGTTCCCTGCACCCGGTGACCGGCCAGCCCGGAGAACCATTCCCGGCCCACGACCCCACTCCCGCCCCCGGCCGTGGTGAAAGAGTGGAGGGTGGGCTTTTTCCGGAGGGAGCTGTGGAGAGACACACGGGCAGACGGGTGGCTGCGGCGTGGAGGGGCGCTGGTGTGGTCGGCCAGGTGCAGGTCGAGGGCCTCGCGGGCCTCACGATCTTCACCCGGGCCTGCGGCGGTGTCTGGGTCCGGGCCAGCCACCCCGGCAGCGGCTGGCGTGCGGTTGCCTTCCAGGGCCGCCTTCTGGGGGCATGTCCAGCCAGACCAGCGGGGATGGCCCCCTCCGGCGCACGCTGTGTCGGGAGAGGCCTGAGTAGATGAGGCCTGCAGCAGTGCCCGGCGGGGGCAGAGGAAGCCTTGAGTACCGGCCACTACAAGAAAAGGGCAATCGGGGGGCAAAAAATACTACAGCACCTAGTATGCCCAGGGGGTCTCCCATCCAGGTAGTAAACAGACCCGACCCTGCTTAGCTTCGGAGATCAGACGAGATGGGGTGCGTATAGGGTGGTATGGCCGTAGAAGGCAGCGGGGCCCACGGGGTGCCTCTTGAGGCTCAGCTTACCTGGTGCTGGCGAATTACCGCCAGTCCGGCGACCAGCCCTCTGCAGCACGGCCCTGCGGCCCGCCCAGGCAGGCGATAGCAGGCTTCGGGGTCCGGGGGTGGTGGAGTCTTGGACGCTCTAGCAGCTCAGTTCTGGCGGGAACATCCAGGCACATAGGCGCATGGCGAACCGCCCCAGATCCCGCTCGACGCTCACAAAGACGTGGCTCTGAAGGCTTAAGGGTCCGTGGTCCACGGTCCCTTGGGCATTCCCCACCCTGTCCACCCACGCAGTGCTAGGTGCAGTCCAGCCGCGGCCGGGCTGGCCCTCCTGCCTGAAGGCAGTTAGCCCAAAGCCACTGGGAGCCACCATTGATGCGGCACGGCCCCTTGGACCCAGCAAGGCCACCCTTGCCCACACGCCACCCGCTGAGCACAGTTCCCAGCGCATGGTGGCCGGCTGGCCCGGAGAACCGGACCGGCCCAGGACCCCGCTCCCGCCCCCGGCCATGGCGAAACAGCGGAAGGTGGGCTTTTTCCGGAGGGAGCTGTGGAGAGACACAGAGGCAGCCAGGTGGCTGCGGCGCAGATGGGCGCTGGTTGGGTTGGCCACGGGCAGGTCGAGGGCCTCGCGGGCCTCACGATCTTCACCCGGGCCTGCAGCGGAGTCTGGGTCCGGGCCAGCCACCCCGGGAGAGGCTGGGGTGCGGCTGCCTTCCAGGGCCGCCTTCTGGCGGCATGTCCACCCAGACCGGCTGGGTGGGCCCCCTCTGGCGCACGCTGTGTTGCGAGAGGCCTGAGTAGATGAGGCCTGCAGCAGTGCCCGGCAGGAGCAGCGGAAGCCTTGAGCACCGGCGATGACAAGAAAAGGCAGATCGGGGGGCAAAAAATACTACAGCACCTAGTATTCCCAGGTGGTCTCCCATCCAGGTAGTAAACAGACCCGACCCTGCTTAGCTTCCGAGGTCAGACGAGATGGGGTGCGCTTAGGGTGGTATGGCCGTAGAAGGCAGCGGGGGCCACGGGGTGACTCTTGAGGCTCAGCTTAGCTGGTGCTGGCGAATTACCACCAGTCCGGCGACCAGCCCTCTGCTGCACGGCCCTGCTGCCTGCCCAGGCAGGCGACAGGAGGCCTCGGGGACCCGGAGGTGGCAGAGTCTTGGGCGACCTTGCAACCCTGTTCGGGCGGGAACCTCCGGACCCGTAGGCGCTTGACGCTCCACCTCAGATCCCGCTCGACGCTCACAAGGACGTGGCCTCAGAGGCTTAAGGGCCGGTGGCCTGCTGTCCCTTGGGCATTACACAACCTGTCCACCCTCGCAGTTCTAGGAGCAGCCCAGCCATGGCCGGGCCGGCCTTCCTGCTCGACGGCAGTTGGCCCAAAGCCACTGGGATCCACCGTTGGGCTGCCACGGCCTCTTAGCCCCAGCAAACTACCCTTTCAGCCACGCCACCCGCCAAGCACAGTTCCGATGCCTGGAGGTCAGCCGACCTGGAGAACCAGTCACGGCCCACGACCCCACTCCTGCCTCCAGCCGTAGCGAAACGGCAGAGGGTGGGCTTTTTCCGGAGGGAGCTGTATAGAGACACACGGGCAATTAGGTGGCTGCGGCGTGGCTGCGCGCTGGTGGGGACGGCCAGTTGTAGGTCGAGGGCTTCGCGTGCCTCACGGCCTTCACCTGGGCGTGCGGCGCAGTCTGGCTGCGGGCCAGCCACCACGGGAGCGGCTGGTTTATGGCTATCTTCCAGGGCCGCCTTCTGGCCGCATTTCCATCCAGACCTGCAGGGAGCGCCCCCTCCAGAGCACGCTGTGTTGGGAGGGCCCTGAGGAGGTGAGGCCTGCAGAGGCGGAGGCGGCATCAGCCGTGGGCGCCTAAAGGAGAATTTATAGTGGGAGGCAAAAAAGCCTACAGCACCTGGTATTCCCATGTGGTCTCCCATCCAAGTACTAAGCAGGCCCGACCCTGCTTAGCTTCCAGGATCAGACGATATCGGGCGCGTTCAGGGTGGTATGGCGGTAGAAGGCTGCGGGGGCCACGGGGTGCCTCTTGAGGCTTAGCTTCCCTGGTGCTGGGGCTTGCCGACAGCCCGGCAGCCAACCCTCTCCAGCACGGCCCAGCCGCCCACCAAGGCAGGCGACAGGAGGCCTCGGGCACCCGGGATTGGCGGACTCGTGGGAGACCTCGCAGCTCAGGTCAGGCGGGACCCTCCCGGCCCACAGGAGCTTGGCCCTCTGCCCCAGATCCCGCTTGACGCCCACAAGGACGTGGCCCCGGGGGCTTAAGGGCCCGTGGCCCACGGTCCTTTGGGCATTCGCCACCCTGTCTGCCCACACAGTTCTAGGTGAAGCCCGGCCGCGGCCAGGCTGGCCCTCCTGCCCGACGGCAGTTGGCCTGAAGCCACTGGGAGGCACCATTGAGTCGGCAAGACCCCTTAGACCCAGCAAGGCCACCCTTGCCCCTCCGCCAAATGCTGAGCAAAATTCCCTGCACCCGGTGACCGGCCGGCCCGGAGAACCATTCCCGGCCCACGACCCCACTCCCGCCCCCGGCCGTGGTGAAAGAGTGGAGGGTGGGCTTTTTCCGGAGGGAGCTGTGGAGAGACACACGGGCAGACGGGTGGCTGCGGCGTGGAGGGGCGCTGGTGTGGTCGGCCAGGTGCAGGTCGAGGGCCTCGCGGGCCTCACGATCTTCACCCGGGCCTGCGGCGGTGTCTGGGTCCGGGCCAGCCACCCCGGCAGCGGCTGGCGTGCGGTTGCCTTCCAGGGCCGCCTTCTGGGGGCATGTCCAGCCAGACCGGCGGGGATGGCCCCCTCCGGCGCACGCTGTGTCGGGAGAGGCCTGAGTAGATGAGGCCTGCAGCAGTGCCCGGCGGGGGCAGAGGAAGCCTTGAGCACCGGCGATGACAAGAAAAGGCAGATCGGGGGGCAAAAAATACTACAGCACCTAGTATTCCCAGGTGGTCTCCCATCCAGGTAGTAAACAGACCCGACCCTGCTTAGCTTCCGAGGTCAGACGAGATGGGGTGCGTTTAGGGTGGTATGGCCGTAGAAGGCAGTGGGGGCCACGGGGTGACTCTTGAGGCTCAGCTTAGCTGGTGCTGGCGAATTACCACCAGTCCGGCGACCAGCCCTCTGCTGCACGGCCCTGCTGCCTGCCCAGGCAGGCGACAGGAGGCCTCGGGGACCCGGAGGTGGCAGAGTCTTGGGCGACCTTGCAACCCTGTTCGGGCGGGAACCTCCGGACCCGTAGGCACTTGACGCTCCACCTCAGATCCCGCTCGACGCTCACAAGGACGTGGCCTCAGAGGCTTAAGGGCCGGTGGCCTGCTGTCCCTTGGGCATTACACAACCTGTCCACCCTCGCAGTTCTAGGAGCAGCCCAGCCATGGCCGGGCCGGCCTTCCTGCTCGACGGCAGTTGGCCCAAAGCCACTGGGATCCACCGTTGGGCTGCCACGGCCTCTTAGCCCCAGCAAACTACCCTTTCAGCCACGCCACCCGCCAAGCACAGTTCCGATGCCTGGAGGTCAGCCGACCTGGAGAACCAGTCACGGCCCACGACCCCGCTCCTGCCTCCAGCCGTAGCGAAACGGCAGAGGGTGGGCTTTTTCCGGAGGGAGCTGTATAGAGACACACGGGCAATTAGGTGGCTGCGGCGTGGCTGCGCGCTGGTGGGGACGGCCAGTTGTAGGTCGAGGGCTTCGCGTGCCTCACGGCCTTCACCTGGGCGTGCGGCGCAGTCTGGCTGCGGGCCAGCCACCACGGGAGCGGCTGGTTTATGGCTATCTTCCAGGGCCGCCTTCTGGCCGCATTTCCATCCAGACCTGCGGGGAGCGCCCCCTCCAGAGCACGCTGTGTTGGGAGGGCCCTGAGGAGGTGAGGCCTGCAGAGGCGGAGGCGGCATCAGCCGTGGGTGCCTAAAGGAGAATTTATAGTGGGAGGCAAAAAAGCCTACAGCACCTGGTATTCCCATGTGGTCTCCCATCCAAGTACTAAGCAGGCCCGACCCTGCTTAGCTTCCAGGATCAGACGATATCGGGCGCGTTCAGGGTGGTATGGCGGTAGAAGGCTGCGGGGGCCACGGGGTGCCTCTTGAGGCTTAGCTTCCCTGGTGCTGGGGCTTGCCGACAGCCCGGCAGCCAACCCTCTCCAGCACGGCCCAGCCGCCCACCAAGGCAGGCGACAGGAGGCCTCGGGCACCCGGGATTGGCGGACTCGTGGGAGACCTCGCAGCTCAGGTCAGGCGGGACCCTCCCGGCCCACAGGAGCTTGGCCCTCTGCCCCAGATCCCGCTTGACGCCCACAAGGACGTGGCCCCGGGGGCTTAAGGGCCCGTGGCCCACGGTCCTTTGGGCATTCGCCACCCTGTCTGCCCACACAGTTCTAGGTGAAGCCCGGCCGCGGCCAGGCTGGCCCTCCTGCCCGACGGCAGTTGGCCTGAAGCCACTGGGAGGCACCATTGAGTCGGCAAGACCCCTTAGACCCAGCAAGGCCACCCTTGCCCCTCCGCCAAATGCTGAGCAAAGTTCCCTGCACCCGGTGACCGGCCAGCCCGGAGAACCATTCCCGGCCCACGACCCCACTCCCGCCCCCGGCCGTGGTGAAAGAGTGGAGGGTGGGCTTTTTCCGGAGGGAGCTGTGGAGAGACACACGGGCAGACGGGTGGCTGCGGCGTGGAGGGGCGCTGGTGTGGTCGGCCAGGTGCAGGTCGAGGGCCTCGCGGGCCTCACGATCTTCACCCGGGCCTGCGGCGGTGTCTGGGTCCGGGCCAGCCACCCCGGCAGCGGCTGGCGTGCGGTTGCCTTCCAGGGCCGCCTTCTGGGGGCATGTCCAGCCAGACCGGCGGGGATGGCCCCCTCCGGCGCACGCTGTGTCGGGAGAGGCCTGAGTAGATGAGGCCTGCAGCAGTGCCCGGCGGGGGCAGAGGACGCCTTGAGTACCGGCCACTACAAGAAAAGGGCAATCGGGGGGCAAAAGATACTACAGCACCTAGTATGCCCAGGGGGTCTCCCATCCAGGTAGTAAACAGACCCGACCCTGCTTAGCTTCGGAGATCAGACGAGATGGGGTGCGTATAGGGTGGTATGGCCGTAGAAGGCAGCGGGGCCCACGGGGTGCCTCTTGAGGCTCAGCTTACCTGGTGCTGGCGAATTACCGCCAGTCCGGCGACCAGCCCTCTGCAGCACGGCCCTGCGGCCCGCCCAGGCAGGCGATAGCAGGCTTCGGGGTCCGGGGGTGGTGGAGTCTTGGACGCTCTAGCAGCTCAGTTCTGGCGGGAACATCCAGGCACATAGGCGCATGGCGAACCGCCCCAGATCCCGCTCGACGCTCACAAAGACGTGGCTCTGAAGGCTTAAGGGTCCGTGGTCCACGGTCCCTTGGGCATTCCCCACCCTGTCCACCCACGCAGTGCTAGGTGCAGTCCAGCCGCGGCCGGGCTGGCCCTCCTGCCTGAAGGCAGTTAGCCCAAAGCCACTGGGAGCCACCATTGATGCGGCACGGCCCCTTGGACCCAGCAAGGCCACCCTTGCCCACACGCCACCCGCTGAGCACAGTTCCCAGTGCATGGTGGCCGGCTGGCCCGGAGAACCGGACCGGCCCAGGACCCCGCTCCCGCCCCCGGCCATGGCGAAACAGCGGAGGGTGGGCTTTTTCCGGAGGGAGCTGTGGAGAGACACAGAGGCAGCCAGGTGGCTGCGGCGCAGATGGGCGCTGGTTGGGTTGGCCACGGGCAGGTCGAGGGCCTCGCGGGCCTCACGATCTTCACCCGGGCCTGCAGCGGAGTCTGGGTCCGGGCCAGCCACCCCGGGAGAGGCTGGGGTGCGGCTGCCTTCCAGGGCCGCCTTCTGGCGGCATGTCCACCCAGACCGGCTGGGTGGGCCCCCTCTGGCGCACGCTGTGTTGCGAGAGGCCTGAGTAGATGAGGCCTGCAGCAGTGCCCGGCAGGAGCAGCGGAAGCCTTCAGCACCGGCGATGACAAGAAAAGGCAGATCGGGGGGCAAAAAATACTACAGCACCTAGTATTCCCAGGTGGTCTCCCATCCAGGTAGTAAACAGACCCGACCCTGCTTAGCTTCCGAGGTCAGACGAGATGGGGTGCGCTTAGGGTGGTATGGCCGTAGAAGGCAGCGGGGGCCACGGGGTGACTCTTGAGGCTCAGCTTAGCTGGTGCTGGCGAATTACCACCAGTCCGGCGACCAGCCCTCTGCTGCACGGCCCTGCTGCCTGCCCAGGCAGGCGACAGGAGGCCCCGGGGACCCGGAGGTGGCAGAGTCTTGGGCGACCTTGCAACCCTGTTCGGGCGGGAACCTCCGGACCCGTAGGCACTTGACGCTCCACCTCAGATCCCGCTCGACGCTCACAAGGACGTGGCCTCAGAGGCTTAAGGGCCAGTGGCCTGCTGTCCCTTGGGCATTACACAACCTGTCCACCCTCGCAGTTCTAGGAGCAGCCCAGCCATGGCCGGGCCGGCTTTCCTGCTCGACGGCAGTTGGCCCAAAGCCACTGGGATCCACCGTTGGGCTGCCACGGCCTCTTAGCCCCAGCAAACTACCCTTTCAGCCACGCCACCCGCCAAGCACAGTTCCGATGCCTGGAGGTCAGCCGACCTGGAAAACCAGTCACGGCCCACGACCCCGCTCCTGCCTCCAGCCGTAGCGAAACGGCAGAGGGTGGGCTTTTTCCGGAGGGAGCTGTATAGAGACACACGGGCAATTAGGTGGCTGCGGCGTGGATGCGCGCTGGTGGGGATGGCCAGTTGTAGGTCGAGGGCTTCGCGTGCCTCACGGCCTTCACCTGGGCGTGCGGCGCAGTTTGGCTGCGGGCCAGCCACCACGGGAGCGGCTGGTTTATGGCTATCTTCCAGGGCCACCTTCTGGCCGCATTTCCATCCAGACCTGCGGGGAGCGCCCCCTCCAGAGCACGCTGTGTTGGGAGGGCCCTGAGGAGGTGAGGCCTGCAGAGGCGGAGGTGGCATCAGCCGTGGGCGCCTAAAGGAGAATTTATAGTGGGAGGCAAAAAAGCCTACAGCACCTGGTATTCCCATGTGGTCTCCCATCCAAGTACTAAGCAGGCCCGACCCTGCTTAGCTTCCAGGATCAGACGATATCGGGCGCGTTCAGGGTGGTATGGTGGTAGAAGGCTGCGGGGGCCACGGGGTGCCTCTTGAGGCTTAGCTTCCCTGGTGCTGGGGCTTGCCGACAGCCCGGCAGCCAACCCTCTCCAGCACGGCCCAGCCGCCCACCAAGGCAGGCGACAGGAGGCCTCGGGCACCCGGGATTGGCGGACTCGTGGGAGACCTCGCAGCTCAGGTCAGGCGGGACCCTCCCGGCGCACAGGAGCTTGGCCCTCTGCCCCAGATCCCGCTTGACGCCCACAAGGACGTGGCCCCGGGGGCTTAAGGGCCCATGGCCCACGGTCCTTTGGGTATTCGCCACCCTGTCTGCCCACACAGTTCTAGGTGAAGCCCGGCCGCGGCCAGGCTGGCCCTCCTGCCCGACGGCAGTTGGCCTGAAGCCACTGGGAGGCACCATTGAGTCGGCAAGACCCCTTAGACCCAGCAAGGCCACCCTTGCCCCTCCGCCAAATGCTGAGCAAAGTTCCCTGCACCCGGTGACCGGCCAGCCCGGAGAACCATTCCCGGCCCACGACCCCACTCCCGCCCCCGGCCGTGGTGAAAGAGTGGAGTGTGGGCTTTTTCCGGAGGGAGCTGTGGAGAGACACACGGGCAGACGGGTGGCTGCGGCGTGGAGGGGCGCTGGTGTGGTCGGCCAGGTGCAGGTCGAGGGCCTCGCGGGCCTCACGATCTTCACCCGGGCCTGCGGCGGTGTCTGGGTCCGGGCCAGCCACCCCGGCAGCGGCTGGCGTGCGGTTGCCTTCCAGGGCCGCCTTCTGGGGGCATGTCCAGCCAGACCAGCGGGGATGGCCCCCTCCGGCGCACGCTGTGTCGGGAGAGGCCTGAGTAGATGAGGCCTGCAGCAGTGCCCGGCGGGGGCAGAGGAAGCCTTGAGTACCGGCCACTACAAGAAAAGGGCAATCGGGGGGCAAAAAATACTACAGCACCTAGTATGCCCAGGGGGTCTCCCATCCAGGTAGTAAACAGACCCGACCCTGCTTAGCTTCGGAGATCAGACGAGATGGGGTGCGTATAGGGTGGTATGGCCGTAGAAGGCAGCGGGGCCCACGGGGTGCCTCTTGAGGCTCAGCTTACCTGGTGCTGGCGAATTACCGCCAGTCCGGCGACCAGCCCTCTGCAGCACGGCCCTGCGGCCCGCCCAGGCAGGCGATAGCAGGCTTCGGGGTCCGGGGGTGGTGGAGTCTTGGACGCTCTAGCAGCTCAGTTCTGGCGGGAACATCCAGGCACATAGGCGCATGGCGAACCGCCCCAGATCCCGCTCGACGCTCACAAAGACGTGGCTCTGAAGGCTTAAGGGTCCGTGGTCCACGGTCCCTTGGGCATTCCCCACCCTGTCCACCCACGCAGTGCTAGGTGCAGTCCAGCCGTGGCCGGGCTGGCCCTCCTGCCTGAAGGCAGTTAGCCCAAAGCCACTGGGAGCCACCATTGATGCGGCACGGCCCCTTGGACCCAGCAAGGCCACCCTTGCCCACACGCCACCCGCTGAGCACAGTTCCCAGCGCATGGTGGCCGGCTGGCCCGGAGAACCGGACCGGCCCAGGACCCCGCTCCCGCCCCCGGCCATGGCGAAACAGCGGAGGGTGGGCTTTTTCCGGAGGGAGCTGTGGAGAGACACAGAGGCAGCCAGGTGGCTGCGGCGCAGATGGGCGCTGGTTGGGTTGGCCACGGGCAGGTCGAGGGCCTCGCGGGCCTCACGATCTTCACCCGGGCCTGCAGCGGAGTCTGGGTCCGGGCCAGCCACCCCGGGAGAGGCTGGGGTGCGGCTGCCTTCCAGGGCCGCCTTCTGGCGGCATGTCCACCCAGACCGGCTGGGTGGGCCCCCTCTGGCGCACGCTGTGTTGCGAGAGGCCTGAGTAGATGAGGCCTGCAGCAGTGCCCGGCAGGAGCAGCGGAAGCCTTGAGCACCGGCGATGACAAGAAAAGGCAGATCGGGGGGCAAAAAATACTACAGCACCTAGTATTCCCAGGTGGTCTCCCATCCAGGTAGTAAACAGACCCGACCCTGCTTAGCTTCCGAGGTCAGACGAGATGGGGTGCGCTTAGGGTGGTATGGCCGTAGAAGGCAGCGGGGGCCACGGGGTGACTCTTGAGGCTCAGCTTAGCTGGTGCTGGCGAATTACCACCAGTCCGGCGACCAGCCCTCTGCTGCACGGCCCTGCTGCCTGCCCAGGCAGGCGACAGGAGGCCTCGGGGACCCGGAGGTGGCAGAGTCTTGGGCGACCTTGCAACCCTGTTCGGGCGGGAACCTCCGGACCCGTAGGCGCTTGACGCTCCACCTCAGATCCCGCTCGACGCTCACAAGGACGTGGCCTCAGAGGCTTAAGGGCCGGTGGCCTGCTGTCCCTTGGGCATTACACAACCTGTCCACCCTCGCAGTTCTAGGAGCAGCCCAGCCATGGCCGGGCCGGCCTTCCTGCTCGACGGCAGTTGGCCCAAAGC
This sequence comes from Balaenoptera borealis, assembly GCF_965194805.1. Taxonomy (NCBI): domain Eukaryota; kingdom Metazoa; phylum Chordata; class Mammalia; order Artiodactyla; family Balaenopteridae; genus Balaenoptera; species Balaenoptera borealis. Next base: position 27,496,366 of record NC_138874.1, on the reverse strand, counting down.
CACTGGGATCCACCGTTGGGCTGCCACGGCCTCTTAGCCCCAGCAAACTACCCTTTCAGCCACGCCACCCGCCAAGCACAGTTCCGATGCCTGGAGGTCAGCCGACCTGGAGAACCAGTCACGGCCCACGACCCCACTCCTGCCTCCAGCCGTAGCGAAACGGCAGAGGGTGGGCTTTTTCCGGAGGGAGCTGTATAGAGACACACGGGCAATTAGGTGGCTGCGGCGTGGCTGCGCGCTGGTGGGGACGGCCAGTTGTAGGTCGAGGGCTTCGCGTGCCTCACGGCCTTCACCTGGGCGTGCGGCGCAGTCTGGCTGCGGGCCAGCCACCACGGGAGCGGCTGGTTTATGGCTATCTTCCAGGGCCGCCTTCTGGCCGCATTTCCATCCAGACCTGCGGGGAGCGCCCCCTCCAGAGCACGCTGTGTTGGGAGGGCCCTGAGGAGGTGAGGCCTGCAGAGGCGGAGGCGGCATCAGCCGTGGGCGCCTAAAGGAGAATTTATAGTGGGAGGCAAAAAAGCCTACAGCACCTGGTATTCCCATGTGGTCTCCCATCCAAGTACTAAGCAGGCCCGACCCTGCTTAGCTTCCAGGATCAGACGATATCGGGCGCGTTCAGGGTGGTATGGCGGTAGAAGGCTGCGGGGGCCACGGGGTGCCTCTTGAGGCTTAGCTTCCCTGGTGCTGGGGCTTGCCGACAGCCCGGCAGCCAACCCTCTCCAGCACGGCCCAGCCGCCCACCAAGGCAGGCGACAGGAGGCCTCGGGCACCCGGGATTGGCGGACTCGTGGGAGACCTCGCAGCTCAGGTCAGGCGGGACCCTCCCGGCCCACAGGAGCTTGGCCCTCTGCCCCAGATCCCGCTTGACGCCCACAAGGACGTGGCCCCGGGGGCTTAAGGGCCCGTGGCCCACGGTCCTTTGGGCATTCGCCACCCTGTCTGCCCACACAGTTCTAGGTGAAGCCCGGCCGCGGCCAGGCTGGCCCTCCTGCCCGACGGCAGTTGGCCTGAAGCCACTGGGAGGCACCATTGAGTCGGCAAGACCCCTTAGACCCAGCAAGGCCACCCTTGCCCCTCCGCCAAATGCTGAGCAAAATTCCCTGCACCCGGTGACCGGCCGGCCCGGAGAACCATTCCCGGCCCACGACCCCACTCCCGCCCCCGGCCGTGGTGAAAGAGTGGAGGGTGGGCTTTTTCCGGAGGGAGCTGTGGAGAGACACACGGGCAGACGGGTGGCTGCGGCGTGGAGGGGCGCTGGTGTGGTCGGCCAGGTGCAGGTCGAGGGCCTCGCGGGCCTCACGATCTTCACCCGGGCCTGCGGCGGTGTCTGGGTCCGGGCCAGCCACCCCGGCAGCGGCTGGCGTGCGGTTGCCTTCCAGGGCCGCCTTCTGGGGGCATGTCCAGCCAGACCGGCGGGGATGGCCCCCTCCGGCGCACGCTGTGTCGGGAGAGGCCTGAGTAGATGAGGCCTGCAGCAGTGCCCGGCGGGGGCAGAGGAAGCCTTGAGCACCGGCGATGACAAGAAAAGGCAGATCGGGGGGCAAAAAATACTACAGCACCTAGTATTCCCAGGTGGTCTCCCATCCAGGTAGTAAACAGACCCGACCCTGCTTAGCTTCCGAGGTCAGACGAGATGGGGTGCGTTTAGGGTGGTATGGCCGTAGAAGGCAGTGGGGGCCACGGGGTGACTCTTGAGGCTCAGCTTAGCTGGTGCTGGCGAATTACCACCAGTCCGGCGACCAGCCCTCTGCTGCACGGCCCTGCTGCCTGCCCAGGCAGGCGACAGGAGGCCTCGGGGACCCGGAGGTGGCAGAGTCTTGGGCGACCTTGCAACCCTGTTCGGGCGGGAACCTCCGGACCCGTAGGCACTTGACGCTCCACCTCAGATCCCGCTCGACGCTCACAAGGACGTGGCCTCAGAGGCTTAAGGGCCGGTGGCCTGCTGTCCCTTGGGCATTACACAACCTGTCCACCCTCGCAGTTCTAGGAGCAGCCCAGCCATGGCCGGGCCGGCCTTCCTGCTCGACGGCAGTTGGCCCAAAGCCACTGGGATCCACCGTTGGGCTGCCACGGCCTCTTAGCCCCAGCAAACTACCCTTTCAGCCACGCCACCCGCCAAGCACAGTTCCGATGCCTGGAGGTCAGCCGACCTGGAGAACCAGTCACGGCCCACGACCCCGCTCCTGCCTCCAGCCGTAGCGAAACGGCAGAGGGTGGGCTTTTTCCGGAGGGAGCTGTATAGAGACACACGGGCAATTAGGTGGCTGCGGCGTGGCTGCGCGCTGGTGGGGACGGCCAGTTGTAGGTCGAGGGCTTCGCGTGCCTCACGGCCTTCACCTGGGCGTGCGGCGCAGTCTGGCTGCGGGCCAGCCACCACGGGAGCGGCTGGTTTATGGCTATCTTCCAGGGCCGCCTTCTGGCCGCATTTCCATCCAGACCTGCGGGGAGCGCCCCCTCCAGAGCACGCTGTGTTGGGAGGGCCCTGAGGAGGTGAGGCCTGCAGAGGCGGAGGCGGCATCAGCCGTGGGTGCCTAAAGGAGAATTTATAGTGGGAGGCAAAAAAGCCTACAGCACCTGGTATTCCCATGTGGTCTCCCATCCAAGTACTAAGCAGGCCCGACCCTGCTTAGCTTCCAGGATCAGACGATATCGGGCGCGTTCAGGGTGGTATGGCGGTAGAAGGCTGCGGGGGCCACGGGGTGCCTCTTGAGGCTTAGCTTCCCTGGTGCTGGGGCTTGCCGACAGCCCGGCAGCCAACCCTCTCCAGCACGGCCCAGCCGCCCACCAAGGCAGGCGACAGGAGGCCTCGGGCACCCGGGATTGGCGGACTCGTGGGAGACCTCGCAGCTCAGGTCAGGCGGGACCCTCCCGGCCCACAGGAGCTTGGCCCTCTGCCCCAGATCCCGCTTGACGCCCACAAGGACGTGGCCCCGGGGGCTTAAGGGCCCGTGGCCCACGGTCCTTTGGGCATTCGCCACCCTGTCTGCCCACACAGTTCTAGGTGAAGCCCGGCCGCGGCCAGGCTGGCCCTCCTGCCCGACGGCAGTTGGCCTGAAGCCACTGGGAGGCACCATTGAGTCGGCAAGACCCCTTAGACCCAGCAAGGCCACCCTTGCCCCTCCGCCAAATGCTGAGCAAAGTTCCCTGCACCCGGTGACCGGCCGGCCCGGAGAACCATTCCCGGCCCACGACCCCACTCCCGCCCCCGGCCGTGGTGAAAGAGTGGAGGGTGGGCTTTTTCCGGAGGGAGCTGTGGAGAGACACACGGGCAGACGGGTGGCTGCGGCGTGGAGGGGCGCTGGTGTGGTCGGCCAGGTGCAGGTCGAGGGCCTCGCGGGCCTCACGATCTTCACCCGGGCCTGCGGTGGTGTCTGGGTCCGGGCCAGCCACCCCGGCAGCGGCTGGCGTGCGGTTGCCTTCCAGGGCCGCCTTCTGGGGGCATGTCCAGCCAGACCGGCGGGGATGGCCCCCTCCGGCGCACGCTGTGTCGGGAGAGGCCTGAGTAGATGAGGCCTGCAGCAGTGCCCGGCGGGGGCAGAGGAAGCCTTGAGTACCGGCCACTACAAGAAAAGGGCAATCGGGGGGCAAAAAATACTACAGCACCTAGTATGCCCAGGGGGTCTCCCATCCAGGTAGTAAACAGACCCGACCCTGCTTAGCTTCGGAGATCAGACGAGATGGGGTGCGTATAGGGTGGTATGGCCGTAGAAGGCAGCGGGGCCCACGGGGTGCCTCTTGAGGCTCAGCTTACCTGGTGCTGGCGAATTACCGCCAGTCCGGCGACCAGCCCTCTGCAGCACGGCCCTGCGGCCCGCCCAGGCAGGCGATAGCAGGCTTCGGGGTCCGGGGGTGGTGGAGTCTTGGACGCTCTAGCAGCTCAGTTCTGGCGGGAACATCCAGGCACATAGGCGCATGGCGAACCGCCCCAGATCCCGCTCGACGCTCACAAAGACGTGGCTCTGAAGGCTTAAGGGTCCGTGGTCCACGGTCCCTTGGGCATTCCCCACCCTGTCCACCCACGCAGTGCTAGGTGCAGTCCAGCCGCGGCCGGGCTGGCCCTCCTGCCTGAAGGCAGTTAGCCCAAAGCCACTGGGAGCCACCATTGATGCGGCACGGCCCCTTGGACCCAGCAAGGCCACCCTTGCCCACACGCCACCCGCTGAGCACAGTTCCCAGCGCATGGTGGCCGGCTGGCCCGGAGAACCGGACCGGCCCAGGACCCCGCTCCCGCCCCCGGCCATGGCGAAACAGCGGAGGGTGGGCTTTTTCCGGAGGGAGCTGTGGAGAGACACAGAGGCAGCCAGGTGGCTGCGGCGCAGATGGGCGCTGGTTGGGTTGGCCACGGGCAGGTCGAGGGCCTCGCGGGCCTCACGATCTTCACCCGGGCCTGCAGCGGAGTCTGGGTCCGGGCCAGCCACCCCGGGAGAGGCTGGGGTGCGGCTGCCTTCCAGGGCCGCCTTCTGGCGGCATGTCCACCCAGACCGGCTGGGTGGGCCCCCTCTGGCGCACGCTGTGTTGCGAGAGGCCTGAGTAGATGAGGCCTGCAGCAGTGCCCGGCAGGAGCAGCGGAAGCCTTGAGCACCGGCGATGACAAGAAAAGGCAGATCGGGGGGCAAAAAATACTACAGCACCTAGTATTCCCAGGTGGTCTCCCATCCAGGTAGTAAACAGACCCGACCCTGCTTAGCTTCCGAGGTCAGACGAGATGGGGTGCGCTTAGGGTGGTATGGCCGTAGAAGGCAGCGGGGGCCACGGGGTGACTCTTGAGGCTCAGCTTAGCTGGTGCTGGCGAATTACCACCAGTCCGGCGACCAGCCCTCTGCTGCACGGCCCTGCTGCCTGCCCAGGCAGGCGACAGGAGGCCTCGGGGACCCGGAGGTGGCAGAGTCTTGGGCGACCTTGCAACCCTGTTCGGGCGGGAACCTCCGGACCCGTAGGCACTTGACGCTCCACCTCAGATCCCGCTCGACGCTCACAAGGACGTGGCCTCAGAGGCTTAAGGGCCAGTGGCCTGCTGTCCCTTGGGCATTACACAACCTGTCCACCCTCGCAGTTCTAGGAGCAGCCCAGCCATGGCCGGGCCGGCCTTCCTGCTCGACGGCAGTTGGCCCAAAGCCACTGGGATCCACCGTTGGGCTGCCACGGCCTCTTAGCCCCAGCAAACTACCCTTTCAGCCACGCCACCCGCCAAGCACAGTTCCGATGCCTGGAGGTCAGCCGACCTGGAGAACCAGTCACGGCCCACGACCCCGCTCCTGCCTCCAGCCGTAGCGAAACGGCAGAGGGTGGGCTTTTTCCGGAGGGAGCTGTATAGAGACACACGGGCAATTAGGTGGCTGCGGCGTGGCTGCGCGCTGGTGGGGACGGCCAGTTGTAGGTCGAGGGCTTCGCGTGCCTCACGGCCTTCACCTGGGCGTGCGGCGCAGTCTGGCTGCGGGCCAGCCACCACGGGAGCGGCTGGTTTATGGCTATCTTCCAGGGCCGCCTTCTGGCCGCATTTCCATCCAGACCTGCGGGGAGCGCCCCCTCCAGAGCACGCTGTGTTGGGAGGGCCCTGAGGAGGTGAGGCCTGCAGAGGCGGAGGCGGCATCAGCCGTGGGTGCCTAAAGGAGAATTTATAGTGGGAGGCAAAAAAGCCTACAGCACCTGGTATCCCCATGTGGTCTCCCATCCAAGTACTAAGCAGGCCCGACCCTGCTTAGCTTCCAGGATCAGACGATATCGGGCGCGTTCAGGGTGGTATGGCGGTAGAAGGCTGCAGGGGCCACGGGGTGCCTCTTGAGGCTTAGCTTCCCTGGTGCTGGGGCTTGCCGACAGCCCGGCAGCCAACCCTCTCCAGCACGGCCCAGCCGCCCACCAAGGCAGGCGACAGGAGGCCTCGGGCACCCGGGATTGGCGGACTCGTGGGAGACCTCGCAGCTCAGGTCAGGCGGGACCCTCCCGGCCCACAGGAGCTTGGCCCTCTGCCCCAGATCCCGCTTGACGCCCACAAGGACGTGGCCCCGGGGGCTTAAGGGCCCGTGGCCCACGGTCCTTTGGGCATTCGCCACCCTGTCTGCCCACACAGTTCTAGGTGAAGCCCGGCCGCGGCCAGGCTGGCCCTCCTGCCCGACGGCAGTTGGCCTGAAGCCACTGGGAGGCACCATTGAGTCGGCAAGACCCCTTAGACCCAGCAAGGCCACCCTTGCCCCTCCGCCAAATGCTGAGCAAAGTTCCCTGCACCCGGTGACCGGCCGGCCCGGAGAACCATTCCCGACCCACGACCCCACTCCCGCCCCCGGCCGTGGTGAAAGAGTGGAGGGTGGGCTTTTTCCGGAGGGAGCTGTGGAGAGACACACGGGCAGACGGGTGGCTGCGGCGTGGAGGGGCGCTGGTGTGGTCGGCCAGGTGCAGGTCGAGGGCCTCGCGGGCCTCACGATCTTCACCCGGGCCTGCGGCGGTGTCTGGGTCCGGGCCAGCCACCCCGGCAGCGGCTGGCGTGCGGTTGCCTTCCAGGGCCGCCTTCTGGGGGCATGTCCAGCCAGACCGGCGGGGATGGCCCCCTCCGGCGCACGCTGTGTCGGGAGAGGCCTGAGTAGATGAGGCCTGCAGCAGTGCCCGGCGGGGGCAGAGGAAGCCTTGAGTACCGGCCACTACAAGAAAAGGGCAATCGGGGGGCAAAAAATACTACAGCACCTAGTATGCCCAGGGGGTCTCCCATCCAGGTAGTAAACAGACCCGACCCTGCTTAGCTTCGGAGATCAGACGAGATGGGGTGCGTATAGGGTGGTATGGCCATAGAAGGCAGCGGGGCCCACGGGGTGCCTCTTGAGGCTCAGCTTACCTGGTGCTGGCGAATTACCGCCAGTCCGGCGACCAGCCCTCTGCAGCACGGCCCTGCGGCCCGCCCAGGCAGGCGATAGCAGGCTTCGGGGTCCGGGGGTGGTGGAGTCTTGGACGCTCTAGCAGCTCAGTTCTGGCCGGAACATCCAGGCACATAGGCGCATGGCGAAACGCCCCAGATCCCGCTCGACGCTCACAAAGACGTGGCTCTGAAGGCTTAAGGGTCCGTGGTCCACGGTCCCTTGGGCATTCCCCACCCTGTCCACCCACGCAGTGCTAGGTGCAGTCCAGCCGCGGCCGGGCTGGCCCTCCTGCCTGAAGGCAGTTAGCCCAAAGCCACTGGGAGCCACCATTGATGCGGCACGGCCCCTTGGACCCAGCAAGGCCACCCTTGCCCACACGCCACCCGCTGAGCACAGTTCCCAGCGCATGGTGGCCGGCTGGCCCGGAGAACCGGACCGGCCCAGGACCCCGCTCCCGCCCCCGGCCATGGCGAAACAGCGGAGGGTGGGCTTTTTCCGGAGGGAGCTGTGGAGAGACACAGAGGCAGCCAGGTGGCTGCGGCGCAGATGGGCGCTGGTTGGGTTGGCCACGGGCAGGTCGAGGGCCTCGCGGGCCTCACGATCTTCACCCGGGCCTGCAGCGGAGTCTGGGTCCGGGCCAGCCACCCCGGGAGAGGCTGGGGTGCGGCTGCCTTCCAGGGCCGCCTTCTGGCGGCATGTCCACCCAGACCGGCTGGGTGGGCCCCCTCTGACGCACGCTGTGTTGCGAGAGGCCTGAGTAGATGAGGCCTGCAGCAGTGCCCGGCAGGAGCAGCGGAAGCCTTGAGCACCGGCGATGACAAGAAAAGGCAGATCGGGGGGCAAAAAATACTACAGTACCTAGTATTCCCAGGTGGTCTCCCATCCAGGTAGTAAACAGACCCGACCCTGCTTAGCTTCCGAGGTCAGACGAGATGGGGTGTGCTTAGGGTGGTATGGCCGTAGAAGGCAGCGGGGGCCACGGGGTGACTCTTGAGGCTCAGCTTAGCTGGTGCTGGCGAATTACCACCAGTCCGGCGACCAGCCCTCTGCTGCACGGCCCTGCTGCCTGCCCAGGCAGGCGACAGGAGGCCTCGGGGACCCGGAGGTGGCAGAGTCTTGGGCGACCTTGCAACCCTGTTCGGGCGGGAACCTCCGGACCCGTAGGCGCTTGACGCTCCACCTCAGATCCCGCTCAACGCTCACAAGGACGTGGCCTCAGAGGCTTAAGGGCCGGTGGCCTGCTGTCCCTTGGGCATTACACAACCTGTCCACCCTCGCAGTTCTAGGAGCAGCCCAGCCATGGCCGGGCCGGCCTTCCTGCTCGACGGCAGTTGGCCCAAAGCCACTGGGATCCACCGTTGGGCTGCCACGGCCTCTTAGCCCCAGCAAACTACCCTTTCAGCCACGCCACCCGCCAAGCACAGTTCCGATGCCTGGAGGTCAGCCGACCTGGAGAACCAGTCACGGCCCACGACCCCGCTCCTGCCTCCAGCCGTAGCGAAACGGCAGAGGGTGGGCTTTTTCCGGAGGGAGCTGTATAGAGACACACGGGCAATTAGGTGGCTGCGGCGTGGCTGCGCGCTGGTGGGGACGGCCAGTTGTAGGTCGAGGGCTTCGCGTGCCTCACGGCCTTCACCTGGGCGTGCGGCGCAGTCTGGCTGCGGGCCAGCCACCACGGGAGCGGCTGGTTTATGGCTATCTTCCAGGGCCGCCTTCTGGCCGCATTTCCATCCAGACCTGCGGGGAGCGCCCCCTCCAGAGCACGCTGTGTTGGGAGGGCCCTGAGGAGGTGAGGCCTGCAGAGGCGGAGGCGGCATCAGCCGTGGGCGCCTAAAGGAGAATTTATAGTGGGAGGCAAAAAAGCCTACAGCACCTGGTATTCCCATGTGGTCTCCCATCCAAGTACTAAGCAGGCCCGACCCTGCTTAGCTTCCAGGATCAGCCGATATCGGGCGCGTTCAGGGTGGTATGGCGGTAGAAGGCTGCGGGGGCCACGGGGTGCCTCTTGAGGCTTAGCTTCCCTGGTGCTGGGGCTTGCCGACAGCCCGGCAGCCAACCCTCTCCAGCACGGCCCAGCCGCCCACCAAGGCAGGCGACAGGAGGCCTCGGGCACCCGGGATTGGCGGACTCGTGGGAGACCTCGCAGCTCAGGTCAGGCGGGACCCTCCCGGCCCACAGGAGCTTGGCCCTCTGCCCCAGATCCCGCTTGACGCCCACAAGGACGTGGCCCCGGGGGCTTAAGGGCCCGTGGCCCACGGTCCTTTGGGCATTCGCCACCCTGTCTGCCCACACAGTTCTAGGTGAAGCCCGGCCGCGGCCAGGCTGGCCCTCCTGCCCGACGGCAGTTGGCCTGAAGCCACTGGGAGGCACCATTGAGTCGGCAAGACCCCTTAGACCCAGCAAGGCCACCCTTGCCCCTCCGCCAAATGCTGAGCAAAGTTCCCTGCACCCGGTGACCGGCCGGCCCGGAGAACCATTCCCGGCCCACGACCCCACTCCCGCCCCCGGCCGTGGTGAAAGAGTGGAGGGTGGGCTTTTTCCGGAGGGAGCTGTGGAGAGACACACGGGCAGACGGGTGGCTGCGGCGTGGAGGGGCGCTGGTGTGGTCGGCCAGGTGCAGGTCGAGGGCCTCGCGGGCCTCACGATCTTCACCCGGGCCTGCGGCGGTGTCTGGGTCCGGGCCAGCCACCCCGGCAGCGGCTGGCGTGCGGTTGCCTTCCAGGGCCGCCTTCTGGGGGCATGTCCAGCCAGACCGGCGGGGATGGCCCCCTCCGGCGCACGCTGTGTCGGGAGAGGCCTGAGTAGATGAGGCCTGCAGCAGTGCCCGGCGGGGGCAGAGGAAGCCTTGAGCACCGGCGATGACAAGAAAAGGCAGATCGGGGGGCAAAAAATACTACAGCACCTAGTATTCCCAGGTGGTCTCCCATCCAGGTAGTAAACAGACCCGACCCTGCTTAGCTTCCGAGGTCAGACGAGATGGGGTGCGTTTAGGGTGGTATGGCCGTAGAAGGCAGCGGGGGCCACGGGGTGACTCTTGAGGCTCAGCTTAGCTGGTGCTGGCGAATTACCACCAGTCCGGCGACCAGCCCTCTGCTGCACGGCCCTGCTGCCTGCCCAGGCAGGCGACAGGAGGCCTCGGGGACCCGGAGGTGGCAGAGTCTTGGGCGACCTTGCAACCCTGTTCGGGCGGGAACCTCCGGACCCGTAGGCACTTGACGCTCCACCTCAGATCCCGCTCGACGCTCACAAGGACGTGGCCTCAGAGGCTTAAGGGCCAGTGGCCTGCTGTCCCTTGGGCATTACACAACCTGTCCACCCTCGCAGTTCTAGGAGCAGCCCAGCCATGGCCGGGCCGGCCTTCCTGCTCGACGGCAGTTGGCCCAAAGCCACTGGGATCCACCGTTGGGCTGCCACGGCCTCTTAGCCCCAGCAAACTACCCTTTCAGCCACGCCACCCGCCAAGCACAGTTCCGATGCCTGGAGGTCAGCCGACCTGGAGAACCAGTCACGGCCCACGACCCCGCTCCTGCCTCCAGCCGTAGCGAAACGGCAGAGGGTGGGCTTTTTCCGGAGGGAGCTGTATAGAGACACACGGGCAATTAGGTGGCTGCGGCGTGGATGCGCGCTGGTGGGGACGGCCAGTTGTAGGTCGAGGGCTTCGCGTGCCTCACGGCCTTCACCTGGGCGTGCGGCGCAGTCTGGCTGCGGGCCAGCCACCACGGGAGCGGCTGGTTTATGGCTATCTTCCAGGGCCGCCTTCTGGCCGCATTTCCATCCAGACCTGCGGGGAGCGCTCCCTCCAGAGCACGCTGTGTTGGGAGGGCCCTGAGGAGGTGAGGCCTGCAGAGGCGGAGGCGGCATCAGCCGTGGGCGCCTAAAGGAGAATTTATAGTGGGAGGCAAAAAAGCCTACAGCACCTGGTATCCCCATGTGGTCTCCCATCCAAGTACTAAGCAGGCCCGACCCTGCTTAGCTTCCAGGATCAGACGATATCGGGCGCGTTCAGGGTGGTATGGCGGTAGAAGGCTGCAGGGGCCACGGGGTGCCTCTTGAGGCTTAGCTTCCCTGGTGCTGGGGCTTGCCGACAGCCCGGCAGCCAACCCTCTCCAGCACGGCCCAGCCGCCCACCAAGGCAGGCGACAGGAGGCCTCGGGCACCCGGGATTGGCGGACTCGTGGGAGACCTCGCAGCTCAGGTCAGGCGGGACCCTCCCGGCCCACAGGAGCTTGGCCCTCTGCCCCAGATCCCGCTTGACGCCCACAAGGACGTGGCCCCGGGGGCTTAAGGGCCCGTGGCCCACGGTCCTTTGGGCATTCGCCACCCTGTCTGCCCACACAGTTCTAGGTGAAGCCCGGCCGCGGCCAGGCTGGCCCTCCTGCCCGACGGCAGTTGGCCTGAAGCCACTGGGAGGCACCATTGAGTCGGCAAGACCCCTTAGACCCAGCAAGGCCACCCTTGCCCCTCCGCCAAATGCTGAGCAAAGTTCCCTGCACCCGGTGACCGGCCGGCCCGGAGAACCATTCCCGGCCCACGACCCCACTCCCGCCCCCGGCCGTGGTGAAAGAGTGGAGGGTGGGCTTTTTCCGGAGGGAGCTGTGGAGAGACACACGGGCAGACGGGTGGCTGCGGCGTGGAGGGGCGCTGGTGTGGTCGGCCAGGTGCAGGTCGAGGGCCTCGCGGGCCTCACGATCTTCACCCGGGCCTGCGGCGGTGTCTGGGTCCGGGCCAGCCACCCCGGCAGCGGCTGGCGTGCGGTTGCCTTCCAGGGCCGCCTTCTGGGGGCATGTCCAGCCAGACCGGCGGGGATGGCCCCCTCCGGCGCACGCTGTGTCGGGAGAGGCCTGAGTAGATGAGGCCTGCAGCAGTGCCCGGCGGGGGCAGAGGAAGCCTTGAGTACCGGCCACTACAAGAAAAGGGCAATCGGGGGGCAAAAAATACTACAGCACCTAGTATGCCCAGGGGGTCTCCCATCCAGGTAGTAAACAGACCCGACCCTGCTTAGCTTCGGAGATCAGACGAGATGGGGTGCGTATAGGGTGGTATGGCCATAGAAGGCAGCGGGGCCCACGGGGTGCCTCTTGAGGCTCAGCTTACCTGGTGCTGGCGAATTACCGCCAGTCCGGCGACCAGCCCTCTGCAGCACGGCCCTGCGGCCCGCCCAGGCAGGCGATAGCAGGCTTCGGGGTCCGGGGGTGGTGGAGTCTTGGACGCTCTAGCAGCTCAGTTCTGGCCGGAACATCCAGGCACATAGGCGCATGGCGAAACGCCCCAGATCCCGCTCGACGCTCACAAAGACGTGGCTCTGAAGGCTTAAGGGTCCGTGGTCCACGGTCCCTTGGGCATTCCCCACCCTGTCCACCCACGCAGTGCTAGGTGCAGTCCAGCCGCGGCCGGGCTGGCCCTCCTGCCTGAAGGCAGTTAGCCCAAAGCCACTGGGAGCCACCATTGATGCGGCACGGCCCCTTGGACCCAGCAAGGCCACCCTTGCCCACACGCCACCCGCTGAGCACAGTTCCCAGCGCATGGTGGCCGGCTGGCCCGGAGAACCGGACCGGCCCAGGACCCCGCTCCCGCCCCCGGCCATGGCGAAACAGCGGAGGGTGGGCTTTTTCCGGAGGGAGCTGTGGAGAGACACAGAGGCAGCCAGGTGGCTGCGGCGCAGATGGGCGCTGGTTGGGTTGGCCACGGGCAGGTCGAGGGCCTCGCGGGCCTCACGATCTTCACCCGGGCCTGCAGCGGAGTCTGGGTCCGGGCCAGCCACCCCGGGAGAGGCTGGGGTGCGGCTGCCTTCCAGGGCCGCCTTCTGGCGGCATGTCCACCCAGACCGGCTGGGTGGGCCCCCTCTGGCGCACGCTGTGTTGCGAGAGGCCTGAGTAGATGAGGCCTGCAGCAGTGCCCGGCAGGAGCAGCGGAAGCCTTGAGCACCGGCGATGACAAGAAAAGGCAGATCGGGGGGCAAAAAATACTACAGTACCTAGTATTCCCAGGTGGTCTCCCATCCAGGTAGTAAACAGACCCGACCCTGCTTAGCTTCCGAGGTCAGACGAGATGGGGTGCGCTTAGGGTGGTATGGCCGTAGAAGGCAGCGGGGGCCACGGGGTGACTCTTGAGGCTCAGCTTAGCTGGTGCTGGCGAATTACCACCAGTCCGGCGACCAGCCCTCTGCTGCACGGCCCTGCTGCCTGCCCAGGCAGGCGACAGGAGGCCTCGGGGACCCGGAGGTGGCAGAGTCTTGGGCGACCTTGCAACCCTGTTCGGGCGGGAACCTCCGGACCCGTAGGCGCTTGACGCTCCACCTCAGATCCCGCTCGACGCTCACAAGGACGTGGCCTCAGAGGCTTAAGGGCCGGTGGCCTGCTGTCCCTTGGGCATTACACAACCTGTCCACCCTCGCAGTTCTAGGAGCAGCCCAGCCATGGCCGGGCCGGCCTTCCTGCTCGACGGCAGTTGGCCCAAAGCCACTGGGATCCACCGTTGGGCTGCCACGGCCTCTTAGCCCCAGCAAACTACCCTTTCAGCCACGCCACCCGCCAAGCACAGTTCCGATGCCTGGAGGTCAGCCGACCTGGAGAACCAGTCACGGCCCACGACCCCGCTCCTGCCTCCAGCCGTAGCGAAACGGCAGAGGGTGGGCTTTTTCCGGAGGGAGCTGTATAGAGACACACGGGCAATTAGGTGGCTGCGGCGTGGCTGCGCTGGTGGGGACGGCCAGTTGTAGGTCGAGGGCTTCGCGTGCCTCACGGCCTTCACCTGGGCGTGCGGCGCAGTCTGGCTGCGGGCCAGCCACCACGGGAGCGGCTGGTTTATGGCTATCTTCCAGGGCCGCCTTCTGGCCGCATTTCCATCCAGACCTGCGGGGAGCGCCCCCTCCAGAGCACGCTGTGTTGGGAGGGCCCTGAGGAGGTGAGGCCTGCAGAGGCGGAGGCGGCATCAGCCGTGGGCGCCTAAAGGAGAATTTATAGTGGGAGGCAAAAAAGCCTACAGCACCTGGTATTCCCATGTGGTCTCCCATCCAAGTACTAAGCAGGCCCGACCCTGCTTAGCTTCCAGGATCAGCCGATATCGGGCGCGTTCAGGGTGGTATGGCGGTAGAAGGCTGCGGGGGCCACGGGGTGCCTCTTGAGGCTTAGCTTCCCTGGTGCTGGGGCTTGCCGACAGCCCGGCAGCCAACCCTCTCCAGCACGGCCCAGCCGCCCACCAAGGCAGGCGACAGGAGGCCTCGGGCACCCGGGATTGGCGGACTCGTGGGAGACCTCGCAGCTCAGGTCAGGCGGGACCCTCCCGGCCCACAGGAGCTTGGCCCTCTGCCCCAGATCCCGCTTGACGCCCACAAGGACGTGGCCCCGGGGGCTTAAGGGCCCGTGGCCCACGGTCCTTTGGGCATTCGCCACCCTGTCTGCCCACACAGTTCTAGGTGAAGCCCGGCCGCGGCCAGGCTGGCCCTCCTGCCCGACGGCAGTTGGCCTGAAGCCACTGGGAGGCACCATTGAGTCGGCAAGACCCCTTAGACCCAGCAAGGCCACCCTTGCCCCTCCGCCAAATGCTGAGCAAAGTTCCCTGCACCCGGTGACCGGCCGGCCCGGAGAACCATTCCCGGCCCACGACCCCACTCCCGCCCCCGGCCGTGGTGAAAGAGTGGAGGGTGGGCTTTTTCCGGAGGGAGCTGTGGAGAGACACACGGGCAGACGGGTGGCTGCGGCGTGGAGGGGCGCTGGTGTGGTCGGCCAGGTGCAGGTCGAGGCCCTCGCGGGCCTCACGATCTTCACCCGGGCCTGCGGCGGTGTCTGGGTCCGGGCCAGCCACCCCGGCAGCGGCTGGCGTGCGGTTGCCTTCCAGGGCCGCCTTCTGGGGGCATGTCCAGCCAGACCGGCGGGGATGGCCCCCTCCGGCGCACGCTGTGTCGGGAGAGGCCTGAGTAGATGAGGCCTGCAGCAGTGCCCGGCGGGGGCAGAGGAAGCCTTGAGCACCGGCGATGACAAGAAAAGGCAGATCGGGGGGCAAAAAATACTACAGCACCTAGTATTCCCAGGTGGTCTCCCATCCAGGTAGTAAACAGACCCGACCCTGCTTAGCTTCCGAGGTCAGACGAGATGGGGTGCGTTTAGGGTGGTATGGCCGTAGAAGGCAGTGGGGGCCACGGGGTGACTCTTGAGGCTCAGCTTAGCTGGTGCTGGCGAATTACCACCAGTCCGGCGACCAGCCCTCTGCTGCACGGCCCTGCTGCCTGCCCAGGCAGGCGACAGGAGGCCTCGGGGACCCGGAGGTGGCAGAGTCTTGGGCGACCTTGCAACCCTGTTCGGGCGGGAACCTCCGGACCCGTAGGCACTTGACGCTCCACCTCAGATCCCGCTCGACGCTCACAAGGACGTGGCCTCAGAGGCTTAAGGGCCAGTGGCCTGCTGTCCCTTGGGCATTACACAACCTGTCCACCCTCGCAGTTCTAGGAGCAGCCCAGCCATGGCCGGGCCGGCCTTCCTGCTCGACGGCAGTTGGCCCAAAGCCACTGGGATCCACCGTTGGGCTGCCACGGCCTCTTAGCCCCAGCAAACTACCCTTTCAGCCACGCCACCCGCCAAGCACAGTTCCGATGCCTGGAGGTCAGCCGACCTGGAGAACCAGTCACGGCCCACGACCCCGCTCCTGCCTCCAGCCGTAGCGAAACGGCAGAGGGTGGGCTTTTTCCGGAGGGAGCTGTATAGAGACACACGGGCAATTAGGTGGCTGCGGCGTGGATGCGCGCTGGTGGGGACGGCCAGTTGTAGGTCGAGGGCTTCGCGTGCCTCACGGCCTTCACCTGGGCGTGCGGCGCAGTCTGGCTGCGGGCCAGCCACCACGGGAGCGGCTGGTTTATGGCTATCTTCCAGGGCCGCCTTCTGGCCGCATTTCCATCCAGACCTGCGGGGAGCGCTCCCTCCAGAGCACGCTGTGTTGGGAGGGCCCTGAGGAGGTGAGGCCTGCAGAGGCGGAGGCGGCATCAGCCGTGGGCGCCTAAAGGAGAATTTATAGTGGGAGGCAAAAAAGCCTACAGCACCTGGTATCCCCATGTGGTCTCCCATCCAAGTACTAAGCAGGCCCGACCCTGCTTAGCTTCCAGGATCAGACGATATCGGGCGCGTTCAGGGTGGTATGGCGGTAGAAGGCTGCAGGGGCCACGGGGTGCCTCTTGAGGCTTAGCTTCCCTGGTGCTGGGGCTTGCCGACAGCCCGGCAGCCAACCCTCTCCAGCACGGCCCAGCCGCCCACCAAGGCAGGCGACAGGAGGCCTCGGGCACCCGGGATTGGCGGACTCGTGGGAGACCTCGCAGCTCAGGTCAGGCGGGACCCTCCCGGCCCACAGGAGCTTGGCCCTCTGCCCCAGATCCCGCTTGACGCCCACAAGGACGTGGCCCCGGGGGCTTAAGGGCCCGTGGCCCACGGTCCTTTGGGCATTCGCCACCCTGTCTGCCCACACAGTTCTAGGTGAAGCCCGGCCGCGGCCAGGCTGGCCCTCCTGCCCGACGGCAGTTGGCCTGAAGCCACTGGGAGGCACCATTGAGTCGGCAAGACCCCTTAGACCCAGCAAGGCCACCCTTGCCCCTCCGCCAAATGCTGAGCAAAGTTCCCTGCACCCGGTGACCGGCCGGCCCGGAGAACCATTCCCGGCCCACGACCCCACTCCCGCCCCCGGCCGTGGTGAAAGAGTGGAGGGTGGGCTTTTTCCGGAGGGAGCTGTGGAGAGACACACGGGCAGACGGGTGGCTGCGGCGTGGAGGGGCGCTGGTGTGGTCGGCCAGGTGCAGGTCGAGGGCCTCGCGGGCCTCACGATCTTCACCCGGGCCTGCGGCGGTGTCTGGGTCCGGGCCAGCCACCCCGGCAGCGGCTGGCGTGCGGTTGCCTTCCAGGGCCGCCTTCTGGGGGCATGTCCAGCCAGACCGGCGGGGATGGCCCCCTCCGGCGCACGCTGTGTCGGGAGAGGCCTGAGTAGATGAGGCCTGCAGCAGTGCCCGGCGGGGGCAGAGGAAGCCTTGAGTACCGGCCACTACAAGAAAAGGGCAATCGGGGGGCAAAAAATACTACAGCACCTAGTATGCCCAGGGGGTCTCCCATCCAGGTAGTAAACAGACCCGACCCTGCTTAGCTTCGGAGATCAGACGAGATGGGGTGCGTATAGGGTGGTATGGCCATAGAAGGCAGCGGGGCCCACGGGGTGCCTCTTGAGGCTCAGCTTACCTGGTGCTGGCGAATTACCGCCAGTCCGGCGACCAGCCCTCTGCAGCACGGCCCTGCGGCCCGCCCAGGCAGGCGATAGCAGGCTTCGGGGTCCGGGGGTGGTGGAGTCTTGGACGCTCTAGCAGCTCAGTTCTGGCCGGAACATCCAGGCACATAGGCGCATGGCGAAACGCCCCAGATCCCGCTCGACGCTCACAAAGACGTGGCTCTGAAGGCTTAAGGGTCCGTGGTCCACGGTCCCTTGGGCATTCCCCACCCTGTCCACCCACGCAGTGCTAGGTGCAGTCCAGCCGCGGCCGGGCTGGCCCTCCTGCCTGAAGGCAGTTAGCCCAAAGCCACTGGGAGCCACCATTGATGCGGCACGGCCCCTTGGACCCAGCAAGGCCACCCTTGCCCACACGCCACCCGCTGAGCACAGTTCCCAGCGCATGGTGGCCGGCTGGCCCGGAGAACCGGACCGGCCCAGGACCCCGCTCCCGCCCCCGGCCATGGCGAAACAGCGGAGGGTGGGCTTTTTCCGGAGGGAGCTGTGGAGAGACACAGAGGCAGCCAGGTGGCTGCGGCGCAGATGGGCGCTGGTTGGGTTGGCCACGGGCAGGTCGAGGGCCTCGCGGGCCTCACGATCTTCACCCGGGCCTGCAGCGGAGTCTGGGTCCGGGCCAGCCACCCCGGGAGAGGCTGGGGTGCGGCTGCCTTCCAGGGCCGCCTTCTGGCGGCATGTCCACCCAGACCGGCTGGGTGGGCCCCCTCTGGCGCACGCTGTGTTGCGAGAGGCCTGAGTAGATGAGGCCTGCAGCAGTGCCCGGCAGGAGCAGCGGAAGCCTTGAGCACCGGCGATGACAAGAAAAGGCAGATCGGGGGGCAAAAAATACTACAGTACCTAGTATTCCCAGGTGGTCTCCCATCCAGGTAGTAAACAGACCCGACCCTGCTTAGCTTCCGAGGTCAGACGAGATGGGGTGCGCTTAGGGTGGTATGGCCGTAGAAGGCAGCGGGGGCCACGGGGTGACTCTTGAGGCTCAGCTTAGCTGGTGCTGGCGAATTACCACCAGTCCGGCGACCAGCCCTCTGCTGCACGGCCCTGCTGCCTGCCCAGGCAGGCGACAGGAGGCCTCGGGGACCCGGAGGTGGCAGAGTCTTGGGCGACCTTGCAACCCTGTTCGGGCGGGAACCTCCGGACCCGTAGGCGCTTGACGCTCCACCTCAGATCCCGCTCGACGCTCACAAGGACGTGGCCTCAGAGGCTTAAGGGCCGGTGGCCTGCTGTCCCTTGGGCATTACACAACCTGTCCACCCTCGCAGTTCTAGGAGCAGCCCAGCCATGGCCGGGCCGGCCTTCCTGCTCGACGGCAGTTGGCCCAAAGCCACTGGGATCCACCGTTGGGCTGCCACGGCCTCTTAGCCCCAGCAAACTACCCTTTCAGCCACGCCACCCGCCAAGCACAGTTCCGATGCCTGGAGGTCAGCCGACCTGGAGAACCAGTCACGGCCCACGACCCCGCTCCTGCCTCCAGCCGTAGCGAAACGGCAGAGGGTGGGCTTTTTCCGGAGGGAGCTGTATAGAGACACACGGGCAATTAGGTGGCTGCGGCGTGGCTGCGCTGGTGGGGACGGCCAGTTGTAGGTCGAGGGCTTCGCGTGCCTCACGGCCTTCACCTGGGCGTGCGGCGCAGTCTGGCTGCGGGCCAGCCACCACGGGAGCGGCTGGTTTATGGCTATCTTCCAGGGCCGCCTTCTGGCCGCATTTCCATCCAGACCTGCGGGGAGCGCCCCCTCCAGAGCACGCTGTGTTGGGAGGGCCCTGAGGAGGTGAGGCCTGCAGAGGCGGAGGCGGCATCAGCCGTGGGCGCCTAAAGGAGAATTTATAGTGGGAGGCAAAAAAGCCTACAGCACCTGGTATTCCCATGTGGTCTCCCATCCAAGTACTAAGCAGGCCCGACCCTGCTTAGCTTCCAGGATCAGCCGATATCGGGCGCGTTCAGGGTGGTATGGCGGTAGAAGGCTGCGGGGGCCACGGGGTGCCTCTTGAGGCTTAGCTTCCCTGGTGCTGGGGCTTGCCGACAGCCCGGCAGCCAACCCTCTCCAGCACGGCCCAGCCGCCCACCAAGGCAGGCGACAGGAGGCCTCGGGCACCCGGGATTGGCGGACTCGTGGGAGACCTCGCAGCTCAGGTCAGGCGGGACCCTCCCGGCCCACAGGAGCTTGGCCCTCTGCCCCAGATCCCGCTTGACGCCCACAAGGACGTGGCCCCGGGGGCTTAAGGGCCCGTGGCCCACGGTCCTTTGGGCATTCGCCACCCTGTCTGCCCACACAGTTCTAGGTGAAGCCCGGCCGCGGCCAGGCTGGCCCTCCTGCCCGACGGCAGTTGGCCTGAAGCCACTGGGAGGCACCATTGAGTCGGCAAGACCCCTTAGACCCAGCAAGGCCACCCTTGCCCCTCCGCCAAATGCTGAGCAAAGTTCCCTGCACCCGGTGACCGGCCGGCCCGGAGAACCATTCCCGGCCCACGACCCCACTCCCGCCCCCGGCCGTGGTGAAAGAGTGGAGGGTGGGCTTTTTCCGGAGGGAGCTGTGGAGAGACACACGGGCAGACGGGTGGCTGCGGCGTGGAGGGGCGCTGGTGTGGTCGGCCAGGTGCAGGTCGAGGCCCTCGCGGGCCTCACGATCTTCACCCGGGCCTGCGGCGGTGTCTGGGTCCGGGCCAGCCACCCCGGCAGCGGCTGGCGTGCGGTTGCCTTCCAGGGCCGCCTTCTGGGGGCATGTCCAGCCAGACCGGCGGGGATGGCCCCCTCCGGCGCACGCTGTGTCGGGAGAGGCCTGAGTAGATGAGGCCTGCAGCAGTGCCCGGCGGGGGCAGAGGAAGCCTTGAGCACCGGCGATGACAAGAAAAGGCAGATCGGGGGGCAAAAAATACTACAGCACCTAGTATTCCCAGGTGGTCTCCCATCCAGGTAGTAAACAGACCCGACCCTGCTTAGCTTCCGAGGTCAGACGAGATGGGGTGCGTTTAGGGTGGTATGGCCGTAGAAGGCAGTGGGGGCCACGGGGTGACTCTTGAGGCTCAGCTTAGCTGGTGCTGGCGAATTACCACCAGTCCGGCGACCAGCCCTCTGCTGCACGGCCCTGCTGCCTGCCCAGGCAGGCGACAGGAGGCCTCGGGGACCCGGAGGTGGCAGAGTCTTGGGCGACCTTGCAACCCTGTTCGGGCGGGAACCTCCGGACCCGTAGGCACTTGACGCTCCACCTCAGATCCCGCTCGACGCTCACAAGGACGTGGCCTCAGAGGCTTAAGGGCCAGTGGCCTGCTGTCCCTTGGGCATTACACAACCTGTCCACCCTCGCAGTTCTAGGAGCAGCCCAGCCATGGCCGGGCCGGCCTTCCTGCTCGACGGCAGTTGGCCCAAAGCCACTGGGATCCACCGTTGGGCTGCCACGGCCTCTTAGCCCCAGCAAACTACCCTTTCAGCCACGCCACCCGCCAAGCACAGTTCCGATGCCTGGAGGTCAGCTGACCTGGAGAACCAGTCACGGCCCACGACCCCGCTCCTGCCTCCAGCCGTAGCGAAACGGCAGAGGGTGGGCTTTTTCCGGAGGGAGCTGTATAGAGACACACGGGCAATTAGGTGGCTGCGGCGTGGATGCGCGCTGGTGGGGACGGCCAGTTGTAGGTCGAGGGCTTCGCGTGCCTCACGGCCTTCACCTGGGCGTGCGGCGCAGTCTGGCTGCGGGCCAGCCACCACGGGAGCGGCTGCTTTATGGCTATCTTCCAGGGCCGCCTTCTGGCCGCATTTCCATCCAGACCTGCGGGGAGCGCTCCCTCCAGAGCATGCTGTGTTGGGAGGGCCCTGAGGAGGTGAGGCCTGCAGAGGCGGAGGCGGCATCAGCCGTGGGCGCCTAAAGGAGAATTTATAGTGGGAGGCAAAAAAGCCTACAGCACCTGGTATCCCCATGTGGTCTCCCATCCAAGTACTAAGCAGGCCCGACCCTGCTTAGCTTCCAGGATCAGACGATATCGGGCGCGTTCAGGGTGGTATGGCGGTAGAAGGCTGCGGGGGCCACGGGGTGCCTCTTGAGGCTTAGCTTCCCTGGTGCTGGGGCTTGCCGACAGCCCGGCAGCCAACCCTCTCCAGCACGGCCCAGCCGCCCACCAAGGCAGGCGACAGGAGGCCTCGGGCACCCGGGATTGGCGGACTCGTGGGAGACCTCGCAGCTCAGGTCAGGCGGGACCCTCCCGGCCCACAGGAGCTTGGCCCTCTGCCCCAGATCCCGCTTGACGCCCACAAGGACGTGGCCCCGGGGGCTTAAGGGCCCGTGGCCCACGGTCCTTTGGGCATTCGCCACCCTGTCTGCCCACACAGTTCTAGGTGAAGCCCGGCCGCGGCCAGGCTGGCCCTCCTGCCCGACGGCAGTTGGCCTGAAGCCACTGGGAGGCACCATTGAGTCGGCAAGACCCCTTAGACCCAGCAAGGCCACCCTTGCCCCTCCGCCAAATGCTGAGCAAAGTTCCCTGCACCCGGTGACCGGCCGGCCCGGAGAACCATTCCCGGCCCACGACCCCACTCCCGCCCCCGGCCGTGGTGAAAGAGTGGAGGGTGGGCTTTTTCCGGAGGGAGCTGTGGAGAGACACATGGGCAGACGGGTGGCTGCGGCGTGGAGGGGCGCTGGTGTGGTCGGCCAGGTGCAGGTCGAGGGCCTCGCGGGCCTCACGATCTTCACCCGGGCCTGCGGCGGTGTCTGGGTCCGGGCCAGCCACCCCGGCAGCGGCTGGCGTGCGGTTGCCTTCCAGGGCCGCCTTCTGGGGGCATGTCCAGCCAGACCGGCGGGGATGGCCCCCTCCGGCGCACGCTGTGTCGGGAGAGGCCTGAGTAGATGAGGCCTGCAGCAGTGCCCGGCGGGGGCAGAGGAAGCCTTGAGTACCGGCCACTACAAGAAAAGGGCAATCGGGGGGCAAAAAATACTACAGCACCTAGTATGCCCAGGGGGTCTCCCATCCAGGTAGTAAACAGACCCGACCCTGCTTAGCTTCGGAGATCAGACGAGATGGGGTGCGTATAGGGTGGTATGGCCATAGAAGGCAGCGGGGCCCACGGGGTGCCTCTTAAGGCTCAGCTTACCTGGTGCTGGCGAATTACCGCCAGTCCGGCGACCAGCCCTCTGCAGCACGGCCCTGCGGCCCGCCCAGGCAGGCGATAGCAGGCTTCGGGGTCCGGGGGTGGTGGAGTCTTGGACGCTCTAGCAGCTCAGTTCTGGCCGGAACATCCAGGCACATAGGCGCATGGCGAAACGCCCCAGATCCCGCTCGACGCTCACAAAGACGTGGCTCTGAAGGCTTAAGGGTCCGTGGTCCACGGTCCCTTGGGCATTCCCCACCCTGTCCACCCACGCAGTGCTAGGTGCAGTCCAGCCGCGGCCGGGCTGGCCCTCCTGCCTGAAGGCAGTTAGCCCAAAGCCACTGGGAGCCACCATTGATGCGGCACGGCCCCTTGGACCCAGCAAGGCCACCCTTGCCCACACGCCACCCGCTGAGCACAGTTCCCAGCGCATGGTGGCCGGCTGGCCCGGAGAACCGGACCGGCCCAGGACCCCGCTCCCGCCCCCGGCCATGGCGAAACAGCGGAGGGTGGGCTTTTTCCGGAGGGAGCTGTGGAGAGACACAGAGGCAGCCAGGTGGCTGCGGCGCAGATGGGCGCTGGTTGGGTTGGCCACGGGCAGGTCGAGGGCCTCGCGGGCCTCACGATCTTCACCCGGGCCTGCAGCGGAGTCTGGGTCCGGGCCAGCCACCCCGGGAGAGGCTGGGGTGCGGCTGCCTTCCAGGGCCGCCTTCTGGCGGCATGTCCACCCAGACCGGCTGGGTGGGCCCCCTCTGGCGCACGCTGTGTTGCGAGAGGCCTGAGTAGATGAGGCCTGCAGCAGTGCCTGGCGGGAGCAGCGGAAGCCTTGAGCACCGGCGATGACAAGAAAAGGCAGATCGGGGGGCAAAAAATACTACAGCACCTAGTATTCCCAGGTGGTCTCCCATCCAGGTAGTAAACAGACCCGACCCTGCTTAGCTTCCGAGGTCAGACGAGATGGGGTGCGTTTAGGGTGGTATGGCCGTAGAAGGCAGCGGGGGCCACGGGGTGACTCTTGAGGCTCAGCTTAGCTGGTGCTGGCGAATTACCACCAGTCCGGCGACCAGCCCTCTGCTGCACGGCCCTGCTGCCTGCCCAGGCAGGCGACAGGAGGCCTCGGGGACCCGGAGGTGGCAGAGTCTTGGGCGACCTTGCAACCCTGTTCGGGCGGGAACCTCCGGACCCGTAGGCGCTTGACGCTCCACCTCAGATCCCGCTCGACGCTCACAAGGACGTGGCCTCAGAGGCTTAAGGGCCGGTGGCCTGCTGTCCCTTGGGCATTACACAACCTGTCCACCCTCGCAGTTCTAGGAGCAGCCCAGCCATGGCCGGGCCGGCCTTCCTGCTCGACGGCAGTTGGCCCAAAGCCACTGGGATCCACCGTTGGGCTGCCACGGCCTCTTAGCCCCAGCAAACTACCCTTTCAGCCACGCCACCCGCCAAGCACAGTTCCGATGCCTGGAGGTCAGCCGACCTGGAGAACCAGTCACGGCCCACGACCCCGCTCCTGCCTCCAGCCGTAGCGAAACGGCAGAGGGTGGGCTTTTTCCGGAGGGAGCTGTATAGAGACACACGGGCAATTAGGTGGCTGCGGCGTGGATGCGCGCTGGTGGGGACGGCCAGTTGTAGGTCGAGGGCTTCGCGTGCCTCACGGCCTTCACCTGGGCGTGCGGCGCAGTCTGGCTGCGGGCCAGCCACCACGGGAGCGGCTGGTTTATGGCTATCTTCCAGGGCCGCCTTCTGGCCGCATTTCCATCCAGACCTGCGGGGAGCGCCCCCTCCAGAGCACGCTGTGTTGGGAGGGCCCTGAGGAGGTGAGGCCTGCAGAGGCGGAGGCGGCATCAGCCGTGGGCGCCTAAAGGAGAATTTATAGTGGGAGGCAAAAAAGCCTACAGCACCTGGTATTCCCATGTGGTCTCCCATCCAAGTACTAAGCAGGCCCGACCCTGCTTAGCTTCCAGGATCAGACGATATCGGGCGCGTTCAGGGTGGTATGGCGGTAGAAGGCTGCGGGGGCCACGGGGTGCCTCTTGAGGCTTAGCTTCCCTGGTGCTGGGGCTTGCCGACAGCCCGGCAGCCAACCCTCTCCAGCACGGCCCAGCCGCCCACCAAGGCAGGCGACAGGAGGCCTCGGGCACCCGGGATTGGCGGACTCGTGGGAG
This sequence comes from Balaenoptera borealis, assembly GCF_965194805.1. Taxonomy (NCBI): domain Eukaryota; kingdom Metazoa; phylum Chordata; class Mammalia; order Artiodactyla; family Balaenopteridae; genus Balaenoptera; species Balaenoptera borealis. Next base: position 27,472,040 of record NC_138874.1, on the reverse strand, counting down.
ACCTCGCAGCTCAGGTCAGGCGGGACCCTCCCGGCCCACAGGAGCTTGGCCCTCTGCCCCAGATCCCGCTTGACGCCCACAAGGACGTGGCCCCGGGGGCTTAAGGGCCCGTGGCCCACGGTCCTTTGGGCATTCGCCACCCTGTCTGCCCACACAGTTCTAGGTGAAGCCCGGCCGCGGCCAGGCTGGCCCTCCTGCCCGACGGCAGTTGGCCTGAAGCCACTGGGAGGCACCATTGAGTCGGCAAGACCCCTTAGACCCAGCAAGGCCACCCTTGCCCCTCCGCCAAATGCTGAGCAAAGTTCCCTGCACCCGGTGACCGGCCGGCCCGGAGAACCATTCCCGGCCCACGACCCCACTCCCGCCCCCGGCCGTGGTGAAAGAGTGGAGGGTGGGCTTTTTCCGGAGGGAGCTGTGGAGAGACACACGGGCAGACGGGTGGCTGCGGCGTGGAGGGGCGCTGGTGTGGTCGGCCAGGTGCAGGTCGAGGGCCTCGCGGGCCTCACGATCTTCACCCGGGCCTGCGGCGGTGTCTGGGTCCGGGCCAGCCACCCCGGCAGCGGCTGGCGTGCGGTTGCCTTCCAGGGCCGCCTTCTGGGGGCATGTCCAGCCAGACCGGCGGGGATGGCCCCCTCCGGCGCACGCTGTGTCGGGAGAGGCCTGAGTAGATGAGGCCTGCAGCAGTGCCCGGCGGGGGCAGAGGAAGCCTTGAGCACCGGCGATGACAAGAAAAGGCAGATCGGGGGGCAAAAAATACTACAGCACCTAGTATTCCAAGGTGGTCTCCCATCCAGGTAGTAAACAGACCCGACCCTGCTTAGCTTCCGAGGTCAGACGAGATGGGGTGCGTTTAGGGTGGTATGGCCGTAGAAGGCAGTGGGGGCCACGGGGTGACTCTTGAGGCTCAGCTTAGCTGGTGCTGGCGAATTACCACCAGTCCGGCGACCAGCCCTCTGCTGCACGGCCCTGCTGCCTGCCCAGGCAGGCGACAGGAGGCCTCGGGGACCCGGAGGTGGCAGAGTCTTGGGCGACCTTGCAACCCTGTTCGGGCGGGAACCTCCGGACCCGTAGGCACTTGACGCTCCACCTCAGATCCCGCTCGACGCTCACAAGGACGTGGCCTCAGAGGCTTAAGGGCCAGTGGCCTGCTGTCCCTTGGGCATTACACAACCTGTCCACCCTCGCAGTTCTAGGAGCAGCCCAGCCATGGCCGGGCCGGCCTTCCTGCTCGACGGCAGTTGGCCCAAAGCCACTGGGATCCACCGTTGGGCTGCCACGGCCTCTTAGCCCCAGCAAACTACCCTTTCAGCCACGCCACCCGCCAAGCACAGTTCCGATGCCTGGAGGTCAGCCGACCTGGAGAACCAGTCACGGCCCACGACCCCGCTCCTGCCTCCAGCCGTAGCGAAACGGCAGAGGGTGGGCTTTTTCCGGAGGGAGCTGTATAGAGACACACGGGCAATTAGGTGGCTGCGGCGTGGCTGCGCGCTGGTGGGGACGGCCAGTTGTAGGTCGAGGGCTTCGCGTGCCTCACGGCCTTCACCTGGGCGTGCGGCGCAGTCTGGCTGCGGGCCAGCCACCACGGGAGCGGCTGGTTTATGGCTATCTTCCAGGGCCGCCTTCTGGCCGCATTTCCATCCAGACCTGCGGGGAGCGCCCCCTCCAGAGCACGCTGTGTTGGGAGGGCCCTGAGGAGGTGAGGCCTGCAGAGGCGGAGGCGGCATCAGCCGTGGGCGCCTAAAGGAGAATTTATAGTGGGAGGCAAAAAAGCCTACAGCACCTGGTATTCCCATGTGGTCTCCCATCCAAGTACTAAGCAGGCCCGACCCTGCTTAGCTTCCAGGATCAGACGATATCGGGCGCGTTCAGGGTGGTATGGCGGTAGAAGGCTGCGGGGGCCACGGGGTGCCTCTTGAGGCTTAGCTTCCCTGGTGCTGGGGCTTGCCGACAGCCCGGCAGCCAACCCTCTCCAGCACGGCCCAGCCGCCCACCAAGGCAGGCGACAGGAGGCCTCGGGCACCCGGGATTGGCGGACTCGTGGGAGACCTCGCAGCTCAGGTCAGGCGGGACCCTCCCGGCCCACAGGAGCTTGGCCCTCTGCCCCAGATCCCGCTTGACGCCCACAAGGACGTGGCCCCGGGGGCTTAAGGGCCCGTGGCCCACGGTCCTTTGGGCATTCGCCACCCTGTCTGCCCACACAGTTCTAGGTGAAGCCCGGCCGCGGCCAGGCTGGCCCTCCTGCCCGACGGCAGTTGGCCTGAAGCCACTGGGAGGCACCATTGAGTCGGCAAGACCCCTTAGACCCAGCAAGGCCACCCTTGCCCCTCCGCCAAATGCTGAGCAAAGTTCCCTGCACCCGGTGACCGGCCGGCCCGGAGAACCATTCCCGGCCCACGACCCCACTCCCGCCCCCGGCCGTGGTGAAAGAGTGGAGGGTGGGCTTTTTCCGGAGGGAGCTGTGGAGAGACACACGGGCAGACGGGTGGCTGCGGCGTGGAGGGGCGCTGGTGTGGTCGGCCAGGTGCAGGTCGAGGGCCTCGCGGGCCTCACGATCTTCACCCGGGCCTGCGGCGGTGTCTGGGTCCGGGCCAGCCACCCCGGCAGCGGCTGGCGTGCGGTTGCCTTCCAGGGCCGCCTTCTGGGGGCATGTCCAGCCAGACCGGCGGGGATGGCCCCCTCCGGCGCACGCTGTGTCGGGAGAGGCCTGAGTAGATGAGGCCTGCAGCAGTGCCCGGCGGGGGCAGAGGAAGCCTTGAGTACCGGCCACTACAAGAAAAGGGCAATCGGGGGGCAAAAAATACTACAGCACCTAGTATGCCCAGGGGGTCTCCCATCCAGGTAGTAAACAGACCCGACCCTGCTTAGCTTCCGAGGTCAGACGAGATGGGGTGCGTTTAGGGTGGTATGGCCGTAGAAGGCAGCGGGGGCCACGGGGTGACTCTTGAGGCTCAGCTTAGCTGGTGCTGGCGAATTACCACCAGTCCGGCGACCAGCCCTCTGCTGCACGGCCCTGCTGCCTGCCCAGGCAGGCGACAGGAGGCCTCGGGGACCCGGAGGTGGCAGAGTCTTGGGCGACCTTGCAACCCTGTTCGGGCGGGAACCTCCGGACCCGTAGGCGCTTGACGCTCCACCTCAGATCCCGCTCGACGCTCACAAGGACGTGGCCTCAGAGGCTTAAGGGCCGGTGGCCTGCTGTCCCTTGGGCATTACACAACCTGTCCACCCTCGCAGTTCTAGGAGCAGCCCAGCCATGGCCGGGCCGGCCTTCCTGCTCGACGGCAGTTGGCCCAAAGCCACTGGGATCCACCGTTGGGCTGCCACGGCCTCTTAGCCCCAGCAAACTACCCTTTCAGCCACGCCACCCGCCAAGCACAGTTCCGATGCCTGGAGGTCAGCCGACCTGGAGAACCAGTCACGGCCCACGACCCCGCTCCTGCCTCCAGCCGTAGCGAAACGGCAGAGGGTGGGCTTTTTCCGGAGGGAGCTGTATAGAGACACACGGGCAATTAGGTGGCTGCGGCGTGGATGCGCGCTGGTGGGGACGGCCAGTTGTAGGTCGAGGGCTTCGCGTGCCTCACGGCCTTCACCTGGGCGTGCGGCGCAGTCTGGCTGCGGGCCAGCCACCACGGGAGCGGCTGCTTTATGGCTATCTTCCAGGGCCGCCTTCTGGCCGCATTTCCATCCAGACCTGCGGGGAGCGCCCCCTCCAGAGCACGCTGTGTTGGGAGGGCCCTGAGGAGGTGAGGCCTGCAGAGGCGGAGGCGGCATCAGCCGTGGGCGCCTAAAGGAGAATTTATAGTGGGAGGCAAAAAAGCCTACAGCACCTGGTATTCCCATGTGGTCTCCCATCCAAGTACTAAGCAGGCCCGACCCTGCTTAGCTTCCAGGATCAGACGATATCGGGCGCGTTCAGGGTGGTATGGCGGTAGAAGGCTGCGGGGGCCACGGGGTGCCTCTTGAGGCTTAGCTTCCCTGGTGCTGGGGCTTGCCGACAGCCCGGCAGCCAACCCTCTCCAGCACGGCCCAGCCGCCCACCAAGGCAGGCGACAGGAGACCTCGGGCACCCGGGATTGGCGGACTCGTGGGAGACCTCGCAGCTCAGGTCAGGCGGGACCCTCCCGGCCCACAGGAGCTTGGCCCTCTGCCCCAGATCCCGCTTGACGCCCACAAGGACGTGGCCCCGGGGGCTTAAGGGCCCGTGGCCCACGGTCCTTTGGGCATTCGCCACCCTGTCTGCCCACACAGTTCTAGGTGAAGCCCGGCCGCGGCCAGGCTGGCCCTCCTGCCCGACGGCAGTTGGCCTGAAGCCACTGGGAGGCACCATTGAGTCGGCAAGACCCCTTAGACCCAGCAAGGCCACCCTTGCCCCTCCGCCAAATGCTGAGCAAAGTTCCCTGCACCCGGTGACCGGCCGGCCCGGAGAACCATTCCCGGCCCACGACCCCACTCCCGCCCCCGGCCGTGGTGAAAGAGTGGAGGGTGGGCTTTTTCCGGAGGGAGCTGTGGAGAGACACACGGGCAGACGGGTGGCTGCGGCGTGGAGGGGCGCTGGTGTGGTCGGCCAGGTGCAGGTCGAGGGCCTCGCGGGCCTCACGATCTTCACCCGGGCCTGCGGCGGTGTCTGGGTCCGGGCCAGCCACCCCGGCAGCGGCTGGCGTGCGGTTGCCTTCCAGGGCCGCCTTCTGGGGGCATGTCCAGCCAGACCGGCGGGGATGGCCCCCTCCGGCGCACGCTGTGTCGGGAGAGGCCTGAGTAGATGAGGCCTGCAGCAGTGCCCGGCGGGGGCAGAGGAAGCCTTGAGTACCGGCCACTACAAGAAAAGGGCAATCGGGGGGCAAAAAATACTACAGCACCTAGTATGCCCAGGGGGTCTCCCATCCAGGTAGTAAACAGACCCGACCCTGCTTAGCTTCGGAGATCAGACGAGATGGGGTGCGTATAGGGTGGTATGGCCGTAGAAGGCAGCGGGGCCCACGGGGTGCCTCTTGAGGCTCAGCTTACCTGGTGCTGGCGAATTACCGCCAGTCCGGCGACCAGCCCTCTGCAGCACGGCCCTGCGGCCCGCCCAGGCAGGCGATAGCAGGCTTCGGGGTCCGGGGGTGGTGGAGTCTTGGACGCTCTAGCAGCTCAGTTCTGGCCGGAACATCCAGGCACATAGGCGCATGGCGAAACGCCCCAGATCCCGCTCGACGCTCACAAAGACGTGGCTCTGAAGGCTTAAGGGTCCGTGGTCCACGGTCCCTTGGGCATTCCCCACCCTGTCCACCCACGCAGTGCTAGGTGCAGTCCAGCCGCGGCCGGGCTGGCCCTCCTGCCTGAAGGCAGTTAGCCCAAAGCCACTGGGAGCCACCATTGATGCGGCACGGCCCCTTGGACCCAGCAAGGCCACCCTTGCCCACACGCCACCCGCTGAGCACAGTTCCCAGCGCATGGTGGCCGGCTGGCCCGGAGAACCGGACCGGCCCAGGACCCCGCTCCCGCCCCCGGCCATGGCGAAACAGCGGAGGGTGGGCTTTTTCCGGAGGGAGCTGTGGAGAGACACAGAGGCAGCCAGGTGGCTGCGGCGCAGATGGGCGCTGGTTGGGTTGGCCACGGGCAGGTCGAGGGCCTCGCGGGCCTCACGATCTTCACCCGGGCCTGCAGCGGAGTCTGGGTCCGGGCCAGCCACCCCGGGAGAGGCTGGGGTGCGGCTGCCTTCCAGGGCCGCCTTCTGGCGGCATGTCCACCCAGACCGGCTGGGTGGGCCCCCTCTGGCGCACGCTGTGTTGCGAGAGGCCTGAGTAGATGAGGCCTGCAGCAGTGCCCGGCGGGAGCAGCGGAAGCCTTGAGCACCGGCGATGACAAGAAAAGGCAGATCGGGGGGCAAAAAATACTACAGCACCTAGTATTCCCAGGTGGTCTCCCATCCAGGTAGTAAACAGACCCGACCCTGCTTAGCTTCCGAGGTCAGACGAGATGGGGTGCGTTTAGGGTGGTATGGCCGTAGAAGGCAGCGGGGGCCACGGGGTGACTCTTGAGGCTCAGCTTAGCTGGTGCTGGCGAATTACCACCAGTCCGGCGACCAGCCCTCTGCTGCACGGCCCTGCTGCCTGCCCAGGCAGGCGACAGGAGGCCTCGGGGACCCGGAGGTGGCAGAGTCTTGGGCGACCTTGCAACCCTGTTCGGGCGGGAACCTCCGGACCCGTAGGCGCTTGACGCTCCACCTCAGATCCCGCTCGACGCTCACAAGGACGTGGCCTCAGAGGCTTAAGGGCCGGTGGCCTGCTGTCCCTTGGGCATTACACAACCTGTCCACCCTCGCAGTTCTAGGAGCAGCCCAGCCATGGCCGGGCCGGCCTTCCTGCTCGACGGCAGTTGGCCCAAAGCCACTGGGATCCACCGTTGGGCTGCCACGGCCTCTTAGCCCCAGCAAACTACCCTTTCAGCCACGCCACCCGCCAAGCACAGTTCCGATGCCTGGAGGTCAGCCGACCTGGAGAACCAGTCACGGCCCACGACCCCGCTCCTGCCTCCAGCCGTAGCGAAACGGCAGAGGGTGGGCTTTTTCCGGAGGGAGCTGTATAGAGACACACGGGCAATTAGGTGGCTGCGGCGTGGATGCGCGCTGGTGGGGACGGCCAGTTGTAGGTCGAGGGCTTCGCGTGCCTCACGGCCTTCACCTGGGCGTGCGGCGCAGTCTGGCTGCGGGCCAGCCACCACGGGAGCGGCTGGTTTATGGCTATCTTCCAGGGCCGCCTTCTGGCCGCATTTCCATCCAGACCTGCGGGGAGCGCCCCCTCCAGAGCACGCTGTGTTGGGAGGGCCCTGAGGAGGTGAGGCCTGCAGAGGCGGAGGCGGCATCAGCCGTGGGCGCCTAAAGGAGAATTTATAGTGGGAGGCAAAAAAGCCTACAGCACCTGGTATTCCCATGTGGTCTCCCATCCAAGTACTAAGCAGGCCCGACCCTGCTTAGCTTCCAGGATCAGACGATATCGGGCGCGTTCAGGGTGGTATGGCGGTAGAAGGCTGCGGGGGCCACGGGGTGCCTCTTGAGGCTTAGCTTCCCTGGTGCTGGGGCTTGCCGACAGCCCGGCAGCCAACCCTCTCCAGCACGGCCCAGCCGCCCACCAAGGCAGGCGACAGGAGGCCTCGGGCACCCGGGATTGGCGGACTCGTGGGAGACCTCGCAGCTCAGGTCAGGCGGGACCCTCCCGGCCCACAGGAGCTTGGCCCTCTGCCCCAGATCCCGCTTGACGCCCACAAGGACATGGCCCCGGGAGCTTAAGGGCCCGTGGCCCACGGTCCTTTGGGCATTCGCCACCCTGTCTGCCCACACAGTTCTAGGTGAAGCCCGGCCGCGGCCAGGCTGGCCCTCCTGCCCGATGGCAGTTGGCCTGAAGCCACTGGGAGGCACCATTGAGTCGGCAAGACCCCTTAGACCCAGCAAGGCCACCCTTGCCCCTCCGCCAAATGCTGAGCAAAGTTCCCTGCACCCGGTGACCGGCCGGCCCGGAGAACCATTCCCGGCCCACGACCCCACTCCCGCCCCCGGCCGTGGTGAAAGAGTGGAGGGTGGGCTTTTTCCGGAGGGAGCTGTGGAGAGACACACGGGCAGACGGGTGGCTGCGGCGTGGAGGGGCGCTGGTGTGGTCGGCCAGGTGCAGGTCGAGGGCCTCGCGGGCCTAACGATCTTCACCCGGGCCTGCGGCGGTGTCTGGGTCCGGGCCAGCCACCCCGGCAGCGGCTGGCGTGCGGTTGCCTTCCAGGGCTGCCTTCTGGGGGCATGTCCAGCCAGACCGGCGGGGATGGCCCCCTCCGGCGCATGCTGTGTCGGGAGAGGCCTGAGTAGATGAGGCCTGCAGCAGTGCCCGGCGGGGGCAGAGGAAGCCTTGAGTACCGGCCACTACAAGAAAAGGGCAATCGGGGGGCAAAAAATACTACAGCACCTAGTATGCCCAGGGGGTCTCCCATCCAGGTAGTAAACAGACCCGACCCTGCTTAGCTTTGGAGATCAGACGAGATGGGGTGCGTATAGGGTGGTATGGCCGTAGAAGGCAGCGGGGCCCACGGGGTGCCTCTTGAGGCTCAGCTTACCTGGTGCTGGCGAATTACCGCCAGTCCGGCGACCAGCCCTCTGCAGCACGGCCCTGCGGCCCGCCCAGGCAGGCGATAGCAGGCTTCGGGGTCCGGGGGTGGTGGAGTCTTGGACGCTCTAGCAGCTCAGTTCTGGCGGGAACATCCAGGCACATAGGCGCATGGCGAAACGCCCCAGATCCCGCTCGATGCTCACAAAGACGTGGCTCTGAAGGCTTAAGGGTCCGTGGTCCACGGTCCCTTGGGCATTCCCCACCCTGTCCACCCACGCAGTGCTAGGTGCAGTCCAGCCGCGGCCGGGCTGGCCCTCCTGCCTGAAGGCAGTTAGCCCAAAGCCACTGGGAGCCACCATTGATGCGGCACGGCCCCTTGGACCCAGCAAGGCCACCCTTGCCCACACGCCACCCGCTGAGCACAGTTCCCAGCGCATGGTGGCCGGCTGGCCCGGAGAACCGGACCGGCCCAGGACCCCGCTCCCGCCCCCGGCCATGGCGAAACAGCGGAGGGTGGGCTTTTTCCGGAGGGAGCTGTGGAGAGACACAGAGGCAGCCAGGTGGCTGCGGCGCAGATGGGCGCTGGTTGGGTTGGCCACGGGCAGGTCGAGGGCCTCGCGGGCCTCACGATCTTCACCCGGGCCTGCAGCGGAGTCTGGGTCCGGGCCAGCCACCCCGGGAGAGGCTGGGGTGCGGCTGCCTTCCAGGGCCGCCTTCTGGCGGCATGTCCACCCAGACCGGCTGGGTGGGCCCCCTCTGGCGCACGCTGTGTTGCGAGAGGCCTGAGTAGATGAGGCCTGCAGCAGTGCCCGGCGGGAGCAGCGGAAGCCTTGAGCACCGGCGATGACAAGAAAAGGCAGATCGGGGGGCAAAAAATACTACAGCACCTAGTATTCCCAGGTGGTCTCCCATCCAGGTAGTAAACAGACCCGACCCTGCTTAGCTTCCGAGGTCAGACGAGATGGGGTGCGTTTAGGGTGGTATGGCCGTAGAAGGCAGCAGGGGCCACGGGGTGACTCTTGAGGCTCAGCTTAGCTGGTGCTGGCGAATTACCACCAGTCCGGCGACCAGCCCTCTGCTGCACGGCCCTGCTGCCTGCCCAGGCAGGCGACAGGAGGCCTCGGGGACCTGGAGGTGGCAGAGTCTTGGGCGACCTTGCAACCCTGTTCGGGCGGGAACCTCCGGACCCGTAGGCGCTTGACGCTCCACCTCAGATCCCGCTCGACGCTCACAAGGACGTGGCCTCAGAGGCTTAAGGGCCGGTGGCCTGCTGTCCCTTGGGCATTACACAACCTGTCCACCCTCGCAGTTCTAGGAGCAGCCCAGCCATGGCCAGGCCGGCCTTCCTGCTCGACGGCAGTTGGCCCAAAGCCACTGGGATCCACCGTTGGGCTGCCACGGCCTCTTAGCCCCAGCAAACTACCCTTTCAGCCACGCCACCCGCCAAGCACAGTTCCGATGCCTGGAGGTCAGCCGACCTGGAGAACCAGTCACGGCCCACGACCCCGCTCCTGCCTCCAGCCGTAGCGAAACGGCAGAGGGTGGGCTTTTTCCGGAGGGAGCTGTATAGAGACACACGGGCAATTAGGTGGCTGCGGCGTGGATGCGCGCTGGTGGGGACGGCCAGTTGTAGGTCGAGGGCTTCGCGTGCCTCACGGCCTTCACCTGGGCGTGCGGCGCAGTCTGGCTGCGGGCCAGCCACCACGGGAGCGGCTGGTTTATGGCTATCTTCCAGGGCCGCCTTCTGGCCGCATTTCCATCCAGACCTGCGGGGAGCGCTCCCTCCAGAGCACGCTGTGTTGGGAGGGCCCTGAGGAGGTGAGGCCTGCAGAGGCGGAGGCGGCATCAGCCGTGGGCGCCTAAAGGAGAATTTATAGTGGGAGGCAAAAAAGCCTACAGCACCTGGTATCCCCATGTGGTCTCCCATCCAAGTACTAAGCAGGCCCGACCCTGCTTAGCTTCCAGGATCAGACGATATCGGGCGCGTTCAGGGTGGTATGGCGGTAGAAGGCTGCGGGGGCCACGGGGTGCCTCTTGAGGCTTAGCTTCCCTGGTGCTGGGGCTTGCCGACAGCCCGGCAGCCAACCCTCTCCAGCACGGCCCAGCCGCCCACCAAGGCAGGCGACAGGAGGCCTCGGGCACCCGGGATTGGCGGACTCGTGGGAGACCTCGCAGCTCAGGTCAGGCGGGACCCTCCCGGCCCACAGGAGCTTGGCCCTCTGCCCCAGATCCCGCTTGACGCCCACAAGGACGTGGCCCCGGGGGCTTAAGGGCCCGTGGCCCACGGTCCTTTGGGCATTCGCCACCCTGTCTGCCCACACAGTTCTAGGTGAAGCCCGGCCGCGGCCAGGCTGGCCCTCCTGCCCGACGGCAGTTGGCCTGAAGCCACTGGGAGGCACCATTGAGTCGGCAAGACCCCTTAGACCCAGCAAGGCCACCCTTGCCCCTCCGCCAAATGCTGAGCAAAGTTCCCTGCACCCGGTGACCGGCCGGCCCGGAGAACCATTCCCGGCCCACGACCCCACTCCCGCCCCCGGCCGTGGTGAAAGAGTGGAGGGTGGGCTTTTTCCGGAGGGAGCTGTGGAGAGACACACGGGCAGACGGGTGGCTGCGGCGTGGAGGGGCGCTGGTGTGGTCGGCCAGGTGCAGGTCGAGGGCCTCGCGGGCCTCACGATCTTCACCCGGGCCTGCGGCGGTGTCTGGGTCCGGGCCAGCCACCCCGGCAGCGGCTGGCGTGCGGTTGCCTTCCAGGGCCGCCTTCTGGGGGCATGTCCAGCCAGACCGGCGGGGATGGCCCCCTCCGGCGCACGCTGTGTCGGGAGAGGCCTGAGTAGATGAGGCCTGCAGCAGTGCCCGGCGGGGGCAGAGGAAGCCTTGAGTACCGGCCACTACAAGAAAAGGGCAATCGGGGGGCAAAACATACTACAGCACCTAGTATGCCCAGGGGGTCTCCCATCCAGGTAGTAAACAGACCCGACCCTGCTTAGCTTTGGAGATCAGACGAGATGGGGTGCGTATAGGGTGGTATGGCCGTAGAAGGCAGCGGGGCCCACGGGGTGCCTCTTGAGGCTCAGCTTACCTGGTGCTGGCGAATTACCGCCAGTCCGGCGACCAGCCCTCTGCAGCACGGCCCTGCGGCCCGCCCAGGCAGGCGATAGCAGGCTTCGGGGTCCGGGGGTGGTGGAGTCTTGGACGCTCTAGCAGCTCAGTTCTGGCGGGAACATCCAGGCACATAGGCGCATGGCGAAACGCCCCAGATCCCGCTCGATGCTCACAAAGACGTGGCTCTGAAGGCTTAAGGGTCCGTGGTCCACGGTCCCTTGGGCATTCCCCACCCTGTCCACCCACGCAGTGCTAGGTGCAGTCCAGCCGTGGCCGGGCTGGCCCTCCTGCCTGAAGGCAGTTAGCCCAAAGCCACTGGGAGCCACCATTGATGCGGCACGGCCCCTTGGACCCAGCAAGGCCACCCTTGCCCACACGCCACCCGCTGAGCACAGTTCCCAGCGCATGGTGGCCGGCTGGCCCGGAGAACCGGACCGGCCCAGGACCCCGCTCCCGCCCCCGGCCATGGCGAAACAGCGGAGGGTGGGCTTTTTCCGGAGGGAGCTGTGGAGAGACACAGAGGCAGCCAGGTGGCTGCGGCGCAGATGGGCGCTGGTTGGGTTGGCCACGGGCAGGTCGAGGGCCTCGCGGGCCTCACGATCTTCACCCGGGCCTGCAGCGGAGTCTGGGTCCGGGCCAGCCACCCCGGGAGAGGCTGGGGTGCGGCTGCCTTCCAGGGCCGCCTTCTGGCGGCATGTCCACCCAGACCGGCTGGGTGGGCCCCCTCTGGCGCACGCTGTGTTGCGAGAGGCCTGAGTAGATGAGGCCTGCAGCAGTGCCCGGCGGGAGCAGCGGAAGCCTTGAGCACCGGCGATGACAAGAAAAGGCAGATCGGGGGGCAAAAAATACTACAGCACCTAGTATTCCCAGGTGGTCTCCCATCCAGGTAGTAAACAGACCCGACCCTGCTTAGCTTCCGAGGTCAGACGAGATGGGGTGCGTTTAGGGTGGTATGGCCGTAGAAGGCAGCAGGGGCCACGGGGTGACTCTTGAGGCTCAGCTTAGCTGGTGCTGGCGAATTACCACCAGTCCGGCGACCAGCCCTCTGCTGCACGGCCCTGCTGCCTGCCCAGGCAGGCGACAGGAGGCCTCGGGGACCTGGAGGTGGCAGAGTCTTGGGCGACCTTGCAACCCTGTTCGGGCGGGAACCTCCGGACCCGTAGGCGCTTGACGCTCCACCTCAGATCCCGCTCGACGCTCACAAGGACGTGGCCTCAGAGGCTTAAGGGCCGGTGGCCTGCTGTCCCTTGGGCATTACACAACCTGTCCACCCTCGCAGTTCTAGGAGCAGCCCAGCCATGGCCAGGCCGGCCTTCCTGCTCGACGGCAGTTGGCCCAAAGCCACTGGGATCCACCATTGGGCTGCCACGGCCTCTTAGCCCCAGCAAACTACCCTTTCAGCCACGCCACCCGCCAAGCACAGTTCCGATGCCTGGAGGTCAGCCGACCTGGAGAACCAGTCACGGCCCACGACCCCGCTCCTGCCTCCAGCCGTAGCGAAACGGCAGAGGGTGGGCTTTTTCCGGAGGGAGCTGTATAGAGACACACGGGCAATTAGGTGGCTGCGGCGTGGATGCGCGCTGGTGGGGACGGCCAGTTGTAGGTCGAGGGCTTCGCGTGCCTCACGGCCTTCACCTGGGCGTGCGGCGCAGTCTGGCTGCGGGCCAGCCACCACGGGAGCGGCTGCTTTATGGCTATCTTCCAGGGCCGCCTTCTGGCCGCATTTCCATCCAGACCTGCGGGGAGCGCTCCCTCCAGAGCACGCTGTGTTGGGAGGGCCCTGAGGAGGTGAGGCCTGCAGAGGCGGAGGCGGCATCAGCCGTGGGCGCCTAAAGGAGAATTTATAGTGGGAGGCAAAAAAGCCTACAGCACCTGGTATCCCCATGTGGTCTCCCATCCAAGTACTAAGCAGGCCCGACCCTGCTTAGCTTCCAGGATCAGACGATATCGGGCGCGTTCAGGGTGGTATGGCGGTAGAAGGCTGCGGGGGCCACGGGGTGCCTCTTGAGGCTTAGCTTCCCTGGTGCTGGGGCTTGCCGACAGCCCGGCAGCCAACCCTCTCCAGCACGGCCCAGCCGCCCACCAAGGCAGGCGACAGGAGGCCTCGGGCACCCGGGATTGGCGGACTCGTGGGAGACCTCGCAGCTCAGGTCAGGCGGGACCCTCCCGGCCCACAGGAGCTTGGCCCTCTGCCCCAGATCCCGCTTGACGCCCACAAGGACGTGGCCCCGGGGGCTTAAGGGCCCGTGGCCCACGGTCCTTTGGGCATTCGCCACCCTGTCTGCCCACACAGTTCTAGGTGAAGCCCGGCCGCGGCCAGGCTGGCCCTCCTGCCCGACGGCAGTTGGCCTGAAGCCACTGGGAGGCACCATTGAGTCGGCAAGACCCCTTAGACCCAGCAAGGCCACCCTTGCCCCTCCGCCAAATGCTGAGCAAAGTTCCCTGCACCCGGTGACCGGCCGGCCCGGAGAACCATTCCCGGCCCACGACCCCACTCCCGCCCCCGGCCGTGGTGAAAGAGTGGAGGGTGGGCTTTTTCCGGAGGGAGCTGTGGAGAGACACACGGGCAGACGGGTGGCTGCGGCGTGGAGGGGCGCTGGTGTGGTCGGCCAGGTGCAGGTCGAGGGCCTCGCGGGCCTCACGATCTTCACCCGGGCCTGCGGCGGTGTCTGGGTCCGGGCCAGCCACCCCGGCAGCGGCTGGCGTGCGGTTGCCTTCCAGGGCCGCCTTCTGGGGGCATGTCCAGCCAGACCGGCGGGGATGGCCCCCTCCGGCGCACGCTGTGTCGGGAGAGGCCTGAGTAGATGAGGCCTGCAGCAGTGCCCGGCGGGGGCAGAGGAAGCCTTGAGTACCGGCCACTACAAGAAAAGGGCAATCGGGGGGCAAAAAATACTACAGCACCTAGTATGCCCAGGGGGTCTCCCATCCAGGTAGTAAACAGACCCGACCCTGCTTAGCTTCGGAGATCAGACGAGATGGGGTGCGTATAGGGTGGTATGGCCGTAGAAGGCAGCGGGGCCCACGGGGTGCCTCTTGAGGCTCAGCTTACCTGGTGCTGGAGAATTACCGCCAGTCCGGCGACCAGCCCTCTGCAGCACGGCCCTGCGGCCCGCCCAGGCAGGCGATAGCAGGCTTCGGGGTCCGGGGGTGGTGGAGTCTTGGACGCTCTAGCAGCTCAGTTCTGGCCGGAACATCCAGGCACATAGGCGCATGGCGAAACGCCCCAGATCCCGCTCGACGCTCACAAAGACGTGGCTCTGAAGGCTTAAGGGTCCGTGGTCCACGGTCCCTTGGGCATTCCCCACCCTGTCCACCCACGCAGTGCTAGGTGCAGTCCAGCCGCGGCCGGGCTGGCCCTCCTGCCTGAAGGCAGTTAGCCCAAAGCCACTGGGAGCCACCATTGATGCGGCACGGCCCCTTGGACCCAGCAAGGCCACCCTTGCCCACACGCCACCCGCTGAGCACAGTTCCCAGCACATGGTGGCCGGCTGGCCCGGAGAACCGGACCGGCCCAGGACCCCGCTCCCGCCCCCGGCCATGGCGAAACAGCGGAGGGTGGGCTTTTTCCGGAGGGAGCTGTGGAGAGACACAGAGGCAGCCAGGTGGCTGCGGCGCAGATGGGCGCTGGTTGGGTTGGCCACGGGCAGGTCGAGGGCCTCGCGGGCCTCACGATCTTCACCCGGGCCTGCAGCGGAGTCTGGGTCTGGGCCAGCCACCCCGGGAGAGGCTGGGGTGCGGCGGCCTTCCAGGGCCGCCTTCTGGCGGCATGTCCACCCAGACCGGCTGGGTGGGCCCCCTCTGGCGCACGCTGTGTTGCGAGAGGCCTGAGTAGATGAGGCCTGCAGCAGTGCCCGGCGGGAGCAGCGGAAGCCTTGAGCACCGGCGATGACAAGAAAAGGCAGATCGGGGGGCAAAAAATACTACAGCACCTAGTATTCCCAGGTGGTCTCCCATCCAGGTAGTAAACAGACCCGACCCTGCTTAGCTTCCGAGGTCAGACGAGATGGGGTGCGTTTAGGGTGGTATGGCCGTAGAAGGCAGCGGGAGCCACGGGGTGACTCTTGAGGCTCAGCTTAGCTGGTGCTGGCGAATTACCACCAGTCCGGTGACCAGCCCTCTGCTGCACGGCCCTGCTGCCTGCCCAGGCAGGCGACAGGAGGCCTCGGGGACCCAGAAGTGGCAGAGTGTTGGGCGACATTGCAACCCTGTTCAGGCGGGAACCTCCGGACCCGTAGGCGCTTGATGCTCCACCTCAGATCCCGCTCGACGCTCACAAGGACGTGGCCTCAGAGGCTTAAGGGCCAGTGGCCTGCTGTCCCTTGGGCATTACACAACCTGTCGACCCTCGCAGTTCTAGGAGCAGCCCAGCCATGGCCGGGCCGGCCTTCCTGCTCGACGGCAGTTGGCCCAAAGCAACCGGGGTCCACCGTTGGTCTCCCACGGCCTCTTAGCCCCAGCAAACTACCCTTTCAGCTACGCCACCCGCCAAGCACAGTTCCAATGACTGGAGGTCAGCCAACCTGGAGAACCAGTCACGGCCCACGACCCCGCTCCTGCCTCCAGCCGTAGCGAAATGGAAGAGGGTGGGCTTTTTCCGGCGGGAGCTGTATAGAGACACACGGGCAGATAGGTGGCTGCAGCGCGGATGGGCGCTGGGTGGGTCTGCCACGTGCAGGTCGAGGGCCTCCTGAGCCTCACGAACTTCACCGGGCCTGCGGCGGAGTCTGGGTCCGGGCCAGCGACCCCGAGAGCCCTGGGGTGCGGCTGCCCAACAGGGCCGCCTTCTGGCCTCTTGTGCAGCCAGTCCGGCTGTGGGCGCCCCTTCCGGTGCACGCTGTGTTGGGAGGGACCTGAGGAGGTGAGGCCTGTGGCGGTGCCCTTCAGGGGAGGAGGCAGCCTCGGCCGCGGGCGACTAAAGTAGAAGGTGATGCGGGAGGGAGAAAAGCCTACAGCACCCGGTATTCCCATGTAGTCTCCCATCCAAGTACTAACCAGGCCCGATCCTGCTTAGCTTCTGAGATCAGATGAGATGGGATGCGCTCAGGGTTGTATGGCCATAGAATGCAGTGGGGGCCATGGGGTGACTCTTGAGTCTCAGCTTCGCTGGGGCTGGTGACTTACCGCCAGTCTGGCAACCAGCCCTCTGCAGCACGGCCCTGCGGCCCACCCAGGCAGGCGACAGCAGGCTTCGGGGTCCGGGTGTGGTGGAGTCTTGGACGCTCTAGCAGCTCAGTTCTGGCGGGAACATCCAGGCACATAGGCGCTTGGTGAACCGCCCCAGATCCCGCTCGACGCTCACAAAGACGTGGCTCTGAAGGCTTAAGGGTCCGTGGTCCACGGTCCCTTGGGCATTCCCCACCCTGTCCACCCACGCAGTGCTAGATGCAGTCCAGCCACGGCCGGGCTGGCCCTCCTGCCTGACGGCAGTTAGCCCAAAGCCACTGGGAGCCACCATTGATGCGGCACGGCCCCTTGGACCCAGCAAGGCCACCCTTGCCCCCACGCCACCCGCCGAGCACTGTTCCCAGCACATGGTGGCCGGCTGTCCCGGAGTACCGGTCCCGGCCCACGAACCCGCTCCCGCCCCCGGCCATGGCGAAATAGCGGAGGGTGGGCTTTTTCCGGAGGGAGCTGTGGAGAGACACACGGGCAGACGGGTGGCTGCAGCGCGGATGGGCCCTGGTTGGGTCGGCCAGGGGCAGGTCGAGGGCCTCGCGGGCCTCACGATCTTCACCCGGGCCTGTGGCAGAGTCTGGGTCAGGGCCAGCCACCCCGGGAGAGGCTGGGGTGCGGCTGCCTTCCAGGGCCGCCTCTTGGCGGCATGTCCACCCAGACCGGCGGGGAGGGCCCCCTCTGGCGCATGCTGTGTTGCGAGAGGCCTGAGTAGATGAGGCCTGCAGCAGTGCCCGGCGGGAGCAGCGGAAGCCTTGAGCACCGGCGATGACAAGAAAAGGCAGATCGGGGGGCAAAAAATACTACAGCACCTAGTATTCCCAGGTGGTCTCCCATCCAGGTAGTAAACAGACCCGACCCTGCTTAGCTTCCGAGGTCAGACGAGATGGGGTGCGTTTAGGGTATTATAGCTGTAGAAGGCAGCGGGGGCCATGGAGTGACTCTTGAGGCTCAGCTTAGCTGGTGCTGGCCAATTACCGCCAGTCCGGCGACCAGCCCTCTGCTGCACGGCCCTGTTGCCTGACCAGGCAGGTGACAGGAGGCCTCGGGGACCTGGAGGTGGCAGAGTCTTGGGCGACCTTGCAACCCTGTTCGGGCGGGAAGTCCCGACCCGTAGGCGCTTGACGCTCCACCTCAGATCCCACTCGACGCTCACAAGGACGTGGCCTCAGAGGCTTATGGGACAGTGGCCTGCTGTCCCTTGGGCATTACCCATCCTGTCCACCCTCGCAGTTCTAGGAACAGCCCAGCCATATCCGGGCCGCCCTTCCTGCTCGACGGCAGTTGGCCCAAAGCCACTGGGATCCACCGTTGGGCTGCCACGGCCTCTTAGCCCCAGCAAACTACCGTTTCAGCCACGCCACCCGCCAAGCACGTTTCCGATGCCTGGAGGTCAGCCGACCTGGAGAACCAGTCACGGCCCACGACCCCGCTCCTGCCTCCAGCCGTAGCGAAACGGCAGAGGGTGGGCTTTTTCCGGAGGCAGCTGTATAGAGACAGAGGGGCAGATAGGTGGCTGCGACGTGGATGGGCGCTGGTGGGGGCGGCCAGTTGTAGGTCGAGGGCTTCGCGTGCCTCACGGCCTTCACCTGGGCGTGTGGCGCAGTCTGGCTGTGGGCCAGCCACCACGGGAGCGGCTGGTTTATGGCTATCTTCCAGGGCTGCCTTCTGGCCGCATTTCCATCCAGACCTGCGGGGAGCGCCCCCTCCAGAGCACGCTGTGTTGGGAGGTCCCTGAGGACTTGAGGCCTGCAGAGGAGGAGGCGGCCTCAGCCGTGGGCGCCTAAAGGAGAATTTATAGTGGGAGGCAAAAAAGCCTACAGCACCCGGTATTCCCATGTGGTCTCCCATCCAAATACTAAGCAGGCCCGACCCTGCTTAGCTTCCAGGATCAGACGATATCGGGCGCGTTCAGGGTGGTATGGCGGTAGAAGGCTGCAGGGGCCACGGGGTGCTTCTTGAGGCTTAGCTTCCCTGGTGCTGGGCCTTGCCGACAGCCCGGCAGCCAACCCTCTCCAGCACGGCCCAGCCGCCTACCAAGGCAGGCGACAGGAGGCCTCGGGCACCCGGGATTGGCGGACACGTGGGAGACCTCGCAGCTCAGGTCAGGCGGGACCCTCCAGGCCCATAGGCGCTTGGCCCTCTGCCCCAGATCCTGCTTGATGCCCACAAGGACGTGGCCCCAGTGGCTTAAGGGCCCGTGGCCCACGGTCCTTTGGGCCTTCGCCACCCTGTCTGCCCTCACAGTTCCAGGTGAAGCCTGGCCACGGCCGGGCCGGCCCTCCTGCCTGACGGCAGTTGGCCTGAAGCCACTGGGAGGCACCATTGAGTCAGCACGACCCCTTAGACCCAGCAAGGCCACCCTTGCCCCTCCGCCAAATGCCGAGCAAAGTTCCCTGTGCCTGGTGACCGGCCGGCCCAGAGAACCATTCCCGGCCCACGACCCTACTCCCTCCCCCGGCCGTTTTGAAACGGTGGAGGGTGGGCATTTTTCCGGAGGGATCTGTGGAGAGACACAAGGGCAGACAGGTGGCTGCGGCGCGGGTGGGCGCTGGTGGGGTCGGCCGGGTGCAGGTCGAGGGCCTCGCGGTCCTCACAATCTTCACCCAGGCTGCAGCGCAGTCTGGGTCCGGGCCAGCCACCCCGGGAGCGGCTGGGCTGCGGTTACCTTCCAGGGCTGCCTTCTGGCGGCATGTCCAGCCAGACCGACTGTGTGGGCCCCCTCCGGCGCACGCTGTGCTTGGAGAGGCCTGAGGAGTTGAGGACTGCAGCGGTGCCCGGTGGGATGGAGGCGGCCTCGGCCGCGGACGAGTACAGGAGAAGGCAGAGCGGGAGGTAAAAAAAGCCTACAGCACCTGGTATTTCCAGGCGGTCTCCCATCGCAGTACTCACCAGGCCCGACCCTGCTTAGCTTCCAAGATCAGACGAGATGTCTCGCTTTCAGGTTGGTATGGCCGTACTAGGCACCAGGGGCCACTGGGTGCCTCTTGAGGCTCAGCTTCGCTGCTGCTGGCAGCTTACCACCAGCGCAGCATCCAGCCTTCTCTGGCACAGCCCTGCTGCCCGCCCAGGCAGGTGACAGGAGGCCTCGGGCACCCGGGGCTTGTGGCGTGGTGGGCGACCTCGCAGCCCAGGGCTGGTTGGACCCTCCAGGCCCGTAGGCGCTTGGCGTCCCACCCCATATCCTGCTCAACGCTCACAGTATCGTGGCCCAATAGGGATAAATTGGGAGATTGGTACTGATATTTACACACACTACTATATATAAAATAGATAAGTAATAAGAACCTGTTGTATAGCACAGGGAACTCCACTCAGTACTCTCTAATGACCTATATGGGAAAAGAATCAGGAAAAAAAAAAGGTGGATATATGTATACGTACAACTGATTCACTTTGTTGTAGACCTGAAATTAACCCAAATTGTAAATCAAGTACACTCCAATAAATTATTTTTAAATGTTAGTATAGAATACTGGCTATATTACCTGTGCTGTATAATGTATCCTCGTAGCTTCTCTATTTTATACATACATAGTGGTTTGTACCTATGAATCTTCTACCCCTATCTTGCCCCTCCCCCTTCCCTCTCCCCACTGGTTAACACTAGTTTGTTCTCTCGATCTGTGGGTTGCTCATTCCTGCTCTGAATAAGCTTGACCTCCCTGATTTCGCTCCCAGCCTCTGCCTAAGCCTGGAAGCCACCAGCACAGGGTCATCTGTTTCCTCTTCTGCCTTTCTGTCCTATTCTCAAACATGACAATGTCAGGGAACCTCAGGAACCCAGCCAGTTTGGGCATCAGGTGTGTCAGGGAGTGACAGTGGCTGGGACAGATTGGTGAGGAGCCTGCAGCTTGGTGGTATCTGATACCCACCGTCTGGGGAGTGGGCGTTCCTAGGGGATGTCAGAGTGGTGATATGTGTGTGTGGACACTGCAGATTAGGAAGGCAGCAGGCATGTTCTCTAGGCTTAACCAGCCTTGGAGAAACATGGGAGTTTCTCCTATGTTTCTCCTACAATGGACTTGAACCTCAGAGGTCATAACTGCAGGCACCCTGGCCCCCACCCCTGGCTGTTCCCACACAGCAGGACCCACGGCTGCTTCAACACTTGCAGGTGTAGTAGCTCTTATGGGTGCTACATGGGTGGTTCACGACCAGAGTAGGATCAGTGGCTTCCTTCCTCTTCTTGTCCTGGCCTCTTAGGTGCTGTCCTCAGTGACACGGGGATGGGCCAGGGTGAGCATCTCAGCCCAGAAAGTCTTGGTGGTCTGTGTTTCTTTCATTAAAAGCATCTGTGCTTTTTAAAGACAGAATGTTTAACTTGGAAAACAAAAGCTCTCACCTAATTTTCTTCCTGAGAGCCAGCACAACTGAACCTCTGAGCATTCTTCCTGCAGGCTGTGCAGAGAGACAGAGGCTGTCCACCAGCTTTCGTTGGGCCATGTCTCTGGTTCAGAAATTTGGAACTTGTGAAATTTATTGTTACAGTAGAACTAAAAGGCCTTACCTTGTTTGAGTAAGATTTTAGATTGACTCTTAGATTGACTCTTTCAGTTCTTAGATTTATATTTTGTCATGTCTACCTTACAGATATTTTTCCTGAAGCTGATAATATGGCCTGACTGTGCAGTAGGGGGAAGGGTATAAGGTCCTAAACGTTAAAGACATTTCAGCCACTTAATTACGAAATGCATTTCTACCCAGAATTCTCTCAGAGTCGTGCTGATGCCTAAAAGATGTGACCCACTCTTGTGTCCTTAAAACTGAAAATCAAAAGGGTACTGAGGTGTTTGATTAAATAATGTCTCCAGAGTGTTAGCATGAGGTTCATGAACCTATGTGCTTTCAAAAACCTCCCGTCAGTGCACAGCAGGCATCTGGTCAAATGAGAGCCCCTCCTGGGGCCCATCACCCTCTTGGCAACGGGGGTAAACAAAGTCTCTGCTTCTGAGGATGTGGGCAGGTCAGTAAGTAGACAATGCATGGCAAGACTGGGGTGACGGGGTTGGAATAGAGGAATGTGGTAGAAGGATGTGGCACCCTCTCTGAAGACCTGGTGCTTAAGTTAAAACCTGAATAAAGATCCTTATCAAAAATTTGACCCAACTGACAACAAGTAACACCACCCTGTATCCTCAGCAAAGCTGGATGAAGAGGGGGGGTCTCTCCCCCAGCTGGACAGTTGTCCAGAGCACTAGTGAATAAAAGGAATGAAACATCACTGGAGGAATTCAGCAAAGTATAAATGGGTCCTTCTGACAAAGTTGAGAGAACTTCCCAGTGGAAATAGAAACTGCTGGTCAGGGCAGAGCCATCTCTGTGCAGGACTTAACATAGTCAATATCGTCTCTCCCAGCAGCTTGAAAGTGGGTACACAGGGCTGTTTACAGGAAAGGAGAGATCTATTTTGCCTAAACATTAACCCCTTTAATAAGCCTCTCAAGAAAGTCATTGCTTCAGAGGAATTACAAAGGAGAACCCAAGAGAGAACACGAGCTCTTACCTCCTAGGGTGTCTCCTTTAGGATGGGTTCCATTTTAGGAAAAAGCTGATGCGAAAACTGACTCACAGGACAAGAGGGCCTGCTCCTCATGGGCCAGCTCCACATCCTTCTGGAACAGTCTATGATGACTTAATCACACGGGATCCTTCTTCATCCCCAGCATAGACGTCTTACAGTCTTTCTCTTAAGAAACAAAGAGGTGGTAAGTTTTATTGTTATTTTTCAACGTGGAACGTGAATTTAAAAATATGACAACCAAGAGAGAAGGATAGACAGAAAAAGGCACCTGAAACTCCCTATTTTCAACTTTAGCACAGTGATTACTAACCAGTGGACACTAGGAAACTGTTCATCTCTCAGTGACTTTACATATCTGTGTTTCCACTTTTCCAAAGAATATAGATTTTGTGATTAAATATGAATTTGTTAAATTATATAACTGAGCTCTTTCCTTGTCAGTTCTTTGCAGTGAATGTACACCAAAGGCTAAACCACCACCATGAGGGAGTCAGTCAACATAAGTAAACACATGTGTGTGCACACACATCGAAGGAGGTCCTTAAACTCAAGCCAGCGGCAAGGACGACGCTTGCTCACATACTTGCACTCAATGCTCTTCTAGAAAACAGATGCAGAACTCTAGGACCTTCTTTGGCCATGCTGCGTGGCTTGTAGGATCTTAGTTCCACGACCAGGGATCCGAACCCTCCCTCGGCAGTGAAAACGCGGTGTCCTAACCACTGGACCACAAGGGAATTCCCGTAGTCACTTTTCATTTAAAGAATAATTTTTATTAGCACAAATTTAACCTTATAACAAACGTTAAGGCTAGATTGAGGTTGTGTCAGACTGACCTCTCTAGGTAAATCAAAAGCTACCAATAAAAATATGAGAACAAGATGTGTTCCCTGCAGGAAGATGGTGCATGTACCCAGGGTTTACAGTGCACAGTGGGAAGAAAGGAAATTAATATAAACCACCTGGATACACTGCTTTCATAAATCACCTCTGCCAACACCTCAGGAGGGTGGGATTTTTACCCGGTAATATGACCCAGATTTTCATTCTCACACTATCCAAGCCTTTCTCAGTGGTCCGTCTTCACAGGGTTGCTACAGTTTCCCTCCGACCAGCACTATGGGCACTAAGGACCCCAGCAAATGGACTGTCCTTCACTGCCCGGGGAGCAGCAGCCTGATTTCCACCTGGTAATCAAGATCAGTCACCACGGCTTAGTCTCTGCTTGTTTTAGTGACACAGAGAATTCCAAATGGCCAGGGCAGTCTCAGCTTCCAATTTTATTTTCACCTGATAAAAAAAATTGTATCGAAATACACAAAAATTCTAAGTGTAAAGTATGACAAATTGGCACAATGCCACACCCTGTACCCACCACCCAGATGGACAAACAGAACGTCCCCTCCTGACTACCTGCCCACGGGAAACCTGTCTTCTGAAACCATAGATTAGTTTTGTCTGTTCTTGAGCTTTGTGTAAATGGAATCACACAGCACAGACCCCTTTGCGACTGTTTTCTTTAGCTCAACATTATATTGGTGAGGTTCATTCATGTTTTGTAGTGGTGAGTGTTGACCTTAGGAAAAAATAACAGCCAGTTATTTTACCAACAAAATGAGTGTATTCAGGAAGAGCAGAGGAATTGCAATTTGGGACATGCAACGCGTGGCAAACCATAGGCAAGTCCGAGGAGACAAAGAGAATGTCAGCGTTTATTAGGTTTAAGGAGGAAATTGGGCTGGGTCAGAAGGAAATCTTTCTTCCTCCGTCTGTAAACTGCGGTGAGTGATACGTGGGTGAGAGCGCCCCCTTCAGGGCTTCCAACTCCGTTTTAGAATGAGTTTCCTTTATTTTCACAAGTCAGTTCACTTTCATTTCTGTAGGACTACATCTCAGTTAATGTATCCATCCCACTGTTGATGGACATAGGGGTGTTTCCAGCGTTGTGCTGTTTCACGCGCTACTGCCCAGACATCCTGCAGGTCTCGGGGCGTGTGCCCACACATCTCCTTTGTGCGTGTCTGAGGCTCTGATCCTGCATCTGAGGGAATCTGAATGTTCTACCTTCATTCATCCTTCCAAATCATTTGTCCAAAGTGGTTGTACCAGTTCACACCCCTGCCAGAAGCATATGAGAATTTTAATTTTTCCACATGCTTGCCAACACTCGCTTTTGGAAGTATTATGCTTTTAACTTGCATTTTTCAATAACAATTGAGAATGAGCACATTTTCAGACACCTGCTGGCCATTTGAATATCTTCTTTTGTGAAGTGATGTATTTTGCCCATTTGTCTGTTACTTTGTCTTTTCTCATTGAGTCTTCCTTTGTTAAATATGCAATTTTTATAATTCTTTCTTGTCTCAATTCTTTCAATGCTGTGTTTCTATGTTCAGATATTCCTAATTTTAATTTAGTCCAACTTATAAACCTTTCCCTTAGTGGTTAGTGCCTTTTGTATCCTTTAAGAGATTATTTCCTGTCCCAAAGTCATGAAGGTAGTTTCCTATATTATATTCTAAAAACCCTTACTGTTTTACGTTTCACATTTAATTCTGTAATTCACCAGGAATGAGGCTTGCATATGATTTAAGTAGGGATCATGTTCCATTTGTCCCCGGATTACTACATAATTGAACCAGTGCTACTTAATAAAAAAAAAAAAATTGTCCTTTCTTGATGTTCTGCAGTACCTCCAATCATAGATCAAATGTCTAAGAGACCATGGGTCTGGCTCTGGAATCTCTAGTCTTTTCCACCAGTTTGTCTACCCTTGCTTATACCAATACAACAGTGTCATACTTGCTGTGTCTTTATAATAAATCTCTATTTTGTTGGTGCTAGTTCTCCAACTATATCTTCCTCCTACTATGTTTTCTTAGCTGTCTTTGTTTTTTACATTTCCATAAGTTTTAGAATTGACTTTTAAATTTACACACACACAAACACACACAAACTATTGGGATTTTAATTGAGATTGCTTTGAATCTATAAATAAATTTGGTCTTTACCATATTGACTCTTTCAAATCTTGGACATAGTACATTACCTCTCATCCCATTTATTAAGTTTTCTTTAATTCCTCTTGTTACTGTTTTATATATTTTTTGGTTGGAGGTCTTTTACATTTTTCTTAAATTTATTTTTAGGTATTTGAAGGTTTTGTTTAAGTTTTTTTTTGTTTTTTTTTTATACTGCACCAAGAAGTCTGCAACAACCAACCACACCTCTCCCGCTTTAGTGTAAAAGAAGCCTGAATTCTAACTCAGGTAAGATGGTTCTTTGGGGTATTAGTCAACCAACTTCTCGATTCGCTGACTTTCCAAATAAAGTCACTATTACTTGCCCCAGCACCCTGTCTCTTGATTTATCGTCCTGTCATGCAGCAAGCAGTACGAGCTTGGATTGGTAACATTTCTGTTTTGTATATAGACAGAATAATCCAGCATGTGTTTTTTGCAGTCTGGCTTCTTTCATTCAGTGTTATGTTTGTAGGAGGCTTTAAGACGCAGTGCACAATTCTTCATGTTCTCTTTGCCATGATGCAGTGCTTGTGGGGGCATGTGTTGAGATGGAGACTCTGTCCCCCCAGGTCCCTGACTGACTAAATTGAGCAGATCCCCCAGGTAGGACACGTAACATGATGAAGAAACACGTTTTCGCTGTATTAAGCCAGTGAGATTCTAGGATTGGTAGTTACCACAGTAGAGCCTAAGCTGTCCTGACAGAACCTGGTACCAGAAGCCTGGTGCTGCTGTAACAAAATCTAAATTATGTGCCTTTATCTTAGGGGTCAGATAGTGAGCAATGAGAACACTGCTATTAGAGCCTAGAAAAGTAGTCATCCATGCTATTTAGTGATGAAATATTTTATAATATTGCCAAATATTGCTGTGAGGAGGGATTATGTACCTGAAGAAATGGTAGTTCTAGAGGAAGAGGCTGAAATACAGAACATTTGTAGTATATGTTGATTTTGGTTTTAAATAGCTCATAAATGATGATTTACTTACAAGTGGAAGAAAAGGGAATAGAGGGCCCCTGAATCCAGGCTCCTGCAGGGTTAGAAGAAACAATCACTTTTAATTCCATTCTCTTCCTAACTGTGCCTCCACCTCACCAAAAATGAGCAGGCTTTTGAGCAAGAGAAGATATTAAAACCTGCCTTTCTGCAGGGTCAAATCAAGGGTATGGCCATCATACCTACTGTTCAACCTCGGAATGCATTAAGATATTTCAGATTAGGGTCCAACTAAGAGCCTAAACCCTAGAAAATCACTTCATTAGAAGACAACGGGTCTTCCCTGGTGGTGCAGTGCATTAAGAATCTGCCTGCCAACACAAGGGACTCAAGTTCGAGCCTTGGTCCAGGAAGATCCCACATGCTGCGGAGCAACTAAGGCCATGTGCCACAACTACTGAGCCTGAGCTCTAGAGCCTGCAAGACACAGCTATTGAACCCACATGCTACAACTACTGAAGCCTGAGCGCCTAGAGCCTGCGCTCCACAACAAGCAAAGCCACAACAATAAGAAGCCAGCGCACAGCAACGAAGACCCAATGCAGCCAAAAAGAAAGAAAGAAAGAAAAGAAAACAACGTCCCACTAACACAACATTGTAAATCAACTACACTCCAATAAAAATTAATTTAAGAAAGAAAGGAAGTTAGAAGTTGTGGTACATACATACAATGGAATATTACTCAGCCATAAAAAGGAACAAAATTGAGTCATTTGCTGGGACGTGGATAGATCTAGAGACTGTCATACAGAGTGAAGTAAGTCAGAAAGAGAAAAACAAATATCATATATTAACGCATGTATGTGGAACCTAGAAAAATGGTACAGATGAGCCGGTTTGCAGGGCAGAAGTTGAGACACAGATGTAGAGAACAGACATATGGACACCAAGGGGGGAAAACTGCAGTGCAGTGCGGTGGGGTGGGGTGGGGTGGGGTGGGGTGGGGTGGGGTGGGGTGGGGTGGGGTGGGGATGGTGGTGTGCTGAATTGGGCAATTGGGATTGACATGTATACACTGATGTGTATAAAACTGATGACTAACAAGAACCTGCAGTATAAAAAAAACCAAACGAACAAAACAACTAATACTAAACTTTCATTGGGTTATTTGTATGGAAATATGTTAATATAAATGTTTCAGACATTACATGAAATTTCTAAAAATCTTATATGTTCTGGTATAATGTTATAAGTCATAATTCTAGTTATTACTTTAAAATGTATATCTCAGAAATAAAAAAAAAAGAAAGAAAGGAAGAAAGTAAGAAAACAACGACCCAGTGAAGGGAGACAAAGGTTATGGCACCTGAAAGAAAGCCCATAGGCCGAAGTTACCTATAATTAAGTTGAGAAAGAGGGGAGGACGGAGACATATGGATGAGAAAGCAAGAAAATTTTGCAAATCTGAGAGGTATGTGCAGAAAAACTGTGGGTGTGTGTATTAGTTACCTGTTGTGGTGGAATGCGTTACCCCAAAACTTAGTGGTTCTTTGTTATTTCACAGAATCTGGCCACTGCTTAGCTGGGTTTTCCTCCTTAGGGTCTCAATCAAGGCTGCAGTCAACACGTCAGCTGGCTGGTTGACTGGGGAAGACTCCACTCCCAGGCTCACTCAGTGCTTGTTGATAGGACTTACTTCCTTACGAGCTGTGGGACTGAGGACCTCAGTTACTCACTGGCAGTTGGCCTGAGGCTGCCTTGTCACATGGACCTCTCCAAATGACAGCTTCATTAATTAATGTGTCCGAGCTGAGAAGGCAATGGACTCTGCTAGCAACACAAATGTCTGCAAACTAATCTTGGAGGTAATATCCCATCATCTTTGCCATATACCATTGGTCAGAAATAAGTCACTTGGCCCGGCCCACACTCAACGGGAGGGAATCATGCAAAGTCATTACACAAAGTTGTTATGGGCTGAATTCTGTATACCTAGAATTCATACGTTGCAGCTCTAACCACCAACACCCCCCAGAAGATGACTGTAGTTGGAGATAAAGCCTTTAAAGAGACGATTAAGTTAAAATTAGCCTGTTAGGATGGGCTCTAATCTAATCTGACTGGTGTCCTTATAAGAAGAGAAAATTGGACACACAAAGAGATATCAGATGCACATATGCACAGATGGAAACCCATCAACAAGGCAAGGAGAGGGGCCTCAGAAGAAACCAACCCTGCTGACACCTCGATCTCAGACTTCCAACTGCCAGCACTGTGAGAAAACAAACTCCAGTTGTTTAAGCCGGTCTATGGCATTTTGCAGCGGCAGCCTAAGCAAACAAATGCAAGTGTGGATTCCAGGAGATGGGGAGCACTGGGGCCATTTTAGAAGGCTGACTATCAGAGTGTGATTGTTGCCACAAATCACTGGCTGAAGTCAAACTGATAAAAGCTAAGTTTTTGAGAGAGCTGCACTCCCAAAGGGATGAATAAAGACACTTAAAATGAATCCTTAGGCCTCCATATCTCTCTATGGATGGGCAGTGGGCTGAGAGATCCCATGTGTCTGAAAGGTGAACAACATCAATGATTAACCTTCTGGATCACTGTGCAGTACTGACACTTCCACATAGAATGGGGAAATTTCAGAACACCCCAAGCAAGGGGAACACTTTAAAATCTTGTGGAGAGAAAAAGCATACTAACTATAAAGGCATAAAAATAAGATGGAAATTAGACTTCTCACCAACAACACTAGGTACCAGAAAACAGGATCAAAAATGTCAAAATTCTGGTTGGAAGTAATTTAGACTTAGAATTCTAGAATTTTCTAAATATATAACCAAACTATCATTTAAGTGAGAGAGTTTAAAAAAAAAGACATTTCCAAGCTTGCAAGGACACAGAAAGTATAATACCCACAACCCTCCCCCCCGCCCCCATCAAATAACTTCTAGATGACATACTCTAGGAAGAAAAATGGACTCAAAGGACTTCCCTGGCGGTCCATTGGTTAAGACTCTGGAATTCCACCGCAGGGGGCGAGGGTTAGATCACTGGTTGGGGAAGTAAGATTCCACATGCTGCACAGCATGGCCAAAAATTTTTAAAAAAAGTGGACCCAAGAGAAAAAGATGGTATAAAAGAAGCAATGGTGAATCACAAGAAAAAAAAAAAACCCATAACATATAAACAGAAAACCAAACTTATCACTATTACCATATAAGTAAAACTTATTTATAATGCTAAAAGGAGTGTGGGGAAGGGGTTGGATATCATAAAATTCTGAAACCAAAATCCCAGCTGATACACACAGAGGTTGAATCAAAGCCTCGGAGATGTGGGAGATGGTAGACAAAAGTCACCGCATGGTGCTATTTCTTCCCTCAAGGACAGAAGGCAGCTCCAGGAGCCCTGTATCGTACATCTTCTGGAAGTTTATGTTCAGTCGCAGAGGGTGTGACTGGCTCCTGGCCCGTAAGTCCAGCAAAAGAATCACTGCGTCTTCTTGGGCCTTGTTGGGTTAGTTGCCCAAGAGGAGATGGTTTGAGTCCCATTCTGGTCCTTGGAGTCTAGGATGGAGTCAACTCCACCAGAAGTACATTGTATCAGTTAAAATTTGAACTTGGATCTGAGTCAAGGGGAGGCACTCCCCAGTAGCAGCAGAGGCTTCCTTCCTCTTATCTTTCCTCATGATCTTTATCTTCTGGACAAGGCAGGGGCTTCACCTCTAGCATCCTGTTTGTGTTCTGGAGAGCGAGAAGGAGATAAAGGTATAGTGGGTGGCCTTATTGTAGGAATAGCCAAATAGATCAAGGAACTGAATCAGGAGGTGGGGTCAGGTAGATATTTTGCATAAGATACAGGTGGAATTAATGATCCAATCAATGATGTTGGAATGACTAATTTTCCATTTTTAAAAATATTTGAACACTTTATTACATACATTATATCACAATTAATTTATAAAAATCAAGAACTTGGGCCCAGCCCATTGTCTTCAGCCTCCAAAGAATGAGCAGGATGCGGTACCCATTTTCTTTTCATCCAAGTTTACCACTGAAACAAGGTTGCTATAGTTCTCCAGCATCACATCCCTTTACAGGTTCCTTTGAGCAGAGTCCAGCTGCTGCCACTTCTCCTGAGTGAAGTCCACAGTCACATCTTTGAATGACACAAAGCCCTGAGACTTGGTCATCTTCTGTTGCTTTCAGAAGCAGCAGACATCGCTATAAACACTCAGTCGTTGATCAAACATGACACCCTAACTCCCAACACGGCAGCCAGTGACTGAAACCTTTTCTGAGAACCGGACTCCTCAACTTCCCGCCTCTTCTCCCTGGCCCTCAGCTGAAAACTACAACCCACGCCTTCCAGTGCTGGGGCTGACGGACTCTCAGTGCTCCTAATTTTTCATTTTGGAAGATTAAAGTTAGAACTAAATATACTGGTATGATAACAGGAAAATGTTTTTGAATTCTTCGTTTAATGAATGCATAATTAAATAAGAAGGAAAAAAAGCAAAACCCATAAAGGAAAGGGTTGATAAATTTGACAACAGCAAGGTTTAAAAACTTTCCTATAGCAAAGACGCTCTTAACAAACTGTAATCTAGCAATAGATAGGTGAACATATTTTCAGCATATGTAACAAAGAGTGATATTTAGAATATATAAGACTTTCCTAGAAATCAACAAGAAAAAGACAAGTAACCTAGTTTTAAAAAAGGGTAAAGGATAAGAACAAGGAATTTACAAAAGAAGAAATACATATAGCTAATAAACATGAAAAGCTATCTGACCTAAGTTAAAAAACAAAATTCAAATGAGTACATTTGCAGATCTAATTGGGTCTATCAAACAATTCATGAATTGGGCAGCATATCATCTCGCCAGCAGAGAGGTACTCCAAGGGGTTATAAAAACTGGAAGGCTGTTATAGAAAGGAGGGTGGGACAAGGAAGTCATCAGCAAGAGAAAAGTGAATGATCATTGGAGGAAAGTGAGAGTTCAGGTTTCTCATTGGCTGAGCTGTGGCATTTTCATTGGCTGAGCTAGTTGCTGGGTGGGAAGAAAATCTTCCTTCCTCTTGAAGGCATGAAAGCTCCCTCTACCGGCCTTCCCGACTCCAATTTTAGATGAGGTTTCCTTTGATTACTTTTCATACTTAATATAATCAGGGAAATACAAATTTTAAAATGGTACACCAGGGACTTCCTGGTGGTCCAATGGTTAAGAATCCGCCTGCCAATGCAGGGGACATGGGTTCGATTCCTGGTCTGGGAAGATCCCACATGCTGGCGGCCAACTGAGCCCGTGCGCCACAACTACTGAGCCTGTGAGCCACAACTACTGAAGCCCCCATGCTTTGGGGCCCACGTGCGGCCGCTACTGAGCCAGCGTGCTGCAACTACTGAAGCCTGCCGACTTAGGGCCCTGCTCCTCAACAAGGGAGAAGCCACCACAATGAGAAGACCATGCACCACAACGAAGAGTAACCCCTGCTCGTTACAACTAGAGAAAGCCCGTGTGCAGCAATGAAGACCCAGCGCAGCCAAAAAAAAAAAAAAAAAAAAGTATACCACTTTGAATCCTTTAAAACTAGAGAATTCTCACCACTGCTGCATTCAGTTAGGCAAAGACAGACACAGCCAGCTCAGATCGTGGGGCAGGAGAGCAAGCTATCACTCTTGATGGGGGGCAGGGGGAGGAAGGGTCTGCTCCCACAAGCAGGGGAGAAGTCGGGGCTTTTGTTGGAGATGGGCTACCACAACTCCATTGGAGATTTCAAGGGTGGCTTTTGAAGGATGTGACAATTGAGCTGAACTCTGAAGGTCAAGTAACCCTTACTTAGGGGAAGAGGAAAGCTTATGTGAAGCTCCTTTGCTAGGACGGGAAGTCTTGAGGCGTGTGGTTGGGGAGGCATAGAAGGGCCAGCCCTTCTGAGCATCTTGGCTGACTTAAGGATGTTGGATTTTATATGAGAGCTGTGGAGATGCATAGAAGAACTGTAAGTAGGAGGTAGGGTGGGAGAGATGGGTCTCACCAGACTGACATTTTAAAAGATGAGTGTTTCTGGCTGCCTGTGCAGTGTGGAGTGGAGGGTAAGTGTTGGCATCCATCCACAAGGACCAGCAACTTAGGAGGCATGGGAATGACTGAGGCGAGAGCTGATGGAGACTTGGGGTTGGTGGTAGCCGTGGGCACAGACAAAAACAAGGACTCATGCAGTAGGAAATCATACAATCCCCATGCAAGCCTGTGGTGCTGGCATAATTATTAATATTACCCTTTATACTCTTAAAAAGTGTTCACATTTGGAGGCTAGATTGTGTTCCTGCCCTGTATGTGGCAGGAATGACAAGCCAGGTGTGGTGAGAGGGTAGCTGTGGGGTCAGGGAGATGATGTGTCCAGGATGACTGTTTCTGGCTTGCAGACCAGGATGGAAGGTGGTCCCATTGCTGAGCCACTGTGAACCCTGGGTGAGGGACAGCTGGGGAGATGTCACAGGATCAGACAGAACATATACAGATCTGGAGCTCAGACTAGCAATCTGGCTGGGGAGAGGAATTTGTGAATGAGTTATTGATGAATAGTTGGTAACTGAAACTGTTCTTGAACCCAAGTTCATATGCCCGACACACTGTGAGGCCAAACAAACTGAATCATCGGAGTCTGGAGCAGAGAAAGGTTTACTGGAGGGCCAAGCAAGGAGAATGAGCAGCTTGTGCTCCAAATACCTGAACTTCCCGATGGTTTTGGCGGAAGAATTTCTATAGGCAAAATTTGGGGGGAGGGCTGCCAGGTGTGTGACCCTCCTCTGATTGGTTGGTGGGGAGATAACCGGATGGGGGTCCAGGAATCTCCATCATGAGCCTTGTGGTTCCAACCAGTCTGGGGTCCCTGTGCTTGTACTCAGCCTGAAGTCACCATCCTCCCCTGGGTGGGGGTCCCAGTTCCTGTAGAAGAGCTCAGAGATCTGTGTCAGATTGCTATGTATCCTTTGTTTCTGCATTCCTTCACTCTTCTAATTAGTAACTGTTTGAATCTGCCCTTTGGAACTCAGGGAAGGTCTAGGAGGCTGAAACTTTTTTCTCACAAAAAAGAAAACAGGGACACAAAGGATTTTGTACCCGGGATGGGCCCCACAGGGTCCTGATCGGTTTCAATCACTCCTTTTCTTTGGTTCTCTTCAATCTTGAGGGGACAGGTGTTGAACAAGAAAAGGAATAATGTTTTGGATAGAGAGGTTAATCATATACTTGGCAGATTAACTCAGTTTTAGGCAGACTCGGTTTCAGCACTATTGAAAGCATGGGTTAAATCCACTTCATCTGCTTTCAGCAATGAAGGTCAATTTAAGACCTGCAGGTCCTTCAAGCAGCATGGAGCCTAAACAATAAGATGTTTGCCTGAGTTGTTTTCCAGGAACTTGGAGTCAGCTGCATCTAGTTTGAGCTAAGCCGGTTAAGACTGGATGGGACCACTGACCCTTCACCTGGGCCTGTGCCAGTGTCTGCTGAGCGACCTTTTCAAAGCGCAGAGGCCTGTAGCTGAGTGACACCTGCCCGGAATCAGGATGACCACACTTTTTTCCAATCACCTTTCCCCACGCTCCCCACACCTCACACCTTTCTGCTTCTTTATTCTTTATCCCATAAAGACCCCTGCCCTGCGGGGAGGAAGATTTTTTTTAATTAATTAATTTATTTATTTTAAAATATGGCTGTGTTGGGTCTTCGTTTCTGTGCGAGGGCTTTCGCCAGTTGTGGCAAGCGGGGGCCACTCTTCATCGCGGTGCGCGGGCCTCTCACTATCACTGCTTCTCTTGTTGCGGAGCACAGGCTCAGTAATTGCGGCTCACGGGGCCAGCTGCTCCGCGGCATGTAGGCTTTTTCCCAGACCAGGGCTCGAACCCGTGTCCCCTGCCTTGGCAGGCAGACTCCCAACCACTACGCCACCAGGGAAGCCCCGGGGAGGGAGATTTGAGACTTGCTCTCCAGTCTCCTCGCTTGGCTGCCTTGTGAATAAACCCTCTCTTTGCTGCAAACCTGAGCATCTCAGCGTTTTGCCGTGCTGTACTTCAGGCAAAACGAACCACGTTCTAAAAAGGAAAACAAGCAAACAAACAAAAGACTTTTAAAAAGGACCTGGTTCTGTAACACTCTGAGTAAGACATTGTCTAGAAAGAGCAAATGCTGCAAAGAGAAAAGACAATAGAAGAGATGAGGGCAAAGGAGGCTGGAAATGCAAGGTGGAAGCAAGTTGAATGTCATTCTAAGGAGGATCCACTTATTTCTGTCAACCATTAAAATGGAAATCCATTGAAAGTTTCCAGTTGAGGAGCAATGGGTTACTGTTCTGAGAGTCTACAGAGGAATTTAAGAGTTTTACAGGATAACTATTCAGAGACTCATGGCATGAGTGTGGGAATTCCAGGTAAAAATAAACAATTTTTAAAATCAAATGTAATCTTCTTGACATATATTCTAATTCAAAAAAACCACTTTGTTCTTCTTTTGTGAAGCCCCTAATTAGCAGCATTTGACACTCAGGGGCTGTCTCTGTATCTACTCCGTTCTCTTCAAGAATTAATCTAGTACAAGCCTCAATTACTCCCCAGAGCTATTATTAAAAGAATCTTTAAATGGAAACATTTGAAAAGCCAATAAGTTTAATCATTTCATCCTGATCAGATCAGAGTTTGTAAGATCAGAGCTTTTACATTTTGGTGTCTTATTGTGTAAAGATAAAATTTAATTATTATGAGAAAACACAATATAAACTAATGATCAAACTTCTATATGAGTCCATTGACCTCAAAATCTCTCGTTTACAGTGTTGCATACCGAAGTTTTAATTATGATTCTATGACTTATTAGATTTAGAGGAATTAGTTAAATCTCCCTTATCCTCAAATTTTTAATCAATAAAGTAAAAATAAAAATACCTACCTCATGGGGTTCCTGTGAAGTTTAAATGAGACAACATCCATATACTATTAGCACTTTGTAGTTACTTGAATGCATTTTACTAGTTAATATTACAATACAAAATTTCTGTTTGGGATAATGAAAAAATTTGGAAATAGTGGTGATAGTTGCACAACATTATGAATGTACTTTAATGCCTTAAAATGTACTTAATGTACTTAAAATGACTAAAATGGTAACTTTTATGTTTTATATATATGTGTATATATATATATACACACACACGTTTACCAAAATAAAAACAAAAAAGAAAAGACAACAATTATATATTTGCTGTTTATAATATATTTAGCAATATGTTTCTGAAGTTCCGTTTCAGAGCTGCAGTGGAAGCTTTACTCCTACATTATGTGACAGCTGTAATGTTTAGTAACCCAAGCCACGCTGAGCACGTGTTCATTTTCAGCCGGCGGTGCTGTGAAGTCTGCAGCCCGGGACCTGTGAGAATGGCGTCCTCTAATGGCGAGCATGTGGCATTGCAACCACGGCTGCATCATCAAAGTGGGCATTTGGCAGCAGGATCTTCTTTTTAAAATCCCAAGTTCCTAATTTTTTATGCTTTGATCATTAGAATTTTTAAAAAGATGAATTTAAGAAATGATAGTGAGCTGACTAGTAAAAGGGAGTGCACGTAACCCCATTTCTATTATTTAAGTGAGCCATTGTTTGCTCATCAGGAAGTAGGGAAGCCCAGGAGGGGGGAAATCCGCGGGGGATCTTCACGCTCTCTGGCACCGTGGACCCGGGAGGTGAAGGCGGACATGACTTAACGTCAGTCACTAGTAAAAGTCTGGTTGTGAAGGAAGCTAAACTTACTGTGAGGATTCAGGCTATAATTTAAAAAAAAAAAAAAAAAAGACGATTTTTAAATCGTCTTTAAAAAAAGACGATTTTTAAGCAGCCAGCACCTCCTTCCGGTGACTTCACGGCAGACTCAGAACCGTGCTGCATGCTATCCTCCTAGCCAAATTGCTCAACTAAGACCAAGTCCTCGCTGGACTGCTCAGGGTGCCAGACCTCATCCACTCCAAAATATGCCTGGTGCTATCCGCCCAGCCGCTCCTAGACCACCGTTTAGTACTATGAGACCAGCTTCTTCACAGGTTCCACGAGTCATGTGGACACAGCGTGTTGCTAACACATCAACACAGACAATGGGTCCACGTCCCGCAGCTGCTGCAGCTGCAGCTACTCTTGTTGTTCGCACCGTTCCGCAGTATAAATACGCTGTGGGAGTTCGCAACCCTCAACAACATCTTAACGCACAGCCGTAAGTTGCCATGCAGCAGCCTGCTGTTCATGTACAAGGTCAGGAGGCCTTTGACTGTTTCCATGTTGGCATCTGCCCCTCCTCAAGAGCAGAAGCAAATGTTGGGTGAACGGCTCTTTCACCTAATTCAAGCCAGGCATCCTACTCCTGCTGGTAAAATCCCTGGCATGTTGTTGGACATTGATAATTTAGAATTTCTTCATATGCTTGAGACTCCAGAGTCTCTCCGTTCTAAAGTTGGTGAAGCTGTAGCTGTACTACAATCCCACCAAGCAAAAGAGGCTGCCCAGAAAGCACTTAACAGTGCCACTGGGGTTCCAACCGTTTAAAATGATCAGGGACCATGAAAAGAAACTCGTGCTTCACCGAAGAAAAATACCTAAACATCGAAAAACTTAAATATTATGGAAAAAAATGCAAAATATAAAATAAATAAAAAAAGGAAAGGAAACTTTGAACCTTATGTACCGAGCAAATGCCAGGTCTAGCAAACGTAATACTAGTCCTAGATTACTTACTGATTTAAAAACAACAACAACAAGAACAAAAAAGAACAGAAAAAAATAGTAAAATATAAAAACAAATTAATGTTTTATGCCCCCCGTCCCCACGCATGCACGGCCTCCCTCACTATCAATATCCCCCACCAGGTGGGACATCTGTTACCGTGGATGAACCGACACTGACACATCACCCAGAGTCCACAGTTTACATTACATTCATTCTTGGTGTTGGGCATTCTACGGGTTTGCTGAGTGTATAATGACATGTATCCACCGTGATCGTATCACACACACTATATCATTGCCCTAACATCCTGTGCCCTGCCTTTTCACCCCTTCCTCCCCTTAACCCCTGGCAACAACTGCTCTTTTTACTGTCTCCATAGTTTTGCCTTTTCCAGAATGAGATATAGTTGGAATCATAGAGTATGTAGCCTTTTCAGATTGACATTTTTTTATCTGGTCACATGCATTTAGGTTCCTCGATGTCTTTTTATGGCTCAATAGTTCATTTCTTTTTAGCGGTGAATAATAGTCCATTGTCTGGATTGACCAGTTTATCCATTCACCTACTGAAAGACGTCTTGGCTGCTTCCAAATCTTGGCAATTATGAATAAAGCTGCTGTAAACATCCACGTGCAGGTTTTTGTGTGGACATACGTTTTCTAGGCTATAATCTTTTATCTTTAGTCCTCCGTATCTGAGAACAGAGGCTGTAAAATTGGACCCAAGCAGTGCAGCTATCAATCTAGTTCCTGCTATGCCTCCTCACCAAGGCAACCATCCCAAACGCTAGCAAAGTCAATACAAATGTTGAAAGAACCATGGCAGAAGTATTTAATCATATTACCCAGAGTTTATTGTACTTGGGAATAATTAGACCACAAGTATGCAGTCAGTACAGATTAAAAGCAATTACAAACTTCCTCCTGATTTCATGAGACCTTCAAACATGCCATGGTTGCTTCTGACCATAAAAAGTTTAGACTTTAATTATGGAGGAGCAATGTGTAAATGGCTCGCACAGCACTTTATAAAGGTTATGATAGCTGGGCCGTGTGGTGCCCAAGATATACTTAATTCAGATCCTGGTGACAAGTGAGCCCTGAAGGCTTGACATGAGTAGATGAATAGAACTGAAGCCCACAGATTCCCAGAGAAGAAAATCCAACATGTGTTTCAATGACATATACAAATTCTTTAAAAAAAAACATCCTACAGTGGTCATTATTTTGTTATTTTTTAGAGAATTATAAAGTGTTTAAAAATTTTTTATTTTTCTTCCAGGTTTTGGGATTTTTTTTTTTTTAATAGTTTCGTTATGATTATAACTCTAATGGTTTAGATCACATTGACTTCTTTTACATCACATAAGGGGAAGATTCTTCTTACACTTTTTTTGTTTTGTTTTTTTTTTGTGGTTTTTTTTTAATTAATTAATTTATCTATTTATTTTTGGCTGTGTTGGGTCTTCGTTTCTGTGCAAGGGCTTTCTCTAGTTGCGGCAAGTGGGGGC
The DNA here is from genome assembly GCF_965194805.1 of Balaenoptera borealis. NCBI lineage: Eukaryota > Metazoa > Chordata > Mammalia > Artiodactyla > Balaenopteridae > Balaenoptera > Balaenoptera borealis. The sequence continues at coordinate 27,433,932 of NC_138874.1, read as the reverse complement.
CACTCTTCATCACGGTGCACGGGCCTCTCACTGTCGCGGCCTCTCCTGTTGCGGAGCACAGGCTCCAGACGCGCAGGCTCAGCAGTCGTGGCTCACGGGCCCAGTCGTTCCGCGGCATGTGGGATCTTCCCAGACCAGGGCTCGAACCCATGTCCCCCACATTGGCAGGCAGACTCTCAACCACTGCGCCACCAGGGAAGCCCTGGGATTCTTTTTTTATTGAGGTAACATTGGTTTATAACATCATATGTTTCACATGTACAACATTGTATTTCGACTTCTGTACTGTATGCCCTAAAGCATGCTCACCACCAAAAGTTTAGTTTCCATCTGGCACCATGCAGTTGACCCCCTTTACCCATTTTTCCCTCAACCCCACCCATTCTCCTCTGGTAACCACCAATCTGTTCTCTATATCTATGTGTTTGTTTTTGCTTTGTTTTGTTTGTTCATTTATTATTATTTTAAAAAACATTCCACATATGAGTGAAATTGTGCAGTATTTGTCTTTCTCCAGCTGACTTATTTCACTTAGCATAATACTCTCAAGGTCCATCCATGCTGTTGCAAATGTCAAGATTTCATTTTTTATGGTTGAGTAATATTCCATTGTATCTATCTATCTATCTATCTACCTATCTATCTATCTATCTATATCACATCTTCTTTATCCATTCATCCATTGATGGACACAGGTTGCTTCCACATCTTGCTATTGTGAACAATACTGTGATGAACATAGGGGTGTGTATATCCTTTCAAATTAGTGTTTTCGTATTTTGGGGTAAATACCCAGAACTGGAATAGCTAGGTCATATGGCAGTTCTATTCTTAATTTTTTGAGGAATCGCCATAGTGTTTTCCACAGTGGCTGCATCAATTTACATTCCCACTAACAGCACATGAGGGTTCCCTTTTCTTCACATCCTCACCAACACTTATTTGTTGTCTTTTTGATGATAGTCATTCTAACGGATGTGAGGTGGTATCTCAGTGTGGTTCAGTTTGCATTTCCCTGATGATCAGTGATGTTGAGCATCTTTTCGTGTATCTGTTGGCCATCTGAATGTCTTCTTTGGAAAAATGTCTGTTCAGATCCTCTGCCCTTATAAATATCAGGTTGTTTGGTTTTTTTGTTGTTGAGTTGTATGAGCTGTTTATATATTTTAGATATTAGCCCCTTGTCAGATATACAATTGGCAAATATCTTCTCCCATTTGGTTGGTTGCCTTTTCATTTTCTTGATGGTTTCCTTTGCCGTGCAGAAGCTTTTTAGTTTGATGTAGTCCCATTTGTTTATTTTGGCCTTTGTTTCCCTTGCCTGAGGAGACATATCCAGAAAGATATTGCTAAGACCAGTGTCAAAGAATATACTTCCTATGTTTTCTTGTAGAAGTTTTGTGGTTTCAGGTCTTACATCCAAGTCTTTAACCCATTTTGAGTTAATTTTGTGGTTTTCTATGATGTTTTCCTCAGTTTCTTTTTTTTTTAAAGAAGAAATCTATTTTTTAAATAAATTTATTTATTTTTGGCTGTGTCGGGTCTTCGTTGCTGTGTGCGGGCTTTCCCTAGTTGTGGCGAGCAGGGGCTACTCTTTGTTGTAGTGTGCAGGTTTCTCATTGCGGTGGCTTCTCTTGTCATGGAGCACAAGTGGCTTCTCTTGTCCCCTGCATTGGCAGGCAGATTCTTAACCACTTCACCACCAGGGAAGTACCCAAGTCCCCTAAATTGTGACTTTTGACAGTTTTAATATAACATGTCTTGGAGAAGGTCTTTTGCATTGAGGTAACTAGGAGTTCTCTTAGCTTCATGGACTTGTGTATCCAGTTCCTTCCCCAGTTTGGGAAGTTCTCAGCTATTAATTCTTTAAATAATCTCTCTGCTTCTCCCTCTCTCCTCATTCTGGGATACCCATTATCCTTATGTTGCCTTTTCTGATGGAGTCAAATAGTTCTTGTAGAATTTCTTCATTAAAAAAAAAAACCTTCAGGACTTCCCTTGTGGTGCAGTGCTTAAGAATCCGCCTGCCAATGTAGGGGACATGGTTTCGATCCCTGGTCCGGGGAGATCCCACGTGCTGCAGAGCAACTAAGCCCGTGCACCAAAACTAAAGAGACAACGCTCTAGAGCCCACGAGCCACAACTACTGAAGCCCACGCGCCTAGAGGCTGTGCTCTGCAACAAGAGAAGCCACTGCAGTGAGAAGCCCGCGCACTGCAATGAAGAGTAGCCCCCACTCGCCTCAACTAAAGAAAGCCCACACGCAGCAACGAAGACCCAACACAGCCTAAAATAAATAAATAAAAATAAATAAATTAAAAAAAAAGAAATCTTCATTCTCTCTCCTCTTCTACTTGAATCATTTCTAGATTTCTATCTTCGAGCTCATGAATTCTCTCTTCCACGTGGTCTGCTCTATTTCCAGTACTTTCTTATGCATTCCTCATCTCCTTTATTGAGTTCTTTAGCTTGAGAATTTCTGTTTAGTTCTTTTTAGAGTTTCAATATCTTTAGTAAAGTATTCCTTCTGTTCATTCATTTTACTCCTGAGCTCATTGAACTGCCTTTCTGAGTTTCCTTGTAGCTTGTTAAGTTTCTTCATGACAGCTATTTTGCATTCTCTATCAGTGAGATCACAAACTCCTGTGACTTTGTTTGGTTTCAGGATAATTGCCATTTTCTTTTTGTGATATCGTGTTACCATGGTTTTTCATGGTGCTTGATGAGTTGTTCCTTTGCGAGTGCATTTGAAGTAGCCAACACCTTTTCTATTTAAGTAAATCTTTTTTTATGTTCATTCTCACAATTTAACAGGTTCTTAATTCAAGGTCTTTCTTTGGTTTCCCAGTAGGTGGCGCTAGAGCACAAGATTTTGGTTTCACTGCCTGCTCTGCCTCTGGATATATTTGAGAATTGGCACTTTCCAGCCTCCCTGGCCTCTGCCAGAGGTGTTGCAGGTGCCCTTGTTGCTGCTGATGCCTCCAGGGTCGCTGGTGCCCTGCTGCTGCGGGTGTCACTGGTGTCGCTGCTGGGGGCACTGCGATGGCGGGTGCCTCTGCCACGTGTGGGGGTCGCTGGGGGCGGGCACCACCACCACCGCATGGAGAGTGAGAGAAAGGGGGAACTGGGGTTGCAGGTGCCTTCTCCTTGGGTGGGGGGCTGGGTTGGCAGGTGCTGCTGAAGCTGGAGGGACCGGGGTTGTGGGCTCTGCCACCACCACTGCCCAGTTCCCTGTGGCCATGGGTGCTGCTGTGGCTGGCGGCAGGCGTGGTGGGCATCACCTCCGTTGTTCCCGCGGTTCTGCCCTCTCTGTGTGTCCCGTCCACCCGCCTGCAGGTGCACAGATGTGTGGAGCTCTCCAGAGTCCCAGTGTGCCGGGCAGAGGCGCCTTTGCTGAGTTGTGGATGTTTTGCTAGTTTCAGGGTGAAGGGGAGAGACAAAGGGGGCTTCTCATGCAGCCATGACGCTGACCCCTCTGTCACAGTGATCCGTTACTAAAGGTTAAAACATTTTAAACTACTCAAGGGCTTTATGAAATCTTTTATTTTCTAATTATCCACATGTTATTCTTATCTGCTACCATGCCCTGTCTCCACCTCTACCCCAGCTCAAAATATCACAGAAGACCCTGCCTTTCACCTACCACCTACCCCCTCCCCTCCCCAGTACCTAAGGAAGACTCTGCCTAGGCACAGAGAATAGAGATTTTTGTTTCTTTTTTTTTTTTTAAACAGGAGTCCTATTTTATTTTATTTATTTTTTAAATTAATTTATTTTTGGCTGCGTTGGGTCTTCGTTGCTGTGCGCGGGCTTTACGGCAAGCAGGGGCTACTCTTCGCTGTGATGAGTGGACTTATTGTGGTGGCTTCTCTTGTTGTGGAGCGTGGGCTCTAGGTGCATGGGCTTCAGTAGTTGTGGCATGAGAGCTCAGTAGTTGTGGCTCGCGGGCTCTAGAGCACACGCTCAGTAGTTGTGGCGTACAGGCCTAGTTGCTCTGCAGCATGTGGGATCTTCCTGGACCAGGGCTCAAACCCTTGTTCCCTGCATTGGCAGGCGGATTCTTAACCACTGCACCACCAAGGAAGTCCAGATTTTTGTTTCCTGATTAGAGTCTTTTGTTTCTTGTTCTTTTGTTCTCTGTTGTTTTATTTTGTTTTGTTTTTTTCCTAGTGATTCCAAAATCAGTTTTTACAACATTTGTGGATGTAAGAAAATCGGGTATCTGTAAAACTCAAATCTTCAAAAGAAAAATAATTAGGGGAAGAGTATTTACATAACAAAAGAGTGTTGTTAAAGTTTTCACTGAACAGCTCCTTTAAATTATCACGCTCTCTGAACACATTATAATATATAACTGAATTTGCAAAAATTGGATTTGTGTATAACTGTTCAGGCGCACCCATAACCCACGTCCAGCAGTGCCCCTGACTACCCATGTAAGTTTCACTCAGGGTCCAGTAAGGAGGGTCCAGGCTTTTTTAAATAGAGAAAGTTGAACAAGATAAACCATCATTTCCTTCAGTAATAATTAACCCTATGAGTTATTAATCCATGTGTTAATAAAAACAATAAAACAATAAATCAAAGCTTTCCAATAACAACAATCATTATGAAAATAGGTTTAAGTGGAGGTGTTTTTGTTTACAATTTGTGTTCGTACCTGACTTGGGTTACATGGCTTGGTAGTGCTCACTCATCGTAAACTGGTCTTAGCCCATCCATCTGCCATCAACAGTGGGTTTCCAGGCTGGTAAACTTCAAGCACTTAAGAATTTAAATTTGATCTGATCCCCAGATAGGATTTAATTGGCTTGAAGTGTGTTAAAGGAAAATATTAAAAGATATTCAAGGAAAAGGACATTGATATCCGGCTCAGCTGTAGAAGTCACATCATCAGGTTAATAATTAATATGAGGCTAATTGACAACTGTGTAGCTAAACAAAGCTGATTTTTAAAATATTTATTTTTTATTGAGATGTAATTGACATATAACACTGTATTAGTTTCAGATGTACAGCATAAGGATTTGATATTTGTATACATTGGAAATGATCACTACAGTAAGTGTAGTTAATATCCTTCACCATACATAGTTACAAAAATTTTTTGCTCCTGATGAGAACTTTAAAAGAGCTATTCTCTCAGCAAATTTCAAATATGCAAAACAGTATCATTAACTGTAGTCATCATGCTGTACATCACACCCCCAGGACTTATTTACTTTATAGCTAGCAGTTAGGAATTCCCTGGCAGTTAGGACGTGGTGCTTTCACTGCCCAAGGACCCGGGTTCGATCCCTGGTAGGGGAATTAAGATCCTGCAAGTCTGGTCGAGGCCAACAACAACAAAAAAAGTATTTAGTATCTTTGGACAACATTCCCGCATTTTATTCACCCCCACCATCTCCACTTCTAGCAGCCACCAATCTGTTCTGTGCATCTACGAGCTCACTTTTTTTGTTTTAGTTTTTAAAATATTCCACACATAAGTGAGATCATCAAATAAGACTTTTTAATTTATTTTCTTTTATTTTTTTAAATTGAAGTATAGTTAATTTACAATGTGTTAATTTTGAGTGTGCAGCAAAGTGATTCAGTTTTGTGTGTGTGTGTGTGTGTGTTTGTGTGTGTGTATATTCTTTTTCAGGTTCTTTTCCATTATAGTTTATTACAAGGTATTGAGTATAGTTCCCTGTGCTATACAGTAGGTTCTTGTTGTTTACGAAAGATGATTTTTAAAGTTAACATTACCTATTACCAAGGTAATATTCTTTTTTCCTCAAAGGATTGGTGACAAATACAATGAAAGCATTAGAATAATAGGATTTTAGAGCTGAAGAAACAATTTGTCTACATGAAAGTTCAAAGGTTTCTCCCATATATTGTCTGTGTTTCACAAATCAGTTTAGGCTAGACCATAAATCTACTCAGTGCCAGACCATATCTCAGAATTTTCAGTTTCGTGTTTTTTCCATCGCTCCACACCCATTTCAGATTGCCCAGGACGGATGTTTCCTTCCAGAAACTGTTTGCTCAGCTCTGGTGTCAGCTGGGAGGACGCCTTCTCCTCAGCCGTGCTGGGTCTCTTCCCACAAGCTGATTTCAGCAACTGAGTAGATACTGTTACCACCAGCTTCAGTAACCAGGCCAAGGTTTCTGGACCTACGTGTGGATACAAGAGACCATTTTATTACTGATCTGTTTTATGACTAGGAGGGTGGCCTGTTTTTTGTCTTACTTGCTTAGTGCAGCCTTATAAAAATTATTCTGCACCTCAGTTTCTTGAGATATGAATAGAAGCAAAAGGAGTAATAGAAGTTGTAATAAATGAAAGCAAGGGAACGTGGCAAGAGCAGACATTTGGAATTTAGGAAAATAGAGAGTAATCAAAAAGCCTGTTTTGAAAAAGCTAACAGTGGTTTTGTTAGAAGTTGCAATTTGGGTTAATTTTTTCCCTGCCTTTCTTTATTTTTCAAAATTTCTGCATTATTTCATGTATTTATATGAAAACTATAAAACATGTTTTTAAAAACACTGTCCCTTAGAAATATTTACTCTGAGGCTGCTTCTCACCTAAGGAAATTAACTTGTGCTCAGCAGAGAGTTCCAATTATTAGATCCTGTGTCTTTTTTTTTTTCTATTTCTTATTCATTAGCAGAAGAATGAAACTGAAAAGAAAATTTCTATTACGTGTTTTTTCTCTCCCCTTGGAAGAAAGGTGCTTTGTGATTCATTATTTTTTTATATCTGAAAATTCACTTTAACTTGGCTTGTCTTCTTCTCTATTTCTTTCCCTTCTTTTCTTTTCTTTACTTTCTGTCTTTCTCTTCTTAATAGTTTACTGTCTGACACACATACAGGTTTTTAGATTTTATCTTTTATCATTCCCATGCTAAAAGTAATGACTGACATTATTGATGAGGTTAATAAATAGGGGAAGTTGGCAAAAAAGAAATAATAACACTTTTTTATAAAGTTTATTTATTTTAATTGAAGCATAGTTGATTTACAATGTTGTGTTAGCTTTAGGTGTACAGCAAAGTGATTCAATTATACATATATATATTCTTTTTCATGTTCTTTTCCATTATGATTTATCCCAGAATATTGAATATAGTTCTGTGTATAGTCGGACCTTGTTGTTTTTCCATCCTATATACAATGGTTTGCATCTGCTAACCCAAACCTCCCAATCCACCCCTCCCCCACCTCCCTCCTCTTTGGCAACCACAAGTCTGTCCTCTACGTCTGTGAGTCTGTTTCTGTTCCTTAAATAAGTTCATTTGTGTCATATTTTAGATTCCACATGTAAATTATATCATATGATATTTCTCTTTCTCGTTATGACTTACTTCAATTAGTGTGATAATGTCTAGGTCCATCCATGCAGCTGCAAATGACATTATTTCATTCTTTTTATGGCTGAGTAATATTCCATTATATATATATATATATATATATATATATATCTCACATCTTCTTTACCCATTCATCTGCCAATGGACATTTAGGTTGCTTCCATGCCCTGGCTATTGTAAATAGTGCTGCTATGAACATTGGGGTGCATGTATCTTTCCAAATTGTGGTTTCCTTGGGATATCTGCCCAGGAGTGGGATTGCAGGATCATATGGTTACTCTATTTTTAGTTTTTTAAGGAACTTCCATACTGTTCTCCATAGTGGCTGCACCAATTTACATTCCCACCAAGAAATAATAACTCTTAGGAAATAAGAAGGGGGCATAAATGCCCTTGAAGTTTTAATTCTGTGTTCTACATATTCTTGCCAAGTCTGATTGACAGTGAAATGACCCGAGCTGCCTCAGGACCACACTGCCAGGCCCTAGACCCATGGGCATCACTGAAAACACAGCCCAGACAGATGCAGGAAAAATAAAAGTGGTTAGCACTTGGTGCTCTCACTGCCAGGGGCCTGGGTTCGATCCCTGGTCGGGGAACTAAGATCCCACAAGCTGCACAGCCAAAAAAAAAAAAAAAGTGTAAAAAAAGATAAACATTTCACCTGTCTCCTGCCTGCTGAGCACTCTATGTCCTTGTCTTTCAAGAAGCGGGGCAGCTGTGATCAAGCCTGTTGAAAACACAGAGATGTGTCAGCACCTTCATATTTATTGTAGGACTCAATCCTCCCCCAGGAAAAGCAAGCTGCGTATCCTATTACGAAATTTTATCTTGTGTAAGGCACAAACCCCCTCAACGTCCTTTCCCTTGAGTCTTTTCCTGCAGAGAGACAGGCATGGAGACTCAAGCGAAGGCTTGGCCTGCGGGTCAGCCAGGCCTCTGGAGCCAGCCCAGGGAGGAGGGGGCGGCGGGTGGAGGGGACGTGTGGTTTGGATTATCAGGGGGAGGTTTAGCAGCTGTTTGCTTGGGTGACCAACAGTCAGCAAGGCTAAGATGCCATGACTTCCCAGGAAGGAATCAGAAGGCCAGGGAGATAGATGTGCTGAAATAGGTTTATCATGGTGACCTCCGCCCTCCTTACCACACCTCCTTGGGGAGCCAGAGGGCAGCCCTTCACTGACACATTGGGAAATTTGTCAACAGTTTGTTGGGAGGCAGACAAGAGCTCTGTGGTTGCTGTCCTCTGGGGCCAGGGTTGGTGGGAGATGCTGCCATTGAGGTGTGCTCCCTGATTTCAGAGAGGAGGCAGGATCCCAGGGAGAAGGACAGGATCCCAGGGAGAAGGACAAGATCCCAGGGAGAAGGACAGGATCCCAGGGAGGAGGCAGGATCCCAGGGAGGTGGATAGGATCCCAGGGAGGAGGCAGGATCCCAGGGAGGAGGACAGGATCCCAGGGAGGAAGCAGGATCCCAGGGAGAAGTACAGGATCCCAGGGAGGAGGCAGAATCCCAGGGAGGAGGACAGGATCTCAGGGAGGAGGCAGGATCCCAGGGAGGAGGCAGGATCCCAGGGATGAGGACATGATCCCAGGGAGGAAGCAGGATCCCAGGGAGGAGGACAGGATCCCAGGGAGGAGGATAGGATCCCAGGGAGGAGGCAGGATCCCAGGGAGGAGGACAGGATCCCAGGGAGGAAGCAGGATCCCAGGGAGGAGGACAGGATCCCAGGGAGGAGGATAGGATCCCAGGGAGGAGGCAGGATCCCAGGGAGGAGGACAGGATCCCAGGGAGGAGGCAGGATCCCAGGGATGAGGACATGATCCCAGGGAGGAAGCAGGATCCCAGGGAGGAGGACAGGATCCCAGGGAGGAGGATAGGATCCCAGGGAGGAGGCAGGATCCCAGGGAGGAGGACAGGATCCCAGGGAGGAGGCAGGATCCCAGGGAGGAGGACAGGATCCCAGGGAGGAGCACAGGATCCCAGGGAGGAGAATGGATCCCAGGGAGGAGGCAGGATCCCAGGGAGGAGGACAGGATCCCAGGGAGTAGGACAGGATCCCAGGGAGGAGGCAAGATCCCAGGGGGGAGGACAGGTTTGCAGGAAGGAGGCAGGATCCCAGAAGCACTATGAAACCAGCAAAAGACCGGTTGGGCCAGTGACTTTTACAGGTGGTTGGGACTAAGCAGTCATCAGTATTTTGAACTGTAAGATATTTGAGGGACGCTAATGGATCACAGTATCCTTAGGAATGAAATAGGTGGGCAGTCTATACTTGATCTATATAACAGCAACAATTCTAGTTGTGTTTGTTTGTTTTTATTTGTTTGTAATATCCCCTTTTTATGAAACGTGGAGAATAGGCAAATCCTTAGAGACAAAAAGTAGATTAGTTGTAGCCTGGGCTGAGGGTGGAGTGGGGATTGTGGCTAAGTGGGGACTGGGTGAATCAGGGGGCTGGACCATTGTACGGACCAGCAGGCTTATCTCTGTAGATGTGTGTACGTTTTGCATAGGGCTGAAGAAACCAGAACCAAGGCCTGCAGAAAAGCACCTGACAGCTTCCAGCTCCAGGACACCAAGCCTGGGATCCGCCTCCACCCGGAAGCCTGCCCTCCAGGGACAGGCAAACCCCGTCCAGATTCAAACCCGGTCTTGCAGGCCTGGGCCTGTTGGAGATGGAGAGATGGCTTGGGATACAGGTCCAACCTTGTCTGTCCCCTGGCACCTGGAAGAAGCGGCCGCCCCATCTGCCCGTCTCCGTGCAGCTCATCTCGATCCTGAGCTCCTGATGCTCTGCCCCTGATGCGCAATACTTTTTTTTTTTCTTTTAATTAAAAAAAAAATTTTTTTGGCCGTGTTGGGTTTTGGTTGCAGTGTGTGGGCTTTCGGCAAGCAGGGGCTACTCTCTGTTGTGGTGTGTGTACTTCTCATTGTGGTGGCTACTCTTGTTGCAGAACACGGGCTCCAGTAGTTGCAGCACACAGGCTCAGTAGTTGCGGCACACGGGCCCTACGGCCCATGGGCTTCAGTAGTTATGGCACACGGCCTTAGTTGCTCCGTGGCATGTGGGATCTTCCCGGACCAGGGCTCGAACCTATGTCCCCTGCATTGGCAGGTGGATTCTTAACCACTGTGCCACCAGGGAAGTCCCCTGAAGTGCAATTCTAGGTCTTCTTACAAATCATCTCAAATTGTAGTAATTTAAAACAATGATTCATCATTATCTTTCGTAATTCTGTGCATGATTCTTTTTTATTGTGGTAAAATATATATAACATACAATTTACCATTTTAACCATTTTTAATTGTACAGTTCAGTGGCATTAAGTACAATCGCATTGTTGTGTAACCGTCGCCACCATCCACGGAGCCCTTTACCTTCCCAAATAGAAACTCTGTCCCCATTAAGCACTGACTCCCCACCCCCCTCCCTCAGCCCCTGACGACCACCATCTACTTTGTGTCTCTGTGCACTTGACAACTCTGGGTACCTCATATAAGTGGAATCCTACAGTATTTTTTCTTTTGTGACTGGATTATTTCTGCTAGTATAATGCCTTCAAGATTCATCCATGCTGTAGCCAGTGTCAGAATTTCCTTCCACTTTGAGGCTAAATAATATTCCATTTATAGATGGACCACATTTTGTGCATCGATTTGTCTATTGATAGGCATTTGGGTTGTTTCCATCTTTTGACTGTTGTGAATAATTCTTCAGTGCATGCTGGTGTACAAATATCTATTGGAGTCCTTGCTGCTTCCAATTCCTTTGGGTAATAAATACCCAGGAGTGGATTTACTGGAGCATATGGTAGTTCTGTGTTCAGGTTTTTGAGAGCTCACCATACTGTTTTCCACAGTAGCTGCACCATTCTACATTCCCACCAGCAATGCACAAGGGTTCCAATTCCTCCACAGTCTACCAAAACTATTTTTTACTGTTTTTGTTTTCTTTGATGGTAGCCGTCCTGATGGGTGTGAATGTGGTGGTTCTTGCTTGGGGTCTCTCAGGGAGCTGCAGTCAGATGGGGACCAGGGCCAGGGGTCATTGGCGGCTCCCTCACGTGTCTGCTACAAGGTTGAGGTAGGGGCCACAGCTGGGGCAGTGAGCAGCGTTCCCTGCAAGCAGCTCCTCCGCATGGCTGGTTTGGGCTCTCTCATAGCATGCGGCCTCTCAGAGCATGATGGCCTCTGGCTTCCCCAGAAAGTGTCCCAGAAGCAGGAAGTGGAAGCTGCCAGTGTCTGAGTTCTGGGCCTGGATTCTGACATGTGGTCCCCTCCTCCGTGTTCTTTAGTCAAGCACTTAGCAGTCGGGCCGGTTTCAAAGGGAGGTAACATGGATTACCATGTAACATGGAACCTCTCTCCAAGGTGGAGGAATGTCCAGAGGTGTGAGGCCATTGTCAGCCTGCGAGACCTGGCTGACCACAGGGGAGCAGTGGCCTCTCAGTCAGTCAAAGGCAGTCAAAGCCCTGAGGTGTCCCTGAAAGAGGGGCCCAGAGTCCCCAGAGGGTCCCTGTAATGCCTCACGTGTAAGCTGCGATCTCCTTCCAAGTCTCCCCTAAAGCAGCTGGGACCGTCTGCTAAGCAGGCTGTGCTCTGGAGAAAGGAAGCTATTCTCCTTTCAGCGCTGGCTAGGCGCTGGATTAACACACACCTGGGTCTTCAAAGTGTCCTTGTATCTGCAGCTTAAAGTGTGGGCTTCTGGGGGTCACAGGGCTAAAGGGGTTGTGACCGTTGTGACCTGAGTTCTCACAGGGGGCCCAGCGGGTCTGCAGACACACCGTGGTCCTGCCCTGTTCCTAAATGTGTGACTGAAAAGACACCCCCAGCAAGCCGCTCCACTATGGCTGAGTAAACCCAAAGCCCCTTCCCACCCTGAAGGGAAGAAGGACTTGGAAGATGAGAGGGGATTCTGATCACATCCCCACACGACTTTGCCTGTTTAACCTGTGAAAGTGACTGGATCTCAGAGGAATCACTGTGGGTTCATGATAACCAGCTTGTGGTTCCAATTGCAGTGGCCATTGTATTAATTGTGGCATCTTTACTGGAGCAACTGAATGCAGCTCCTGGCACCTGGGATTCAGCTACTATCTAGAAAGTGCTTTTTGTCCGTGGCAATTTGCAGAGAGCCGGCCCACGTCATCTCTTCAGCTCTGCGCACAGCCTCGCAGAGAAACTGGTCTTCTTCTTCTTCTTTTTTTTAATTGAAGTGTAATTGATTTACAATGTTGTGTTAACTTCTGCTGTACAGCAAAATGAGTCAGTTATATATTATATATATATATTCGTTTTTATATTCTTTTCCATTAACGGTTTATCACAGGATATTGAATATAGTTCCCTGTGCTGTACAGTAGGACCTTGTTGTTTATCCATTCTATATGTACTAGAGAAACTGGTCGCCTTGACCTCCCACAGAATGTCACCTGGTCCTTTGCAGAGGTGGCAGCGTGCTCAGGGGGGCCAATGAGGAGGAAGGGGCAAGTACTGTAGTTACAGTTGAGTATTCGGGAGACTGTGACCAGACTCCTAAGCTAAAGCATGAGACTTGAGGGACTTCTGCCCACCACGGGGCAGTCCTCTTGTCTTCACAGCAGCAACTCCTGCCCCAGGACTCACCCTCTCCCGCTGCTCACCTTGCCCGCTGGTTTGCGTCCTATCATCCAGGGGCCCCTCCTTATTGTCCTCTACACATCAATCCTCCCTGTAGCAACTATATATCGGGGTTTCCTAAGGCTTAGTCCTAAACCTTCTAGTCGGAGGGCTGGTCTTTTTCACGTGCAAGTCCAGGAGCGGCAGGACCAGTGACCCCAGCAGCACCGCCGGGCTTGGGATCATCAAGGTCAACAGAGAAAGGCCACCTCCAGGCCCTGGGGAGCTTGTGGTGGTGGTGGTGTCCTCCTGGCCATCTCTGCTGTTTCAGGGTGTGTGGCTCCTTCCTGAGCCCTCTCGAGTTCCTGGTGATACCCCAAATCCTTGAAAAGAATTCCTTTCTGCTTAAATTAGCTAGATTTTCTTCCCGTTGCTTGGCTGTAAGAACTTGACTAATACGATTCCCAGATTTATATCCACTCCCGGCTTCTTTGAGATTCAGACCTGCAGATGCAACCTATTTAGCACTTGAACTTGGAGGTCTGAATGGTACCCCGGATACCCAAGTCTGTGGCTGACATCATGCTCTCCCTCAACTCTTCTTCCTTTTGGGGTTCCTTGTGTCATCAAAGGCCATCTGTGTTATCACCCTGGACCCCCAGAGCCCCAAAGGGTGCCTGCCACCCGGCCGGAGCTCATCACACCCTGATGGCTGAGCAGATAGAAGTTCGTAAGCATCCTCACTTCTTCACACCCTCATCTCTTGTTGTTTGAATTTTAAAGCTTGCCAACCTGCTGAGTGCCAAAGTGATCTCATTTAACTCCTTTCCCTGATCATGCGTGAGGCCAATAACATGTTCATTGCTATAGGCCATTGTGATTTTTACTCTTCAATAATTCATTCCTTTGCCAGTTTTTCTAACTTGTTGTTGATCTTTTCCTTATCAATTCGAGCAAGTTCTTAATATATTCTGGACACTATTTTTTTAAATAAACTTTGCAAATATTTTCTTGCTGTCTGTGATTTGGCTTTTTACATTGTTTGTGGTGTCACTTTTTTTAAATGCAAAGATTTAAAATTTGATGCTGTTGAAACTCTCAGTTCTGTCCGTTCTGATTTATGCTTTCTGTATCTTAAGAAATTTGTCCACACTCGTGAGCTCATAAACCCTTTTTTCTTCTAAAGATTAAAGATTGTCTTTTCAATTTTAATATATATCTGGAATTTTTAAAGATGTATTATGGAATGAGATAATAAAGAGAATGGGATGGGAACTTGACAAATTCTATTTCTGGAAGTTTTCCGTGACTGGTCCAGGAGGCTGTTGGTGAGTACGAGCCCCAGCACCATGTATGGCAAGTCCTTGCTCTAAGGTTGCTCTCCTTTCTTTGACACTCCTTGGCTCACCTTCTCCCTACAGACACTCCCCACAAAAGGAACAAGCATGCAGGTGTAGGGTGGCCACAAGGAAGACACGGAAACAGGATTGTGGTCAGGAGGAATAAACGTCCCGGGTGAAATTGGTAGGCGAGGTCGTGCTGCTAACAGCTCCCGTAGACAAGCAGACAGAGGTATTTCCTCCAATTCAGCTTTGGCTTTTTGAGAACTTGAAACTCCAGTACAGCAGTCCTATCTCTGACCCCACTACCTTTGCAGTCTGGGTGATACCCAGTGTAGTCTGGCCTCCCTCCCAGGCTGGGGCTGAGCAAGGGGAGACAGTATTAAGGTCACTGAGAGCCAGGTGCACCAAGGTTAGGTCCCCGTGATGCAGGTAAAGAGCAAATCTCACCCGACGCAAATTTGCTACAGACCTGGAGTCTGGGCGTAACCCATTAAGAAGAGAGAGAGAGATCTGTTTTCTGCATTTGTTCTTTCCTTCTGACTTCTGCACTGTCATGTACAGGCCGGATATGTAAACTACTTGGGGCCTCAAAGCCAGATGGTAGACCACGTATATGTGGAAGAATCATTTCCTCCTTATTTTGTTTAAGTAATAGGAAAAAATAGTCTGATTAGAAATATTATCTTACAAGTAAGAACTGTGAAGTTCAGATAGTTCTTGGGGGTAGGTTTTGTGGTCACATGAAAATTTGTTTCTGAGATGAGTAAAGATGGGGGCAGAGAGAGTCTGTGTTTAATACATTTCATTTTTTTCAAATTTTAGATGAGAAAATGTCATATGTATACAAGGATCTATAAAGGTAAATGTGTAGTTTAAAGAGCATAATAAAATGAGCATCTGTATCTAAGGATTCAGTTTAAGATCACAAAGGTTACTAGCATCTCAGAAGTTCCTTGCATGCTCCTGTTAAGGGTCTCCCCTTATCCCCCCACAAGGGGTAACTATATCCTGATCCTGTACTAATAATTTGCTTGTTTTTTTCATAATGCTTTACCATTCATTTATGAGCCCTCAGTAATAAATGGTTTAGTTTTGAAAAACCAAGTTGTGAGCTCAATCCTAACTATGCCAAGAGAGGGTGGCATTGCCCCTATTGTATGAAGGATCCTAGGAGAGGAAAAGCTGAACAAGGTCTCTGAGTCATAATCAGTCTCTTCATTTTCTAGTTTCTTAAGGTGGAAGCTTAGATATATTAGTTTTCTACTATAGGTGTTTAAATTTCTCTATAAAAATGCTATAGGGGGCTTCCCCGGTGGCACAGCGGTTGAGAATCTGCCTGCCAATGCAGGGGACACGGGTTCGAGCCCTGGTCTGGGAGGATCCCACATGCTGCGGAGCAACTGGGCCCGTGAGCCACAACTACTGAACCTGCGCATCTGGAGCCTGTGCTCCGCAACAAGAGGGGCCGTGATAGTGAGAGGCCCACGCACCGCGATGAAGAGTGGCCCCCGCTTGCCACAATTAGAGAAAGCCCTCACACAGAAATGAAGACCCAACACAGCCAAAAATAAAATAAATTTAAAAAAAAATGCTATAGGGAATTCCCTGGCAGTCCAGTGGTTAGGACTTGGCGTTTTCACTGCAGGGGCCTGATTTCGATCCCTGGTCAGAGAACTAAGATTCTGCAAGTTGTGTGGCCAAAAAAAAAAAAAAAAAAAAGCTATAAATTTCTCTCAAAGTGTTGCTTTGTCTGCATCCTACAGATTTTGATATGTTGTGTTTTCATTTTTATTTAGTTCAAAATATTTTCTAATTTTTCATGAGACTTGGACTCATGGATTACTAAGAAGTGAGCTGTTTAATTTTCAAATACTTGGGTATTTTCTAGATCTTTCTATTATTGACTTCTAATTTAATTCATTATGGTCAGAGAACGAACACACTGAGTTGTGATTTCAATTTTTTAAATTTGGTACAGTTTATTTTATGGCCCAGAATATGGCCTATCTTGATGAATATTTTATGTTCACTTGAAAAGAATGTATTCTGCTGGTGTTGAGTGGAATATTCCATAAATGTCAATTAGATCCAGTTCGTTGATGGGTATCATTCATTTTTTCTACATTTTTGCTGATTTTCTGTCTACTTGTTCTATCAATTACTGAGAGAAAAGAATTGAAATATCAATTATAATTGATATCAAGTGTATAATCAGGTATAATATCAAGTATAATTGTGGAATTGTCCATGTTTTCCTTTCAGTTTTATTAGTTTTTTCTTCTTTTTCTTTCTATTACTATTTTGGAATGCTTTAATTAGGTGCATTAATGTATCTTCTTGGTGAGCCAATACTTTTATCATTATGTACTGTTCCTTTTTATCCATGGTAATTTTCCTTGTTCTGAAGTCTACTTTGATGTTAATTTAGCTGCTCTGGCTTTCTTTTGATTAGTGGTTTGATGAGTGTTTACATGATATACCTTTTTCCACCCTTTTATGTGTCTCTCAGTATAGTTTTCAGTTTGCATTTCTCTTATTATGGGTGAGGTTAAACATCTTTTTGTATATTTAAGGACTATATTTACATCTTCATGTGAATTGCTGAACTCATGTTGTTTGTCTATTTTTTTCAGGTTTTTCATCTTTTGTTCTTTCCATTTTTAAATAGTGTTTTGCATATGAGGAAGATTTGCTCTTTAGCTGTGATATATATTACAAATATTTTCTCCCAGTTTACTAGTTGTATTTTAACTTTGTTTATGCTTTGGGGGTTTCATTTCCATGTTAAGATTTTTATTTATTTATTTTATGTAGTTACATTTGTCATTCTTTTTTTGTTATTGCATCTGGGTTTTGAATCATAGTTAGAAAGCCTTTTTACATTAGCCTAAGGACATATATTCCAAATATTTTGTTCAAAAGTTACTTGGGTTAGTACTTTCCTCATATATATATATATATCCAGATTAAAAAGGACCATGTTTTCTTCTAGTATTTGTATGGTTTCCTAAATCTATGATTCAGTCGGAATTTATTCTTGTGTATGGTATAAGATATGAACATAATTTTATCTTTTTCCAAATGACTATCGAATCTTAGCACCATTTATTAAAATGCCCATTTTCACTCTGGTGATTTGAGATATACATTTATCATATCCTACAGTTCCATATGTATAAAGGTCTATTTCTTGGCTTTCTATTCTATCCTACTGTTTGGTCTGTCTACTCAATGTGCCAATAATACATTGTTTTCTTTTCTTTTCTGTTTTTTAAATTAAATTTTTAAATTGAATTATAGTTGATTTACAATGTTGTGGGGTTTTTTCTGTTATTTTTTAAATTTTATTTTTTATTGAAGTATTAATTGTTTTAATTCTAGAGGCTTTAGAGTATATTTTAATATTTTGCAAAGCTAATCTCCCATGTAGATTTTAAAAAACATACTCCTGTCTATTCTTGCATGTTTTTCTGTATGAAGTTTGGCATAAACTTTCTAACTCCATTAAAAAAACCTTGTTAGTATTTTTTTTTCATTGAGGCATAGTTGATTTACTATATTATATAAGTTTCAGGTGTACAACATAGTGATTCACAAATTTTAAAGGTTATACTCCATTTATGGTTATTATAAAACATTGCTTATATTCCCTGTGCTGTACAATATATCCTTGTCACTTATTTATTTTATACATAGTAGTTTGTACCTCTAAAGCCCCTACCCCATCTTGCCCCTCCCTTCTTCTTCTCCCCACTGATAACCACTGGTTTGTTCTCTGTATCTGTGAGTCTGTTTCTTTTTTGTTACATTCCCTAGTTTTTCTTTTTTAGATTCCATGTATAAGTGATATCATACAGTATTTGTCTTTCTCCGTCTGCCTTATTTCACTAAGCATAATACCCTCCGAGTCCATCCATATTGTACCTTGTTAGTATTTTTATTGGTATTGCCTTACCAAAAAATTGCTTTACAAAAGTATTTTCTCTTTATCAATAGAGAGACTTCAGGGAATTCCCTGGTGATCCAGTGGTGAGGACTCAGCCTTTTCACTGCCTGGACCAGGGTTCAATCCCTGGTGGGGAAATTAAGATACAGCAAGCCACACAGTGTGACCAAAGAAAAAAAAATTAAGAGACTTGGGAAGAAGTTTATGAAGTGGAATCATCTTACTGAAGAACAAGTAATGTCTTTTTATTTGTTCAAGTCAACTTTTGTGTTTTTAAGAAGTTTAAAAAGTTTTTCTCATATAGATTTTGTACATTTATTGGATTAATTCATTCCTAGGATATTTTACCTGCTTTGCTGCTATCGTAGATGAGATTTTTCCTTTCATTTTATCAGCTAACTTTTTAGGAAAGCTAATGATTTCTACATGTTAGTGTTATAACTTGTTACTATACTGAATTCTTTTGTTTTAGTTTTATCATTGATTATCTTGAGTTTTACAGTTACGTGATCAGATCCTCTGCAAATAGAAATGGTTTTGCTTCTTTTCAGTTCTTACCTGTCCAATCTGTCATTGCTTTCTCTTGCCTAATTGCATTGCTTAATACCTCCAGTACGGTGTGGCAAGAGGTGGTGATAATGGACACACTTGCCTTGTTCTTAATCCTAGCAGAAGTGCTCCTGGTGTGCTGGTGCTTTCCCATTAGCAGGATACTGGCTTTAGGGCTTTAGGACTAAGGTATATATATTTTTAAGTATCTATCTATGATTAAGAAGGTGTCAATTAATTCCTATATTAATTTGTTTTTACCAGGAATGAATGTTGCATTTTATAAAAGGTTTTGCAGCATCTATGAAGGCAATCATATGATTTTTCTCATAGATCTATTAATAGGTTTTATTATATTAATGAATTTCTTAATAGTGACCCCATCTTGAATTCCTTTAATGATTCCCACTTTTTTTAAAAGCCCATTTTACTTTTTTCCTGGAATGCTTTTCTGCATCTCACCCACTTCATGTGAATGATTCCTGCTTATCTTTCCTCTCGGTGTTTATATGTCCTGCCTTTCCCTGACTTCCCACAATTTGTCTCTTTGTTATAACATCTCATGATAAGTCTATAAATTCATCAAATCATTCTATACATGTTAGCTTCCTCCTACGTGCCAGGCAGGAT
The DNA here is from genome assembly GCF_965194805.1 of Balaenoptera borealis. NCBI lineage: Eukaryota > Metazoa > Chordata > Mammalia > Artiodactyla > Balaenopteridae > Balaenoptera > Balaenoptera borealis. The sequence continues at coordinate 27,414,507 of NC_138874.1, read as the reverse complement.
TCTAGGTATTGGGGAAGGAGTTGTGAACAAGGAAGCAAAGAACTGCCCTCAGGCAGCTCACAGACACCATTTATTTATTTATTTTCCTAACATTCAACACAATTTGTAGTTTAACACTGCCTGTCTGTTACTGTCTGTAAGCTTCCTGAGAAAAAGACCGTGTTTGTCTTGTTCACTGTTGATACACCAGGTAGGTACAGTGGTAAGTATGTATTAGATGAATCTATAGATCTATGTTTATTTTTATATTTTACATATTTTGTATTCCAGGCTAGGAGAAACTAGTCACAATTACACACACACATTTTTTTTTTCAGTTCAACTATAAATTTTTCTCACCCATATGTAGTCTGAAACCTCTCATGAAGAAATGTCACTGAGGGACAGTGTGGGCTTCATTTTCTATTCAGCAAACATTCCTCTCACTTTTGCTTTTGAATAAATGAGTTCATTTAAATTTGATTAAGCAATGACTAGAAGCCTGGAACGAGCTGGCCCTCCTGCGGGCCTCCCAGAATGGATGGGCTGTGGTCCACGAGGAGGATGTGGTATTCTGGTGGGTAACAGAGCTGGAAGAAACTGAAGTCAGGAGTCAGCCTTTCAAACCACCGAAACCAAAGCGTTGTCTTTCGCAGGAGGGTTTTAGAAGAACAAAGAGTTTCAGATCTATAAAACCAAAATGATGCCTTTTGGACAGGTCTATTTTGAAAGGATACCTGGTCTGTATGACGCTGCGTGGCAGCCAGAAGCACAGAGCACCATATAGTAGGCAGCCAGCAAGGCTCGGAACACAAACAATTCACGAACAACAGTGTTCCCAGAACTGGAGTGACCTCCCTCTGCTTCTAGGGCCCATGATATGTTCGTATCACTTTAGAGCAGGGATTCTCAGATGTCAGGGAGGATACCCAAGTCACTGTGAACTGCAAACCCCCTTAGAGTGTATTTAGTTCTACTGTGGAGGGTGGGTGAGATGGGGAGCAGACAGGGCTTATCACCCACCACCCGGGCCCATCAGTGTGGAAACCACTGCCGGGGCGAGTGGCTGCTGCAGATCTGGGTGGTTGCATGCACAGTGGCATCTTGGCGCAGGAAAAAGTTGAGGACTAGCTTTAGTGAAATGATCTTATCAGAGATGACACTTGATTGGTTAGTGAGAGTGGTGTCCTAGTCCTTCTCAATACATCCAATTCTGTGTTCTTGGACCAAACCCAGCCTCCTTGAATCTAGCCAGCCATTTAGAAGTTTATTCAGGATCAGAAGAAGATACAAGTGAAAGGATCAGGGTGATTCCATGCCCCTCATTAGCACATGTGACTCACAAGATGTGTCATGTCTATATATATTACAGGACACTCATACAGATGGTTTCCCCTGGGTTAACTTCCTTTGTGAAAAGTATGTCTGTTCTTATTCTGTATATAGAACATAGACTCTATACTATAGTCAAGATAATTTGAGATTAAGAAGTAGGATTCCAGAAGACCTTTCCTTGGGGGACACTGAAACGAGAAATCATCGTGAGGATCTGGGGAAGTATGACACCCTGTGTCCCTTCACCCTCCACAAAAACCACTTCTCTACCCATTGGTTCCTAGTGGATGCGCTGAGTGGGAAGAGGTCTTTGAAATAGGAAGAGCCAGGAGTTTGCTTCTAGACATGAGGGAAAGATGTTAAGATGATGCAAATAAGCTTCAAGGACAGAGAAATCCACTATCAAGGTTCTGGGTGCTTAGGAGGTTTATTAGCTACCTATGGCCACCTAACAGATGAACACAGGATGTAGTGGCCTAAAACAACATTGGTTATCTTCCAGTTTATGTGGGCAGGAATTAGGGAGCAGCTTAGCTGGGTGGTTCTGGCTCATGAGGTTGTGGTCAAGGTATTGGCTGGACTGCAGTCTTCTGAGGGCTTGACTTCAAGAAGGCATGCTCACAGGGCTTTTGTCGGGAGGACTCAGTTCTGTGCCAGGTGGGCTGCTCCAGAGGTCTGCTTGAGTGTTCTCCTGACATGGTGGCTGGCTTTGTAAGAGAGAGAAGTCACACTTGGTCATTTCTGCAATATCCTATGGGTGGGTGATATGTGTCACCCCTACTCAGTATGAGGGTGCAAATGCCTGGAGGTGGGGTCACTGGGGGACAGCCACCACACGAGATCATGTCTGATGCCAGCCTGAAAGGGTGCAGAAAACTTGCAATTCGTTAAAGGTAAGAACTGCCTCATCAACTGGTTAAAGAAATGGATTGGGACAAGTACTGAGCAAGCAGGGGCCCAGAATCTCAGGGAACTTTGGGAGAGGAGGGAAAGGAAGAATATGCAAAGTAGTTACAAGGTGGTTTCAAGCTCAGATGTAGAATGTTTGGAAAGACGTTAGATAACTGTCTTTCTCATCTAGAAACCTGGGGACTAAGGTGTGAACTGAGAAGATTGGGATGGTGATGGAGTGATGTGGACATCTGTACCCAGGACATGACCTGGGGACCTTCCACTCTGCAGGTGGCCTGGGATGCTGACTGTGGGGGGATCTTGAGAGCCAGGGACGATCCCACCAGACCTGCTGGCAGCGCCAACCCAAACAGCCTCAGCTACATGCTTGATGGAGCAAGAGGCAGCATGGCTTTAAAGCAGAAATATAATCGATATTTAGATTATAATAATCTATGATCTATCTATCTATCTATTTATATATTTGGGTGCCCCACGCAGCTTGTGGGATCTTAGCTCCCAGACCAGGAATGGAACCCACACCCTCTTCAATGAAACCTCGGAGTCTTAACAACTGCAGCGCCCAGGAATTCCCAGAAATATAATATTTAATAGCAGCTATGCCACAACACCTACCTTGAGGGAGTAGCAAGCATACAAGTAGGAGTGAGATTTCCTGTAAGCTTTACCAGCCAAGTCAATATTTGGCTGGAGCATAGACCAAGTGAGACTCAAAAATATGTCCTCATACGTTCCTTTATTATTTTGCTTTCCCATCCGTCCATCCATCCATCCATCCCATGTTTATTGGTCATTTACTTCATGCTTTGATTTGCTAGAGAAAAACAAAATTGTTGAATTTTCAATTCATAAAATTGTGTTTTCCCAAAATCATGACCACAATATTCTGTCTCTGGAGCATGTTACCACACTAATCATATTTGTGGAGGGTGAAAGTCACACAATTAACAAATGGCAAAACTGAAACTAAATTCAGGTTAGCCAGTCTGTCTATACCCTTTTGGATCACATCACCTAAAATGATTTACTTTTTCCTGGCTCCGTATCTCTCTCTCCTGACCCTCATTGCTTGTTGCTTCTTTTGAGAAGACTCCTTTCTCCCAAGCATACCTGATAACTCCAAAGAAAATTACATGACAGTATCTCTATACCTTAAAAAAAGTTAGACGTTAAGTACCCTTTTGTAAACATCTATATTGGTCTCACATTGTAATCATAAGAATTCCTATTAGATTATGGGAAATCAAGCAAAATTTTTTTGTGTACAAAAATAAACATTTAGAAACAGAACTTTGATTAACGGATAATATGTATTATTATGTATACGTAATACTCAATATATAACATAAGCATAATATAATACTCTCTACAAGTAGTATTATCCACATTGTTATGGGCTGAATTCTGTCCCCTAAATTCATGTACTGAAACTCTAACCCTCATACCTCAGAATGGGTGAGAGTATTTGGAGATGGGACCCTTAAAGAAGTTGATATGAGGTATTAGGGTGGGCCCAAATCCAAAAGACTAGTGTCCGTCTAAGAGGAGATTAGGGTACAGACAAGCACAGAGGGAAGATCATTGGAGGATCACGTGAAGACACAGAGAGAAGGTGGCCATCGACAAGCCAAGGAGAGAGAACTCGGAAGGAACCACTCTGCCGACATCTTGACCTTGGACTTCCAGCCTCCAGAACTGTGAGGAATAAATGTCTTGTTGTTTAAGCTGCCCACTCTGTGCTATTTTGTTATAGCAGCCTCAGCAAACTAATACACACATTTTACAGATAAGGGGATTCGAGGGTCAAGAAGTGAAATGATGCACAGGTAAGAGGCCCTCTCAGGCTCACACAGGGGCCTACCCCACCCAGAAGCCATGTCCTGGACCCCACCCCCAAGAGAGCATGCTCCAGGGAAGTAATAAATACTAGTCAGCATTTTCCTCGAATGAAGTCACTTTTACACGGCTCCCTGGACCCTCTCCCCAGCCCTCTTCACAGTCCTTTTCAGGTTTGCAGAGCAGACCACCGGGGCCTCCGTGTGTGTCTCTTCTGGCTGGACTCCCACCATGTACTTTGAGAATTCAACTGTCACCTTGACTTTCAAAACAGTAACTATAAGAGCTTCTCAAATAATTCAGAGGATCCGAGAGAACATTTTTCTTCCTAAGACATGCTTGTCATAAACAAGATATTTTACTACTTTAAAGAGGAAATTGATGGCTGGAGCTTCCTTATTAGTCACAGCAGAGCCTGAGAACCCCTGTGGCCGGCCTTCAGGCCTGGTGAGCTTGGAACACACTTGGGCTTTATCTGGCAAAACCAGCTTCAGGCAGGTCTGTTTACTGACCTGACAGGCTCAACGTCCAGACCCAGCGGGTGCGCTGCACAAAGAAAACCGGCCTGTTGGGTTCAGGGCTGTGCGGAGGACACACCCCCAGCCTCCCCTGATTTCTTTTGCTGCAACCTCGGTCACCCTCTCCTTCACTGAAATTCAACCCGGCACCAGGATCTAATGAAGCAACCCGTTTGCACACAGGGCGGCCACAGAGCCACATTGGGTTGATTATTGGCCATCTTGTAAACAGAGGAGCAGAGGACCGTTTCCAGTTCCAAAGGGGCCCGGTGGCTAAGTGTGCAGCCAGGCGGCGGGCGGCTGTGTAGACAAGCTCTCACTCTCTCAGGCGCTGCCCTGGGCAGGCACTTACTCACTGCTTCCTTCCCACCTTCTGATATTTGGCCTTACTTAATATTTCTAGATTTTTTTAAAAAATTTATTTTATTCAAGTATAGTTGATTTACAAGGTTGTGTTAGTTTCTGCTGTACAGCAAAGTGATTCAGTTATACACACATACATTCTTTTTCATATTCCTTTCCATTATGGCTTATCACAGGATATTGAATATAGTTCCCTGTAATATTTCCAGCTTTTTAATGTCTGTCCTTTTATTTGTCACTGGAGTCCTGGAGTTCAGCCCTTGGACTCTCCTCTTCCCGGGTGAGCTGATGCCCTGTTACCCTTCACCCTTCATGTGCCGAGGAAATGCCACCTCCATCTCCGACCAGCATCTCTGTCTGAACTCCAGACATACATTCAACTGTCTACTCAATGTTTCCTCTTAGACTGCTCAGAGGCAGCTCAGACTTCACATGTATAGACCGAATTCCTAACCTTTCCCCCAGAACTTCCACTTGCTGGAATTTTCCTCCTCTCAGTCAGTGACACCTTTGGTTTGTCAGGCTGTGATCCCTAGACTTGTCCTGCCTTCTGTGGACCCTCAAACCCGGGACCTGATGTGCCAGGTGGCTGGTGCTAGCTCCACCCTCAAGGCATGTCCAAAGCCAGCCTCCACTCAACACCACCTCGGCCACTCCTGGTCAAGTCCCCACCCTCTCTGGCCCAGAACTTCCTCTTTAACTGGCCTCCAGGACCCCCTGATCCCTGACAGGTGCTTTTCCTCTGCAGCCCAAGGGATCCTGGGAGCTGAGTCAGACGATACTACCTACCACCCAACCCAATCCCAGCAGTTCCTGGCTCACCTAGAATGGATGCCTTCTCCACAGCTGCCTACACCCATGTTCTTTTTTTCATGTCTTCTATGACCTCAAGCCCCTCTTGCTAACTTTTCCCAAGGCCCACGAGGCTCCTTGCTGCTTGTCTGATCTTCAGACACAGTCCCTGCCATCAGGGCTTCTGTCTTGCTGTCGCCTTGCCTGGAAGGCTCCCTCCTGACACCCACAGCCCTCAGGCCCCTCCCTCCTTCAAAGTCTGCTCCAGCGCAACCCGCGAGAGGCCCTCCCTTACCACGGATTAAAGCACACCCTGGCCCGTTCCCCTCCCCCTGCTTTTCCTCCTCTGTGGAGCTTGGCATCCTCTGACAAGGTCCACATTCACTTATTCCGGTTACGGTCTGTCTCCGCCCCTGGAACGTTCGCTCCACGAGGAGTGCTTTGCACCCCTTGTGTTCATCGACAGAGCCCAACCGTTGATGAACTACAGGGCTCGATGCAGTGGATGCTTAATAAATATTTGCTGAGTGAGTGAATTAATGGCATTTCTCCTACACAACTGCCCCTATTTAGACGGAAAGGTCCCACTGTCTGAGGAGGAAGGGCAAACGCGTGGTGGCTCGAGACGGTTACCTTTGAATTACTCCAAACCTGGTGGATATTGTTTTTGGAGTTCTCCCCCGTGGCAAGGGCTGTTTTAACTTACATTAATTCTGTGTGACGCAGGGTCCTTCCTCTCTCGTTATGTCCATCTCATCCTGGTCATTAAATACCCACCTTGATGCACAGAGGCATTCAACAGATAAGGGCTGAAGCGAGTCAGCCCAAACCGGGCAGCTTCAACACCCTTCCTGGAACAGAGCAGAGTCGCCCATGCTGCTAGGTTGTCCTTGAGTCCTTTCTTGTTGGACAGTCATTTTTCTCTGCCTTTTCTTTCTTTTTTTTTTTTTTTTGAAAGTCTTTTTAAATTAATTTATTTATTTTTGGCTGTGTTGGGTCTCCGTTTCTGCGCGAGGGCTTTCTCCAGTTGCGGCAAGCGGGGGCCACTCTTCATCGTGGTGCGCGGGCCTCTCACTATCGCGGCCTCTCCTGTTGCGGAGCACAGGCTCCAGACGCGCAGGCTCAGTAATTGCGGCTCACGGGCCCAGCTGCTCCGCGGCATGTGGGATCTTCCCAGACCAGGGCTCGAACCCGCGGTCCCCTCACCGGCAGGCAGACTCTCAACCACTGCGCCACCAGGGAAGCCCCTTTTCTTTTATTCTATTAAAAACAAAAAAAAAAAATCTCCGGACTCCTGTTACAGGGATTAAAGGAAAAGAAAACTAATATTGTTAGCACCACAAAACCCTTCTTGCTGCCCGTTTTCATCTTCTACAACATTGGGTTATTTCAGATTAATGAATTTGAAGGAGTTCTTTTGGAGTATGCAGCAGGAATGCATTCTGCACACTCAAGTCCCAAAGGGCAGAGTTCAAAATTTACGGAAACTAGATCCCAATGGCTACTAGGCTCAGTCTATATTGTTAGGGAGGAATAGTCCAGAAGAACTCAGCCCGTAGTTCAGACATCTGGTTCCCTGCCATGTTTGGGAAGTCCAGAGGCCCAGGGTCAGTCCCAGACCTGAGTGGTTGTAGCAACCCCGGAGGTCCTTGCTAAGAGGTCTGCCTGGAAACTGTGCCTCTCTCTTCACCCTCCACCCCAACAGAGCCCAGGGGAGCTGGGAGGAGGGGCAGTGTCCAAGGGTCTAAGCAGCGCAGGCAGGACTCCTCCCAGGGTGGAGAGCACAGAGGGCAAGTGATGGCAGTACCTCTAGCTGGACCAACAAAGACCCTTGTGACTTAGTTTGGTAAAGGCGATGGAAAGGACTCTCCAGACAGTGATTGCACTATAAAATGTTTTATAATGCAACTTAAAACTTTCCAAATTTTACTGATTAATGAACTTTTAGAATTATAGAAAAGAATTTTAAACATAAAACATTGGATCATTAACGAGTCCTTATGTTGACAAAGGGACTCAATCAATGTTTATGGAATTGATTTAATTAACAAATAAACCGATTTTAGATTAGCGATATGTAGGAATGAGGATGATATTTCAGTGGGACATGATATGGATGTTGTTTCTAACTACTTAAGCCTTCCCTCTACAATCCTCTTAATATCTTAATAAACATAAAAAATAGCTTCTAAGAGGATAATTTTACCTCAGCCTTTAAAAAAAACTTCCAAATTGTTGTGAATTGTCTCTCTCTTTTTTTCTTCCTAATTCTCAGGTTTTATTATTTATGCACATTTGTGTTCTTCTCCCCTTGATACCACAAGACATCAGAGGCCTGTTTCTCCTGTCTTTCCTGAATGATCAGGGCCTGTGTAGTCTGTGTACCTCAGACGGAATCAGGGATCAAGGGAGTTGCCCCATCGCTCTGTTCTGTGATATGCTGCTAAAGGTTTGCTTCTTTTTTTCTTTTCTAAAAAAAAAAGCATCGTTATTAAAATAACCCCATTGCTTTGTCATCTTTTGATGGTGAGGTTATAGGCTACAGTGAAAACCTCTCCCTCTTGAGAGTCACCAGCGGGGTGACCTTGGGTCCCTCTGAGCTGCTGTTTCCTAATCTATAAAGTTGGGGCAATAATGGTACATGTTTAGATTTTGTGTGTATTAAATATGACAATGCATACAAAATGCTTAGGGCATCATGAGCCTCACCAGCGTGGCTCTAATTGGTTGAAGCTTTGTGATGGGGGAATGGGGAGGAGAGTCTCTCTGGTCTCAGAGGAAGGGTGTTTGCATTTCCCCATCCAGAAGCTCGTCCTCAGGCACCCCTGACTTTCTGTTGCAATTTGCACATCCCATTACCCCCACTACACCCCGCCTTGCACTCCAGTTATTTCATAGATATTTTCTCTCTTACTGGGATTGTGAACTCCTTGAGGTCCAGACTCTCTAAGCACATCTGTACAGACTGCCACTGTTCTCTTTGGTCATACTAAGTTCACGAGTGGAATCCCTCCATCCAATGACATAGCTAACAACTGTACCCCTTTCCCTCCAAAATCAAACCAATGGCACAATCCCGTGTGCAGAGGCAGTATCCACCTTCTAATACATTCTAGATGCACGTGACAGAGAAAGCGGACCGCCTGCTCCAGTCTCTCTTCTCAAAGACAGACTTGGGCAGCTTTGTAGGGTGTTTGGATGTGCACACATTCATTCAAAGCATTACACAGCCATTGCAAACCCAGAAGTGGATTGTGAGCCCCATTTGAATGTATGAAAATTCCTTTCTCTTCCCTGTTGTAGGATTGTGGGCGTTTCCTTGCCCTCAACTGGGAAGATCTAGAAAAGACAGATGGTTGCAGTTTCTGGAAGTGAGGAAGATAATTCTACCATTTCAGAACTGCCAGCCCAGGTGATTACAGTTGTTGGGAAATGATTGCATGGCGAGTCCTTATCTTCATGGTGGCTGAAAAAGTAGAGGACATCAAGGTTTTGCAATAGCTAAGAGGGGTTTCTGAAGAGTTCTTATCATCTGCGAGGATTTGGACAGCTGGGAAATGTCTGGCCTGGGGAGTTTCTGTGATGTGTGTTTGGGGAGGGAAGTTGGAAACATATCATTTGCCGCAAGGGTCTGGGGAAGAAGCCTTTTTATGGGAAGGGTCAGAACAGCTGGGAGGGCAGTTCAGAGGCTGCAGCAGGTCTGAGGGAGTGGAAATGGGGGCATTTCCCTGCAAGGGAGATCAGCAACAGCTGGGAAGACCAGAGTGGGGTGGGATGGGGGGTGGGAGGGGGGAAAATAAACAAAGGCTGAGGGCAGAAAGGGGCCTGCAGCGTCGCTCAGCCTTGCGTGGCATCTTTCCTCGGCATTCGCAGTGGTTCCAGGCCTTCTGCCCCAGCGAGCTCCCAGTGCAAATTTACCTGCCATCCTTCCAACAGCCCTCCCGGGGGCTTTCATTTTTCTCCAGGAACTTATGTGTGTAAATCATCATTCACCTCTATTGTAATAATCTGGCAGGACCAGTTTAGCTTGTTAAAAATATTGAAATACCTATCAATAACACTTGTGCAGGATGATACCCTTATTAAAAATAAATATTAGAGATGTAAAAAATGCACAGTCATACTTCATGATATGTGTTCCTGGGAAAGTTCTGTAGAAATAGGATTTGGGCCAATCAAGTCACATTTACGTTTTACTCTAAAGTTTGTTATTTAACTTGAAAAGTGCACACAGGTCATCAGCACTGTGCTAGGTTTTAGCAAATAGCTCTTTAAGATGCAAATAACCACGAGTCCCATGTAATACAACTTATAGGTTTGACAGTTTTTAATCATTGTAATTTTGAAATATAATGCAATTCATAAAAATGAATAAAACAAATACATGGTAAAATGAAGTAGTACAAAACAAACGCCTATGTAACCACCATTCAGATCAAGAAACAGAACATCTGAACATGAGAAGCCCTGTATGGCCCCTCTCCCTTCCAGTGTATAAATTATCCTCAGTTACTCTGGCATCTAACACTGTTTAGTTCTGCTTATTTCTTTAGAAATGCTTTTACTATACATACAACAAATTTGCTAGTTTACACCTTTTTTTGTGTCTGGCTTCTTTCACTCCTCATTCTGTTCATGAGATTCATTACTGTCGTTGCATTTATCTGTAGTTCACTCATTTTCTTTACTAAATAGTATAACATAAATTCCCAAATTAACTCATGCATTTTCCTGTTTTTGACATTTAGACTGTTTCCAGTTTTGAGCTCTTGTAAGACTGCTCTTGCACGCATGGGTACGTGCACAGAAATGCATGGGCACACATACAGAAATGCATGGTACGTATACAGAGGTGTGAGCAGAAGTCATTTCCAAGACGAAGCATTTTATAATTGGTGGATGACCCTCCACACTCTCTTTCCTGGAAACCAGATGTCCTGGGCCGCATGGTTACCAGATGCAAGCAGCTTGGATCCCTGAGTCACCGCTTGGAAGGGCGCTGCCTCAGACAGTCATTTGACCTGCGGTGGATTTTGCATGACCAAAGAATCACTCCTATGTTTCTAGACATTAAGATTTTGAGTTTATTTATCACTGTAGTGCAGCCTAGCCTAATCTGACCAGTAAAAACAATATAAACATTTTCTTTTCAGAAATATTTTTTACAATCAAAATTAATGACTGATTTTTCACATCTGAAAGTTTCATCATGTCAATGGGAGCTCTTTTTGAGTAAAAAAAAAAAAAAAATTATTCATTCTAGTTACCAACAGGCAAGAGACAAAAGGACGTCTGTAGACAGGGCACCAATTTCAACATGTTGGATAATGTCCATGACCCCTCACCATAATGCTAGCTGATGGGAGAGTCTGGGGTCTGCAATTACTGACAAGGACCCACTGGTGGGCCAGCTGGTGGTCTGGTGACATTTATATGATTCTCCCATCTACTCTAGTGAAAAATGCCAACATTATTTTCCTTGTCAAATTTTTTTTTTCCTAGGCTGGTATCCCTGGTGGTAAAAAAGGACTAAGGAAGGGTATGGTCAGGGCTCAGTTAGGAAAACAGCCTCTCCAAGGCACAGGGGTAAGGAAGGGAAGCTTTCACGAGGTTGGGAGTTGCAGGGAAGAGGGAAACAGTCACTAAGCCTGTCCAGCTGAATCTGGTACAGGGCTCCAGTTGAAGCTTTTGAGAAAAGCCGGAAGCCCTGCGGACATGGCCACCAGCTGGGCCATGAAAGGGAGCGCAAGGTGTGCTTTGTGGGGGCTGCAGCCTCTGTGGGTCCAGGGAACTCAGACTGCTGTGAAGACGATGAGGGGGGCACAGAGCAGGAGGAGAGTAAAGGCGTGCCAGGCCCTGTGAGTCTGTCCGCCATCATGTGTAGCCATATGACGGTCCTCTACTTCCCAATCCCCAGGGAGCTCCTCTCACTGGACAACCATAACCTGAAACACACAGAGAAGGATGCTGTGGGGAACAGCGGCCCAGCCTCAGATCCTAGTTCCCCGACCAGGGATCGAACCCAGGCCCTTGGCAGTGAAAGTGAATAGTCTCAACCACTGGACCACCAGGGAATTCCCAAGAAGTAATTTTCTAACTGGTGGTCTCTTACAGGACATTTAAAAACCAAGGCACCGCTAAAGAAAAGAAGTTTCCTTCAGAGATGTATGTGCCCAAGATAAAGTGTGATGGCTTGAAGAAAGAACAAACACTCATAGCTACACGACCCATTAACATGAAAGATCCAGAAACCATACACTTTTGATTTGGTTCCCTGCTGTTATTTATTTATGGAAGATGGGTAAATAGTGAAATGATATAAATAGTAAAAAAGAAAAAAAAAAGCTTTGTATTGAATTTGATGATGGAAATTACACCCTGGCAAAGAATGTATTAATCAGAAAATTATTTTAGCTTATTTCTTGAATATGTCAAAAGATAGAAAAGTGAAAGGTACACAGTATAAAGTCTATTGGCACGGTTTTTACTATATTAGTTCCAAAGTATAAATTCATGATAATTAGTACATTTGAAAATTAGATACTCTTTGCTAGTAGAACAGGTAAAAGAGCTTTAGGAAAAAAATATACTAGAAAACGTGCTGGGGATAAAGAGTTTGGTGAAGCAAGGGTCATGCTTTTTTTTAGGAGATTAAGAACAAGTGTCAGTAGGTTATTTTAACAAAGTGCTATGATAGGGATTAAGCATAAGTTCACCAGTGTAAGGGCTCGGGTGCGGTGGGGGAATGTTCACAGCTGGGCTGGAGAGCCACGTAGGCACCAGAACTTAAGAGTGGAAAATTGCTTTGTGCCCACGTAAATGCCAGCATTTCCCAAATTTACCAAACCCAAGACACAAAGGAGACATTGCACAAACTATGCCGTCCTGGTGGATATAGATGGGGAGTACAGGAGGGGTAAGGCATTCTCAGAGAACAAAGAAATGGTCTTTCTTGTTAATCGCTGCAGGATTCATGTGTTCTAAAAATATTTTATAAAAGCATAAAACAGAAAACAGCAACCTACTACTTTCCCCACATGATGTAAAGTGTTGGGTATAAGGATGAACAAAATAAAGTCCCTGACCTCATGGGGCTTGAACGGGCAGACAGACAGTAAACAAACAAGAGAACGCATCATATGATTTATTGATTTATTGTAAGATTTACTGATTGATCGTACACTTGGAGGGGAGTCCACAGCCCCGGCCTTGGTCAGCACTGAGTTCCAGGCCATCTCCCTACCTCTGGACTTGGATATCACGGGCTGCAGAAAAGTCTTCTCGTAGTGGGCAGTTAGTTCTGGGGCTTTTAAATAAGGCGCAGGGGGTTGATTAAATTGGATCTAGAAAGATGGGCCAAAACGAGTGGAGTGGGACAATATTCGACATAAAAAAGGGAGCGAAGCAAAGCCGGGGGCTACAGGATACAAAAACTACTATATGGCTAGAGGTGGGGGGAGACCCACATTTTGTAGGGCCTGAAGCTGATCACATTTGGGGGCCTTCTTTAAGAGAAAGGATAAAAATTTAAGGATAGAAAATTAGGCACAAAAATATTGATTTAAAATGAGACATGCATCACAATAAGCTATGCAATTTAAAAGGCCGACAAACACCATAAACTTCGAAAATATCCACAAGAAAACATTTAATAAACCACCTAATACACCTCAATCATACTATTTTTCCCACATTTTTTGGCTGCATACCCTCCCCCCAGCTTTACTGAGGTCTAGTTGACAATGAAAAATTTTACATATTTAAGGTGTACAACTTGATGATTTGATATATGTATATATTGTGAAATATTCAAGTGTGTGTGTATGTGTGTTTTAAGAACACTCAAGATCCACGCTTAGCAGATACAAGCATACAATATTGTTAACTCTAGTCACATGGGTGTGTATTAGCTCTCCACAATGTATTTATCTTGCATAACTGAAACTTTGTGTCTCTTGAACACCACCTCCCCCATACCCGTAGCTGCATGCCCTTTGACTACTTTTTCAATTTTGTAATGTGTTTTCTAGAGAAGAATGGAAATGTACTTCACATACAGGTGAACTTGCTGTTTGTGGTACTGCAACAGGTTTGTGTGCTCACAAACACAGGAATTCACATCAATTCTATTTCATGTGATTTCCTGCAAAAATGTATAGTACATTTATAATCGTATATGCCGCAGTTAGAGTATATTCCTGAGGGGAGAGAACTTCCATTTTGACCAGGTGTAGGTGAGAGAGCCAACCCCCCTCTAACAATACTATGTGTTTTATGATGGAAAGAATAGCCACAAACTACCGTCTGGCTTCAAGAAGCTATATCTCAAACTCTGTGACTGCTTTGCTACTGGAACCTTCCGGTGCTGGGGAAAGTGGGAGAGTTCAGATGGAAACCAGCAGTATACTGCATAGTAGGCACGTTACTGGCGGCCATTCCTACACCTGGGTGGCTAGAAATAAGGTAACTACACGTGGGAACTGAAAACCACACAGGTACATCCCATCAGGGTCAAGGCTCATTCTTTGGGTCAGGGAAGTGCAAGTTTGGCCCCTTAAACTTTGCTTCCTTGTCTCCTTCCTTCCCTCACCTTGGTCCTGGCTCTGTATCCATTAAACGCAAACGAAATGTCTCCCCAACTTTACTTTACGTTGGCTTGATCCTCAGAATGTCCACTGCCACATCAAAGCTTCTCCGTATGAGAAGTTAGAGTTGAAAGAGATAGTGGGATTCATTGATGGTGGTTAAAATATAGGATTTGGGAAAATTTACAAAAACATAACCATGTGTTCACACTCTTAGGGCCCCCAGGGCCTTGGAGAGGTTCTCTGCAAATGAGGGGCCACGGATTCAAGCCTCCAGCCTCTTGGTAAATCCACCTCTGCATTCCAACTACAGCCACACTTCCAAGGCTGAGTTTATCACTCTGGCTTATTTTTGCTTTCACGGACACTGGGTAAGAACTCAGGCTCTGGAGCCAGACTACTTGAATCCTGGCACTGCCAATTCCTCGCTTGTGGGACCTCAGCATTTTATCTAATATCTCTGTGCCTCAGATTTTCTCATCCTATACCCATAAGATGGGTATAAGTAATGATAAGATGACAGGAATTAGCTCATGCAGAGTGCTTACCAGTGTCTGGCACGTAAGAAAGGATCGATGTTTATTAGCTACTGTAACTTTTATTACTAGTATCACCATTCGTGTTCACAGTATGTGCCTCTTCTCACACCACAGTGCAAACCCCGAGGAGCCTTTGTGTCCGGACTAGGCCCAGAAAGGCTTCCCTGTCTTTCCGGATGGATTGCTGACTAGACGTAGGAGGAAGGAGTCACAGATAAACGGATCCCCCCCACCCCCACCCCCCACCCCCCGATAATATTAACGTCACCACATTACATTTAAGCAGACGAAGGAATTGGGGCTATAAAGACATTTGCTGGTTCAGGGCACGCCAAAGAGAAAGTCACACGAGCATTAACAAAGGACCTTACGTTCTTTTGCTACCAAATGATAGAATACATTACTTTGGAAGAAGAAAAACCACACGACGGGCAGCGGCTAGACCTTAAACTAAAAGTTGGCTGTTAATTCAGCCTCCTTCCGACGACTGTCCCCCACGCATTTCACTGCCCCCCTCGGGTGCAGCGCTGTGGCCGAGGAGGCAGGGACCGCGTGGAGAAGGGGGCGAGGGGCGCGGGGCCGGGAGGAGCCTGGCCGCCGGCCGCGTGGGCGCAGGAGGCGGGACCGCGGGCCTCTAGGTGGTGGCGTCAGTGTCGGCGCCGGGAGGAGCTGCCCTCGGCCGGCCCGGCTCCGCGGCGCCGCCCCAATCGGGCGTCCGGGGGCCCCCCGGCGGCTGTCTGGGTCCCCCGCCCGCGGCCGCGGTCCCGCCCCCCGCGCGCCCGGCTCCGACTCGAGCGCAGAGCGCGGCGCGCAGGCGGGGGCGCTGTGGGCCCGGCGCGGAGAACGAACGGCCGCCCCGCCTCCTCCCCGCGCCCGCCCCCAGCGCGCCTGGCCGCCGGGAAGCGGGAGGAGACAGCGCGGGGCCCCGCGCCGCTCGGCCCGCAGTCCTCGACCGCGGAGCGGAGCCGGCGCCGCGCGAGCCCGAGTCCAGCCCGAGCCGCCCGGCTGCCTTTGTCTGCACCGCGCGCCCGGGTCGGGGACAGCTCCCCCCGCGGCGGGCGCGGGCCGATGCCCCCGCAGCAGGGGGACCCCGCGTTCCCGGGCCGCTGCGAGGCGCCGCCCGTGCCGCCCCGCCGGGAGCGTGGGGGGCGCGGGCCCGGGGCGCCGGGGGGCCGGGGGCGCGCGGGCGGCGCCGAGGGGCGCGGCGTCAAGTGCGTGCTGGTCGGCGACGGCGCGGTGGGCAAGACCAGCCTGGTGGTGAGCTACACCACCAACGGCTACCCCACCGAGTACATCCCCACCGCCTTCGACAACTTCTCAGGTGAGCGGAGCCGGGGACGGGGGTCTGCGGGGGGCGCGGGGCCCTGGGGACCGGGAGCCCTAACCCGGGCGCGGGGAGCGGCGGTCGCCTCGCCATTCAGGGGCAGACGGTGGGGTCTAACAGGTCGCGCCCAGGTGGCCTGGTCAGTTTCCTGGGTAGAGAAGTTGCGTCAGGTCGACGTTGCTGGCGCTGCTGCCGGGTTTCGATCGGAAGGTGACGCGCAGGTGCCATTACCTGTGGCCCGAGGGTCCGTCCTTTCCTGTTGGTGGCTCCCCTCCCGAGGGCATCTCCACTTTAAAGAGCCGCGGAGACGGGGAAAGAGAGTGGATTTAGTGGAAATGGCACTAGAAGCACTAGGGAAGGCCGAGGTTTGGATTAAACCTGGAGAGTAAACACAGCTTCTTCCCTCCGAGCCCCATCGCTTCCCCTGCCCCCGCTTCCACCGCCCCCATGGGCTCTGTTTCTGAGTCTTATATCTTTTCAGTATCTCTTTAAGCTACTGAAAGCTCTTATGTGTACAGTGCTATGTCATTTGGTTTGGTAGCTACCAAGATAAGGGAGTCCTTACTCTTGATTTTTCAAATCTTTTTGAAATGTAAGAAGTTAAAATCCACGGAAGCTAGGGTGAAACACTTTCTCTGTTGTTTTTTTTTTTTTTAAAGCACACACACACACACACACACACACACGCACAAGCTTCTCGATCTTTTGGAAAGTCGTGATGGCAAGGACTTGCTTTCATCCACCTGGAAGGCAACCCTAGGTAAAGCAGTGCTGTGCTACTGGGTTTCCCACCTAAATGATATTGTTTTTTTCCTTTTTTTTTCCCTCCTCCCAACTGAGTAGTGTAAACATATATAAACAATTTAGAGAGTTGTATTGAGACAAAACTGAGTACTTCATTCAAATAGAAACCTCAGAGCAGCGCCCTGATGCAGGCCCCTCCCCAGATACCCCTTCCCAGTGGAAAGGTGGGAATGGTTTTCTTTCCTTTCCTTTTCTCTTTTAATCCGCTCTTTGAGCTGACATGGAGAGATAAGCTGTGCCCTCTTTTATAAGCAGGACAATGCGGGCAGCCTGTGTTTGCACGTGTTCTCAAAACAAGCCACACTTTTATGATAAACCCCAAAGTCACCGAACGTTTCCCAAGGGAAAACAGAATTATTTGTGAGATTTTCCACTGACTTAAAGTTGCAAGGTCGGTTCCCACTTACCCCCCAGTGTTGTTTTTGGGTTTTTTGAAACAAGTGTGACAGGAAAATAAATCTTCTGGGGCTGGGAGAAAAGCGCAGGCCCTTCTGGGTGCCATCAAAGCTTCTGGCCTCCTGCCTTCTCTGGGGCATTGAGCGAATTGCCCGCCCTGCAGGTTTGGGTGCAAAAATGCCTCACGGGCCTCTTTGATTTAGGCAAGTCTTGAATTCATTGGGGACCCAGAATGGGAGCTGAAGGGTTTGGAGTGAGAATGGTCATACAAATTAAAACTATTATTCTTCTGGAAAAGGTTAAAAGAGACCCCCCCTGACAGTCCTTTTGGTCTTATTTTTAAGCTGTGGTTTCCGTGGATGGGCGGCCCGTGAGACTCCAGCTCTGTGACACTGCAGGACAGGTCAGTATCACATCGCTGCTCAGTGCTGGGCGAGGAAAGGGCCTTTTAAAGCCCTTCACTGCCCCCCCCCCGCCCCAGCTGGGCCATTCTAGAGCCCCACCCCCACGTATGGCCCCTCGCAGAGGGTGGTGGTAGGGGCAGAGAGCTCTGTGCCAATAAAACAGGGTTTGGCCCGGCTCTGTGTGGGCAGGACAGGGGAAACAGGGTCAAGAGCGGTTCTTATCTTCTGGGAATGTCTGATCTTATTTACTTTCTGGTTTTTATTAAAAATTATCAGTGTTGCGTGGTACTCATTTCTCAAAGTAAGTTGGCCGTAGCTTATGATCATTTTATTAAAGGTCAACAAGCCAAATACTTAATAAACTTACTCAAGAAAAAGATGGAGTTCGTGTCAGTAAGTGTTAATGTTTCCCTTCCTAAGCATGGTGGACTTGCTGGGGCTGCTCCCATCCCTTGAAGCAGAGATACAGCGGCCCAGGCTGTCCTGAGCTGGAGGAATGAATGAGCCCGGACTTGATCCTTCCGAATCGCGACCATTTATTCCTGTCTTGGCCAGGCACTTGGACAAGACAGCCAGGGAGCTGGTGTGAAGACCCGGTGTGAGGTCCCCTTTGGAGTGTCCCTGAAGAGCTCCAGGGACCCCAGTCCCCCTGAATGGTGCTTACGTCACTGAGTTCTCACCGTGCTCTGTGAGAGCCCAGGGTGCCGTCTCTTGAGTTTGCCAAAGTGACAGTTACTAAGCATGTAGTCTCTCCAGCACTTGAGAAAGCGCTGGGGTACTTTGTTGGCAGGTGAAAGTGCCCACTTCACTTCTGAGGTGTCACACGACCATATACATTAAAGAAGAAGCTGGCTTTCCAGTGTCCCCAAGAGGCTCCTCCGAACCAGGGCTTCTCAGTTACTCACCCACTTGGGACAGCAAATTCAGTCAGGCCTTTGTTTTTCAAACCTCGATGTGACACGAGACTGGGCAGCCTCGATCCCCAGCAGAACGCTGGTTTGGCGGTGGCCACAGTGGCACACGTCATAGCCAAGCCTCTTCTGCTCTGTCCTTACCCTTCCACTGGGGCTTCCCAGTTCCCCCTTTTATGGGGAGCAGAAAAAACCAACCGGTCTGCATTTTCTTGCTTGTGGAAAAGAAAAATCAAAGAATACAGGCTCTTCTAATATTTAATCTTTTTGGATGCCCTGCTGCTATTTATAATGAAAGCTTAATTGCTTTGTATAAAGTGAGAATGTTTTTCCTACCTCGGGTCAGATTTTCTGATCTTTAAAATGAAGGTCGGGACTTCCCTGGAGGTCCAGTGGTTGAGACTCCGGGCTTCCAACGTGGGGAGCATGGGTTCGATCCCTGGTCGGGGAACTAGGATCCCGCATGCCGCACAGCACGGCCAAAAAATAAAATAAAATAAAATGAGGGTCGAGTAGCGCCTCCATAAACAGAGGCCTCCCTGCTGAAGCAAGATGTGGCAGCTGAACAGCCCGAGAATAAGACAGAAGGCAGGAAAACTCAAGACACCAAAGGGTGCGCTTATCTGGGACCCTTTAGGGAGGAGCAGGCAGCCCAGTGCAGGCAGCTGCCCACCGCTGGCTCACCTGTCAGGTGTTGGTTCTGCTGGCAGACACGGCTTCCTGGGCTGGGGTTCCCTGCCTCATGCCTGCTCGGTGGCTGGCACAGAGTGGGGCTTATTCACGGTTTGTAGAATGGATCAATAAATAAATGGAGTGCTGGTTCCTGGGGGATGCAAACTTAAGTCATGGGCTTGCCCCTCAACAGACTTACAGTCTACCTGTCAGTAGAACTTGTGAAAGAAACCAGTGAGGTTACAGGAGGAGGACAGCAAAGTCAGCTCAAGGGGCAGGATGGGTTAGACGCAGGAGGAAAATCCCTGAGCAATTTTGAAAGAGGAATAGGTCTTTTACCAGGAACACTGTGTAGAAATGATCCTGAATTATCAAGAAAGAGTTTAATTTTTTCCTTAATAGGGTCTGTTTCAAAGTCAAGGCATCAAGAGAATCATTTTAGACATATTTTCATGAAAAAAGTTCATAATTCAGGAAATGAAAAGGTTTTGGTGCAAGTTGGTAAGCTTTGGTTTATTTGGAAATTATCCTTCTGATCTCCCAGCAGTTTTTGTTTGTTTGTTTTAATAGATCCATTGTTTTATTTATTTATTTTTGGCTGTGTTGGGTCTTCGTTGCTGCACGTGGGCTTTCTCCAGTTGCGGCGAGCAGGGGCTACTCTCCCTTGCGGTGCACGGGCTTCTCACTGCGGTGGCTTCTCTTGTTGCAGAGCACGGACTCTAGGCGCGCGGGCTTCAGTAGCAGTGGCAGGTGGGCTCAGTAGTTGTGGCTCGCGGGCTCTAGAGTGCAGGCTCAGTAGTTGTGGCACACGGGCCTAGTTGCTCCGTGGCATGCGGGATCTTCCCGGATCAGGGCTCGAACCCGGGACTCCTGCATTGGCAGGCGGATTCTTAACCACTGCGCCACCAGGGAAGCCCTCCCAGCAGTTTTTTTGTTGAGATTCACAGTATTTCTTACCTGATTAGTAAGTATGCCTAATTGTGTAAGGAATGAGGCCAACCATCTACAGATTTGTAGAAAACCAGCTTCAAAAACTATTTGTGAAAAATACACAGCTGGTGAGATAAAGTCAGTTTTTTCCCTCTCCCCAAGTATCAGTATTTGCTTTGACCATAAGCAAAGCTGGGCAAGGTGGTAGTCCTTTCCTACCCTCCCTACTCCAGATCTGATAAATTACCTTTTAAGGGAGTTGATTTGACACGTGCCGTATTTCCTTCGTGTTGTCCCAGCCTGTGGCACTGCGCCCACCCCCACAGGCAGTTGTCATGGTAGCTTCCTGAGGACACAGCGACTCGAGCGACCTCCTTTGCAAACTCCCAGAGAATGTGAGCACCCGTAGCCGTCGCCTAGGGACCAAACGCAGGTTTCACATAGCAGCTGAGAGCTGGATAAATAACTAGAAATCGCTTCTTGTGCCTTGGGGTTTTCTTGTTGGGGGCTCAGTGAGCATGTAAGATGTTAAAAGGAGTTTTTAATGCCCTGGAAATTTCACTGTGATCAATTTCACGCCAGGTGAAATTGATCAGACTGAAATAGAGTGACCAATAGCAGGTGAAAACTCTTCAGCCTTCTGAACCATGAGGCACTTGGGGAAATCTTTACACTTAAAAAAAAAAGAAATCCGACTGCAGCTTGACCAGCAATGCTGTCCAGCGGCCTGTCAATCCCACCCCGCCCCGCCCTGCATCCCAGGCACATCTCTGGGCCTCAGAACACGTTTCCTTGAGGGTCCATTACAGTTGGCCTTATCACATGTACGTGTGCTGCATTTATTTCAGCAGATAGCTAAGATTTCTGGTCAGCAGGGTTTAATTTCTGCCTTGCTTCCCGAGTCCCTCAGCCAGAACCTCCCAAGGTCTGGGAGCCAGATTGCCAAAGCCCGGTCACAAGGCCTGGGCCTGTGCTCACCTTTCTTTTTATTGGTAACGCAATCCCAGATCCAGGGCCCAGCAGGTGCGATGACTGCCAGCAACGAGGGCAGTGCCTCCGTCCTGTGCTTCTTCCTTGCAGGCCTCTGAGAACAGAGGGAATGTTTCACGAAAAGATCCTCGTGGCTGGGCCGTGGGCCACCTGGATGGGTTTCTGTGTTTCTTCTTTCAGCACAAAGTTGGCACTAAGAAATCCAAGTCTTTTTTTTTTTTCTTTCTTTCCTTTTAACTTCTGTTAAAAAGTCGGAGAAGTGGCAGTGACACGGAGAGATGCCATATTCCTTCCTGAGGAAGGACTTTAATATTGGTTGACTTTAATATTGTTACTTGGTTGTTGCCCCACAAACTGAAATACGGAGCCTCAGATGAGGAAAGTGAACTCAAATAAAAAGATCCAGGCTTCCCTTATCCCTAGAAAAAGGCCACAGATGCAACATAACATGCACGTAAATAATAGTTCGTAAATAATCATATGTGTCAACTGAGCGGCAGAAACCTGGGTGACGTTTACCTTTTCCTTGCTGCTGGGAATCTGTTTGTCACCTTACACCTGAGGATGGTTGGCACCCACATATAGAAATTTTAAATAGAAATGAGATGATGTAAATATTTTCCTAGAAAGGAGATGAGTGAAAGCTTTCAGTTAGCTAAATATGGTGCTGCAGGGGACTGTAGCGTGTTTGATATAAAGAAACACTGATTTGGAGACAGATGTCCCTACAAGGGCTGAGGCCATGTCTGTCTGTCCCCAGCCGAATCCCCTGGTGTCTGGTGTCTGATGCGTGGTGCCTGGAGTCCCACATGCATCTCTGTTAGTGAGTGAGTGCGGCACGGCCTTCAGCAGTGTGGTGGGTGGTTGGTTTATATAATCAACTCTAACTTGTTCCATCCAGTTCTCTATCCCTAGAAGTTGGGTGGGTACACCCTTTCTCTGGTTCTTTATCCTCCCAAAGCATCATGCATGGAGGCCTCTGGGATTCATGGAGAGAAAAGAAGGGGAGGGAACGTAAGAGAAAAGGAGGGAGGGAGAAAAAGATAAATCGAGAAGAAAGTGTTATATCCAGCAAATGTGAGACTGTATTCACCAGTGTTGTATGTGACATTGAGAGGCACACGTTCTCTGGGTCCCTAATGAGAGTGGCCAAGTCCAGGTCCTCAACTCCAGACCTGTGTCTGATTCCCATAATTCTGCACCGCGTGTGCCCCGGGTGTGCCCTGGGTGTGTACAGCGCAGATGGGATGGAACAGGCATGGCTCATGGCTGCCGTGAGGATGGGCAGGGATGGGTCCTTACAGAGGCGCTGGGTTCACAGACTGGGGTTCCCTGGGGTCAGGGTGGAGCCCCGAGGGTCAGCATGGGTACTGTGTACGTTTTAAAACCCTGACTTAAGTACCAGAGTTGAAGGAGTGGGTCTGAGTTTCTCTGCGCTGAAGCCTAGAGAAAGTAAATTTTATTTTGAAAATCCATCTAATTTAAGGACCTTTTCTATGGTAAATTGCAAGTAGGTCTAGAGCATCAAGGAAAACGTTGAGCACATCGGGCAGGTTTCCGGGGGCTGGGAGCATTGCCCCACTTGGCAGCAGGGGCCTTTCGAGGACTCTGGCTCTTCCTTCCATCCCTCATGGGCTTTCTGTTACCTGCCAGACCCTTTCCAGAAAAATGTTCAAACGGTCTTTGTGCCGATGAGAACTGATGTAAAAGATAACGTTTGGGTGCTTGGTTCGCTTGCAGGATGAGTTTGACAAGCTCCGGCCTCTGTGCTACACCAGCGCTGACATCTTCCTCCTGTGCTTCAGTGTCGTGGGCCCCTCCTCCTTCCAGAACGTCAGCGAGAAATGGGTGCCAGAGATTCGGTGCCACTGTCCCAAAGCCCCCATCATCCTCGTGGGGACGCAGTCGGATCTCAGAGAAGACGTCAAAGTCCTCATCGAGCTGGACAAATGCAAAGAGAAACCCGTGCCCGAGGAGGCGGCCAGGTTGTGTGCCGAGGAGATCAAAGCCGCCTCCTACATCGAGTGCTCGGCCTTGACTCAGAAGAACCTCAAAGAGGTCTTTGATGCAGCCATCGTCGCCGGCATCCAGTACTCGGACTCTCAGCAACAGCCCAGGAAGTCGAAGAGCAGGGCTCCGGACAAGATGAAGACCCTGTCCAAGTCCTGGTGGAAGAAGTACTGCTGTTTCGTATGATGCTGGTGGGGCCCCGACGGGCTGTGTTCCCACAAACTCCACACTAGAGGCTATATTAGCTGAAACAACTCCTTTGACCGTGTAGAACCTGTATAGAGAATGCGCGTGTATATGGATTATAGGAGGTGCTCCAATGTATGTATCCTTTCTTGCCTTTGACCTTCTCGTTTGTCTGAGCTGAGGGATGAGATACTTATGCAAGAGATTTTTGAAGTAAGTTAAGCATTTGTCATGACTCTGGAAATTTAGAGCTCTAGACCTTTGGATTAATTTATATCTAGTATGAAAAGGCACCTCCGATCTGGGCGTCCAGAGTGAAGTTTTGCCACGAGATAATGCACAGAAGAACAAAGAGGAAATGTCATGGTTAGCCGTCCCTTGATGGAGGGCCAGCTACGGTCAGAGTAACACTTAGCTTTGAAACCTCATACTTTTTCCCCTTTTTTTAAGGAGCAAAAATCTGAGAAAAAAAAGAGAGAGACTTCTGCCTATAAAACCTCAAATCAGTCACTTTGGTTGTATTCTTATACCTGGTTGCTTAACATTTAAAAGCAACCAACAAAAAAACATGCCACTAACTATGGTGCTGTGTAGACCAAAAAGGAAAAGTTGTTGATGGGAGTTTTTCATCCTGAGACCGTATCCGCAGCCAAAATGCCATGAGGAGTGTAGCAAGCGATAGCTCTTGTTTTCTTTAGGGAGCGATTCACGTTGAGATCAGAGCGTGGTATTTGCTGTCATACACGTGAGCCAACTGCCTGAACCTCTGTGATGACAGCGCTCAGGAGACCTGTCGGGGTTGTTTCTAACCTTCTAGGCTTCCCTTGCCCCATCTGCCGGGGGCGTGAACCCTCTTGCAAGGCCTGTAGCAGGCTGATGTTTGGGGGACACAAAATGTCCTTTTTTTCCTCAAGTCAGCGTAAAGGTACTTCTGTGTGTACGCACGCAAACACGGATATATACGTGGCCATTCTTCCTCCTGATTCAGACTTTTAAACAGTTAATGGGAAAAAATGTGGCCCCAGAAACAGCTGTGAGAGAAGCGTGGCTTCCTCTTTTAACACTTTTTGGAACAGATCTCTTTTTGATGATGCCTTGAGATGTGATTCTAGGTATATCTTCACACATTTTGGAGCCCATGTTAAAACAAAACACGAGCGTCTCTTAGAACCTATTTTAACATGAATGTCTCTTGAAACCTATTAAAACAGCCAGTGAAATCCACACATGCCTTTCAGGGAGCTGGTGATAGAGACAGCGCCTTGTGTGGGATCGGTGGTGGCAGGGACCACAGCACCCTTGCTCAACTGTCTCCTCACTGTGGAACAGTCAGAAAACCACAGATTTGTGACATGTTTGTGTTCTTCCAGGTGGCGGGTTTTTAGGGCTTCATGTTCTGGAGGGAAAAAAGTGCCAAAAGTGCCAGAGAGCAGTTTTACTCTGGGATGGGGCTGCTTCTGAGATGCCGAGGAGTAGCTGAATGCCTCAGATTGTGACGTCAGGCTCGCAGTGGTGATGCAGATCTACCAAAATCAGTCAGTAACCGGGGAAATCTCTGTAGCGCCAGCAGGTAGAGGAGTGTATCTTTCTGTGGGTCTTGTCCTTTTTATGTTAAAAAAAAAAAATCCAATTTGTGTTTCCTTTTAGAGAAAGTAAACGATCAGGCTATACTTTAGGTTAGAGGCTTCTTTTATTTCTATTAGTAAATAAAATTAACTAACTTCCTTGTTTAAAAACTGAAAAACATGCTGTTTACTATTTATTTTTCAATACATTGAAATTGATATCATTGTTTCCTGAAACGTTTAGTTACAACCTGAGTGAATAAAATTACTTCATTTGTGGAAATGCCCCAAACGGACCTGATGAAATGTGTTCGAAGCTTGGTGCCTGGCTCACCTACCCGTGAGCTTCCCAGACGGGGCTCTGCCTGCCCTGGTGTGGAGGGGGTGAGGAAGGGTTATTTGACTGGCAAGTGATTTCAGACAGTATTTTTATAGTAAAGCAAATGTCATGGAGTAAAATGCAAGTTAATTTTTAAGACTGAACACAAAACTTGAAAGAAATTTTATGCCTGTGACAGCATATGGGGCTCTTCTTGGTCCCCGGTGGAGGGGGGAACCTTTGCCACCCTCTGCCTTTAGGGCCAGCGGTTGGTGAGGAACACCTCTGTGGTCCAGTTCCAGAGCTTTACTCGTGTTTCATTTTCAGCCCTGCTTGATGCAGCCTGTACTATTAGTGCTAAAAATCCAGAAGGTTGACACTGAAATGCAACAGGTTTTAATATGTTGCCAAAATTATAGAAGAGTAAATGCACAATTGTACTCAAGGTTTTCCTCCATTTTTACTTCTTGGGGAAAATAGAGATTTGGGCAGAAAAGTTTTTAAAAGTATGTGCTTGAGTTAAATATAAATTTGATTCACTTCAAAGCTCAGACGTTGTTAAACTTACAGCTTGGTATCAAGGAGGACGTTTTATCAGAGTTGTGCTTTGGGAAATACCCTAGCATAAGTCCTGCAGTGTAGGCCAGTCATAATTCAACAATGCAGGGTCCTCTACAACTGTCACCTCTTTTCACCATGTGTGTAGAAATGAACCTTTTGTAATGTTGATCTCTGTGCTTGACACACTTTTGAGAAACCACCCAGCTCTTAACACAAGCCCAGAGGAGGACAGGTCTTCTCCCCAGTTTTCTAAAAGGAACAGCAGGTGCAAAGGCCCTGAGGCAGGTTACCTGGTGCCTTACCAAGTCATACTTTTCTGTTTTTCCATCATGTGGCATGCGGGAATCTTAGTACCACTGGACCACCGGGGAAGTTCCCATACTTTTCTGTTTTTAAGCATAAATGATGTTGAACAGAACTCTCCTTGAAGATGCTCTCCAGGAGGTGGCAGGAAATAAATTCTGACCTGTGGCTCTAACGGCACCTGCCTTTTCTACCAAAGAATTTCTTTGGGAGTGAAGAGAGGTTCAGGGGTGTGGAGAAGCAGGCGCCTGAGGTGTGGTGGGAATGCATCTGTTCAGGGTGGGGTTTGAGATTCTGGGTTCCGTCTGAGATGAACACCCTCTGGGTCTGTGTCTGTGTCTGTGATGGGCTGTGTGCCGGCCTCCCTGTCTGTTCTAGGAGCCCAAGTCCAGGCCCAGAGCAACACTGAGCATGGGGTGACGCTGAGGTCACAGATACGCCTGGGTTTCCTCCTGTGGGGACAGGGCTGCCCTTCTCACCGGGCCGTTGGTGTCCTGGGTGAGAGCACAGGTGCACACGTGGGGTAAACGTCTAAGGTCTGCAGTGGCCATGGGAGGAGCCTGGGCTCCACCAGCTTCACAATGAAGGCCAGCAGGGTTCCCCGTCTACAGGGGGTAGACAGCCTTCCTGGTCCTCTAGCGAAGGACAGGCCTGTCTCCTTCCTTCCTTACATCACCTCCCATGTCAAGACTACGACTCTTTTGTATCCACTGACCAGTCAACCACAATGGACTAGAAAACTGGGCAGAGAGCAACTAGAACCACTGCCCACCCGCATGTGTCCTGGAGTGCCGAAAGCCAGCTGGCCAGCCTCCTGGCCCCCACTGGCCTCCGGGAGCAGCCTGACCCTTGCCCAGAGGCACCTGGAAGTTTCTCCTCACCCAGCCCCAGTCCCACCTCCCTTATCTGGGTCAGGCCTTCCCGGGGTACAAGGACAGAGCTCCCAGTCCCTTTAGAGGAGTTCGGGGCGTCTTCACAGAGATGTTCACATGACCTGAAAGGAGGTGAGGGGAGAAAAGTTTTCTAAAAGGAATAGCAGGTGCAAAGGCCCTGAGGCCGAGGAATGTCTGGCATGTCCTGGAGGCCGGTGTGGGTGTGGACAGGACAGAAGGAGTGCAGGGAGGGGAGGGGGAGAGGGGAGGGGGAGGGGGAGAGGGAGGGGAGAGGTTAGGAGGAAGCCATGACATCAGGGAGAGGCAATGGGTGGGGGGAGGGGGGCAGGGGGGGAGGGGGGGTGGGCTGGGCCCAGCAGGCAGGCTGTTTGGACTTGAATCCTGGCTCTGCCGCTTACTGGCTGTGGTTCCTTAAGCAGCTTAACCTCTTAACCTCTCTGTGCCTGAACTGTGGAATCTGTAAAGGGGATAAGCGTCGCACCTGCCCCAATGCGCCCACGGAGTTATGAGTATGAAGTGCTGGTGCCCTGTAAGCCTCAGGAAACATCCACTCTGACCGGACTTTTTGGTAACGTCTTCCTGGCAGGACGCCCAGTTGATCAACTTACAACTGGCCCCTGAAGGCTTTCATCTTCATCTTTGTTCAATGTTATGAGGCTTACGCCTTTTCTGCTTAATAGCACATTATTTTTCAGTTTCCACTCATTTTTATAGAAGAGAGAAATCCTTCAGTTATGCCAGGCGTGGCCCGGGCTGAGGGGGTGAGGGGTGCGCGTGCCATCTCCTCACCCCTGGCTGGAAGATGGGAAGACCGAGACGGAGCACTGAGGCGGCCTGGAGTGTTGGGTGAGGCTGCGAGTGAGTGGGGGGCCCGGGGCCCTGCATTCCTGCCAGGGCTGGGCCTCCCTCCACCCCTTTCACACGGGGAGGCCTTGCTCAGCCGAGTGCACTGTCGCTTTTGTGAACTGGAGCCATTTTTAGAGCCCCTGTTTATCAGAGTCACCAACTGCAATGTCCCCTGTCACCCCAGGCAGCACCCACCCCTAGCAGTAAAACCAGGTCCTGGAGAGGTGGGTCTGCACATGACAGAGGCGTGTGGGTGGGGTCGATGCTCATCCCTAAAAGGAGACACATTTCTGGGCAGCTTCTCTGCTCAGTCCCTCCTAATGTCCCACGTGCACTTCAGAGTTAACTTGCTGTGTTAGTTTCCGGTCACTGCTATAGCGAAAGACTGTGAACTTAGTGCCTTAGAACAACACAGATTTCTCACTAGGTTCTGGAGGTGAGATTCTGAAATGGGTCTCCCAGGCTGCAGTCAAGGTGTGGCCGGGGCCGAGTTCCTCTGTGGAGGCCCTGGGGACCCATCCTCTCGCCTCTTGCAGCTCTGGGCGCTCCTTGGCTTGGGGGCTCCCTCCACCTTCAAAGCAGTGATGGTCTATTAAGTCTTCCTCAAGTGGAATCCCGCTGACACTGACCCTCCTACCTCCTCTTCCACATCTCAGGGCCCTTATTTTTGTATCAGGCTGACCCAGAGGGTCCAGGGTGATCTCATCTCAGGGTCAGGGGATGGGCGATCCTAATTCCATCTGCATCCTTAATCCCCCTTTGCTGTGTAATCCACGTGGTCACAGGATCCAAGGCTTAGGGGGTGGACATCTCTGGGGGCCATTCTGCTGACCACACTCATCTCCCAGAGGTCAGCTCACGGCTCCCCAACACCCCTCCTTTGTGTGCCCCTGTGCTCACAATCCACCGCCATGGCCGCCCACTGTCCAAACCGGAAACCGCTCATCAGCCCAGACTCCCTTTCCTGCACGTTCACGTCTGATTGGCCACCAGGTCCTATCTGTTGGGCATCATCCTCATCGTCCTCCCCTTTCTGCCTCAAGGGTCCTGTCTCCTCCTCCAGCCTGGCCTGTCCGGCCTCTCTCCATGGCACCTGCAGGCCAGCAGGATTCCCCCCCTCCCTTTTTTTAAAAATAAATTTATTTATATGATTTTTATTTTTGGCTGAGTTGGGTCTTCGTTGCTGCACACAGATTTTCTCTAGTTGCAGCGAGCGGGAGCTACACTTCGTTGTGGTGCGCGGGCTTCTCATTGCGGTGGCTTCTCTTGTGGAGCATGGGCTCTAGGCACCGCAGGCTTCAGTTGCTGTGGCACGCAGGCTCAGTAGTTGTGGCACACGGGCTCAGTAGTTGTGGCTTGCAGGCTCTAGAGCACATGCTCAGTAGTTGTGGTGCACGGGCTTCAGTAGTTGTGGCACACAGGCTTAGTAGTTGTGGCTCGCGTGCTCTAGAGCACAGGCTTAGTAGTTGTGGTGCACGGGTTTAGTTGCTCTGCGGCATGTGGGATCTTCCCGGACCAGGGCTCGAACCCGTGTCCCCTGCATTGGCAGGCGGATTCTTAATCACTGCGCCACCAGGGAAGTCCTTTTTCCCCCTTTTTTAAATAAGCAAATCTTTTCATGACGCTTCACTTCTAAGAAATGTTTGGTGGTTCTCCATTGCCTATAGCACTGATTTCCAAACATTTTATTATGCCTCCAAATTTTGCAGACTGCACACGATAATAGTTGTACTTTTACTATTTCTACCAAAATGATAGATGACAAAAAGCCCATGTCATTATACTTTTCAAAGCCTTTGTGAATTCAAAAATGATTTTCATTTGATTTTATGTCTGGTAATACTTTCAGCTGATACTAAGTTAATCACAAAAGCATCGATACGTAATTGAAAAGCAGTTCATGTGTGTGCAACGTTATTCTGCATGCAAGGCTTCGTGTACCTGTGGATCCTGCCATCCCATCATTAACGCCGTAGCTTCTCCGGGCTTTGTGGCCCTCAGGTGGGGCACCACAGGTCTGCAAAGATTCTCCTGCTCTGGATCCCACCTCCTGTCCACTTTGTGTGTCCTGCCCCTGCCCCACCTGCTTCACACCCCGGGGCCCCTGGATGAGCCCTGCACTCTCCTGTGCCTGGAGTCTGGTGCACTTCACTCCCGGGGCGTGGAAGCCCCCTCGCACATGTCTGCACAGCCAGCCCGTCCTTGGTCTCAGGATTAATGCCACGTTCTCTGATGAGTATTCTGATGCCCCCTGCAAACTTGCTTCTACTCTCTCTTGGCAAAGAGAGCACACTTTTTCTAAAAAACAGCAATTACAGCTTGTTCCAGCCTTCTCTGCCCCCTAACTCCGGAGAGGGTGCCCTCCACCTGCTTTTACTACTCAGGAGAGGGCCCAGGACACCGGCCACATGGCTCTTCCTCCTCCTTTGCCTTCTTCTCTCTGCTAATTTGCACGTGGACAACAATTGCTTTTCTTCTGCTGAATGTAGTCACAAGAGTAAGACAAAACCAAAACCCAATAAAGGACAGTCGTGTGTGTGTGTGTGTGTGTGTATGTGTGTGTGTGTGTGCAGGTGTTAGAGATGCTATGATCTCCTGTCACTGATAGTTGAAGGCCAAGGTGAAGGTGGTCCCCAAGGATGTGAAGGGCAGGGCCTTCAGGGTGTTGCCGTCACACAAAAGTGAATTATTAGGTGAACACAAAGTGGAACGAAGCAGAGAGACCAGCTCCAAGGCCAGCAGAGCTTGGGGACCACCTGCCTGAACTCACAGCCACGTGGAGAGGGTTCCAGGCAGGGTCGGTCCCAGTCTTGGTCAGAGATGGGCAATGTGGGCAGCACCCTCCTTGGCTTCACTGGCTGACCAGGGACAGACATGCCAGGTCCTCCCCAGTGGGGTGAGAGCTGCTGGGGGGAGCAGTCATTGACTGTGAATATCTCTGGTCCCATTGACAAAAGCATCTCTATTGGGAGATGGATGAGATCTTGTCCTTTCTTGATATCATTAAACGTCTCCCCTTATTCTTCAGGACACCACAAGCAGCTTTACTGTGACCTGGCATCTCAGGGAGGTCTCCAAAGTGGGGGACTGCACCCATCATACCAACTGCCAAGTTTCCCTTCCCAAGACCCTAGTAGAGTGACTTCTGACCTGAAGTGGGGAGAAAACATACTAAAAATGCCGATGTAAATATTTTACATCTTCGCCTGGTTTTACAGAAGGTGCAGGAACATTCTCCACAGGGCTGTTTCTAGCATTTCCTCTCAATCAAACAGCTGGACGTGTAACATTCATTTAGCAGCTGGTGGTGTCGCTACGGAAAGCATCCCCGAGGGCACGTATTCTTCTTGTCCTGCTGCTTTGGAGCCTTTAAACTCCTGGCACAAAGAGAACTTAGATGCTCGCATGGACCCCTCAGCACACGAGTGTCCTAGTAGCATGTGCATCAGTCACACTTTGCCAGGTGCTGGGTAACGGTTGGTTCAGGTTTTAACTTTAAGATGAGAACCAACATCGTACCTGGCTGTCGGAAAGAGACTGTGGTGCTTTGGAAGCAAATGTCACACCTGATGTCCTACCACGGAAATCAGGAAGCCTGATGCTATTTGATTTAGACTTCACCAGACTCTGCTGGCTGGGCCCGGGTTCCATTTCGAGTTGACTCAAGTATCCAGAGAGGCACTTGTTAGGAATTTAGAACTCTGCTGTCTAAAACGTCACCAGCCATAGCAATGACAACGGAAACAGTTTGGCTTGGATTTATTCATCAAAGGTTTAACTGGTAAAAATCACACACACACACAATCACTCAGAACCCCCAGACTTCTCCCTCCACTCTGATCCTCTCTCCACCCCCCATCCCTTCCCTCTCCCCATCTTCCTGGTTTCCTGCTTTTCATTCTGGACGAAATCTCAGGCCAGACCACAGAGCCAGGAGGGCTGTACACGGGCTTGTATTACTCATTAGTGATGGAAACCAGACCCGGCCACTGATAAGTGGGTTTTCAAAGCATTTATTTGATCAACACAATTTACCTCCTTTGTCACTTTATTTCAGTATCTGAGGGAGGAGGAGGGATGAGGCGGGACTGCCTTTGGGACAACCTCCCGTGATTGTTAAGACTGGTCCTCACCCAGGTTAGATAGTCTCCGTGTCAGCAGGAACCGGGCCCTCGTCTGCACCACCTCACCTTAACCCCCCAAATTCATCGGTGCTGCTGGACGTCAAGTGTGTCTATTTCAAAATGGAAAGAGTAGAAGGGGGTCAATTATTGATTAGCTAAACAACCATTCAGGTAAAACAATTGAATTTTTTCTTGTAAAATGTTGGTAGAGGAGACCAGGGAACAGAGAGGTTTGATAAGAGGAGAAAATGTTTCGGAAATGTCATAATATCTGAAATTTATGAAGCACATTCATTTTCTGAGCATGAAGAATGTTTTACTTATTTCTGTAACCTGTCTAAATCTTCTCTTGATCAAGCTATTATATAAATGAATACATACATACAATGTCTCTCTTAACTTCACACCACCCATGATGGGCACGCATTAGATTGGTTGCTATTATTTTTATATTATTTTATTTATTTTTTTATTAAAAAAATAATTTTTATTGGAGTATAGTTGATTTAAGATGATGTGTTAGTTTCTGCTGTACAACAAAGTGATTCAGTTATACATATATATGTATCCACTCTTTTTTAGGTTCTTTTCCCATATAGGTCATTACAGAGTATTGAGTAGAGTTCCCTATGCTGTACAGTAGGTCCTTATTTGTTATCCATTTTATATACAGTAGTGTATATATGTCAATCCCAATCTCCCAATTTATCCCTCGCCCACCTTCTCCCTTGGTAACCATAAGTTTGTTTTCTACATCTGTGACTCTATTTCTGTTTTGTAAATAGGTTCATTTGTACCATTTTTTTAGATTCCACATATAAGCAATATCATGATATTTGTCTTTCTCTGTCTGACTTACTTCACTCGGTATGACAGTCTCTAGGTCCATCCATGTTGCTGCAAATGGCAGTATTCCATTGTATATATGTACCACATCTTCCTTACCCATTCCTCTGTTGATGGACATTTAGATTGCTTCCATGTCCTGGCTATTATTGTAAATAGTGCTGCAATGAACATTAGGGTGCATGTATTTTTTCAAATTATGGTTTTCTCTGGATATATGCCCAGGAGTGGGATTGCTGGATCATATGGTAGTTCTATTTTTAGTTTTTTAAGGAAACTCCATACTGTTCTCCATAGTGGCTGCACCAATTTACATTCCCACCAACAGTGCAAGAGGGTTCTGGTTGCTACTATTTTTAGAGAAAGAAACAAAAAGACTAATTTTCTAAGGAAGGGACTGCATGAGTTAGTGGTAGAACGCTTACTCAGCAAGGGTATTTTAAGCGTGAGTTTCCTTTTTCCCTTTCTGTCCTTGTATAGAAGATACAGAGGGGCCTTTAAAAACCCCAGTAGGGATGTACTAATTCAAGGATCTATTTCTGTATAACAAGCTACCCCCTCACTTGGCTTAGGGGCTTCAAACAATAGCTGCTTATTTGTTCTTGGGATCCAGTGGGTTGACTGGGCACAGCTGGGCAGTTCTGCTGGGGTCACGTGCAGTTGTGACCTCCCCCGGGGAGACGGTCTAAATAACCACCCAGGTCTCTCTGTGCCCTCCCATCTTCCAACCCGAGTTTCTTTGCAGTGTGGAGACTGACTTCCACAAATGAGTGTGCAAGGGCTTATCAAGCCTGTTTGCACTGTGCTTGCTAATGTCCATGGGTCCAAGCAAGTCCCAAGGCCAAGTCCAGAAACAATGCGGGTGGGAGGGGCAGGGGTTGCACAAGTACAAGACCACCGGGAGGGGGTTTCCTTGGGGCCCACCAAGTGGATTGATGTGGGAAAAGGAGGCTCTGAGGCTGCCAGGGCTGGTGCAGCCCATCGCTCATGTCTATCCTGGGTGAAGTGTGGTGGAGAATCCAGCTGGTCCATCCACTTCTGCTGATAAAAGGTATACTTGTCACCCATGTTGTTTTCATTGGGGTCAATTCAAATGGGTGACGCAGTATGTTGCCTTAACTCTCCACTGAATCTTCCACCTCTCGGGGGAGAACACCTGCTTGAAATGGGTGAAAATTGGCCCCTGGCCGAGTGTGCGGACAGCTGGGTGAGAGAGAGTGTGGATGTTTCCACTGTTTCCATCTGCCCCCTTTTCCAGCCAGAGTGACAGATTTCAGCTGCATTGGGACAAGTAGAATAATGTAGAGCACAGGGTAAAATGAAGCCCTTTAAAAAACCTTATATTAAGACTATCTCCATGGGGAGGGGGGGGACTTCCCTGGTGTTGCAGTGGATAAGATTCTTGGCTCCCAATGCAGGGGGCCCAGGTTCGATCCCTGGTCAGGGAACTAGATCCCACATGCACGCCGCAAGTAAGAGTTCACATGCCACAACTAAGGAGCCCGCCTGCCGCAACTAAGACCCCGGGCAACAACAACGACAGCAAGAACCTATCACCATGATGAGCATGATTGACAGTAGTAGATTCCAGACAGAACTGAGACCACCCTGTACCCTGTCCCAGGGCAGCAGGGCTGGGTTCCGGGTGAGCTGCTCCCCGACCTCCCTCTCCCAGTGCCGTCAGCGGTGGTCGTGCCTGCGCTCCTATGTGGGACCCTCTGATCTGACTGTCTCTCGTTATTCTCCTGCCATGCCCTGTCCACGCTTCTGAGACATTAGTTTGCTTTTCCTTCATGAGCAGTTCATAATATGCCCCCATTTGGTGTTAAAAGGAGAGCGAAACCCTGGGGGAGGGGCCGTGGCAGTGCCATCGGAGGGGCTGCAGGGCACAGGGCCAGGGCCGGGGCCGGGGGTTGGGGCAATGCCCAGTGTGACCAGGCTTCCTGGGGCCTCGTCCTGCCTCGGCCGCCGACCAGCTCTTGATGTTTAATTTCTCTGAGCTTTAATTTCTTCAACTTCACCAGGAACTGAAGCTATGGAATCTCCATTGTCCCTTTTCTGTATAATTTTAAGATAATCACACTCCTTTTCAGCCTTGATCTCCATAGGCTTAAGAGTTGTCATCTTCAACAAAATCAGTGTCAAGAAATCATTAGTTGTCACCAAACTCCAAGTACAGAAAATGACGTCTTAAGGCTGTTGGGATCAGCAGGCCAGGTGCTGGTGGGCAGAGGCCTTCTGCACAGACACTTGGAGGGAAGACGCGGCTGTGCTTCTTACGAGCACAGCAGGCTGAGTCCTGGGGAAATACAAGTTTTCCCAGGAAGACAGAAAATCTCTCACTTTCTGATGCATGAGCTGGTCAGTGAGTTAATCTACACTAATCAAAACTTGGGAAAAGTTAAAGGAAAAAAAGGAAAAAAAAAAAGGAGAAGGGAGAAGATTCAAATAGTACAAAATAGAGAAAATGATGAAGTAAACTAAAGTGAGCTTATGCCATGAGGGTTTGTTGGTTGTTCTCTCCAACAGGAAAAGAATTTCTCAGGCACCCGTCTGTGCTACCCACGTGATGCCAAGCGCACAAAATCCTTGCCCTTTAAGAACTCACTCTGCTGGACTCGGAAAGTCATGTGGAAAGAAACATGCTCCCTCTTTGATCTGTTCTCGCTGAGATTTCCCAAGTTAATTAGTCTCTCTTGGGGAGACGGAGTTATCTCTTATTGACTCAATAACAATTAACTTTTAACAATTAACCATGGCTTTCAACCACAAATATGCTATAATTTAAACAATATCATCATGTCCTTAACGGACAAAGATGGGAGAGTCCTTAAGGACATATTAATCGTGGACCTTTAGCCCCAAAGGCTGCGTTGAGCGTAGGTCTGCCAGGCCTCCAAGAGTGTGAGGATTTAATGCATAACGAGGGCTGGCGGTCGTCCTGCACCGTGGCCGTGACCGCTGTGCCCCAGGGGGTAGGGGACAGGTGCCGGGAACTGTGTGCTGAGGGAGAACTTACCTTCGGAAACTACTGTTAACAACTGTTTATTTTAATACTTTTTGAATCATAAAATTAAAATATTCCCTGTGCTCTACAGTAGGACCTTGTTGTTTATCCATTCTCTGTATAATAGCTTACGTCTGCCAACCCTAACCTCCCACTCCATCCCTCCCCCACCCCAGCCCCTTTGCAATCTCCTGTGACAAACCATAATGGAGAAGAATATAGCAAAAAGAATATGTATATACACATAACTGAGTCACTTTTTCTGTACAGCAGAAACTAACACAACATAGTAAATCAACTATACTTAAATTAAAAAATTAAAAAAGATTCTTGTTATGAGAATATTGGAAAAACTAGAAAGGAGAAACACAGTCACAGGTCCACCCCCCAGTATTTTGGCACTTTTATTCCAGCCTTTTCTCTCATGCACTGCACTTTCTCCTTACTGTCTGTCCATGTCCCCGACGCATCATCAGGCGTTTCTGTCTGTCTTACCAGAGACAGCCGGTCGGCCTGCCCTTATGGCTTTTAACGGACCAGCTTAAACTCCATTCCTACATTGATGGGGCCTCTCCTTGGGGCCTCTGCCTCGGACGGCTCACTTCTGCTGAAATGTCAGTTTTGATCTTTGTCTTGTGAATGTTCTTTAATCTTTCACACTAGTTTGATCCAGGCGAGGGACACAGCCCCCTCAGTTTCCTCTGTATGTGAACATCCTGCCGGGTGTCAGGCCCATCCGTGCTGGGGCCCCGGGATTTCTCACCTAAGCTGCGCCCCCTGATAGGAGGGGTCCTCCACACCTGCCTGAGCCCCCCGCTCCCTTGTTCATGACAGGTGTCGATCGTACTGTACAAACCATTGGCAAGCATCCGATGTTTTATCTCCATTCTCAGGCACCATGGCAAGGAAGTTCACGTCCAGGCTGGCCCAGCACAGACGCTGGAGAGCCCACATTGCCCCGAGGGTGGCTGGCTTTCCGGAGACTCCTTTCCAGGCTGAGCTTCCTCTGGGCGCCCGTCACGGAGAGGACAAGAGGGCCCCCCGGATGCAGACAGAACACACATTTGGGAAGAGCCGTTGTTACCCTCCCCTGCCCCACCCCCAAGGCTCTGTGACTTCTTAGATGTGGTCCTGCTGAGAACAAAACACAGCCTTGATTCTGTGTGGAGCTGGCAAGATATTCAGGAAGTACAGATTTTCCAAGAACCAAGAAAATTTTGTGACGGCCATGCGTCCTGGCAGCCGGGTGGGAGCAGCAGTCAGTGCTCCAGTCCTGGGGATCTGGATGGCTGGATGCAGAAGGTCCCGGAACAGCTGAGGGTGGGCAGCTGAGTGGGCAGCTGGCGGGCACACCACAGTCCGCCGGGCAGTGGCGGGCAGCACAGGCGTCTGCAAAGAGCGTCTCCATTGGTCTGTCAAATCGTGGGATGATTCGGGCCCAACTTTTTCTGCAGATACTTTGAAGAGGGATGTGCCAGTCGGGAGGTGGGTGACTCTGCAGGTTTACAAGATCAAAAGGCGATGCGGCCGTGTGATGCCCACAGAGGCCACATGTGACGCAGCCCATGGCGGCCCCGCTAGGGACGTGCAGTTGTTGAAGTGACAGGTTCAAGTCTGTGACTCGATCAATGTACAATAGTCTCGTACGGAAATTGCTCACTTCCAAATTGGTTTTGAGGAGGTGGTGGGGGGAAAGATAAATTAAGATTTTGGGATTAATATACACACACGACTATATATAAAATAGATAAGCAACAAGGGCCTGCTGTACAGCACAGGGAGCTCTAGTCAATACTCTGTAATAACCTGTATGGGAAAAAAATCTGAAAAAGAAAGGATATATGTATAACTGAATCACTTTGCTGTACACCTGAATCTAACACAACATTGTAACTCAACTATACTCCAATATAAAATAAAAATTTAAAAAACAAACAAACAAAAACCAAAAAACAAAAAATTGGTTTTGGTTTAACTGTGAAGGAGAAGGCCTTGTTCCCACTGTTCTGAGACTTGATTAAGGGTCTGAAGAGCCACAGTGTAGCAGGCTTAGAGGTCAGACAGACCAGCTCTGAAGTCCGGGGCTCTGCCCTCCGTGACTGAAGAACCATAAGTGCTACCTTTCTCTGCTTTAGTTTCTTCAGTTAAGAAAAAAAATCCTCTGGACTTCCCTGGTAGCACAGTGAAGACTCTGCCTGCCAGTGCAGGGGACACGGGTTCGAGCCCTGGTCTGGGAAGATCCCACATGCCACGGAGCAGCTAAGCCCGTGAGTCACAACTACTGAGCCTGCGCTCTAGAGCCCGTGCGCCACAACTACCAAAGCCCATGCACCTAGAGCCTGTGCTCCACAACAAGAGAAGCCACCGCAATGAGAAGCCCACGCTCCGCAACGAAGAGTAGCCCCCACTCGCCGCAACTAGAGAAAGCCCACATGCAGCAACAAAGACCCAACACAGCCAAAAAAAAAAAAAAAAGTCAAAAAAAAAAAAAAAAAGAAAAAATCCTCCTTCCAAGGACAGCTTTGAGAATAAAACAAAGTAGAGAACGAGTAAGGAGTTTTTGATAAGAAAATCTCTCGTGCTTGCTGATGTTTGATGTGGTTACCAGCCCTCCGAAAACTCACCAGGTATTGGGAATTCAGGGGCCCAGAGATGACTGGAGATGGTCCTGGGTTTGGTTCAACTTGTTTTAGGGTCCTAGCCAGCTGTGGATGTGATCACCAGGTGAAGTGCAGCGGAAGCTTGGGTAGAGACACTCCCCGCTCCTCAGGGGGCCAGATCTTAAACAGGATCCGTGTGGTTGTTGGATGCCCTTTCTTCTCTC
The DNA here is from genome assembly GCF_965194805.1 of Balaenoptera borealis. Taxonomy (NCBI): domain Eukaryota; kingdom Metazoa; phylum Chordata; class Mammalia; order Artiodactyla; family Balaenopteridae; genus Balaenoptera; species Balaenoptera borealis. Next base: position 27,375,733 of record NC_138874.1, on the reverse strand, counting down.
TCTGTGTGTCGTTCAGGTCCTCCGGGAAGCAGACCATGAGATGGGGTTGAGGGTGTGGGAAGTTTATCGGGGGAGTGACGTCTGTGGCAGATGGAGGAGAGGAAGCAGGCTGGATTGGGTGCCCACAGACAGAGATGTAGGTGGGACAGTCTTAGTCAATCCAAGGGGAAGCCCTGGGCCCCCGGTGCCCTTCAGAGTAGCCCCACCTTGGGCAGGTGTAGCCGGGCCCTGGGACCCTCCCTGCTCGGTCAGCTGGGGCTGCCTGGGTCTTCCTGGGCTGCAGGCTCCTTCCGGTGGGGACGGGAGCCATGGCCTGTGGCTGCCGCCCCGACCGAGTGGACTCGGACCTCAGCGGTCCATGTGCTCGTAGCTTGGTGGTGGTAACAGTGACTGTTATCGGCCTCTAGTACATGCTTGACAGCGTCTTAAATTATTGTATGTAAACTTCAAAACAACCATGAGTTCATTTTTATTTTCTACATTTGAAAGTTGAGAATTAATCTCAGAAAGCTTAAGCAACTTGTCCAAGTTCAATAGCTAGAAAATAGCAGAACCAAGGAATCTGAATGCAAAAAATAATAGCGTCAATGCAGGGTAGAAACTTGGCTTATATTCTTACAAATATAGAAGATGTGCATTCAGCTTATCTGGAGAGTGTAGGGATTTTGTCTAGGTCATAGAAAGACTAGTGTCCTCACGGCCACCTGCCTCCAGAATACTGGTCTGAAAAAACCAGTAACTCAGCATTCAGAAAGTGAGCACAGAGGAACAGTATGTAATTGGGAGGAGGTGGGGGAGGGAGTAGAGGATTGCCTTTTAGAAAAATGGACCACATTTAGAAAGAAAACTGGCAAAATTAATTGCACCTGTAGAGTCAACAGTGATAAATACATTGCTGAGAATTAGAGCCCAAACTTTGAACAATATTGGGTGGCAGAAACTAGCTTCCCTAGGTGCCTTATTTAATTTGGATTTGCTGATACACTCAGTGACTTTTACCCAGTTTGTTGGGGCAGATCGCCACGGATGACGGAGAGGGAAACACTGAGTCCCGGCAGGTCATTGGAACACCTGCTTCTGTTTCACACAGCTCACCCTGCGCTTCCTACACGTCCAGCACTGAGAATAGACACCAGGATTCCTATGCTGAGGGTTCTAGTGAAGGCGAAATGGCTGCTTTACTCCCAGTGGGGGGATCTGTCCAAACATCCCCTCTGGGGGAGCAGAGCTGTTGAACCTGGGCTCAGGTCCGGGACCTGCACCGGGGAAGGGAAGGCCATGGTGGCAGATGGGCCGGCCTGGATGTGACACTGACTCGAGACGTGGCCTCCAAACAAGGGTTGCCATGCAATAGTTGGGACATACTTCTACTAAAAAGTTATTTGTTGTCTGTCTGAAATTCAAATTTTTTTCTTTCTTTGGCCACCCTTCATGGCTTGCAGGATCTTAGTTTCCTGACCAGGGATTGAATCTGCACCCTCGGCAGTAAAAGCTCGGAGTCTTAACCCCTGGACCACCAGGGAATTCCCTGAAATTCAAATTTTTTGACTTTTTTTTTTTGGTATTTTATGTGAATATTATCTGTATTTATGTGTTTTAAAATCCTGTGTTTTATCTGGCAGCCCAACTCTAATAACAATCTGTGAAACTGAAGAACAGACCCAAAGTGTCGGCCCAAAGGGAGAGACAGAAAGGTGGATTCTGGTAACCAGGCAGTGGGGTCAATTAGAGAGTGCAGCTCGAAGCAAGAGCTTGCGAGTTGTTGGAATCAATAGAAGTTATTGGCTGATGGAAAATACCAAGTGGGAGGTCACAGTATTTGATGAAGGCAGGGCAGTCACTACAAAGCCGTGTCTAAGGGGCAGGTCCTATCATTACCCTTGTGTTACAGCCGAGGAAACCGAGGCTCCCGGAGTATAGGTGACCTTCCCCGGGAAACACAAGTGATGGTATCGGGACCAAAGGAGTCTGTCTCCCGAGGCCATGCCTTACACATCTTGGTACTCTGTTGAGAGAGCTTTGCTCTGTCATTTATTTATAAAAAGAGGTGCTTGAAGACATCAGAAACTCCCATCTGAAGACAATGCTTCTCTGAGCGGGTTAGGGATGGGTTAGTGGAGGGAAAAATCACTTATCCGATCCTCTTTAATATTCACTGATTAATAAAAGAAAGACATTGTTTTAGGAGTTTGAAATAATGTTAATATGTGATGCATTGCTTGTTTTAAAAAAAAAACAAAGATCACGAGTATTTTCCTGTGAGTTACAACCAGAACATTTCCAGAACACCTCACTTCTAACCTATTCAAGGATTCAGTAAGTAGGATGGTGGGACTCATGGTGTGTCAAGCTCCACATGAGACACGGTCTAAAAAGATGAGCGAGCACGTCCCTGCCCTCGGGGGCCTAGCTTCCCTTACTGCCTTCCGCGGGGGGCTGAGTTTTCTCCCGACCACCCATCTGGACTATTGTGACCTGGATCTCTTTGTCCCCTCACCTTCGGCTGATGGTGGGCACTGGGCGGGTGGGAGTGGGAGAGGTTGAGGGTTTCCTGCCCGGCTCCCTCCCCAGGAGACCATCCCCGCAGACATGCTGAGTTCTGACCAGGGCTCCCCGCTGGACTCTCCGGGAGGGTTAGTGTTAGGGTCAGGGTTAGGGTTAGGGTTCTGCTGGTCACTGATCTCTGGGCTTTACCGTGGCTGGCTGGTTTCCTTCATCCTGTTCTGCCTTTTCTAGACAGCCTGCCGCTGAGGTCTCCTCCACCTTTTGAAGGTGTCATCTCTGTCCTGCTGGGACACTGATTGACACAAGCTTCATAATCTCTCCTGAGATTACTGCTTTTCAGGTTGTCCATAAAATCTGATGAAAAAAATGCGAACCCAAGACAAAAACATTGAAGGGAAGGAATACAGTGGGAGAAAGTAATACTACAGTGGCCGGTGTGCTGACAATGCCCCGGGGGTGCAGAGGGCCTAGGGAGGCTGGTGTGGTGTTTGCCTTGTACCGACCAAGGTCCACTGTAAAAGAACTTGTCATGTACATATCATCCGTGTAAGTATCGTGTACTTGGACAGCCACATGCAGAATATCCACCCCAAACTACGCAGTGACAAACTTCCGTAAACATAGATTTTATATAATATACGTATATACGTCTCATCTAAAGAAGCTCTCACATAACTGATTAGATTTTACAAGGAAGAAAGGAAACCACCCAGGACAAACGACTGCTACCTTTCCTTAAACATATTTTGAGCTGCCCTAAGACATATCAGAAAAAACCAAGGAGGATGTTCCCGGGAAGAAAATCTTACTTCTGTTTGAGGGAAAACTTTGTAACAGTGTGAGATCCAGAAAGAATGTACCGTTTAGCTCTGTGTAGTTTGTAAGACTCACTTGGCTTTGGTTTTTGGTCATGTAACCTATTTTGGCCCTGAAAAGAAAATCTCATGAGTTCAATGACATAAACAGATTAAAAAAAAAAAGTTTACTTGGCCGTGCCTGGTAGCCTCTCTTAATGTAGGGCTTGCTCTTTTTTTTTTTTTTCTCCTTGTATGCAAGGAGCTGAGTTTTCTTTTTTTCTTTTTTCTTTTTTTTTTTTTTTGTCGGTAATACAGATACGAATTTAATACAGTTGACAATATGGCCACATCTCTCTTTGAGCTTTGAGGAATGAAGAATACAAAAACAATCAAGCCAATATCCATTATTATTTTCCTATATCCCTGTGCATCCCTTTAACATCAAAATCCCTTGCTAATGTCATGTCACTCTTTCTGGTCCCTTTTCAAGGTCTTCAGTTTAACCCCACTGTAGTCCCAGACCATCACAATAACACCTGGCCCTCCTTGTTCTAAGGAACTTCTCTACCCGATTAAGCAGTTTGTGGGCTCTTGGTAAATGTTGTTGAATGAAAACATGGTACCCCTTTTCCTACCATTTCTCTCACAGCCAATCTTACCTACCAATCTTGCTTTTCTCTGCCCCTTACGGGCATCTCCAGCCATCCTAGTGTCTTGGTTTCATCCAGGCTATTTGGTAGAATTCTATGATTATCCATTACAAGAGTGCCTTTTCCAGTACCTTTGGTCTATTACAGGTACTTGACCATTTGCAGTTTATCAGGCTTTCTTTCTATTCTCCACCCCCTTCTGCAAACACACAGACACCAACACTTTGTCTCCTAATTCCATAGCATGCAGTCAACAGTAGTATACAACAAGCCCTGGCTATGAATTTTAAAGAGACTTAAGGAAAAATGGATTCTTGCCAGAAATAACTAGGAGTTAGTAGTCTTTTGCATTTTGGAGTGTGTGATATCAGAGAAAAAACCATCACCATGTGTTAATACATGCTAAGTGGTTAGAACATTGCCCGGCTCATAGTAAGTGCTGGATGAGGGCCCACCAACATCACTGTTAATATTTGACTTTGGCAACGTCTTTTCACTCCGCGCTTCCAGGTCCTGCAGAACTCTGCTCCAACAGCGGACGCTGCTTCACGTCCCACCTGCATAATCACAGCCTCCCCGCAGCTGGCCCCCCGTCACCTGCACACCCGTGGGAAGTTACACCGGGTCTCTGCTTGTGCACACGCCCCACGGGAGTTGAAGAGGAAGAGCAGGGCCTTGCTGTGCAGGCTGCAACCCAGGAGGTGCTCCTGGGGCTTGCTTCCTCCTCACCGGGGTCGTCCCCTGGTTGCCAACAGGCTCCACCACCCTAACCATTATATAACACCAGCAGACACAGGATGGTCACACACTGTCTTTCCATAGACTCCAGGACAGAAGATGGAAATGAGACTGAGGGAAAATGAACACAGTTTCTACAAAAAAATGTGTGACTCCTTGCAATTGTAGTCTATGCTTGCACTCACCTAACAGCCAGTTACAAATAGTCACCAATTACCAGAAACTAAACCGGGATGTTCATGCTACAGATTAGCTATTTAAACTTAATTATGCAATAATTAAATGGAACACTTCTCTTTTGCACTTTTGATGTCCTCAAAATAGTTCAAGTCTTTGTAAGAGTCTAGTTGACTTGCCATTTTCGCAGAGTAGGAGGCTTAGTTTTATTTCTGGTTCCTGTAAAAATGGAACTAGTATTAATTCATCCTTGCAGTTAGAATTTTTAAGTACACAACTCATTGCAATGGGGAAGACCCGTGAAACGTCTTAATAGAAGAAAACTCAGAAGCAGCCATTGCTTCCAACTTTGTACAAACATTGCCTCTTTTTAGATATGAATCTGTATTTTTATTGGTTTAACAGCAAAATAAAATGTAATTGCTCACCCATGAGCTGACTTTAACAAGGAAACTGTTCCTTATTGAAGTCTGATGAAAGGTCACCAGCAGCAAGAACCTCTGCAAGAGGGGACATACAATATCAAGTTATTTGGGCTCAATTCAGTGAGTGTTTTTTGATCAATCATCACATTGTAGACACTATTCCAGGCATTGTAAATTCGGAGTTGATGAAGGTGCTGTGTCCTTAAGAAGCTCACAATTTATTCCTGGGACAGGAAGCTAGCACACTGTGACGAGTTCTGTAGATGGACCCCGATGGGGTGCCCAAGGCTGGCAGTTCCTTCCCGGGTAGTGTGTCTGTCCCCTCTGGTAGGCCAGCTACTGCTGGAGGGCAAGGACCGTGTCTTCTTGTTGCTCTATCCCTACCAAAAGTTCAGGGCTCAGCTTATTTTTTTAAAGAAAAATCTAAAGAAAAGGGAGGAAGTGATGGAGGAAAGGAGGGAAGAAGGTAAAAAAGGAGAGAGAAATGTTAATAAAAGAGGGGATTCTTGAATGAAACATCAAAGGATGAGTATGATTTCTCTAAATTGGAAAAGGAAGAGGAAACGATTAGTTCTGCCTGGAATAGGAAGAGTCAGCAAAAATTTCGTAGAAGATATGACATTTGAGCCAAGACTTAAAGGGCACCAGAATTTGCCCCGTGGAGAAGGAACAAAAATGTAAGTCACAGGCTTCCCTGGTGGCTCAGTGGTTAGGAATCCATCTGCCAATGCAGGGGACACGGGTTCGAGCCCTGGTCCGGGGGGATCCCACGTGCCACGGAGCGGCTAGGCCTGTGCGCCACAACTACTGAAGCCCACGTGCCTGGAGCCTGTGCTCCGCAACAGGAGAAGCCACCTCAGTGAGAAGCCTGTGCACCGCAGCAAAGACCCAAACGCAGCTAAAAATAAATAAATAAAAAATAAATTTAAAAAAAAAGTATAAGTCATAACAGGCAGAGTGACGCATCTATAAAGAAACATAAGTCCTTGGAAATTGGATTCATCAGGTGTGTTGGACATGTAGGCTGAAAGGGGAGAACTAAGGAGAGATGAGGTGACTGCAGGTGGTGACACCAAGAAGGCAGTTTACACAGTAGAAATAATTGATCTGGTCTTTGATTTAGAGTCATACCTAGACTGGAAGGAGGGAGGAGTGAAGAGAGACCAGGCGATTAATGGGGGCCCTTCACAGTGGTCCAGAGAGAAGGTGATGAGGGTCTGAGTCAGAGAAAGGCTGAGGGTCAGTGTAACATTGTGGGGTATAACCTCTAGAAATGATTGACCATGGAAGAAGCTGCATTCAACAACAGTAAGGTTTCAAAAAGGAAGTCTTAAAGGGAAGATGACTACACCACACACAGAAATACCAAGTCAGGAGGAGGAGTCGGTGATGGGTTGCGGGGAGATAATGATTTATGTTGCAGGATTAGGAGAGATCTGGAAGGGAAGGCTGCACCTGGGGGCCAGCAGGGGTTTTAGCGCCGTCTGCCCCAAGCAGCGGCATCCACATGATGTCAGAGCCGACCCCCAGTGTCCTGGCCTGTCTGCACCTCAGACTTAAACCGCTAAGGGTGCAGCCTCTGCACAGCCCAAGCTTCCTGACTCCTGCCCTGTTGAATACGACCTCGCTTTACCCGTCCCTGAGGAAGGATCAGCTTGGTGGTGGTGCCATAACACACACCCCTAAACCTCAATGCCTCACAGCAATAAAGGCTCATTTCTTGTTCACATTACACGTTGCTGCAGGTCAGCCGGGGTCCTGGCTCCGTGTCATCATTGTCCTCCCTCTGGGTCCAGGCTGATGGAACCATTGTTGAATAGTCCTCGTGGTAGTGGGAAGAGAGAACATGACAAAACCTGTACCGGCTCCTAAAACTTCCATGCCAGCTGCACAAGGGCCAAGGGACCAACCTCTTGCCTCCTGGGGAATAATTCCAAATAATGTATATAAATGCTCCTCCCCAGCCCCCAGTGTGTGCTGGGCTCTGTGCTCCTTCCCAAGGGCACAGAAAAGGGAGAAAAAGTAACTTGACGGTGGAGGAGCCTGGCAAACACCCCGTCGGCCAGATGATCAAGGAGAAACCACGCTAGTAGCTCATGGCCTTGATACGATGTCATGAGAAGGCACTAGGCTCTGGGTCTCCCTCCTGAAAACCTACAATCCCAGACTAATCATGAGAAAAGCACCAGACGAACCCAAATTGAAGCACATTCTACAAAATCCCTGACTGGACTCCTCAATACTGTCAAGGTCGCCAAAACAAGGACAGTCTGAGAAACTGTCACAGCCCGGAAGAGGCAAATGAGACGTGACAACCAGATGTGATGTGGTATTTTTTAAATTTTTAATTAATTAGTTAATTTTTGGCTGTGTTGGATCTTCGTTGCTGCACGCGGGGTTTCTCTAGTTGCGACGAGTGGGGGCTACTCTTTGTTGTGGTGCGTGGGCTTCTCATTGTGGTGGCTTCTATTGTTGCGCAGCACAGGTTCTAGACACACCAGCTCAGTAGTTGTGGCACGTGGGCTTAGTTGTTCTGTGGCATGTGGGATCTTCCCGGACCAGGGCTCAAACCTGTGTCCCCTGCATTGGCAGGCGGATTCTTAACCACTGCACCACCAGGAAAGTCTGTGATATGGTATTTTGGATGGGACCCTGGAACAGAAAAAGGACATTAGGGGAAAACTAGTGAAATCCCAATAATGTGTGGATTTAGTTAATAGCAATGCACAAGGCTGGCTCCTTAGTTACGGCAAATGTGGCATCTTCACGTGAGATGTTAATGATAGAAGGAAGCAGGGCAGATTTATGTGGAAAATCTATGTATCATCTCTGCACCTTTTCCATAAATCAAAAAGTATTATAAAGTAAAAATTTTATTTCTATTAAACAAAAAGAGGCACATGCCGTTTCCAACCACAAAACTGACCCAAGAACTTAGAGCTACCTGCTCACACCAGATTCTGCCTCTCTGATCCTGTCACTCAATATCATTATAAGATTATGAAAATAAATAAAGTCTGCATTTCCCTGGTAAATAGCTTGTGGCCAGGAGTGACCAAATACCAAATAAATTTATCTGCAGCTGCAATCAGAGGGGGAGAGGAAATCAAGTCAAGGGGCATTTTCTAATGTTCTGTAAAACAAAGCAAAACAGCAAAGGGAAATAGTGTTCAGAATCATCGCTTCACTCCTGTTTCATTGGCCGATGCTGGTCTGCTGGCCACACCTAACCCACAGCGTGTCTGGGGTATTTACCTCCTTCTACCCTTTGAAGCTGAAGCTTAGTGCTACTTCCAGGGCTCCTGTGGCTCCGGGCTCCCGGGTAGCAAGGATTTGGGGTTTTTCCCTGCCCATCCTGGATGGACACCTCCCTTGGTCCCAGCTGGTTCCCACAACATAAAGTCTCTCCTCGTGCAGAATGTTCCTGCCGAGGCGGCCCTGCCCCAGCAGTGCACCGAGCAGAGGTAATGATACCTGGGTTGCAACGTGAAAGGGCATCTGAATTCCACAGAATCGAGTGGGAGGGAGAGCAGACGTGACCACACCCAGGACCAGGTGGCGACCCAGGCTGGTTGTGCCAGCAGGCTCTGCTGCGGGGAGCGGGGTACAGTGGCAGGGCCATGGTGCGGGGCTTGCCCTTCTGAGTAGAGGGAACCACAGAAGGGGAGTGGGGCGGAGGCTGTTCTGGGAGATGACTCTGAGGATAGTGCCCAGAAAAGATGGTGGCAGACGTTCCGTCAGAAACCGTAATCTGAGAGAGGCTACGCATCTTTCATTCAAATTACCAGGAGCGTTTTGGAACAGAAAACAATGAAAAGAAGTTCAAAGGTGTAAGCGAGATGGAAGTTGTCTTTTAAACTTTGGGTTTGTTTGTTTGTTTGTTTATTTATTTATGGCTGTGTTGGGTCTTCACTTCTGTGCGAGGGCTTTCTCCAGTTGCGGAGAGCGGGGGCCACTCTTCATCGCGGTGCACGGGCCTCTCCCTATCGCGGCCTCTCCTGTTGCGGAGCACAGGCTCCAGACGCGCAGGCTCAGTAGTTGTGGCTCACGGGCCTAGTTGCTCTGCGGCATGTGGGATCTTCCCAGACCAGGGCTCGAACCCGTGTCCCCTGCATTGGCAGGCAGATTCTCAACCACTGCGCCACCAGGGAAGCCCAGGAAGTTGTCTGTTTTAACTCCAAAATGCTTGTGTATATTCCATACTGTCTGCTCTTGACATTTGCAAGAAAGCCATTTCCCAGAGGCTTACACGGAGATGACTTGTTTGTAACAAACTGCTCCAGGAGAGCTCTTTTCTCTCTTTGTCATCTGATTTTTTTCTGTAGCCCTCTCTAGCTCTTTTTTCCACTTCTGCTACTCTCAAAGTAACCTGCGTCTTTGAGTGGCTCACAGGGTCACTGCTGCCTCCGACGAATCAGCCTCTGGGCTGGGAGCCAAGTTCATGCAATTTCGTGTTTACAAATGGCCTTGTTGCATCTTCCGGCCTTGTCACGGTTGGTGGGCCGGTGGCCACACTGGCTCTGGCTGTGCCCCCGGGGGAGAGTGTCTTGTGTTTTCTACTGTCCCTTCTCTAATCAGGGTCATTATGTTCTCATTTCCTCGAAGGCTGCCACTGATTGAGACTTCTGTCTCATGAAAGAAAGTAATTGAGTTGTTGTCTTTGCCATGAGTGTGCATCGACTTCTTGAGCAGCTGCTATGAAAGGAGAGTGGAGCTTGGGTGCAGTGAGCAGGCTTGGAAGCAGCGGGGTGGGGTGGGGGGAGCCCTGAGTCTTCCTCCCGCTGCATCCTCGTGGTGCCTGGAAACTGTGTTCAGCAGGCTGCCTCTGCTCTGCTGAAAAACTGCCTGCTCGTTTCAAGATCTGCTGTTTAGTTGATAACTTCATTGCTGTCCTGGGCACTTGACCCCTTCACAGAGATTTTTACAGTGTCTGTGGGGTCCCTTTGCTAACGGAGAGCAGAACTGCGTACAGCAGTCAGCACGATGCGTAATAACCAGGTGGAGAGAAAGGATGCTGGCCGCTTGCTGTTAAGTTTCCAAATCTCCCTTTTCTTTTCGCCCTGGTTTGATTTTTCTTTGTTTCAGGAAACATTAGCATATAAAATTCAATTTGGCTTTCCTCCTTCCTCGATTAGAAGTTAATGAATTTTATTGGTATTTGATCTGACCACAGGCTATTTCATTAGCTGAATTAAAGTTTCATTAATTTTCGTGATCTCATAATTACACCGGATGGTAGACTTGGATGGTGTGAGCAGGTAGTAAAACTGTCCTCATGCAGTTTCATCTTCTGTGTTTCCCCTCGAGATGGGCAGTGTGGTCCTGATGATTTACATAACAACTTAAATATGGGTTGCAAAGCAGCATCTAAAATCGGATACTGTCATTGTTCTCTGGGTAATCAAAGGCTGCTTCTCTGTGGGGAGGGTCTGCCTCCAGAAAGGGGGCCCCCTGGGGCCTTGTGGGAATGGGACAGGTGAGAAGACACTCAGACAAATCCCGTCGGGCACCTGGAGAACTTGACAGGCTCTGATGACACAGGCAAATCATGGTTCCCTTGGCATTTCTTTTTCATAAAAGAAAGGATTTTAGATCCATTATATGAACATGTTTAAAATACAAATAATGCTTTGCTCCTGCTGGTAGCTTTTAAGATAAGTAGAAGAAATGATTATACTATATGGCATTTGAATTGTACAGCTAAAACCTAATTCCATCTATTGCTTTACAGTGTAAAAACATTCCGAGTGACAGCGATACACACAATGTGGGTGGATCTCACAAATGTTATGTTGAGCGAAAGAAGCCAGATCCAGAAATTCCATACTGTACGATTCTGTTCATATAACAATTACTTATACAAAAGGAGGCAAAACTACTCTGTGGTGTTAGGAGACCAGGGTGGTTATCACCGGGGTTGTGATGGGGGTGGGGCATGAAGGGGGCACCTGGGGGGCTGGTCACGCTCTGCTTCTGATCCTGGTCACATGACTCTATTCACTCTGAATTAGGTCATTGCAAGTTGTGTACATTTTTTGTAACTAGGCTGCGTTTCAATTAAAAAAAAAATCAATAAAAGGCACCTATGTGGGAAAAGAATTTTAAAAAGAATGGATATATGTATAACTGAGTCACTTTGCTGTACACCTGAAACTAACACAACACTGCAAATCAATTAACTACAATATAAAATAAAAATTGAATTTAAAAAATCAATAAAAGGAAATAACTTCCCATCGAGAGAGAGAGAGGATTCACATAAATTATGTCATTACTTCCTATGAAGGAGGGGTGTTGGGCCCTTGCCCTAGAGGTGATTTGGGCCTTGGAGGACCACTCTCTTGAAGGAGGGCCTGGCCCTCCACCCTCTGAGGGGGTCCAGCATGTTCCCTCCCCTGGTCCCCTCACTGGTGGGCTCATCAGTTGGGAATGTGCCAGTGGAATCAGGGTGGATGGGAGGAAGGCGGGGAGCCCTCTTGACACTGTGATACAGAGGAGAAGCAGAAGGCAAGCAGGTCCCACACTTCGATTCATAAGAAGAAAACTGAGACGTGAAATGCGGTTTCAAAGCCAGCTGGACCCGTTGTGAGTCTGCTCTGCAGGTGGCAGTGGCCTTTGTCTATCTTCCCACCCCCGCACTTGGACGCTGTCACAGCTGGAAGTGTCCACGTGTGTCGGGGAGGAGATCGGAGAGGGCAGGTCACCCAGGAGGTTGTTTCCTCTCCAGGGCTGAGTGACCGTGTCTTTCTCTTGGGGAGAAGCCCGTCACCTCTCCTATCACAACCTGCCAGCGAGGGTCTCCTCTGACTGTCTGTGTGCGGGTGAGCCTCTTTCTCAGCAGCATAAGCTTTGTAGGCCCGTCCTCGTTTCTCCTCTGCTCAGAGCTGGCCAGCCCCAAACAGGGACATCTCAGCATATCTGCTCTGGGGACTGACTCTCAGCAGCCTCCGAAATAAAAGGGCAGGTTAAGGTGGGAAGGTCTTTCTTCTTTATTTGCAGTGCCTTCCAATGAAGGGATTGAACTAGGTCACTTCCACTTGAATGTTCTATGTTTTTGACTCAAACTTCTCCAAGACTTCCAGTTACACAGAGAGGCTTGAACCCACGCTCCCTTCCAAACCCCCAAAAAATGACAGTGAATGAGTGAATGAGTGAATGGAATAAACCCATGAGGACAAGGAAAGAAGTAGTGCTGAGTCTAGAAGACAGGGGGCATCAGCAAAGTTTGGGCAAATGAGAGTGGGTCAGCGATTGGTAACTGAGCAACAGGACAGAGAAAGAACGCAAACAAGAGGCAAGGCGATGCTGCTGCAGGGCCCCAGAGGGGCTGGAGACCCCCAGGACCTGGCTGAAATGTGTCCAGTGAGCAACTGGGTGCGTCCCTCTCCACTCCCTAGTCTTCCTCCTCCAATAACACACAGCTGGGAGAAGGAGAGTTTATTCTGCAGAGAAACCAAATCAAACTTGGGACTTAGTGATGCAAGCAAAGATAGGGATGAGGCACCCTACTGAAAAGAGGGAGAATAAGTGAAATCCTGCCTTCTAAGGGGGCGCCGCCCAAGAGAAAGATGTAGAGGTAAGAACATGTGAGGGTTTCCTAAGGAAACAATGGGGCAAGACAGCCCACCACCGTGTATGGTAGAGTCCATCAGATGCCAACTTCTATCTGCTTTTTAGCACCTCACTTCTAGCAGACAGAGGAAGCCGCCAGACACCTCAGGAGAGGTTTTACCATGAGAGGCAAGAACCAAAACTGTTTAAAACAGGAACATTGAAGGAAACAAGAGACAATGCCAGAAGAAAAGAAAACTGTAGTGCATATCATCAAGAGATGAGAGAGGGTTTTGTATTCATGAAACAAGAACAGTATGCTATTGAAAAACCTTTGGAGAACAAGAAAGAAAGAGCTCTTGAAAATTAAAAATATAATAGCAGAAATACAAGTTCAAAAGAACGTTGTTGCTTTTTATCACAATAAAAGTGTGAAAACCATCACTGAAACTAAACCCAAGGCCAAAAGAACACACATCAGTAACCAAATTGTTACATGGACAGATTGAGGCATGTCAATTTCTCCTGGCTGCCTGATTTCAGATGGAGTGGAGTCAGCAAGAGAACTTGTGGGTGGTCCACTGCTCTGCAAAGAGCTTCTTCAAACACAACTGGGTCATGAATAAACTAAAGATTAAGTAGGAACATGGATCCCACTGTTTTCTCCTTGTAGGTGTCTGAAAGCAGCAAGTTCAAGGTGACCACCACTGATGATGACTGTGTGAGTTTCTTCTTGCTGCCGTAACAAATAACCACAAACTTAATGGCTTAAAACAACACAAATGTATTATTTTAAATGTGTTGGGACATGGGCATGGATCTCGCTGGGCTAAAATCAAGGTGTCAGCAAGGCTGCTCTCCTTTCTGGAGGCTCAAGGGAAAAATCTATTCTCCTGAGCATTCAGGTTGTTGGTAGACTTCAGTTCCCTGTGACTGTAGCCCCGAAGTCCCCATTTCCGTGCTGGCTGTCAGTCGAGGGCCAACCCCATCATCTAGAAGCTGCTACCTTCCTCCACCTTCAAGCCAGCAATGGTGGGCTGAGCCCCTCTCATGCTTCAAGTCTCTCCATCTCCTCTCCATCTTCTCCTCTTTCTGCCGTCAGCTAGGTTCTCCACTGTTACGAGCACATGCGGTTAGATTGTGCCTCCCAGATAACCCAGGATAATCTCTCCATCTTGAGGATCCCCCTTTGCTACATGATGTACTGTAGTCACGGGTCCCAGGGATGAGGACGTGGCATCTTTGGGGGCCATTACTGGTCCTACCACACCTGAGAACATCTACCAAAATCATGATCAGACTCACATCTCAAGGCTGACTGCCCTGACTGCTGCCATGCTGTGGGGGAATTCGTGGCTGACGACTCAAAGACTAAGTGGGAGCGATAGGAGGAAGTCACTAAAGACGTCAGGTGTACATTTCAAAGGATGTACAGTAGGTACTTAATGCATATTGGGATGAATGAGTAGCTTATTTATGGGGAAATCATTCTTTCTCAGCAGCAGAAAATCACCTACTTATGCCAGCAAGCAGCTTGTGTTTGGAAGCCAGAAACTGTGGAGAGCAGGGTCCTAGGGCACAAAGGGCCCAGAGCTCCTCTTATCAAAACTGCTGAGGACATACTGCGGATGACTTTGAACTGCAGTTTTGTCTGCTTTTCACTTCTTTACGATTGCAAACTTCCTGAGACCTGGCCTGCTCTGCACGTCTTGCCCTGCACGTTCTCAAACTTCAGTAGATATAAGACACTCCTGGGGAGATTGTAAAAATGCAGGTTCCTCAGCTCCATCCCCAAGGGGTCCTGACTCAGGAAATCTGGAATGTGACCCAGGAATCTGCATTTCCACAATTTAGAACCTGCAGAACCACAATTAAGAACATTCAAGAACCTGGTGCTTTGTTCTATGATACTCACTATGGAATGAACTTTCTACTCTGGGCGAATTCTGGAAAAATCGCTTACTAGATTGAATCATGTGTTTCCAAAGACCACCTTGCGCCTCTGTAGGTGGAGGATCAGAGTGGCTGGTGTGCAATGATGTGCTGAGTCCCCAAGGGCTCCAGTCCAGGGAGGCCCACTTTAAGGAGCGAGACAGAAAGTCGGAGCCAAAAGGACGTGGCAGCAGGTGAGTTGCATGGTGAACAGAAAATGACCAGAAAGGAAGCAAGTAAATTTATGTGGTTGCAGAGCCACATCCTGCACGTGGAAGGACCAAGGCAGAGCCAGTAACACAGGCGACCAAGCATGAATGTCTGCTGCCCACAGCTCAGGATGTCTTAGAAAGAAGGGCAGGACACAGGACTGCTGGACACCGGTGCAGGCTGTGCCTGCGTGATGCTGGACCTTGATCCTGGGCCCCACGTCCCCATCACGTGGCACAGGGCCCTGCCCTTGGTGGAGCTCACAAAAAGCATCTTCTTCTTTTTTTATTTTTAAATTTATTTATTTATTTATTTGTATATTTTTGGCTGCGTTGTGTCTTCGTGGCTGCGCGCGGGCATTCACCAGTTGCGGCGAGCAGGGGCTACTCTTCGTTGCGGTGCGTGGGTTTCTCATTGCGGTGGCTTCTCTTGTTGCGGAGCACGGGCTCTAGGCACGCGGGCTTCAGTAGTTGTGTCTCACAGGCTCTAGAGCGCAGGCTCAGTAGTTGTGGCACACTGGCTTAGTTGCTCTGGGGCACGTGGGATCTTCCTGGACCAGGGCTCGAACCGATGTCCCCTGCATTGGCAGGTGGATTCTTAACCACTGTGCCACTGGAGAAGTCCCAAGCGTCTTCTTAACTGGAAAAGGTGGTAGGTAGCAGCCAGGCGGGCATAAGCCCTGAATCTGATGCTGTATTCACAACAGGAGGATTTTCCATGGCAAATAAATAAGGGAGTTGTCAACATTGACAAGATACTCCGTGCAAAAGTCAGCTGCTCTCCGAGGCCATGAGCAGAATTAAACAAAAACAAAAACCAAATTAGAGTCAAATCACACAGAACAAAAAGGCTCTTTGTCTCAGTCGAAAGCCTGTTGCATCTCAGAAGTAAAATAACCTGGATGTCAGCTCACTGGGGAGGCAGCCACCAAGGGCAGGGCAGGGCAGGGCAGGGCACAGCCCGGCTGAGTAAGACTCTAGCTGCTCCTGACATCCCAGCAACTGTGGGGTAAGAATGCGCTTAAACAGACGCGGTGAAATAGACGAGAATCCTCGTGAGAACGACTGTTTCTCAGTGCGCTTCTCTGTTGTGATTTAAGCAGCACAGATGGGAAGGAAGGAGATTTAGGTCCATTGCATTGTTTTTTCATCATCTTTTGTTCTGATAGGGACACGTGTCACTTGCTCCACCCGCCCCCCACCCCCCAACACACACACACTGTGCTGCTTATTCTCTGTGCTTTTGGAGAATTTAGCTCCATCGGAATGTTACGTGTTAGTGACAGTGGCCAGGGACATCTGTTTCAGAGGTGGGCGCAGCTCATCTGACAATTGCCTGAAGACCAGAGCTTTTGTTTCAGAGACAGATGCCAGGCCCTCCCAGGGACTAGTAGTCTTCTTATCCCATTTATGATTACTCCCAGAATTCTTTAGGGGAGTGTGTGTGTGTGTGTGTGTGTGTGTGTGTGTATGTGTGTGTGTGTAGAGAGAGACAGAGAGAGACAGAGAGACACATTTTGGAAGGTCACCTCCACAGGAATGATGGACGTACTGTCATTCATTTCAGAGCTCAGAAGTTCAACAAATTAGCCTTCAGCCAGCACCTTAGACTTTGACTGTCCTACAACCCAGATGAGTCATCCAGGATAGAGCTCAGTAAGAAGCCCCGTAAGCACCTAATTCCTAAGAGGTGAGGTAGCCCGCTCTGTCCTGTCCCAGGGATGAGGGTGGGGATGGAGGGGAGGACAGGATGACAATTTCTCCCACTCCTTTTACCCCTAAGCGAGAAGGAAGGTGCATGGCCTTTGGCTCCTGTGTCTGTTTTCCTGCCTGTCCCGGTGGCTGAGGTGTCCCCTCCTCTCTCGTGACTCACAAATCCGCACTGATCGCCTGGTCCACCCGGAGCAGGGCCACCACAGGCAGGAGCACAGTCTCTGGCAGCAGAGTGGACGGGTCCAAGGTCTGATTCTGCTGCAGGGGCTGGAGAGGTCATCAAATTCCTCCTCCGTCAGGTGGGCTTGATCACACCCATCCTGATGCCCAGCATGGGGATGAGGCTTTGCGCCTGGACAGGTGGTGTGGTGGCTGGCACCATAGCCACGGCCACCTCCCCAGCTGCTGTTGGACAGTCGACCAATTAGACACGGGCAAGACCATCACACATGGACGAGTAATGGGCACACGGGACCTGACAGCCCGTCCAAGGGTCTGGATCTCCGTCGGCGTCCAGTCTAGTGGGGGAATAGACTGTCTTTGGGCCTCCCTTTGATCCAGCCCTACTGGAAGTCACACCCTCCGCCTCAATCTCAGCATGTCCCATGCTGAGGCTGGGGTGACCTCACCTCCGGAGCCCGCTTTTCTAGGGCCTTCTGTCTGCCCCCAGCACCTCCACTTTCCCGGCCACTCTGCCTCGGTGACCCCTCCTCCCCTTCACACCCTCCCTCTATCAGGAGGCCCCGGGATTCCCCTCCGGCCTGTCCCTGCCGTCCTGCGGCCACCGCCCTGCGCCAACCTGAGGCCCCAGCCATGGAAGGCCAGAGCCGCCCGGAGGTCTTGCAGCCCCTCACACGCCAGGCGGTCCCAGCTGAGACATTGCTTTTAATAAACCCCTTGCTGCTCCAGACCCCTCCAGGCGGCCTCTGGTTCTCCCCCCGGCTCTCCTCCTCCAGTCCCCGCCTGCCGTCCCAACCTCATCTCCCACTCGTCCACAAGGGAGTCCCCATCCAGCGGGGGTTCTGCTCTCCCATCCCCTGAACCTGCCCTTGTCCTTCTCCGGTTCTTGGCTCTGACTTGTTTCTCTTCCCTGAGTCCCTCTTCCCCCCCTCACAGACGTGGGCCTGGCCAGTCTCGCTTTTATAGAGGAATTAAGAGGCTGCTCCTGACAGGACGGCCGGCAGCAGCTCGGAATCAAGCCACTCGGCCCCGACCTGGCAGCCCACATCCATCCAGGGGCTGCACCTGCATTTCTGAGACCAATCTTGTACTTTGTTGCAGGGACTGGCCGTATTCTTTCATAGCCCAGCACCAGGCCCTCCCTTTACAATCTTCTAGAGTTTAGAATCTGGACAGGACTTCAGGCCACTTAAAGCCTGCCCCCCATCCGCCCCCCGCCACTTCCTACAGGTCATCATAGGGCACTGGGTGGCCCCTATTCTGTAGCCTCACATCTGCCCCGCTTCAGGATCCCTCCCCCTGTGGAGTCAGTCCAGGCCCCTGGGGACTCTTCTTTGCAGGTCCAGAGAGGCCTGTAACTTGGCCTTGAGAACCACCCACCTCACCATCCATTCCCGTCCCAGCTCACAGCCACGTCTCAGGATTACGTCTTGAGCACCCTTGTCCCTGGCTCCCCTCTGGGCCTCTCCCCGCTCTGCTGCCTGGCCCTCCACAGCCCCCCGAGTCCTTCCCCATGTGAGGCACTGCCGTGCACAGTACAGATTCTGAAGTCCCCTTGCTGTGGGCTGAGGCAGGCTTCTCCCACTTTACAAATGAGGGTCCCTTTTACTAAGCCCGAGACCCTCTGGGGCCCCCGCCCTGCCCCACTGTGAAAACCGGCCTCACCCACTTCCCTGGCAGGCTCAGCCCCGTCGCTCCTCCACAAGCCCCTGCTTCCCACGAGCCTGGCCAGCGCTGCCCCTCTTTGTCGCCCTCTTTTGTAGCATTTACCACAATGGTGCTTAAACGATTATGATCAATCATTGACTAACTTGTGATGAGTGGTTGGATGTATGTCTGCAGCGCCGTCAGGTAAGCTCCATAAAGCAAGGACGCAGAACTTCGGGTTTTTTGACCTTTGTACCCCCAGCATCCAGCACAGCTGCTCTGAGCAAATCCCGGTTCCCTGAAAACACCGCCACAGGACCTGCTGGGGGCCGAGTCCACTGCTGACGTGGTCGGGGCGGCGTGGCCTTGGCAGTTTGAATAGCATCTCAGAGAGGGGAGTCAGAGTCGGGGTATTTACGAGGATTTTGGGGTGGGTTTAAGAGGATCTTTGAATGCTGGGGTGGAGTGTTAGTCTGGATTGGGTAAAGTTCATGATATCAGAGTTAGGATTGGAACACAGATAGCAATGTGAGGGCTTTGAGGCAAGAGATTCAAAGAATCTTGGGGTGTAAATAGTTGTTAATGTCCTTTATTGAAAGGTCTAATAGTTTAATGTTCCTTTGAATGGATTTTGCCAGGAATTTCTTGAAACACAGTTATTTGGAACTTTTACTTTGCCGGGCAGGGGTTTCCTGAGAGAATGAAGTCACGGTCAAGATGACAGTAAGCTGTGAGGTCAGGTGATTTGGGTTTTCAGAATGAAGTATTCCAGGTGTCCCCAAATCCCCCAGCCTTCTACAGTCACACAAGAAACTGCGGGATGGCTAATGCCGGCCCTGTGCTGCGGTACTTATGAGAGGTCCCAAGGAATGCTTGTGTTCGAGGGGGACCCCGTTCCCTCCGTTCAAGATGTGGTCTGCGCAGGGTGCTTCTGAAGCCACCCCCCAGTCCCCGGCCCAGCCTGCAGGGCCTTTTCTCTTCTCCCGCAGAGAAAATGAAATTCCTCTGTTTGAGACAACAGAATAAAGCAGAACAAAACAGAAAAAACCTTGAGAAGGTCATAATTTGATTAAGCAGAGCAATTTTCGCTCCCTCTAGACTTCTGCCCTGTCTCATCTTTTGCAAATGCCCATGAAGGGATTTCCCCAAAGAATAGAGGGTTCCCTCCCGAAGAGGGATTCTATTGTTACCTTCGCAAACAAGATCTTCCTCCCAACCCATCTACATAGATAGGAATTCCATCGGTGGTTGAAAATATTAGGTTGAACCAGAAGAAACTGTCATTGTGTCGGTCAGAATGATCAAATAGTGACAATTTCATGTTGCCCAACATGAAGATAGGTAAAAGGCTAAGATGACGAATTAATTTGAATTGCTCTTGGGAATTAATTTTCTTCCTATGACCAAACACAAAGGATTCTAGCAAGAAGTTTGAAAACAGTGCTTATCACTGTCGGCATAAACTGTAAGGATAAGAAACCATTTCAGGACCCCGACGTGGGGGGACAAGTAGAGCCTGTCTGCATCTCACTGACCCACGTCTCACGCCCTAGAGCTTCAAACTGCTCTCCGGATTCTACTGAAGCAGGTTCTTTTGCAGCTTGGAAAGGTGGGCAGGGACTGGGTTGAAGCTGCAGCTGGGGGAGAACAGAAAACCTGGCCTCTGGGTGGGTGGGAGAGTGAGAGAGCCCAGCACAGACCCAGCCTCCCTGGGACCCTGCGTGCGTGGCTCGAGATGCCTCGGGTAGTAACACCAGGAGGAACCCGGCAGCAGGCCCGGGCTCCTGGGCACTTGAGCCGTGCGCTCTGCTCTTTCCCGAGGACACAGGCACTGGCTCCTGGGTGCAGCGGATGGTTGTGGAAGGAGAGGGGGTCAGCATCAGGGAAAGGAACAGGGTAAACAAGGTCACCCCCATCAAGTCAACAGCCTGGCCGATGGGACGCCCCACGCTCGCCTGTGGGCACAGATGGAGCTGCCGAGTTCCCCATCACATCGTGAGGCGCCTGCGTGTCCCCAGCTCTGTCTGGGGTGAGTGGGGGTGGGTCCCATGGGTCCCACCCTTTGGGAGCCCCGGGCCAGGCTACCCTCAGCCTGTTCAGAGAATTAGGCAGCCTGGCTTTGCTCTGGTGTGTTTCACCTTGAGGCGTGATCTTCCCTCTGCCGGAGTCTGCTCTCTGCCAGCGCACGGCCCCATCGTGGTCCCATCACGGCTGCGGAACACGGGAGCCAGAGGCTGGCTTTGTGCTCACCGTGCCCCTCCCCTCCACTGCCCATCTCCAGCAGAGAGCCCCCTATCATGGACCGGGCCATATGGGGCGTCCCCTTGTCTTTGCTCCTCACGGCCGCTCTTTACCTTCTAAATATCTGTAGTCCGGTCCCTCCTCTCCTCCCCACCCCATCTTGGACCAGACACCCCACCCGGCTCACTTGCCTGTTGTAAGAGCCTCCCAACTGGTCTGTCTCTTGCTCTGCTCCCTTCAGATCCATCTTCCAGTTGTCCGAGTGATGGCTGTGTCTTAACGAAAATCTGCCAAGTGACCCCCTTGCTCAAAGCCTTAAAATTGCTCCTCAGCAAACATTTTACCCTGGCCTCCAAGGCCCTCCCGCCCGACGCCGGGTCCCCTCACCTGTTCTCCTCGACGGGCATGGGGGCTGGCGGTGCTCCCTCTGGGACCTGCTGCCCTGCGTCCTCGTGCCTCCTTGTCCGCTCTGTTGGGCTGAGTCCTCGGGGCCCTCATCCAGAGAGGTGCTCCCTGGCCACTCAGAGGGGTGGCCCTGGGCAGCCTCTCCCAGCTCCTAGGCCTCCTGTCCCAAAGCTCCATTCACTCGGACGGGGGGACAAACACCAGCGGAGCAGGGGGCCCCATCCTGCTCCTCCTCGCATCCCCCAGACTCTGGGGGCCCGTGGACCCTCCCTCCCCGTGAACCAAGCTGTGCCGAGGTGGACTGGGGCCCTGGCAAGAGTCACACAGTCCTGTGAGCCTCAGCGTTCTTGCATCAGGAGGGGATGGCGAGCCCCACAGGCTGGCAGGAGGGTCAGGGCCCCCGTAGGCGTGGAAGCCTGTCCGTGTGGACAGAGTCGCCCCTTCCAGCGTCTGGAGCAGATTTGTCCTCCCAGTTCCTCACCTTCTCTTTCACCTTCTTTTAGAACTCAGTGAATTGAGGTTCCCCTGCTCCTGGGACAAAGGTTGCCCCGGATGCTGAAGGAGGCGGACTTCTACATCACGGGGGCCCGGGGGCTCTCCTCCACGCCCGCAGAGCAGGTGCACGGCTCAGAGTGTGTGCTGCAATCCGTGTCATCCAGGGAGAGCCCCTGGCTCCCTCCCCTCCTGAGAGACATGGTGAGGTCTGATGAAGGGGGCCGGCTGGCACCGCCCGTGTCCACATTAGTACTGACCCTGAGGAGAGTGTAGTCCTCCCCTGGGACCTTAACCTGCCTGGGGAAGATTCTGGAAGCATCCATGTAGAGCTGGTTCCAGGGTGGGCTCTGCGGCACGGACACTGCCTGGGGGGCTTGTTGCCATCTCCATCTCTCTGCTCTAGAGTGGAAGAGAGAAGGACGCCCGTGTCCAGGCTGTGCTCCTGGCTACATGCACACATAGCCTCTGTCGCCTCTTTCACCCATCAGTGAAATAGCTCTCCGTGGGTCTCAGTGTCTTCCGAGAGGCCTTGGTGCCTAGACTATCCTCTGTGGGCATCGAACTCTGCATTGTCCGCTCACCTCCCTGGGGGCGGGGTCAGCAGGGGAGGGTAAGGGATGGACCCGAGAGCAAAGGCAAATGACCAGCTCCCAGGGCCGGTTGGCTGCTGTTTTACGGAGGCTCTTCCCTGTTCACCCCTCCTCCTCATAACGGGATAAGGAAACACAATGAACCCGGGAATTGTAAGCTGAGCCAAGGCGAAGGTGGTGCTGTCCATTGTTGGAGAGGTGTCATTGTTTCAAGGCAAAGTTAGGGAACCTGAGAGAAAACCCGGGTGGGGGAGGGGAAAGGATGCTTCCAGATGAAATCCAGTCAATGGGGGTGAGGTGACAGGGCAAGTCTGGTCAGGAGAACTGGAACCGGAAGAGGAACAGGAGAAAAATCCCATGAACAGACAGGATGAGGGGTACTGCTCCAAACCGGCAGCGCTGGTTATCCGTAAGACGACCTCAGGCTTTCAGATGCCAGAGCAGGCCTGCAATGGGGACACTGTGTGACTGTGCGTGTACCAAGGGTGTACTGGGGGTGCGTGGAGTGGTGGGATGGAGAAGTGTGCCCCCTTCCTCTGGAGCTCTTAATCCAGTGGAAGAGACAGATAAATACTTGTTTATGGAATATACACATGAAAAAGCTCTTTATAAAGCAACACAAACAATGAACTCTAGGTGTCCTTGAGGAATAAATGTCTACTGAGGAGAGGAAAGCTGTCTGGAGTGCTTTGGTTTAAATCGACTTAGCTTTCCTTCTGGCTCCATCCACTCCCCTCTCCCGCTGCTGCTTTCCTACCTTCTGTCCACCTGCTTTGGGATAAACACACCTGTCACTTCATTGGGTCAGTCACGTGGCTCCTCTGGACCTTGGTCTCTCAGCTGTGCATGAAGATGAGACCCAGCTCTGCATTTGGAGAACACTCTCATGTTTCCATCAGCCTTTGTCAGTTTCTCTGACCTCATCCCTGATGTCCAGCCCCAGACAAAGCACAGGGACTGTTCACTCCCTGACCTCTTGTCCTGCTCCTGGGACAAGCTAGGAAAACTTTTCTCCCTCAGGTGGATGCCTAGTCAATGGGAGCTCTTGGGGAGTGCGATGGACTACACGTTTGTGTCCCTCCAAATTCAAGTGTTGAAACCCTAACCCCCAAAGTGATGGTATTAGGAGGTGGGCCTTTGGGAGGTGATTAGGTCATGAGGGCGGAGCCCCCACAAATGGAATTAGTGCCCTCATAACAGAGGCCCCAGAGAGCTCTCTGCCCCTATCAACACATGAGGACACAGTGAGAAGACGGCCGTCTGTGAGGAAGCAGCCTCACCAGACACCGAATCTGCTGCCACCTTGATTTTGGACTTCCAGCCTTCACAACTGGAACAACTCTCTGTTCTTTACTAGCCACCCGGCATATGGTGTTTTGTTATAGCAGCCCAAGTGGCCTAAGAAAGTGGAGTATGGAGTCACTGGGGCCTGTCTTACAGGCATGTTTTCTTCCTTTCTGTCCTGAGTTATCACCTTTGCTTACATCTTATTCACTCATTTCACAAATACTGAAGTGTCTGCAATGTGCCGGGTTCCAAGCTACTCTAGAAATATGAAAGTTTATAAGAAGTTATCTTAGGATTTCCCTGGTGGTGCAGTGGTTAAGAATCTGCCTGCCAATGCAGGGGACATGGGTTTGATCCCTGGTCCGGAAAGATCCCACGTGCCATGGAGCAACTAAGCCTGTGCGCCACAACTACTGAGCCTGCGCTCTGGCGCCCACGAGCCACAACTACTGAGCCCTCATGCCACAACTACTGAAGCCCGCACGCCTAGAACCTGTGCGCCGCCATGCTCCGCAACAAGAGAAGCCACCGCAATGAGAAGCATGCGTACTGCAATTAAGAGTAGCCCCCACTCGCCGCAACTAGAGAAAGCCCGCATGCAGCAACGAAGACCCAACACAGTCAAAAATAAAACTAATTAATTAATTAATTAATTTTTTAAAAAAAGAAGTTATCTTTGGATTCACGAAGCTTGCTGTTTAGTGGGGTGTATGGATATGGAAACAAATATCCCAGAATAGTGTGATAAGTGCCCCAGGAGGTGAGTGTGAAGCATCACAGAGCCCAGAAAACGGGGACCTGCCAGAAGGCACTGGGTGAGGGGATGGGAACAGAAGGGCACTGGGGTAGAGTTCCCGAAGATGAGCCAGAATTTGCAGGCAGAAGAGGCAAGGGAGGCTGGGAAAGACAGGGTTTCAGGTGAGAGGGGGCTTGGCAGCAGGCAAGGCTGAGGAGGAGCAGAGCTGTGTGGGTGGATTCGGGCGTCCTGCTTAGGAGTTCAGATTTCACCCTGGAGGCAGGAGGAGAGTAGGTTTTAAGGCAGATTTGGATTTTGGCAAGTTGGGAGCGATGGGTGTGGGAAGAGGAGCTTCCTTTGGTTCCAGCTGGAGACAGGAAGAGGTGTGGGGATGAGGGGAGACCCTCAGGGGTGCCTTCCACAGAACCTGCTCGCTGCTGAGGGTTAGAGGCAAGATGAGGACCAGGATGACTTTGAGGCTTCTAGTTGGACAGCTGAGTGAAAGGAAAGAGGAGATGCAGGAGGAGTGGGTGTCATTCAAAGTGACATCTTAAAGTGCCCCTGAGAAGCCTCTGGGGTCTTTGCTTCTGCAGAGTGCTTCCACATGCTGGGTGCCTCCTGGAAGCCCCTCCCCACTGGCCTGTTTTGGTGTCTTGGTTGAGGTCTCCGTTGAGCCCTTTGGAAGAGAAGCTTCCTTTGAAATTTCCCACGGACGGTGACCTTGGACGTCCTTGACTGCACAGCCCCCAGCCTTCCTGGCTCCATCCTGCTCTTCCCTGGGTCCTGCTTCAGCTCCTAGAATCCTAGCCCAGGGGCCCTGCTGGTCCAGATTCATAGGCAGGAAAGATGAGAAGAAAATAATTTCTGACACGTTAGGCTCAATGTGCCTGGGGGACATCTGTGCAGAAATTTCTCGTGGGAAAGAGTCCAGAGGAGGCAGGGAGCTACGTTTGGAAGCCAGCAACACAGGGGGTGGCCCAAATCGCTCAGAAAGAGTGTCGGTGTGGGGGAGAAAGAAGGAAGACTGAAGATCGACCTCTAAGCAAGTGAGGTGGGCAGGGCGTGAAGGCCAGTGAATGAGGAAAGACGATCACTGGGTCCCAGGGGACCGAGGGAGACGATGTGCCAGAAGCTAAAGGAGGCAAGTTTGAAGGAGGCCATGAGCATCAGTATAAAACTGTTGCACAGGGGTTTCCCTGGTGGCACAGTGGTTGAGAATCTGCCTGCTAATGCAGGGGACACGGGTTCGAGCCCTGGTCTGGGAAGATCCCACATGCCACGGAGCAACTGGGCCCGTGAGCCACAACTACCGAGCCTGCGCGTCTGGAGCCTGTGCTCCGCAACGAGAGAGGCCGCGATAGCGAGAGGCCCGCGCACCGCGATGAAGAGTGGCCCCCACTTGTCGCAACTAGAGAAAGCCCTCGCACAGAAACGAAGACCCAACACAGCCAAAAAAAAAAAAAAAAATTAATAAACTACTAAAATTAAGATTAAAAAAAATAAATAAAAATAAAACTGTTGCACAG